>NC_134687.1:64627990-65262435 GCF_050947455.1 Rhinoderma darwinii
CTATTTGGCAATGGAGCTTTTCCAACCCATAACAGTAAATATCTTGATTGACCCGACCAAATAGTATAGGAAGAGATCCGGTAGTGTCGCTCCCCCTAATGTTCTCTGGCGTTGCAAAGTAGGTAGGCTGAGTTTAGAGTGATTAGAACCCCATATAAAAGTTGGAAACAATACGTGGATCTGTTTAAAAAAGGACTTAAACACTGGGGTCGCAGCATGCTCAAGGATATAGAGGCATTTGGGGAGTATGACCATTTTGATTAAATTGATTCTGCCAGCCACTGCCAGGGGAAGAGCACTCCAAACCTTAAACTTGACTTTTACATAATCCAGTAATGGCAAAATATTTGATGCATAATCATTCCTATGATCTTTGTTGATAATAACACCCAGGTATTTAAATTACATAACCACCCGCAATCCATGTGCAGAGTCCGACCATCCTATCCCCTGCAGGGGCATAAAAAAGAACAATGCTCCTTTTTAAAGGGAATGTATCAACTTAATTTTGTTTTGGACTAATTAAAAGTATGTAGTGAAATATAATTTGTCTAATGTGTTTTTATTTTCTGATTGTTTTGTTCTATTTTCTGCACATCATTATGGGGGCATCCATTTTGCCTAACCTGCTGCTCTGAGCTGCGAACAGCAGTTCCAGAGATTTGCTTTACAGCATGCACCGAGACATAAGAAACCTGAGTCAGAAATGAACTCATTGACCTCTATGGGAAAGTGTTGTGAGCATGCTCTGTGACCTGTGCAGAGGTAACTCTGCATGGAGGGGAAAAAGGTGAGTTGTCACCTATTGTCAATTGTATGATACGATGTTATCTGCCTCCAGCTCTATAAATATATATACGTACGAGGTCGCTGCCTCCCCAGTCACAGCAACGTGTTACATCTGTTTGTTTGTGACTGCTGTGTGACAAACAATGGCTGCCCCACTTGTGAATTGCACGAAAGAAGAGCGGCGTGCAGTGATTTTTTTGTGGTCTGAAGATGTGTCTGGTACCGATACTTATCGAAGACTCTGTGCACAGCATGGAGAAAGTGTTTTGTCGCGAAGAAGTGTATGAATGGATAGAGAAGTTCAAGGAAGGTCACACAAGTGTCAGCCATGAAGAAGGAGCTGGACACCCGTCCACGACTGATGACAACATTGAGCTGAGCGTGCACGTGAACTGATTCTATTGGTTAGATGAGTATCACTGGATTATGAGGCAAATCATTTGCACATTAGCCATGGCTCTGTATATGCAATAATCCACGACAGACTTGTTTTTAGAAAAGTTTGTGCTAGATGGGTACCAAAACAACTAACGGAAGAGCACAAGCAGAAGCGTCCTGATCTTGCCCCATTGGACTATCGCCTGTTTAGTCCCCTGATAGAAGCCCTACGTGGACGAAGATTCATGACTGATGACAACATTGAGCGTGCATTCATGGCATGCAGCTCAGCCTAAAACATTTTTTAATGTGGGAATACGAAAGCTTGTTGACCGATGTACAAAGCGTATTGAAAAGCAGGGAGATTGTCAAAAAATGTTGTATTTGTCTTTTCTGAAAGTTGATTAAAATAAAAGTGCAGATAATTTTTTACTCACCCTCGTATGTGTATATGTATATATATATATATATAAATATTGTATTATTTATATTTTTTGTATGCCAAATTGCATTAAACTGGTATCAAGCAAGCATATTATAGCTCTGTGCATGAACTGTATATTTAATGGTAAGGACGAAGTCAATTTACTGCAGGATCCAATAAATGCAGCTTTTTTTTCATCTCTAGACTACAGATAGCTACTGACTTTATCTGTTATTTTCTTTTCTTTTTAGTTGAATAAAGGTGGTTTTACACTGGGCGATTATCGTGCAGACGAGCATTCATATAACTCTCGTTGATGATAATTGCCCTGTGTAAACAGGGGAGCAATCAGCAGATGAACGAGCAAACTCGATCATCTGCTTGTCGTATGGTTTTAAAAAGGTAAAATATTATCGTTGTCGGCAGCACATGTGTAAACACAGAGACACGCTGCCGACATGATAATAATGGATGGGGACAAGCGATTGGAGTAATAACTGCTTGTCCCCATCCATAGCTCCGTGTTTTTTCAAATGCGTGGAGTGCTGGTACCAAGTAAAATGATATAGTATAGTCTATCCTCCTCATTTCCTTTGTTTTACTTGGTACCAGCACTCCACGCATTTGAAAAAATACCCAGCTGATTTTAATTCAGGAATGACCTCATAAGTGTTCCTGCTCTTGCTTGTGCTCTCAGTTGGCCACTGGGGGCACATGGCAAGGTGAGCTCATTCCAGCTGTTCACATGTTGTGGAGCTGTATGGTGGTGTCTGTTGCTGTGGTGCTGCACTTGTGGGGGGACGTGGCCCAGAGCCAAGGAGGCTTGGCACGGTTTGTTGGCATGGGTGCTTTTGGACCACTGGGTTGCTCCCTCTGCAGAAGCGGTGCTGCGGTGGCGGGGGCCGCCATGCGGTGCTGCAGCCGATAGAGTAGGGACCCACTTTAAAGAGGTCGCCATGAAGTGGCAAAATGTTTACAAAGAACCTCATGTTCATGTCTCTAAATTATGCCTAGCGGCTCAGATCAACGTATATATTGTGGATTGTGCGGTCCATGTCTAGTTTCTCACAATGCTAAAAAAGTTATGGCTCTCCGAGTATGGCGACACAAAACTTTTGTTTTTTTTGCAAATTGTTTTTTTTCTAAAAGTGCTAAAAAATAAAAAAAAAACATAAATTTGGTATCGTCGTAATCGTATCAACCTGTAGAATAAGGTGAACATGTATTTTTTGCCACCTGATGGACGCTGTGAAAACAAACCCCCCCCCCAAAAAATGGCGTAATCGCTGTTTTTTGACCATTTCACCCCACAAATCACTTTTTTTCAGCTTCCCAGTACATTATATGGTGCAATAAATGGTGTAATAAATAAACTACAGCTGGTCCCGCAAAAAAAAAAAAAGACTTCATACAGCTCTGTCGAATAAAAAATAAAAAGTTATGGCGTTTGGAAGGCAGGGAGGAAAAAACAAAAATTAAAAAAATTAAATTGACCTGGTCATTAAGAGGTTAATTTAAAAAGCATTCAAAAGCAGGGAGTTAAATGCATGGCTTAAGTCTTGGTGTAGAGGAGAAGGCTTTCGGTTCCTAGAGCACTGGGCTGACTTTTCATTGGGGTACAAACTGTATTCTGCAGATGATTTGCACCTAAATGGAAGGGGGTCCGCTGTGCTGGGGAAGAGAATTCTAGCTGCGGGGGCAGAGTATTTAAACTAGGGCTGAGGAGGGAGATCAATGTAGAAAATAAAGGGGTAGTCAGGTTAGAGAGGGGTCAGACGATATTGGTGGGGGGAGAAACAGACTGTGGGGAGAGGACTAGACAACAGGATAAGGAGATACTTTTGTTACAAAACAGCAATGAAAATAAAAATGCCCAAATAATCAAATTTCTGAAACTGAAAGTGAATTAAAGGCAAGTTAAAGTGTATGTTCACAAATGCCAGAAGTCTAGCAAGCAAAATGGGGGAGCTGGAGGCCTTGGTACTGGAGGAACATATAGATATAGTTGGTGTTGCTGAAACATGACCGGACTCTTCAAATGACTGGGCTGTAAATCTAGAGGGTTTTACACTTTTTCGGAAAGACAGGACAAATAGGAAAGGCAGTGGTGTATGTCTGTATGTGAGAAGTGATATGAAGGCGAGTGTGAAAGAGACAATAGTGGGTGAAGATTGTGAGGGGGTTGAAATCTTGTGGGTGGAATTATAGAGGGAGGTAATTTACTTTTGGTGTAACCTATAGACTCCCAATATAACTGAGGAGATAGAAGTTCAAATATATAAACAAATGGAGCGGGCAGCACAGGGGGGTACTGTTGTAATGTCCGTGGCTGCGGGCTGTCAGCTCCAACCTTCCCCTGGCAGCCGCAGCCACGAGTCGGCAAGCGCTGGCCCCAGCCTCCTCCTCAGGAGACGCCAGCGCTCACGTCCACTCATTTGAGCCGGATCCCGTAGGGTGCACGCACACGCTCGTGCCTGCTCTTAAAGGGGCAGTGCGCGCACGGACCTCGTGTACTTCAGGTGAGTACCCTGGACTATAAGAGGGGTCCAGCCCCCTAGTTCTATGCCTGAGCGTTTTTGTGTTCCCTATGGCTTGTCTATGTGATGGCCTCCTAGTGTGTTTCCTGATCCAGTCCCTGTCCCTGTCCCTGTACCTATACCTGTTTCCAGTTCCTGTTCCTAGCAATCCATACATTCCTGGTCTAGTACTGAGCTGTGCCAAAGTCGTGCTGCGCTACCTCCGTGTCTGACCTGCTTCACCTCGCCTGATGTCCGCCTGCTACCTAGTCCCAGGCGAGCCTGCCCCGCTGCTGTCTGAGCTGCCACAGGTACCTATAGAACTATAGACATTCACCTGCTCCCTGTTGGCCAGCTGCCTTACCGCCAAGGCGGTACGGCCCAGTGGATCCACAGACCCTTCATGACAACTGTAGTGATTATGGGAGATTTTAATTACCGGGATATTAACTGGCATCATGGTTCGGCTTCAACTGCAAAGGGGAGAAATTTCCTCAACTTGTTGCAGGAAAATTTTATGGGCCAGTTTTTGGAAGACCCGACTAGAGGTGAAGCTCTGTTGGATCTGGTCATTTCTAATAATGCAGAGCTTGTTGGGAATGTCAATGTTCGTGAAAACCTCGGTAACAGTGATCATAATATAGTTACATTTTACATATACTGTAAAAAACAAACACAGGCTGGGAGGGCAAAAACACTTAATTTTAAGAAGGCAAATTTCCCCAAGATGAGGGCTGCAATTCAGGATATAGACTGGGAAGAACTAATGTCAAATAATGGTACAAATGATAAATGGGAGATTTTCAAATCTACTTTGGGTAATTATAGTGCAAAATGTATTCCTATAGGTAACAAGTATAAACGACTAAAATTAAATGCATGACAAAAAAAAGGCATTTGAAAAATACAAATCTGAGGGTACATCTGTAGCCTTTTTAAGTTATAAAGAGCTTAATAAAATCTGTAAAAAGGTAATAAAATCAGCAAAAATACAAAATGAAAGGCAGGTGGCCAAGGATAGTTAAACAAATCCCCAAAAATTCTTCAAGTATATAAATGCAAAAAAGCCAAGGTCTGAACATGTAGGACCCCTAGGTAGTGGTAATGGGGAGTTGGTAACAGGGGATCAAGAGAAGGCAGAGTTACTAAACGGGTTCTTTAGCTCTGTATATACAACAGAAGAAAGAGCAGCTGATATAGCCGGTGCCAGTGCTGCTAATATATCAGTTGATATACTGAATTAGATGAATGTAGATATGGTCCAAGCTAAATAAAATAAAATAAATGTACACAAGGCCCCGGGACCAGATGGGTTACACCCTAGAGTTCTTAAAGAGCTTAGTTCAGTTATTTCTGTCCCCCTCTTCATAATATTTAGAGATTCTCTAGTGACTGGTATAGTGCCAAGGGACTGGCGCAGGGCAAATGTGGTGCCTATTTTCAAAAAGGCCTCTAGGTCTGCCCCAGGTAATTATAGACCAGTAAGCTTAACATCCATTGTGGGGAAAATATTTGAGGGGCTATTGAGGGACTATGTACAGGATTATGTGACAAAAAATAGTATTACAAGTGACAGCCAGCACAGTTTTACTAAGGACAGAAGTTGTCAAACTAACCTGATTTTGTTTTTATGAAGAGGTGAACAGAAGCCTAGACAGAAGGGCTTTTGTGGATATAGTGTTTTTAGACTTTGCAAAGGCATTTGACACTGTCCCTCATAGACGTCTAATGGATTAATTAAGGACTATAGGTTTAGAAAGTATCGTTTGTAATTGGATTGAGAATTGGCTCAAGGACCGTATCCAGAGAGTTGTGGTCAATGATTCCTACTCTGAATGGTCCCCAGTTATAAGTGGTGTACCCCAGGGTTCCGTGCTGGGATCACTATTATTCAACTTATTTATTAATGATATAGAGGATGGGATTAATAGCACTATTTCTATTTTTGCAGATGACACCAAGCTTTGTAGTAATGTTCTATGGAAGATGTTCGTGAATTGCAAGCAGATTTAAACAAACTAAGTGTTTGGGCGTCCAGTTGGCAAATGAAGTTTAATGTAGATAAATATAAAGTTATGCATCTGGGTACCAACACCCTGCATGCATCATATGTCCTAGGTGGAGCTACACTGGGGGAGTCACTTGTTGAGAAGGATCTGGGTGTACTTGTAAATCATAAACTAAATAACAGCATGCAGTGTCAATCAGCTGCTTCAAAGGCCAGCAGGATATTGTCGTCTATTAAAAGAGGCATGGACTCGCGGGACAGGGATGTAATATTACCACTTTACAAAGCATTAGTGCGGCCTCATCTAGAATATGCAGTTCAGTTCTGGGCTCCAGTTCATAGAAAGGATGCCCTGGAGTTGGAAAAAATACAAAGAAGAGCAACGAAGCTAATAAGGGGCATGGAGAATCTAAGTTATGAGGAAAGATTAAAAGAACTAAACCTATTTAGCCTTGAAAAGAGACGACTAAGGAGGGACATGATTAATTTATATAAATATATTAATGGCACATACAAAAAATATGGTGAAATCCTGTTCCATGTAAAGCCCCCTCAAAAAACAAGGGGGCTCTCCCTCCGTCTGGAAAAAAAAAAGGTTCAACCTGCAGAGGCGACAAGCCTTCTTTAGGCCGGATTCACACGAGCGTTTTGCGCAAAAGGTCCATGTGTCATCAGCATATGGTGCGCGGCTGCGTGATGTTCGCGCAGCCGGCATCATGATGACACTCTGGTTTTCTGTTTACAAACAGAAAAGCACGTGGTGCTTTTCTGTTTTCATTCATAGTTTTGACTACTGTAGCACGCATCACGCGTGGCACCCGGAAGTGCTTCCGTGTGGCGTGCATGATTTTCACGCACCCATTGGCTTCAATGGGTGCGTGATTTTCACGCACCCATTGACTTCAATGGGTGCGTGATACGTTAAAAACGCACAAATATAGGACATGTCGTGAGTTTTACGCAACGGACATACGCTGCGTGAAAATCACGGACGGTCTGAACGGCCCCATTGACTAACATAGGTCCGTGCGACGGACGTATTATGTACGTATTATACGTTCGTCTGAATAAGCCCTTACTGTGAGAACTGTGAATCTATGGAATAGTCACCGCAGGAGCTGGTCACAGCAGGGACAGTAGATGGCTTTAAAAAAGGCTTAGATAATTTCCTGGAACAAAAAAATATTAGCTCCTATGTGTAGAAATTTTTACCTTCCCTTTTCCCATCTCTTGTTTGAACTTGATGGACATGTTTCTTTTTTCAACCGTACTAACTATGTAACTATATAATTATCTAAAAAAAAATATAATTAACTTTTACATCATTCTGGCTGTTTATTTCCAAGTAGAAATGCACAACTACTGCTTTTTTGTTCAGGCCTGTTTTTTCTTTTTTTTTTTCAATTGATCTAGACATTTACTTCCTGTATAAAAATTGGAATGGTCCTGGTTAGAAACAAAATCTATTCGCCCTGGATAGAACTGGAGGAGGCAGGGTGCTTTCATCAGAGGCGTAGCTAGGTTCTCCTGCACCCGGGGCAAAGATTCAGATTGGCGCCCCCCCAACTTCTTTCCCGACAACTCCTTTCCTCTCGCCGTGTTTGCTTTCTCTACCAATCAATGAGGTGTAAGTTTTTTTTCACAATTTTTTTAATGTAACTCGTGCATAAAAGTATTTGTACATTTTACAAGCGATATAGTTCTATAAGGGAGTTACCATAACAATAAATTAGAAGAAAATAAATGAAAGGGGCCACACACATCCCTCTGTAGATAATGCCACACACAGCCCCCTGTATATAGCGCCACACACAGCCCCGTGTAGATAGTGCCACACACAAACTCCTTGTAGATAGCGCCTGTCACGATGCGGGGTGTGGACCCACTGGGCCGTACCGCGTAGCGGGATGGCAGCTGGCCAAACAGGTATGGTACTGAGTCTATAGATCAGAAAAGGGTACCTGAGGCAATGTAGGCAGTAGCAAGGCAGGCTAGGCTGGGACCAGGCGGCAGGTAGACGTCAGGCGTGGTGCAGCAGAACAGGCGTGGAGATGCAGCAAAACACGACAACAGTTCAGCACGCCAGTAGACCAGGATGGTACTGATAGCACGGGAAACAGGATACAGGTACGGAGAACACTGGGAAGCTGGAAGACCCTTAGGAGACCATTTGCAAGACAGACTAAGGGAAACAACAGCAATGCTCAGGCGAGGATGATGATTTCCAGGTGCGTGCACTGGCCCTTTAAGAGCGGGCACTAGCGTGCGCGAGCACCCTCTGGGAGACAGGCTCGATACCCGGAAGTGAGTGCCGGTGCCTCACAGGGGGACGACACAGCACAGCAGCAGGACGTCCATGGCCGCGGTCGTCGAGGGGTAAGTTAGAACGACAGACCGTGGCCATAGACGTTACAGCGCCACACACAGCTGCCTGTAGATAGCGCCACACACAGCCCCCTGTACATAGCGCCACACACAGCCCCCTCTTGTTTATAACGCCACACAGCCCCCTGTAGATAGCGCCACGCACAGCTGCCTGTAGATAGTGCCACACACAGTCCCCTCTTGTATATAACCCCACACAGCCCCTTGTAGATAGCTCCACCCAGAGCCTCCCTTGTAGTTAATGCCACACAGCCCCCTGTTGTAGATAGAGCCACACAGCCCCCCTGTTGTAGAGAACGCCACACAGCCCCCTTGTAGATTGTGCCACACACAGCCCCCCTTGTAGATAGTGCCACACACAGCCCCCCTTGTAGATAGTGAGTGCCACACACAGCCCCCGCTTGTAGATAGGGCTACACAGCCCCCCCTTGTAGATAATGCCAGACAGCCTCGCTTGTATATAGCGCCACACAGCCCCTCCTTGTAAAAAGCACCAAACTGACCCCCTTGTAAATAGAGCCACACTGACCACCCTTTTAAAATAGCGCCACACTGCCCCCACTTGTAAACAGCGCCACACAGCCCCCCTTGTAGATAGTGACACACAGCCCCCTTGTAAACAGCACCAACTCCCCACCCCTATTAAATAGTGCCACACTATAAACAGAGCGGAAAGCTGTAGCCTATCACTCACCGGAAGAGCCGAGGAGGTCATGTGGCGCAGGCAGCAGCGGAGTTCCTTCTGACTAGGGTCGGTGACAGCCCGGGAGTGGACCAGTGAGGTCAGGTGACAGATAAGATGACTGGACTGGTCCACTCCTGGGTCGTCACAGACCCCAGTCAGAACGCTGCCGCATGAACTCCTGGCTCTTCCTAACGCTGATCGCTGCTGCTGGTGTCCGACATACAGGGAGCCTATCAGCAGCGTTCAGCTGCTCTGCCACGGCTCCCCCCTTCCCTACAACTTAGTTGCACCCTGGGCACATGCCCTGCCTGCCCCCCTAGCTATGCCCCTGCTTTCTTGCTCAAACTAGGGTCCAGTCACAATTTTCTTACAAGGAGCACGCTAACAGACCATTATAAACATGAATGGAGAACCTGACATTAAAAAAACATTCCCCTTCCAAGAAACGTCTGTTAAGTTCCTTGTGTGGAAATTTCAATTCTTGTTTTCAGTTTCAGCAAAAATATATTTTTGTTTATAATGTAATATTCCTTACAGATACACAGCATTTCATATATAGTATTCTGTATTCATATTTTGGTTGAAAATAACTGTGAAATGTATTATCGTTCTTTGACATGGAGAAAACCATAGTCTCACTATAGAAGTTTTTTGCAGTAGCTTTACTTAGTTGCTTTTCATTTTTGCTACTTGTTTAATTTCAAGATGGACAACAATAAGTTGTCTGTGAACTTTTTTAGCATCCACCCTCTCCTCCATATTCTCTCCAGACAGACAACCTGTTCCATGTAAAACCCCCTCAAAAAACAAGGGGGCACGCCCTCCGTCTGGAGAAAAAAGGTTCAACCGGCAGAGACGACAAGGCTTCTTTACTGTGAGAACTGTGAATCTATGGAATAGCCTACCGCAGGAGCTGGTCACAGCAGGGACAGTAGATGGCTTTAAAAAAGGGTTAGATAATTTTCTAGAACAAAAAAGTATTAGCTCCTATGTGTAGAAATTTTTTCCTTCCCTTTTCCCGTCCCTTGGTTGAACTTGATGGACATGTGTCTTTTTTCAGTCGTACGAACTATGTAACTATGTAACTAAAGGAAAAGAACAACTAGGAAGAAATTGTTGTCAGCTCTGGCTTTGGCTCCAGTTTTCAAGGGAGGTCACTTTTATATGGAGGAGCATAGAAATTAATTGAACTATTGTGGGAATTACAGTCCCATTTATTTCAATGGGAACATCGTCAGCCTCGTTTGAAGACTGATGTAACTGGAAACTCCTAGGTCTTGGTGCAAGATCATGTGCTAGTGCTTACACCTAAACCATCATATGTTGTTGTATAATCATAAAAGTGCCGTAAAAGTTACTTTACAGTAAGATCTACCTATTTCATAAAAGTGCCGTATACAATAGCAAAACGGCATGTCTACAGATACTACATTATTCTGCAATTATCTTGAAGCCCCATCACACCTCTGCATTGCCCCTTCATAATTTTGCTGTTCTCTTATATGATGGAGCAGCCTTTGTACCCTCTATAGCTATGCCCTGTTTGGTGATGTGCATATTTCCATGTTAAAGGGGTTGACCATTTTATATTAATACGTAGTATAAGAGCATAAAATATACGGACCTGCAACTTGCTAATTACAGTTTATTTTCTAGTCTTTGCCTATTTTGCACATCATGAGCCCTGCTATCAGTGGCGTAACTACCGCGGTAGCAGCAGTAGCGGCTGCTACGGGGCCCGGGGCTTGAGGGGGCCCGGTGGCGCCGCTAGCAGCCGTTATGGCTACTACAGCGGTAGCGTCGCTACTGTGGGGCCCGCGACGCCGAGCCTTACACAGGCCATCTCATGCCTGTAGGTGTCGCTAGCACCGGAGGGGGCCCCAGTGCTAGCGGCAGCCAAATACATGAATGGCCGGGCATGTTCCGTGCCTGACCATCCAGTGCCTTACAATGACACTGATTGGCTAGCGGCGCGATGACATCATCGCGCCGCTTCCATGCTTGGAAGGCGCTGATTGGCGGGGCAAGTCATTCTGCCCCGCCAATCAGCGTCATTGGAGGACGCTCGTTCAACTCCTGCAGACATGCTCAGAAGAGAGCATGTCTGCATCGCCAGTGAACAGCGTGGGAACCGGAGAATGTGAGTATGTCAAGTTTTTGTTTTTTTTCCCCTCATAAAAATGTGAATGGCATTATCTATGAGGGGGGGAGGGGGGGGGTCATCTTTATGTGGGCTATTATATATAGGGGGTCTATATGTGGGGCAGTAGCTACAGGGGGGGTCTATATGTGGGGGTGTGGGCCATTATATACAGGGGGCTCTATATGTGGGCCATTATATACAGGGGGGTCTATATGTGGGGGTGTGGGCCACTATATACAGGGGGCTCTATATGTGGGGGTGTGGGCCACTATATACAGGGGGCTCTATATGTGGGCCATTATATACAGGGGGCTCTATATGTGGGCCACTATATACAGGGGGGGTCCATATGTGGCCCACTATATACAGGGGGGTCTATATGTGGGCCACTATATACAGGGGGGTCTATATGTGGGACACTATATACAGGGGTGGGTTACCTGTGGGGCACTAGCAACAGGGTGGCTATATGTAGTGCACAGTCTACAGGGGTGGGCTATATGTGGGACACTATATACAGGGGGAGCTATATGTGAGACACTATATACAGAGGTGGGCTATACGTGGAGCACTAACTATAGGGGAAGCTATATGTAGGGCAGCACGGTGGCTCAGTGGTTAGCACTATTGCCTTGCAGCTCTGGAGTCCATATGTGGGCACTATCTACAGGGGCTTCTATGTAGGTCACTATCTACAGGGGACATGTTGTGTGTTTGTGACAGTTATATTTAGATGTGTTGAGAATTTTAACTTCGTTTTATAGGTGCAGAAATGTTTTAAAAGTGAGAAGCTGAAGACATCTAAACGGAAAACTGCAGAAATGGGTCATGGCCGGGAGAAATCCATCATAGAGGTCTGGACCGGAGGGAGAAGAAAAGAACTAGAATCTGAGACGTCACCGGTGAGTCACTTAATATAAATGTTTATTCTGCCTCTAATCAGTATTGTAGTCACTGTATGATCTGCAGCGAGATGATGGTGATAGGATTTTTTTTGTGAAACCGCATCTCCCAGCATATCCTTACCATTGTTCCGGCCATGCTGGGAGCTGTAGTTTTACGGCGTACAAACTTATACGCAGTGGCGTAACTACCGCTATAGCAGCCGTAGCGACTTCTACAGGGCCTGCAGCATGAGGGGGCCCGTGCCACCCGCCGGCACGGCCCCCTCCCATGGCCGCAGGCTCCGCTAGCAGCCGCTATGGCTGCTACAGCGCGACGCCACTGAAGGGGTTGTTCCTACATAAGACATGTATCCCCTATCCACAGGATAGGGGATACATGTGTGATCGCTGGCAGCGATGAGGAGAACGGGGGACCGAAAGTCCCCCCTAAGTTCTCCATGACAAACCTCGGACTTCCGGGGTCTGTGTCGGCAGCTCCGTAGAAATGAATGGAGCGCCGGTCGCGCTTGTGCGCATGCGTGACCAGCGCTCCTTTCATTTTTATTGAACTGCGCAGACGCCGGAAGTCCGAGGTTAGTCATGGAGAACTTCGGGGGACTTTCGGTCCCCCGTTCTCCTTATCGCTGCCAGTGATCACACATGTATCCCCTATCCTGTGGATAGGGGATGCATGTCTTTTGTAGGACAAACTATAGGACGTTTTTTTTTGGGGGGGGGGGCTATATAGCGTTATCTACAGGGGGGCTGTATGGCGTTATCTACAGGGGGGCTGTATGGCGTTATCTACAGAGGGAGTCTGTATGGCGTTATCTACAGGGGGGCTGTATGGCGTTATCTGCAGGGGCTGTGTATGGTGCTATCTATAGGGGGGCGCTGTGTGGTGGAATCTATAGGGAGGCACTATCTACAAGGGGGGGGGGGGTTGTGTGATACCCAGCAGAGGGGGGGGCCCCAGTCAAAAGTTTGCTATGGGGCCCAGTCTTTCCTAGTTACGCCCCTGCCTGCTATCCATGTAAACAATGGAGACCTGTGGTCTCTATGTTCACGTGACATGACGGAGAAGCAGTCATGTGATATATTCTTTATTTTGGAAATAGGAAGAAGGGAAAAGAATTGTGGTTCCTATTAGAAATTGAAAACAATAAACTTTATTATTATATTTAGGTTAAAATAATTCTAAAAAATGTTCCTATATATTTCTCAATGTAGGTCAAATATTAGCAGTGCGGAAGACCCCTTATCCCGCACTTGAAGAACAAAATTTGTCTTTATATACTTTATTATCTATGCCACTATCCTGCACCAACAAGATTGGACTTTATTGCTTGCTGAGGTAAGTAAAAATCTAATCACACTGGTTTGTTGTATGCACTGTGTGAATCAGCATTTGCTGTCAGTCATTGAACATTGTATCAGTTTTTATGTGCACTGATAGTTACATTATTTTCTATTAGTAAATAGACTTTGTATCAACCTCTTGTTCTTGTGCACTGATTGTGTCACTTTAGGCTTGCTATTTTATAGATGTTGTCAGTAGTTTAAAGTTCTCTTATGTTCAGTGAATGTATCAGCACTTGCTGTCAATCCATATTCATTAGGATGAACAATGAACAGCAATATTGTATTGTGCTGGTTTAATTTTTTATTTTGTCAATTATAATTATTAAGTTCCTACAGCAGTCCACATTGTAATGTTATGCCATGCTGGCCATCTCACCCAGAAATAGCTGCGGTGCGGTAACCTGTGTGAAAGAGAAAGTCAGTGGATTTTTCAGATGAATTCTGTCAATCCAAATGGCCTAAATGAGAGTTTTAATTTTGGTTGCTTTCTGTGATTAAAATCTTTAAAAACTCTCAAAAACAAATTAATACTTTTTGGATATATATACAATTAATTAACCTTTACTGGTAATTCATCATAAATAAAGGAAAAAGATATTTTAGTAATCTAATACGCTAAATATTCTGTATCCTTACCTATTTCTCTTCTTTTCCTATAAAATATAAAAATTGGTTGAGCTCTACCTATGGATGTCATTTCAGTATATGGAAGAATATTAAATAAATTATAAAAAATATGAAATGGGAGAATAATATACACATAGAAAAATATGTACTTTAAGTGGTGTAATAAATATTGACCAATTGAGTATAGTGATCTTCTATAAACTCCCTAGATGATATTGGAGAAATCTTTCTGATTGAGCTATATATTTGGATATGAAAATAGTTTGATATAAATTAATCTGAGGTATAGTTGATATCCATATGCAATTTAGAAACTCACAATTTGAATAAATGCAGGAAACTAATAGTAATAGTTAATATCATAATAAAACACCATTCTAAATAGATTTTTCTGTTAAAAGATAAGATTGAGCCTCAGGACAGAGATTTGGAATCGATCTACCTGTCATCTACACACTGTTATAACCAAAACAATCCTATTGGCCCCCTTAGCTGTCACTCAGTACTCACGATACTTAAGGGCGTCAGAACCGGCGGGTTACACCCCAAGAGGAAGCCGGAATGCTGGCGAAACGCGCGTCGGGTGTCCAGACATACTAATTTAATCAATGTACAAGGTCCTAGCCTTATCCAATGCTACCAGCAAAAACTATTAATAGTCAGTATAGACTTACATGTGGAAGCGCTGCTCCCTGTAGGAGAGCGGTGCGTGTATCCTGACATACGCTGCAGGGTGAAATCCCTGACAGCGCTCACTAAAGCCAGCTGACCTGTAAAGCGGGCTAATCAAACCACTCATAGGGCCACTATTCACTGCCCTTTCCGTGTACACGGAGACTAAGAAAATAACAGCAAGCAGCTCACGAACAGAGCACACTACCAAGTGTAACTCTAATTGAAATTACAGAGCTTACAAAGCACGCTTACTTATATAGGCAGCTTTGTCAATATCACAATCTGCTGCTTTTCATTGCCCTTCACGGAAAAGCGGCGATAACAGACAGAAAGTAGCCCATAAATATAGCAGATAACACAGTAAAATTCTATCTGCAAATAGGCGAAATATATCGCTGCTGATCCAAATAACAGAGATTGGCAGTGTATGCTACATGCAATACACAAGCTATCTGGCTTAAATATTGTATAATATTATTGTTCACAGCCTTTTACAAATTTAAGATGGGAACTAATCATGAGCACATTATAATCAGAGCACTCTCTGTAGTGCTCATTCACACAGGTTACCGCACCGCAGCTATTTCTGGGTGAGATGGCCAGCATGGCATAACATTACAATGTGGACTGCTGTAGGAATTTAATAATTATAATTGACAAAATAAAAAATTAAACCAGCACAATACAATATTGCTGTTCATTGTTCATCCTAATGAATATGGATTAACAGCAAGTGCTGATACATTCACTGAACATAAGAGAACTTTAAACTACTGACAACATCTATAAAATAGCAAGCCTAAAGTGACACAATCAGTGCACAAGAACAAGAGGTTGATACAAAGTCTATTTACTAATAGAAAATAATGTAACTATCAGTGCACATAAAAACTGATACAATGTTCAATGACTGACAGCAAATGCTGATTCACACAGTGCATACAACAAACCAGTGTGATTAGATTTTTACTTACCTCAGCAAGCAATAAAGTCCAATCTTGTTGGTGCAGGATAGTGGCATAGATAATAAAGTATATAAAGACAAATTTTGTTCTTCAAGTGCGGGATAAGGGGTCTTCCGCACTGCTAATATTTTACCTACATTAAGAAATATATAGGAACATTTTTTAGAATTATTTTAACCTAAATATAATAATAAAGTTTATTGTTTTCAATTTCTAATAGGAACCACAATTCTTTTCCCTTCTTCCTATTTCCAAAATAAAGAATAACTTTAACAGGTGGTATACACCTTTGTAGTTCCCCAAAACTCACTTTGTATATATAAAAAAGTGAGGGTATCAGCAAAATATTTTTGAGTCATGTGATATACACATGTGACTGATTCATCTCTTGTTTCCAGCTCATCTCAGGCTTTTATCTAAACCTTATCAAGCTCACCATGTCCGACACATGTGCCGATACAGAAGTAATAATACAGGAATGATACCTGTCTGTGTATGTACTGAATGTGCTGGACTACTCTGCTCAGTAGAGCATCTTTGTGTCTATATTCTAGTGATCAGGGGTCTCGGTTCATAAATGCCTTCCAAAGCTATAAATATATTGAGGAAGGGTAAATTTCTAAAATATAACTTTTAGTTTTTTCCCATTAAAAAGGGAATAACAATATCGTTGTGTGTGATAATATATTGCATATACAGCCTGCGTATTCGGCTTGATGAGTATAGGATAGATGTTCCCAGAATGAGTACAGCAGAGTAGTTTAGGATCATAGGGTTGTACAGTCGTATCCTGTCAATCCCCAGATTAAATTTCTGCCCTCTCAGTTGACAACGGTGTCTGATACTCGTTCTTACAAGAACGACCACCTTGTCTCTGAAGCCAATCCCCAGTTAGTTCCGTAACTGAGAGTGCTGATCACAGGGTTGATTAGGATCACATGAGTATACAGTGGTATTCTACCTAATCCCCAAAAGGATTCTCAGCCCTCACTGTTGACAACGATATCGGGCACTCGTTCTGAAAAGAACGACCCCATTGTCTCTGGAACCTATCCCTGTACTGATATGATAGTTATGCTAGAGGTCGTACTCCTATTGCATATACAGCTGGCGTGTTAAGCTTGATAAGTGTAGGATAAATGTTCCCAGAGTGAGTACAGCAGGGTAGTTCAGGATCATAGGGTTGTATAGTGGTATTTTGTCAATCCCCAGACTAAATTTCTGCCCCTCTGTTGACAGTGGTATCTGGTACTCGTTCTTACAAGAACGACCACGTTGTCTCTGAAGCGAATCCTCAGTTAGTTTCGTAACTGAGAGTGCTTATAACAGGGTTGATCGGGATCATAGGAGTATACAGTGGTATTCTACCTAGTCCACAATTAGTTTCTCAGCCCTCACTGTTGACAACGATATCGGGCACTCGTTCTAAAAAGAATGACCCCGTAGTCTTTGGAGCTTATCCCTATACTGATATAATGGTTATGCTAGAGGTCATACTCCATAACAGGGTTGATCGGGATCACAGGAGTATACAGTGGTATTCTGCCTAGTCCACAATTAGATTCTCAGCCCTCACTGTTGACAACAATATCGGGCACTCGTTCTAAAAAGAACGACCCCATCCATTGTCTCTGGAGCCTATCCCTATACAGATATAATGGTTATGCTAGAGGTCATACTCCAACGCGTTTCCCCATATGTTCTGGTTCATCAGGGAGTGTGTGAGCTTCACGGCTTGATAAATCATATGGCAATGGCAGCGAGTACTTGAACGCATGCTCTTTTGTATATGTGTTGGCTCCGCCTCTTCCAGGGGCTCGGTCGTCCGACATCCAATTGGAGAGGAATGCTGTTAACTCATGACATTCCACTCAATACCACGTCCTCCCTGCCTCCTAAATAGGCTGGATGCATGTTAGTGTTTAGGGAATTAGTTCAGCCATATCCCTAAAAGGCTACTATACTTTCCTAGTCAAGGTTACATAAGCATATAGGTTATTATTTAGTTTTGTTTACATTGTTGCCTAGATATAGATATTAGTTAAGTGTTGTGCTTCAATAATTATGCATGGATTTGACAGTCTTATATATTCTGAGCTTAGGGCCCTGATCAGACTATATAGATATTAGAGCGTTTTTTTGCTGCTATCAAATCATCCGTTAACAAAATCATATTTTGTTGTTGACATATTACATTCTTACATCCATAGTTGTTCTTTGTAACAATATATGTATGTCTAGTAGCTCTCTGTTGTATTTGTTTGCATTTAACGACTAACTTTAGCATAGGTTTTTAGAAAAAGATTTTAAAGAAAACATGCATAGTTGAGGTTTTCATTCAATACTTCTGGAGCCACAGTTCTCATTCTGTGAAACCATCGGCTCTCTACTTGTAAGAGGTCCCTGTCCCAGTTTACACCTCTTGGATTCGGTTCAAAGTGCTGTATTCCCTGAATTTTATTGACCTTAGTCTTGCCTCCATGCATTGCCCAGACATGTCTTGCAATAGGTGTATCTTTTTTGTTTAATATGTCAGTATAGTGGTCTCTAATACGTCTCCTGAATTCGCGTTTAGTTTTACCTATATAGTCCATAGCGCATGTGCATTTGGCCATATATATGACCCTTTTTGATAGACAATTAATGGATTCTCTAGTGATGTATTCTCTCCTAGTTGTTGTACTCATTACAGACTTTGATGTCATTACAGAGTCACAGGCCAAGCATTTGCCACATTTGAAGGTCCCTATAGGTCTTCTATTGAGCCAGCAGTCAGTGACAGGTGCTGGTTTATAGTGGCTTTGTAACAATTTGTCTCTCAGACTCTTATTTTTTAGAAAAGTGATTAAAGGTCTCTCACCCAGAGCTTCCTTCAGTTCAGCATCTTCCATGAGGATCCCCCCAATGTTTTTGGATAACCTCTCTTACCTGTTCACGTGCCCCATCAAATGTGCCTATGATGCTCATCTTATTATTCTTTATAGGTATTTTTGCTTTGGGTATTAGAATGTCACTTAGTTTGGTTATAATTGCATTAATGAAGGCATCCCTCAGAATATGATCCGGATATCCTCTATCTCGAAATCTTTCTCTCATATCTGCAGCTTGTATCATAAAAGTCTTGGTATTAGAACAGTTTCTCCTGAGACGGAGGTATTGTCCCTAGGGTATGCCTCGTTTGAGGGCATATGGATGGGCACTCTCCCACCTCAAGAGACTATTTGTTGCAGTAGATTTTCTGAAAACCTCTGTTTGAATCTTGCCTCCCAGACCCCTAGAGAGTCGGACGTCTAGAAAGGCCAGGCTATCTGGGTCACTCACTGAGGTGAAGCTCAGACCCACTTGTTAATATTTAGTTCAGAGACAAACTTTTCAAAGTCAGTCTGAGTTCCTATCCTTAGAATGAGCACGTCATCTATAAATCGGAACCATAGACCTATGGATTCCTGCCATTTGTTGCTGGTGTCTGAGAAGACCATATTTTCTTCCCACCAGCCCAGGAGTAGATTAGCGTATGAGGGGGCACAAGGGCTCCCCATAGCTGTGCCCCTGAGCTGGTGGTAATAATGGCCACCGAACAGAAGTTTTTGATAAGATTAAATTCCATAAGTTCCATAATGAATGAATTGTGTTCATTGAGATGGTTACCTCTTGTTTTTAGAAATTGGGATATAGCCTCAAGTCCTATATGGTGTTGGATTGAGCTATATAGTGCTTCAACACCGATAGAGGCAAATATAATGTCTGTCTCCAGGGTGATGCCTTCCAGTTTCAAGAGGAGATCAGTGGTGTCTCTAATATACGATGGGAGACTAAGGACAAATTGACGTATGATTTGATCGATATAGACCCCTATGTTTTGGTTGAGGCTATCTATGCCTGAGACTATAGGTCTTCCTTGTACAGGACACGTCCCCTTGTGGATTTATGGGGTAGTGTAAAAGGTCGCTATTTTTGGCGCTTCAGGGTACATGTATTGATATTCTACTTTGGTGATCAGTCCCTTAGATAGAGCCCTGTCAAGAATATCTTTCAATTGCCCCTTAAAAATCTCCATTGGATTTTCTCTTGGGCGATGATATGTGTCTTTGTCATCCAGTACTCTTTTACACATTTCAAGGTAATTATTAGTGTCCATTAGAACTACATTCCCCCCTTTATCAGAGGGTTTTCTCTGTTATTAGATAGAATCTGTAAAGTACTTCTTTCTGTTCTGGACAAATTAGCATAGTCACTTTTGTGATTCTCCAGTGTTCTCAAGTCTTTCTCAACTAATTTTTTGAAAATCTCAATGTTGGGATTATTGCAGACAGGTGGCATATGTTTGCTCATTAGTTTTAAATTAGTAAATGGCCCCCTTATCCTGTCTCTAATATTATCCTCCAATAAATCAGATAAATCTAGCTGTTGTAAGGTCTTCAAGCTAAAGATTATATTCCTGACAGGTTCTCCTGTCTTTGTCTTTGAAGAACTTATGCCAATGACATTTTCTGGAGAATAAGGCTATGTCCTTAGTCCAGGCGAACGAGTCATATTTGCTCGTCGGGACGAAGGACAGGCCCCTCTCCAAAACCACCCTTTCATCGTTATTGAGCATGTAATTGGAAAGGTTAATAATCTAATTTTATTGATGGTACCTCTATTCTTACATGGTATAATTTCCTGTTTCGTAGTAGATATTGGCCTACTGATGGGGGTCGGGATAAAAAAATCTTAATGGTTCCCTTGATAGTTCTTATCTCTTCCTCCTGTCCTATGGAATCCTTTCTGATAGTTCCTAGGGGTTCTATTGGTCCTACCAACTCGTTCTCCCTGTTGTAGATCTCTCTCCAAATCAGAGCCCTCTGCTTCTGAGGATGAAACTTCCATTTCAGTATCCCTATGGTAATTTCTACTATTGGGGAAAGTATAGGCTCGATTTTCTTTGAATTCTTGTGAATCTTTTACAAACTGAGAGCGTTTTCTCTTTCTTATTTGATGTTGGAAACGTACTACAACTCCTTGTAATATCCCCTCTTTTTTGTCAAATTGTGAATCTGTTCTCAACTTCAAAGCTTGTTCTCTTAGTTCATTTAATTTATTAACTTTCGAATCCCACAATAGTTTTTCTTCCTCTAATAGGATATTCATAAATCTTAAAGGAACAGTGTCATCACAATTTTTTTTAAAATATGTTAAAGATGTTAGTGCTTTATTAAAAACGTTTATATTTATTTGTGTGTTTGTGTTTGACTTTTTCTTATTTTTACACTTTTTCTTCCCTATGGGAGCTGCCATTTTTTGTTCCATTTCTGTATGTGTCGATTAACGACACATACAGACATGGAATACGGCAGCCACAGTCCCATAGGGACTGCGAACAGGTCCCGTCCCATCCACTTCTGTGTACGCCGTCTGTGTGGGAACTGCGCATGCGCCGCTCCCACACAGTCCAATTTGAAATGCGCGCCGTCCGGCACCATTTTCCTGTGTACCGGAAGTCGCGGCCGGACAGTAAGATTACTACTTCCGGTCGCGGCTTCCGGACTTGTGCACTTGGACCAGCGGCAGCAGACGGAGCGGACGGGCCGGAGGCAGCCGCGGCGGCAGGAGCAGGTAAGAGATTTCTATGTATGTTCGTGTTTGTGTACGTTTACTACTGTATGTAAACCTACTACACTGTGTGTTAGCTCAAAAAATGGCGACACACAGTGTAGGAGGTTAGACCGTTCAAACCCCTCGTTTATCCCGGCACTAGCCAGGATAAAGGAGGGGGGGGGGATGCTGAGAGCTCACTAGAGCGAGGGCTTTTTACCCAATTTTGCAATGCTGCAATTTTGGGAATAGCTCCATCTAGTGACCAGCAATGGGAAATATTATAAATTAGAATCTAATTTATAATATTTCCTGACTCGTGAAAAAAAAATAAAAAAATTGAACAATGTTTAATCACCTACACACTAAATGTTTAATAAAAAAAAAAACAACATGTTTTTCTGGCAACACATTCCCTTTAAGGAACTATCTGTGGCTTCTTGTTCCCATTTACTCATTAGTTTGGTAGTTCTGCTTCTTTCAGCAGGTGACATGGTAATGCGTAGTCCCCTAGGTACAATATTGTTCTTTAATGTAGTTTTCAAGGAACTGTATCTCCCACCAGGAGGATATATAGTCCTTGTATGCCTTTGTTAGTTCCTTAAAAATACCTTTGGTGCTCATAGAAGGTGAATATTGACTGTATTCTTTATCTGAGAACACTTCTTTAGCTTCTGCAACCCAATTATCTGTGCTCAATGTACTTGATAGGAAGCTAGCCATTCTGGCTTAAATGTAAAGTTAATTGTTTATTCCCAGTAATGAATCAATGGGCTGGTTCCCGTTATACCTCCCAACTTTGTAACAAATATATTGAGGAAGGGTAAATTTCTAAAATATAACTTTTCTTTTTTCCCATTAAAAATGGAATAACAATATTGTTGTGTGTGATAATATATTGCATATACAGCCTGCGCATTCGGCTTGATGAGTGTAGGATAGATGTTCCCAGAATGAGTACAGCAGAGTAGTTTAGGATCATAGGGTTGTACAGTGGTATCCTGTCAATCCCCAGACTAAATTTCTGCCCTCTCTGTTGACAACGGTGTCTGGTACTGGTTCTTACAAGAACGACCACCTTGTCTCTGAAGCCAATCCCCAGTTAGTTCCGTAACTGAGACTGCTTATCACAGGGTTGATTGGGATCACATGAGTATACACCCCGTTGATTAATTACTGGGAATAAACAATTAACTTTACATTTAAAGAGGCTCTGTCACCACATTATAAGTGCCCTATCTCCTATATAAGGAAATGGGCGCTATAGTGTAGGTGACAGTAATGCTTTCTATTTAAAAAAACGATCTATTTTCACCACTTTATTAGCTATTTTAAATTTATGCTAATGAGTTTCTTAATGCCCAGTGGGCGTGTTTTTACTTTAGACCAAGTGGGCGTTGTACAGAGGAGAGTATGACGCTGACCAATCAGCGTCATGCACTTCTCTCCATTCATTTAGTCAGCGCATAGGGATCCTTTTAGATCACTATGTGCTGTCTTATACTAACACATTAACAATACTGAAGTGTTTAGACAGTGAATAAACATTCCACGGGATGTCTATTCACAATCTCTGCACTTCGTTACTGTTTCTGTGGTAGTTACAGCAGAGCAAGCGTAATCTCGTGAGATTACGCTGTAGATGACAGGTTACAACGAGATTATGCTTGCTCTGCTGTAACTACCACAGAAACAGTAACGAAGTGCAGAGATTGTGAATAGACATCCCGTGGAATGTCTATTTACTGTCTAAACACTTCAGCATTGTTAATGTGTAAGTATAAGACAGCACATAGTGATCTAAAAGGATCCCTATGCGCTGACTAAATGAATTTAGAGGAGTGCATGACGCTGATTGGTCAGCGTCATACACTCCTCTGTACAAAGCCCACTTGGTCTAAGTAAAAACACGCCCACTTGGGCAATAAGCAACTCATTAGTATAAATCTAAAATCGCTAATAAAGTGGTGAAAATAGATCGTTTTTTTTAATAAAAAGCATTACTGTCACCTACATTATAGCGCCGATCTCCTTATGTAGGAGATAGGGCACTTATAATGTGGTGACAGAGCCTCTTTAAGCCAGAATGGCTAGCTTCCTATCAAGGACATTGAGCACAGATAATTGGTTTTCAGAAGCTAAAGAAGTGTTCTCAGATAGAGAATACAGTCAATATTCACCTTCTATGAGCACCAAAGGTATTTTTAAGGAACTAACAAAGGCATACAAGGACTATATATCCTCTTGGTGGTAGATACAGTCCCTTTAAAATTACATTAAGAACAATATTGTACCTAGGGGACTACGCATTACCCTGTCACCTGCTGACAGAAACAGAACTACCAAACGAATGAGTAGATGGGAACAAGAAGCCACAGATAGTTCCTTAAGATTTATGAATATCCTATTAGAGGAAGAAAAACTATTGTGAGATTTGAAAGTTAATAAATTAAATGAACTGAGAGAACAAGCTTTGAAGTTAAGAACTGATTCACAATTTGACAAAAAAGAGGGGATATTACAAGGAGTTGTAGAATGTTTCCAACATCAAATTAGAGGGAGAAAACACTCTCAGTTTGTAAAAGATTCACAAGAATTCAAAGAAAATCGAGCCTATACTTTCCCCAATAGTAGAAATTACCATAGGGATACTGAAACAGAAGTTTCATCCTCAGAAGCAGAGGGCTCTGATTTGGAGAGAGATCTACAGGGAGAACGAGGTGGTAAGACTAATAGGACCCCTAGGAACTATCAGAGAGGATTCCATAGGACAGAAGGAAGAGGTAAGAACTATCAAGGGAACCAACAGGATTTTTTATCCTGACCCCCATCAGTAGGCCAATATCTACTACGAAACAGGAAATTATACCATGTAAGAATAGAGGTACCATCAATAAAAATGAGATTATAAACCTTTCCAATTACATGCTCAATAACGATGAAAGGGCTGTTTTGGAGAGGGGCCTGTCCTTCGTCCCGACGAGCAAATATGACTCGTTCGCCTGGACTAAGGACATAGCCTTATTCTCCAGAAAACTTCATTGGCATATATTCTTCAAAGACAGGAGAACCTGTCAGGAATATAATCTTTAGCTTGAAGACCTTACAACAGCTAGAGATTTATCTGATTTATTGGAGGATAATATTAGATACTAGTTTAAAACTAATGAGCAAACATATGCCACCTGTCTGCAATAATCCCAACATTGAGATTTTCAAAAAATTAGTTGAGAAAGACTTGAGAACACTGGAGAATCACAAAAGTGACTATGCTAATCAGTCCAGAACAGAAAGAAGTACTTTACAGACTCTATCTAATAACAGAGAACTAATAATCAAACCCTCTGATAAAGGAAGGAATGTCGTTCTAATGGACACTAATAATTACCTTGAAATGTGTAAAAGAGTACTGGATGACAAAGACACATATCATCGCCTAAGAGAAAATCCAATGGAGATTTTTAAGGGGCAATTGAAAGCTATTCTTTACATGGCTCTATCTAAGGGACTGATCAAGAAAGTAGAATATCAATACATATACCCTGAAGCGCCAAAAATAGCGACCTTTTACACTACCCCAAAAATCCACAATGGGACGTGTCCTGTAAAAGAAAGACCTATAGTCCCAGGCATAGATAGCCTCAACCAAAACATAGGGGTCTATATCGATCAAATCTTAGGTCAATTTGTCCTTAGTCTCCCATCGTATATTAGAGACACCACTGATCCCCTCTTGAAACTGGAAGGCATCACCCTGAAGACAAACATGATATTTGCCTCTATCGATATTGAAGCACTATATAGCTCAATCCAACACCATATAGGACTTGAGGCTATATCCCAATTTCTAAAAACAAGAGGTAACCATCTCAATGAACACAATTCATTCGTTATGGAACTTATGGAATTTAATCTTACCAAAAACTTCTTTCTGTTCGGTGGGCACTATTACCACCAGCTCAGGGGTACAGCTATGGGGAGCCCTTGTGCCCCCTCATATGCTAATCTACTCCTGAGCTGGTGGGAAGAAAATGTGGTCTTCTCAGACACCAACAATAAATGGCCGGAATCCATAGGCCTATGGTTACGATTTATAGATGACGTGTTCATTATATGGATAGGAACTCAGGCAGACTTTGAAAAGTCTGAACTGAATATTAATCAAGTGGGTCTGAGCTTCACCTCAGTGAGTGACCCAGATAGCCTGGCCTTTCTAGACGTCCGACTCTCTAGGGGTCTGGGAGGCAAGATTCAAACAGAGGTTTTCAGAAAATCTACTGCAACAAATAGTCTCTTGAGGTGGGAGAGTGCCCATCCATATGCCCTCAAACGAAGTATACCCAAGGGACAATACCTCCGTCTCAGGAGAAACTGTTCTAATACCAAGACTTTTATGATACAAGCTGCAGATATGAGAGAAAGATTTCGAGATAGAGGATATCTGGTTCATATTCTCAGTAATGCCTTCATTAATGCAATTAAAACCAAACTAAGTGACCTTCTAATACCCAAAGCAAAAATACCTATAAAGAATAATAAGATGCGCATCATAGGCACATTCGATGGGGCACATAAACAGGTAAGAGAGGTTATCCAAAAACATTGGGGGATCCACATGGAAGATGCTGACCTGAAGGATGCTCTAGGTGAGAGTCCTTTAATCACTTTTCAAAAAAATAAGAGTCTGAGAGACAAATTGGTACAAAGGCACTATAAACCAGCACCTGTCAATGACTGCTGGCTCAATAGAAGACCTATAGGGACCTTCAAATGCGGCAAATGCTTGGCCTGTGACTCCATAATGACATCAAATGCTGTAGTGAGTACAACAACTGGGAGAGAATACATCACTAGAGAATTCATTAATTGTCTATCAAAATGGGTCATATATATGGCCAAATGCATGTGTCACGGTGCGGGGTGTGGACCCACTGGGCCGTACCGCATAGCGGGGTAGCAGCTGGCCAACAAGGTACAAACTATGTCTATAGTTCTGAACCAGTGGCGGATCCTCATATGGGCGTTTCAGGCGGCCGCCCGGGGCCCAAGGCTCCCAGGGGGCCCATAGTTGAAAAAAAACTCTCCAGGGCTGCTGCTGGCCGCATTCTAGCGGTCATCGGTCCCACGTGCTGATGATGAAGAGGAGGGGGGGGATGTGCAGGGGGAGTCAATTGCGGCCAGGGAACAGGGGCACAGCACATCAGCTGTAGAGAGCAGACTGTCAGAGATTGTGATGGACAGGTGCTGGAGTCTCCCTGACAGTCTGCTCCTCTGTGCTGCTGTACACTCTCCCTCCTGTTTAAATCTCCAGCAGCTGCCTGATAACGGCAAAACTGAAACTAGAGGGTGAAGGACCTGTGGTGACGTCACAGTCACATGATTAAGGTCCTGGAGGCTGCCAGAGACAAGCACCGCAGAGGAAGAGACTGGTAAGTGTGTGTGTGTGTGTGTGTGTGTGTGTGTGTGTGTGTGTCAGTGTCATAATGTAAGTCTATATAGTGTGTGCTGTGTATATAGTGTGTGCTGTGTTTATAGTGTCTATAATGTAAGTCTATATAGTGTGTGCGTGTAGTGTGTGTGGTTTGAATATATAGTGTGTGGTGTTAGTGTGAATTGTATATAGGGTTTTTAATCTCACATTTTTTGTGTGCGAAATAATTTCCCACCCATAGAGCCCTCTGCAGTAAGTCAGATGCTCAGAACCCCCCCTGCAGTATAATCTCCCCCATAGAGCCCTCGGTAGTTATTATACTGCAGGGGGGGGGGGGGGGTCAGAGCGTTTGATTGACTGTTGAGGGTTCTATAGGGAAATAACTCCTTCCCCCCCAGAGCCATAAGGGCGGATTTACACGAACGTGTAATACGTCCGTGCAACGCGCGTGCCTTTCACGCGCGTCGCACGGACCTATGTTAGTCTATGGGGCAGTGCAGACAGTCCGTGAGTTTTGCGCAGCGTGTGTCCGCTGCGTAAAACTCACGACATGTCCTATATTTCTGCGTTTTTTGCGCATCACGCACCCATTGAAGTAAATGGGTGCGTGAAAATCACGAATGCCACACGGAGGCACCTCCGTGGGACGTGCGTGATTTGCTCAACAGCAGTAAAACTATGATTGCAAACAGAAAAGCACCACGTGCTTTTCTGTTTAAAAACATACAAACAGAGTGTCATAATGATGGCGGCTGCGCGAAAGGCACGCAGCCGCGCATCATATGGTGATGACACACGAAGCTGTTAAGTGCCTTTTGCGCACGCAAAACGCCGCATTTTTTGCGTGCGCAAAACGCACACGCTCGTGTAAATCCGCCCTAACTGTCCGACGCTTAGACCCTCCCATAGGGCACTCAGCAGTCAGATGCACTGGGGAGGGATGTCTGACTGCTTAAAGGGTAACTAACTAAACTTTTAAAAAAAAATGACATGTCAAATGTTCTAATCGGTGGGGGTCCGGGCACTGAGACCCCACCAATCGCTGAAACAAAGTGTCAGAAGCGCTCAGGTGAGTGCTTTGACACCTTGTTTCTGATCGTCTTTCCTCTGATAGCCGAGCATGCGGTGTATGGGCATAACAGAAAGTCTATGAGTCCGTACACCGCGCCGAGGAAAGACAATCAGAAATGAAGTGGAACAGCGCTCACCCGGGCACTCCTGCTGCTTTGTTTTAGTGATCGGTGGTGGTCTCAATGCTGGGACCCCCATCGATCAAAACTTCTGACATATCACTCTCACTATGACACGCCAAATGTTTTTTAACCAGTTCAGGACCGGGTTATTTTGCGCCTTCAGGACCAGACACCGTTTAGCCATTTTTAGCACGTGTTAGTTAAATGGCTATAACGTTTTTATTTGTTGGGCTAACGACGTGATTTTTGCGACGTTTTTTCCGTAGACAATGCAGGTTTAATTTTTTATCGTTTTTATACACACCTTTTTTGCTATTTTAGAATTTTTATTCATAAAGTTTGAAAATAATAGTAAAAAAATAATCTTTTTTACGTTTCAGCTATTTTTTGGGGGTAATAACATAGTTTTTTATTTGTGATCGTCTTTGTCTACCGTAAATTGTAATATATTACATGTCCATATTAGGGTAATTGGGTCAGAGCTAGCGTTACAACAATGATTGGCGGGGGGAACGTTTTTTTTTGGGGTGGGTATTTTATGTGTATTTATTATTATTTTTTTTTTTGCACTTTACTTTATTCTTTTTTTATTATTATGGTCTGTCCCTCAAAGGTCAAAAAAGACCTTTGGGGAACTTTATATATTTTTTTTCTTTCTTTTACACCATGTTTTTCCACTGTAACTGGAGCTGCACAGCAGCCCCAGTTACAGGGGAAATCAGCCCTCTCATAGTGACGATTGTCACTAATAGGGCTGTGCTGGGTCTTGTAAGACCCAGCAGCAGTCTGCCACTAACGGCACCCGGCGATCATGTGACCTGTCACATGATCACCGGAAGGAATAGAGACAGCGCCGCTGCTGCTGTCTCTATTCCTATACACAGCGTTCATTGAACGCTGTGTAAAAAGACATCGGAGAAGACAGAAGCAGCGAAAGCTGCTTCCATCTTCTCCTCAGGGTCCCCGGCAGTCACTGACAGCCGGAGACCCGACATTCAGCTGCCCGATCGCGCGGGCAGCAATTTAAAACCCGAGCCGTAAAAAGTCTATGGCTCGGGTTTTAAGGACCCTGACCGCTGGCCGTAAATATACAGCCAGCAGTCGGGAACCAGTTAAAAGTTTAGTTACCTCTTGGGGACTGAATTTATTGGTTTGAGTTAATGTATGGGCCTGGGTCTTAATTTGCTTAGGGGTCTGGGGTATAAGACAATTTATGGTGTTTATTTCTGAATTTTTATGTTGCTATAGAGCTGAAAATGGCTACAGAATCAAGGGGAAAATGATTTCTCATCCGGAAACTCTGCAGTCATCAGGAGAAGTCGTCATAACGGTCTGTGTCAGATGGAGAAGAAAAGAGAACGACCCATCAGTGAAAACATCTCCTGTGAGTCATTGCATTTATAGATCTGTCACCTCTCCTGACATGTCAGTTATCGGAAATCCTTGTATTCCACATAAAGTCTTTGTGTACCCAGGACTAATAGACAAATGCGTGTTACCATTCCCCTTGTCAGGAGGATGTGTCCCTACACAGTGTGATACTGTCAGCGATGGTTGGAGACTGTCAGTATGTAGGGACACAGCCCTTTGACAACGGGAATCGTAGCACTCATTTGTCAATGCTCACACAGAAAGGTGGTGTTTAATATAGACATGACGAGGCAGGGCGGTGGTGGAGAAGGGGGCCCAAGCTTGTGGAACAGCCCAGGGCCCATGGTTTACTTAATCCGCCACTGTTCCGAACGGGTACCTGAGGCAATGTAGACAGTGGCAGGTGCACGACTTGACTTTCACAGCAGGTGACGCCGCGGATGCAGCGGGCAGACACGACTTGACTTTCACAGCAGGTGACGCCGCGGATGCAGCGGGAAGACACGACTTGACTTTCACAGCAGGTACGAAATCACGGGACACAGGGTACAGGCAGCAGGAACGGGTAACACTGGGAACTGGATAACACTGGGAGACCTTTAGCAAGACAAACTAGGGTATACAACAACGCTCAGGCAAGGAACCAGTGGGCAGGGCCCATTATTATAGTCCAGCAGCCATTTGGGCTGATAGTTGATGATAGGCATCTGGACGCGTATTGGCCCTTTAAGGCCGTGCACGCGCGGGCGCGCGCACCCTGCGGCACACAGTCCGAGGACCCGGAAGAGAGTGCCGGCATCTCCCTGGAGGGAGCGAACGCCGAGAAGAGAGACGTCCATTGCTGGGATCGTCAAGGGGTAAGTCAGAACGACGACGCCTGACCATAGACGTAACAGCACGAGCCCTATGGACTATATAGGTAAAACTAAACGCAAATTCAGGAGTCGTATTAGGGACCACTATAATGACATACTAAACAAAAAAGATACACCTATTACGAGACATGTCTGGGCAATGCATGGAGGTAACCCGAAGGTCATTAAATTTCAGGGAATATAGCACTTTGAACCAAATCCAAGAGGTGGAAACTGGGACAAGGACCTCTTACAAGTAGAGAGCCATGGAATTGACAGAATGAGAACTGTGGCTCCAGAAGGGTTGAATAAAAACCTCAACTATGCATGTTTTCTTTAAAATCTTTTTCTAAAAACCTATGCTAAAGTTAGTCCTTAAATTCAAACAAATACAACAGAGAGCTACTAGACATAAATATATTGTTACAAAAACAACTATGGATGTCATGTAGGAATGTAATATGTCAACAACAAAATATGTTTTTTTTTTAACGGATGATTTGACAGCAGCAAAAAACGCTCTAATATCTGTATACACCGCGTTCCAAATTATTATGCAAATTTTATTTTTTGCTGATTTTCCTAAATAGTCGATGCAAATGACAGTCAGTATAATCTTCAAGCCATCAACCGTTGGAGTATAATGCGAATTTTATTGATCAAATCTCCTAATGATAACAGATTTTTTTTTAGAAGTAAAAAACTCAAAATGCACTGTTTCACATTATTATGCACAACAGAGATCAAAACATTTTAAAGGTTGTAAAGAGAACTAAAATGGTCATTTGTTGAATTTGCAGAATCAGGAGGTCATATTTACAGAAAACAAAAGCTCTTTCAATAAAAAAAACAACTTAGCAGGCCAAGTTACATGTTAACATAGGACCCCTTCTTTGATATCACCTTCACAATTCTTGCATCCATTGAATTTGTGAGTATTTGGACAGTTTCTGCTTGAATATCTTTGCAGGATGTCAGAATAGCCTCCCAGAGCTTCTGTTTTGATGTGAACTGCCTCCCACCCTCATAGATATTTTGCTTGAGGATGCTCCAAAGGTTCTCAATAGGGTTGAGGTCAGGGGAATATGGGGCCCAGACCATGAGTTTCTCTCCTTTTATGCCCATAGCAGCCAATGACACAGAGGTATTCTTTGCAGCATGAGATGGTGCATTGTCATGCATGAAGATAATTTTGCTACGGAAGGCACGGTTCTTCTTTTTGTACCACGGAAGAAAGTGTTCAGTCATAAACTCTACGTACTTTGCAGAGGTCATTTTCACACCGTCAGGGACCCTAAAGGGGCCTACCAGCTCTCTCCCCATGATTCCAGCCCAAAACATGACTCCGCCACCTCCATGCTGATGTCGCAGCCTTGTTGTGGGGAACGTCCTTCTTAAGTAGTTTTCCTTTGATTGGGCACACCTGGCAAACTAATTATCACAGGTGTCTGAGATTGATTACAATGATCCAAAGTGCCCTAAGACACAATACCATCCATGAGTTTCATTGAAAAACTAATAATTAAATGTTTATGATTACTTAAATCCAATGTGAATAATAATTTGGAACACAGTGTAGTTCCGCAGTGGCTCCTGGCGGTTCATCCGGAACTTTCGAAGTGAGTGAGATCCTGGCCACCAAGAAAGTAGGAGGCAGGACGTTTTACTTGGTGGATTGGAGGGGATTTGGTCCAGAGGAGAGGTCTTGGGAGCCAGAGGAGAACATCGATGCTCTTGTCCTCGTGAAGAAATTTCTTTCCCGCTCTGGACCCAAGAAGAGGGGGCGTAAGAGGGGGGATACTGTTACATCTATGGCCGGGGGTCGTCGTTCAGACTTACCCCTTGACGATCCCGGCCATGGACATCTCTCTTCTCGGCGTTCGCTCCCTCCAGGGAGACGCTGTCACTCTTTTCCAGGTCCTCGGACTGTTTCCCGCAGGGCGCGCATGCCCACGCGTGCATGGCCTTGAAAGTCCAGTACGCGTCCAGCTGTCAAACATCAATTATCAGCCCAAATGGCTGCTGGTCTATAATAAGGGGCCCTGCCCACTGGTTCCTTGCCTGAGCATTGTTGTATACCCTAGTTTGTCTATCAAAAGGTCTCCCAGTGTTTTCCAGTTCCCAGTGTTACCCGTTCCTGCTGCCTGTATCCTGTGCTATCGTATCTACAAGTGAAAGTCAAGTCATGTCTTTCCGCTGCATCCACGTTGTCACCTACTGTGAAAGTTAAGTCCTGCGTCCGCTACTATCTACATTTGCCTCAGTTACCCGTTCTGAACTATAGACATTGTTTTGTACCTTGTTGGCCAGCTGCTACCCCGCTACGCGGTATGGCCCAGTGGGTCCACACCCCGCGCCGTCACACGGAGGGAGCTATATGTTAGGCACTATCTACAGAGGTGGGCTATATGTGGAACACTATCTATAGGGGGAGCTATATGTAGGGCAGCACGGTGGCTCAGTGGTTAGCACTATTGCATTACAGGTCTGGAGTCCATATGTGGGCACTATCTACAAGGGCTGTATGTGGGGCGCTATCTACAGGGGCTGCTATGTAGGACACTAACTACAGGGGGGCTATTGGGGCACGATCTACAGGGGCACGGTGGGTGTGTGTGTGGGACACAGTGTATGGTACTATTATAATCAGTGACACAGTGTATAGCACTATTATAATTCGAGGTGCAGTGTATGGCACTATTATATTTAGGGGCATTGCGAATTTTATCTTGGTTTATACGTGCATAAATGTTTTAAAAGTGAGAAGCTGAAGACATCTGAGTGGCAAACTGCAGAAATGGGTAGTGGCCGGGAGAAGTCATCATAGAGGTCTGGACCGGATGGAGGAGAAAAGAGAAAAAGAACTAGAATCGGAGACATCACCGGTGAGTCACTTAATGTAAATGTTTATTCTGCCTCTAATGAGTACTGTAGTCACTGTATGATGTGCAGTGAGATGATGGGTGGTATGATTTGTTTTTATTGTGAAACAGCATCTCCCAGCATATCCTTACCATTGTTCGGGTACTGTACTTGGTTCTGAACTTTGTTCTGGTGTTGTATTTATGAACTGAACTTTGTTCTGGTGTTGTATGTATGTATGAGCTTTGTTCTGGTGCTGCATATATGTATTGAGCTTGGTTCTGGAGCCATATATGTCAGAGCTTGGTTCTGATGCTGTAATTATATAGGATATATTTATAATAACAAAATTGCAGGGCAGATGGAGTTGTTTTCAATTCATTGTATATTTAATGGGAACCTGTCTGGTAGTTTTAACCCCTTGTACCGCCACCATGCGGTAATACATGACCTGACAATATTTCCAAATGTATGTTTTTTTTTTCAGATGCAGCAAAATCTATAAAATCAACTTTTAAAACGGTGCACACTATATGCTAATTACTCATTAAAGCGTCATGGGGCGGTGCCGCTATCCTGAAGAGTCACATAGTCCTGCCTCCAAACCCACCTTTCAATGCATGATTGACATCCCCCTGGCTGGTACATTGCCTTGTATTACTTGGGCACGCACCATGCAGAGAGGTGTACTCTGCCCTGTTTCATCGCTGCACCGCGCATGCCAGGGAAATACAAGGAAACGGTGCATCCTCAAGAGTTTGAGGAGGCTGGTAGTGATGTAGAACAGCCAGGGGGATGTCCATCAAAATCAAGGGGGCGCCATTTCAATTTTAGCCTCAGGCAGCAGAAAAGCTAGAATTGGCCCTAATCTATGTGTGGCCAACCAGTGGTTGTGATATGAGTTGCGGTCTGTCAAGGGTCTTGCTAGCATGTCGTGATGTTTATTGAAATGGTTTAATGGGAAATTGAAGTTCTTAACCAAATTTAAGCAAAGGTAAGGATGGACACATTTGTACTTACAGGTTTTGAATTCTAACTACATAGGCTGACACTTCCTGTATTAGGCCTCATTCAGTCGGGCGTACTGTACCCACTGTGAACAGTCTGTATTCCGAATGTAACTCCTGGAACCCTATGCTGTAAGTTTTGTGTAGTACAACCATGCGGGCGTCAAGTGTTACATCTGGAATACAGACTATTAAGCTTAGGTACAATACGCCCTCTGAATGAGGCCTAAATGTACGTATAGTTCAGTACATACCCGTAACTGACATTTCTTAACAAACATCTTTTCTGTGTGCAAACTCCTAATATGTCAAGGCTGGCGTATGTAGAGCTAATGTAGTATGTGTTTACTGAAAATAGTTGTCAGTTTAATGCCAAAATAAACTTTCCCTTATTATATATAAAGACCTGCCACTGTGCAGGTGCTGGAACAGATGGCATCCGTGCACAGTCATAAGGTAGATTTATTTCTGATGATTTCAGGAAGATCTTGTATTTAGCCTCAAATGCTTCCTTCAATTTTATTTATGACTGCCGTGTTTGTAGCAGAACTATTAACTTGGAAAGTACAAAAATAAACAGAAATTTGCATGGTACTATTTAGGTCACTGAAAAAAGTCTGTGTTGACTGTTTTGTCAATTGGGTTAGATTTTCGTGTCTGTGTTTTTTTTTGTTTCGTATTTTTGCTCTATTTCTCTATTTATATCAGAAAACTTTCACAATTTTAATTTAAAATTTTGATTGAAAACAATTGCATAAATTGTATAATATAATTTTTCTCAGACAATTTATTATGTATACATTACATTTCTATTTTAAGTATTAATGTCAGTGCCTTTCAAGGCGCGCGCTGTATCAAATGTGTCCTCTTTCCTAGTGCAGGCTTTGATTGGCCACATCAATACGTGACACCGTTCTTGATCTTGCCCTTTGCGCTAAACTTTCAGACAGCAGTCACCCCTTTTGTATACCCCAACTCTCACCAATATAGGCTGCGCTGTTGGAATATTCTCCATCATTACTGCTGTACTGCAGTTCTGAAAACCGTAGGAAGCAAAGGAGACCAAAACATTCCCGGCCAACCACTCAGCCAAGCTCCATGCCTTTGTTGTGTCCTGTCACTATTGCATTTATGCCACTAATTTATACCTTCCTTGTGGAGGCCACCTTTCATAACTTGACACATGACACATGATAGGGAGATGTCAGAAGTTTTTATTGGTGGGGGTCCAGGTGCCAAGCCCCTCACTGATCATTAGAACGAAAGGAGACAAGCACATTGTTGAAAGATGTGATTCTTCTGCTCCCTTTGGCTCCTCTCCTCTAATGTACAGTCTATTAAGTCATCTTCAGCTAGCCGCAGCTTTTCGATGGAAGACAAAAAATGGTGACAATATTCGGAGGAGCATTTTTCCAGCCATCTGTGCGGATCCTATTGCCCAGACTCTCACAGATATATAGTAAACTTCTGTCTCATGTCAGGCAATTATGGAACTAAGAAAAAACACTAAGTGTAAACTTCTCCTAAGTAGAGGAGGCATTGCAGTGAATCTTCTGGGCTTATAAAATCATTAAAGGTCTTAGGATCATTAAAAAAAAAAGACCAACTATTTATCTATTGTAAAATTATAAATAACATTTAAAGACCTGTCTTTCCATATAACACTTCTGACCATCTTTACTGATATATACAGGACATGGGCAAAAAATAGAGGAACTTACAATGACCCAGTTTATTTTGTTTGGGTTTTTATTTTGTCATTATAACTTTTAGGACCATACCTGTTGCAATAATAAAACAGTTGACCCATTTGGCTATTTGTGTTATAATGTGTTTGTTTAGGGCATATTCAACTTGATTTTTCTGCTTATCCGATTAACAGGCCATGCAATTCCCCCTAACGATCAATATATACAAAATCTATATCACCAATAGAAGAAAGCTGAATCTATAAACCTACTATAAAACATAAAGTTTTATTTAATCAATTCCAAAAATTACAAACACAGGCAATTGTAAATGAATCTACACAGGTGATAATAATGAGCAGGACGCTAGTTCAGGGATCCAGCATGGCGGGTTAGTATATTATCCTATATACTTGATTCTTTTGCACTTAGCACTTTATACTGTGGGTCAGTTATGTAGAGTAGACATAGTACTAGTGTGACCAGTGGCAGATTAAGTAGACTATGGGCCCTGGGCTGTTACCCAAACTTGGGCCCCCCTTCTCCCCGCCGAGCCGTAACACTACCTTTTTGTGCAAGCATTAACAAATGGGTGTTACGATTCGCCTTGTCAAAGGGCTGTGTCCCTACATACTGACAGTCTCCAACCATCTCTGACAGTATCACACTGTGCAGGGACACATCCTCCTAACAAGGGGAATTGTAACACGCATTTGTCTATCAGTCCTGGACTGCACAAAGACTTTTAGTGAAACACAAGAATTTCCTATAATAAACATGTCAGGAGAGGTGACAGATTCTCTATAAATCTAATGACTCACATGTGACGACTCCTTAGATTCTGGTAACTTTTTTCCTCTTTTCTTCTCCATCCGGTCCAGACTTCATGACGACTTCTCCCGGCCATGACCCATTTCTGCAGAATTTGCCACTTAGATGTCTTCTGTTGCTCACTTTTCCAACATTTCTACACCTATAAACGAAAACAAAATGATCATGGTGCCACACACTGTGCCCCTAACTATAATAGCACCAAACACTGCGCCCCTGAATATAATTGTGTCAAGCACTGTATAGTAAAGCACCACGTGCACAAAGGCCCCTGTATATAGCGTCACACACATCCCCCTGTATATAGCGTCACACACACATCCCCCTGTATATAGCGTCACACACACATCCCCCTGTATATAGCATCACACACACACAGCCCCTGTATATAGCATCACACACACAGCCCCTGTATATAGCATCACACACACACAGCCCCTGTATATAGCATCACACACACACAGCCTCTGTATATAGCATCACACACACACAGCCCCTGTGTATAGCATCACACACACAGCCCCTGTATATAGCATCACACACACAGCCCCTGTATATAGCATCACACACACAGCCCCTGTATATAGCATCACACACACAGCCCCTGTATATAGAATCACACACACAGCCCCTGTATATAGAATCACACACACAGCCCCTGTATATAGAATCACACACACAGCCCCTGTATATAGCATCACACACACAGCCCCTGTATATAGCATCACACACACACAGCCCCTGTATATAGCATCACACACACACAGCCCCTGTATATAGCATCACACACACACAGCCCCTGTATATAGCATCACACACACAGCCCCTGTATATAGCATCACACACACAGCCCCTGTATATAGCATCACACACACAGCTCCTGTATATAGCATCACACACACAGCCCCTGTATATAGCATCACACACACAGCCCCTGTATATAGAATCACACACACAGCCCCTGTATATAGAATCACACACACAGCCCCTGTATATAGCATCACACACACAGCCCCTGTATATAGCATCACACACACACAGCCACTGTATATAGCATCACACACACAGCCCCTGTATATAGCATCACACACACAGCCCCTGTATATAGCATCACACACACACACACACACACACAGCCCCTGTATATAGCATCACACACACACAGCCCCTGTATATAGCATCACACACACACAGCCCCTGTATATAGCATCACACACACAGCCCCTGTATATAGCATCACACACACAGCCCCTGTATATAGCATCACACACACACAGCCCCTGTATATAGCATCACACACACAGCCCCTGTATATAGCATCACACACACAGCCCCTGTATATAGCATCACACACACACAGCCCCTGTATATAGCATCACACACACACAGCCCCTGTATATAGCATCACACACAGCAGTGATGAAGGGAGGGAGTGAGTTATGGAAGAATGAAGGGAGGGAAGAACAGATGGAGGGAGGGAGTGAGTGAGTGATGAAGGGATGAGGGTTTGGAAAAGCACTCACCAGCCTGGAGCGCTGTGTAAAAACTTGACTGGTGGGGGGGGCCTTCTTCCCTGCAGATATTCTGCTCCTTCACTGTGATAGACGGACCTGATTGGTGGGCGGGGGTCACATGGGCACGACGTCATCAAAGGTCCTTTAGCCTTCAATTCGGAGCACATTTATGTAGAGGTAACGTTCACTATCCCGGCTAAGCCCGCCCCGAATTGTTCTGCCTGCACCTTCTCTCTGCAGTGACAGTTAGCGCTGCATAGTTTTTACGATTATGTGCAGTTCGGGAAGCAATGGGCCCCCTGAGTGCCTCGGGCCCCGGGCGACCGCCCGAAACGCCCATATGATGATCCGCCATTGAGTGTGACCAATAAGCAATCTATAAAATCTATTGGGACAATTGACATTATTCTACACATTGCTTCTCTCCCAAGGTATACAATTTGATACTGCTTTGCACCATGCACTTTAGATCTTTTTTTTGAGCTGTCATGCATATTGATATGTAATGTATAGATACTGTATAGTAATGTGATATCCCTTTATTGGCGGCCCTTATTATCATCTGCGTAGATTATTTTTAATTGCTTGTGTTTGTAACTTTTAGAATTGATGAAATAAAAACTTTGTTTTATAGACTCAGCTTTCTTCTATTGGTGATATATATTTATATGAGTACAGCCATGTTGCTCTAGGGACTTATAACGTAGAATAATGCATATGTATGCCTTGTGAATAGGTTGGAATATATTCAAAATGTTGTAAATCTCTGAGCCAATGGCCAAACTAATTTTTCATAAAAAGGCAACCGATTGTTCCTGCATCAGCAGTTTTGATTCTGGCAGATGACTATGTCAAACCATAGACATAGGATGGCTACCATATGAACATCTTTGGCCAGCAGCTATCTTTCCTAACTCTTTCATTAACATGCCTGTTAGACTTTGCACTCGGACATATAGCTCCTATAAAAAGGGGAGAAAATCCTCTGCCGGACTCCTCTTGTGCTGCTTATAAGAGGAATACAATATGATTGTACTCTCTCCCAACCTATTTTGCCCAGATGTCTCGAAGAGACAGGCTGTCCCCATAGACATCAATTCTCATGTCTCTAGCCAGATATACATTCTATAGACATAATGTTGGGGAGGCAGTCACCCAGATGCCTATGACCAACTTTAGACATAATTTGCTGATACAAATTGTTATTGTAAGGATGAGGGGCCTAACTTTGGAGTACACAGATGACTCGTTTGCCTGTTTGCAAAGGTAATTTACAGAAATTAAAAAGTTTCACTTCCCCATCGTGTTGTTTTTTTCCATTATAAAGTTGTTTCTACAGTTATAGATGAGAATTCTCCAAAATATATCAATACTTTCAAAAACACACCTTCTTGTCTTCATATATGTGCAGATGTGTGAGAATGATCCAAAATACCTCAATATAACTTCCATAGCCAATGCTGGTTCATGCAATATATTTTAAGTAAAATAACTATATTCGATATACAAGGAAGAAAAGGGGCACATTTGTCAAAAGTGGAGCTATTTTTTTTTCGAATTGATGTGGAGCAGAAGAAGGCACCCATATTTATACGGCATCCTGCTGCCATTTATTGCATCTTCTCACGATGACCAAGTGTTTTCAGTTTGAGGTTTAATTAGTTGGAAGCATTTATAACATTTATGCAAAAATTGTCATCCATTCTACACTAGGTCAGACCAGGTAAACTTGGTGTAATTTAATTTGTGAAGTACAATTTTTTTTATAGCTTCGCATATTATATATGGTATATGCCAAAGTAACATACATCTGGATGGCATTTTTGTGAATAGGTTGACTGACGGAAAATTGTTGGCAAATGGCACTTTTTATGATTTTTTTATTTGTTTTAATATTATTTTTTTTTTAAAATTGGAGATGACTTAATCTCTTAAGGTGAGTTTACACAGTGTTTTTAGTGTTTTATTTGACTTGGAAACCCTGTTAAAATCAGCGCCAATAAACGCCCCAAATTGCTCCCATTGATTTATGTTTTAATAAGTTTTCATTGACCAGTTGAAACTTCAATAAACCTAAAAGTTCAGTTCTACTCGCAGATAAATTTTAGTTGCTTTAGTCATATATGAAAATCTCATACATACATCTTATTGGTTTTTACAATAAGAAACTTTTCAGTTCAGATAATATAAAGGCAGATGCGTTTTTTTGGGGGTTTTTCTTTTGGCCACTCACGGGATAAAAACAGCAGCAAGCTCTTTGTTCAAGCGGTGTCCATCTCTGACTTGCCATTGAAATAAATGAGAGGCAGAAAAAACCTGCGGCGCTCATTTGGAGCGTTTTTTTACTGCGTTTTTGCCCACAGTTTTTAAATTAGATTCAACGGCCACAGGCAAAAAAATGCAAATAATGAGTCAAACAACGCTGGCGAATCAAAGATTTTTTTTCTGCCTGTCAAAAAACTCTGTGTGAACTAGGACTTATCTCATATATTTCATTTACCTGGTGTACTTCAATACTCCATTATCAAGGTTTCTTCTGGCAGCTTCCCTCCAATCATGGCTTTCTCAGTACCCATATGATGTGGTGCCATGATCCACCCCACTCTCTCAGTACTTACTTAAACAGATACCCAGGAAGTACATGACACACTCAATTCTCTGGCTATCACAGTAAGAAGGAAGATAGGAAGAACCCACAAGATCTCAGCATCATGGGGTGGCCGGGGCCCTCAGGTAAGCGAGGGCTTCTAAAGATTGTTTTGTTACCACAATCACCGAAACTATCAGAACAAATGATCTCTGTGTCTATGAGAAGACCATGTAATATCACTGATAGACGGAGTGGGACCGGCCCACCAAAGGACAGAAGGATTGTCCGGTAGGCCTATGCCCTGACATGATAATGGACTGGAGCCACAACAAGGCCGTGAGGTCTAGCAAAGCTGGATAATGGGTTCAATTGTGTCTGCTGCAGGATAGACTTTAGCTTTGCAAAACATATCCTTTTATGACTTTTGTTAATGTATTGGGGATGTCACATTGTTTGGTAATGCAAATTTTCAGCATAAAATAATTGTTGACAGAGGAATGAGTAGTTATATAGATGGAAAATTAGTAGGATTCCCCAAATGATTTGCCCAGTGGAAAGCTTGGTGGAGGGGAAAGCCATGGATTAACTTGATTTTCATACAATAATTTCAATGACGATGCCGCTATATAATGATCTGTTCAATGTTTCTTAGCACAAAATGTAAATGTGCAAGGCCAGCTTATAGACATACCAGAATAAGTATAATGTCGTTTTGTTTCTCTCTGGTGTGGTAGAGGAACCCTGAAAGGAAACTAATGCCACAGCTGATCCCATGCTTTCATATGGGAGCAGTTTTGGCATCTGATGCATAAGTTGTGATGTTGGACATCTCTCTGCACCAGACATAAAAAACACTGATGCATTGTTTTTTTGTCTGGCTATGTCAGGCTATGTACGTCAGACCTGTGCACAAAGTGCACATAAATGTTCTATCCTATCTATCTATCTATCTATCTATCTATCTATCTATCTATCTATCTATCTATCTATCTATCTATCTATCTATCTATCTATCTATCTATCTATCTATCTATCTATCTATCTATCTAATCTATCTCTCCTGGGTCTGCTCTAGAAGAGGAGGGTTTTAGTTCTTATAATTTTCCTGCCTAGTCTTCTCCTAATACATGCTGAGATGTTACTATACGAAGAGAGGAAATACTACTTAGTCCTGTATGTGGTACTTGAATACCTAACCTCATACAACTAAAGAACACTACACTACAGCTCTGCCTATTTGTAAGTAACTATTCTAAAAGTGCCTCACTTCTCGCTACATAGATATTAATATGCTGTAAAATGTTTCGTTATCCACATAATAATAATAATAATCCTGGAAGTATTTAATTACAAATACAAATATTTGAACAATTCTAGCAGTCTATTATTGCTCGCACTGCACATTAGGATGTATTATTATCACTTACATAGTACGTATCATACAACTTAGAACTGAAAACTATTCAGGTAAGGCGGAAATGTGGATAATGATTTATTTGCCTTATATATATATATATATATATATATATGCACTTAATTTACCTTATTGTATACATACATACATCCACATGCAAATTCGCTATCACACTGTTATATACCCGGTCCATTATGTTTTCATGCATAAATAATAGTCTATTGCAATTGATGAATAATATTGACGTTGTTAACAGTGCAGACTTGTAGTATTGTTTGCATCTACATAAATGACTTCATATAATAATTTTTGAGAAATACGGTTTTATGGTATTGTTAACTTATATCACTAAGTAAAACCATAAAGAACAATTCATAATTGCACACCATGCAAAATTGCTTGTCTGATGGTATAGTTGGTGTTTCATGCGGTTTATGAAGCTTATTATAAAATATATTTTCACATTGTAGATTTTATGAAATTAATAAAGTCTAATTTTCAACATCCAATGTATATACCCAGTGACTGTGTGACATTGTTTAGTACGTATTAATCGGAGGTTACATGAAATAAAATTCCTCAGCAGCTTCATTTCGGTGACCGTGGGGGGTCTCAGCATTCGGACCCCCAACATCGCTGAAATGAAGGTGAAGAAGCTCTCAGCTGAGCACCTTTGGCTGTGATCGGTGGTCCTCATCAGCCTGAAGACGGCTCATGTAGAACGTCTATGAGCCTGTTCTTCAGCCTAATGAGTAAAAGCCGATCACAGCCAAAAGTGCTCAGCTCAGCGCTTCTGCACCTTTTGTTTCAGTGACGGAGGGGGTCTCAGCACCCAGACCCCTACCGATCAAAACTTCTGATATGTCTCTATGACATATCAAATGTTTTGTGAAAGTGCAGTTACTCTTTAACCACTTAAGGTAGCAGCTTGGGCCTTGGGGACATGATTTTTTTTTTTCATCAATGCATTCTGAGGGCCATAACTTTTTCATTTTTTAGTCGTGGCAGCCATATGAGGACTTGTTTTTTGTGGGATGAGTTTATTTATTTTTTATTTTTTGCACCATTTTGAGGTACATATAATGTATTGCAAAACCTTTATTAATTTTTTTGGGGGGGGGGGGATAAAAAAAAACAGCAATTCAACCATTTTTGATATTTGCTTTTACGTCGTTCACCGCGCGGTATAAACAACATGATAAGTATTCTGCAGGTCAGTACAATTACGGCAATACTAAATTTATACAGTTTTTATTGTTTTACTACTTTAACGATAAATACACTTTTTTGTTATAAAATCGTTTGTTTTTGTGTCACCACATTCCAAGAACCATAACTTTTTTTTTTTCCGCCAACAGAACTGTATGAGGGCACAGGCTGTAGTTTTCATTTATACCATTTTGGGGTACATACAACTGTTTGATTACTTTTCTTTTAGTTAAGAGGAGGCGGTATGAGCAAATAAACAGCAATTCTGACATTTTTTAAGTATCTGTTTTTTACGGCCTTTGGGATAAATAATGTGGTCATTTTATAGTTATGGTCATTTGCCTTGTGGCAATACCAATTCTAAATTCTTTTTTAAAAATATTTTCTCTTTTTGTAATATAGGACTTTGTAAGGGAAAAAAAAATGTTGTGCTTTTTGTTTTTTGTTTTTAGATTTCTCATAATTTTATCTTATTTCTTAAAAGTTTTTATTAGTCACACTAGGGGACTTAACCATGTGACTACATAGCGTCGGCACTGTAAATGTACGGCGGCTGGCACCGGGGCATTAAAGAGCATGCACGCTTTTGCAACCAATTTTTTTTTATTGTCCCAATTGTACTGTTTTAACAAAAATTTTCAAAAAAAACAATAGCAAATTTGCAAATAATCTTGATTAGAAATATCCTACCATTTTGTTCATAGTTGGCAACATTTTAAAATGTTTTCCAAGGACACTTTTGTCATCCAACCAATATGGGGCGTGTCCTACCAAGGGGGTATGAATTTTTCCCCTGAATTTTTTGCATACAGATAAATAAAATAGTAAAATTCACTCTTTAGCGCATACTGATTAGTTAGATCTATAAGGGATTGATATAAAATAGCAAGTAGGGCTAAATAAAGGGTCCCACAACCCACCAAAACTGAGAATGAAGTGGGCACAGAACTTTGTAAGCACTGCGGCCACGTGAATGTTTTTTTCTCTGCCCTGCACCTCTCCCAGCTAACTGCAGCACAGCCCTATTCACTTGCCAGGATCCCCACCAATGAGGAAGCAATAAAAACTGCTCTTTATAAAGTTTTTCTATTTCTATAACACATAGGGTAGGAGAATAAGGAAAAGATTTTCAAATAAGTCAGATTAAAGTGTTGTAGAAGATTAGAAAAACATGTCTGCTTTCTTCCAAAAACAGCACCACACCTATTAACAAAACAATATGGACAATACCACATCCAAGCTGTGGACATGTGTGGTGATGTTTGTGGAAGAAAGCAGCCAATGACTGTTTTGGTTAAAGAATGGAACCTGATGAGGAAAATTATACCTGGTAAATGACACATGACTTCGGTCACAGAGGACGGGCACTGCACTTACCACTGATGGTGGGGGGGTTGCATATAACAGACTTGCAGGACTCAGATCAGGATGATCGGATATGGAGGATGGGGCTGATGTTACAAACCTAAAGGAAAGACAAAAGCAGTTACAGTATACAAGGCATCACAGTTAACCCCTCCACAGCCAGACCTGTCTCCATCACAGTTAACAGTTCGGTCCGTCACGATCACGTCTGAAGACTATACAGATCTCCAAGAAAATGGTGGCTGCTTTTACCTTGGAGCTCTGCATTATACTCATCAGAAGCGACTTGAAAAAGGTCTGAGACAGATCGAAACTTTGTTGCTTTGCCACTTTGGATATTATTTCTGAAGTCAATTCCAATCAATTATTGGATGACACTATTGTGTTTCAGAAATAATTTTCTGTTTGTGTTAGGGATCTGCCAGGTACTTCATCTAGCTATACTCCTGGGATTAATCAATCCACACCTGAGGCCAGACCTGTTCGACTGACACCATCTCCCACCAACCAGGGTGGCAGGCTCAGGAGTGGGAGAGCCTATCGCGGCCTGGTCTCTCGGAGTTAGCTCCGCCCCCTGCCCTTTATTACCTGCCCTGTGCTCTCCCTCAGTGCTTGTAATTCTTTTGGATTCCTGGCCCCACTGCTGCTTGCTCCAGCCTGCTTCTGCCGTGCTTCTGCCTTGCTGCAGTTCTGCTTGACCTGCTTTGCTTGCCCTGGCTTGCTTCTGTCTCCGTGCCCGCTCGGGTGTACTCCTTCGTCCTGGTCCTGACTGTTCGTTCGCCGCCCCGTTTCCTCGTGGCGTTCCGTGGCTACTGCCCCTTCCCTTGCGTGTTCCCTGTTTGTCTTCCTGTGCACTTAGCCAGCGTAGGGACCGCCGCCCAGTTGTACCTCGTCGCCTAGGGCGGGTCGTTGCAAGTAGGCAGGGACAGGGCGGTGGGTAGATTAGGGCTCACTTTCCCTTCACCTCCTTCCTGCCATTACATAATTACAAGCCGCTACCTAGTCTACCATTTCTCCTACGCTGACGCTATCATGGACCCCCTTGAGACCCTGACCCAGCAGATGCAGGGCCTCTCCCTACAGGTCCAGGCCCTGGCCCAAAGGGTCAATCAGGGTGACGCTGCTTTAGTAGTACCCCTCACCTCACCTCTAGAACCCGACCTCAAGTTACCTGACCGGTTTTCAGGGGACCCTAAGACGTTTCTCTCCTTCCGGGAGAGTTGCAGACTGTATTTCCGCCTAAAGCCCCACTCCTCAGGTTCCGAGAACCAGCGGGTGGGTATCATCATATCCCGACTCCAGGAAGGGCCCCAAGAGTGGGCCTTCTCCTTGGCTCCTGACGCCCCTGAACTTTCCTCTGTTGATCGTTTTTTCTCTGCCCTCGGACTCCTTTACGACGAGACTGACAGGACTGCTTTAGCCGAGAGTCAGCTGGTGACCTTACGTCAGGGTAGGAGACCGGTTGAGGAATACTGTTCTGATTTTAGGAAGTGGTGCGTAGCTTCTCAGTGGAACGATCCGGCCCTAAGGTGCCAGTTTAGGTTAGGATTATCTGACGCCCTGAAGGATCTGCTGGTTAGCTACCCCTCGCCTGACTCCCTTGACCAGGTTATGGCCCTAGCAGTACGACTTGACCGACGTCTCAGGGAACGTCAGCTAGAACGCTTCAGTGTGCTCCCCTCTGACTTTTCTGCGATTCCCCCCGAGGTCCCGTCTCCTCGCCCCTCCACGGAGGACTCGGAGGTACCTATGCAACTCGGGGCCTCCATGTCCCCTCGACAACGTAGGGAGTTTCGCAGAATGAATGGTCTCTGCTTCTACTGTGGGGACGACAAGCATCTACTGAACACCTGTCCCAGGCGCATGAATAAGAAGCCGGAAAACTTCCGCGCCTAAGTGATCATCGGGGAGGTCACTTGGGCGCACAGGTATTTCCCGTTAATGTGAAACGCAATAAAATTTTGCTTCCCTTTCAGGTCTCGTTTGCTGGCCGGTCTGCCACGGGCAGTGCTTTCGTGGATTCTGGCTCATCTGCTAATATCATGTCTGTGGAATTTGCTATGTCTCTAAAGATGCCTTGTATTGATTTACCTTATCCTATCCCTGTAGTAGGAATCGACTCAACCCCCCTTGCTAATGGTTATTTTACTCAGCATACTCCTGTTTTTGAACTCCTGGTTGGCTCCATGCATTTGGAGCAGTGCTCTGTACTGGTGATGCAGGGATTATCGTCTGATCTGGTTTTAGGCCTTCCCTGGTTGCAGTTGCATAATCCCACATTTGATTGGAATACTGGGGATCTCACCAAATGGGGTAATGAATGTCTTATGTCATGTCTTTCTGTTAACTCTATTTCTCCCCGGGAGGAGGTAAACACGCTTCCTGAGTTTGTTCAGGACTTCGCCGATGTGTTTTCCAAGGAGGCCTCCGAGGTGTTGCCCCCCCATAGAGATTACGATTGCGCTATCGATTTGGTGCCTGGTGCCAAGCTTCCTAAGGGTAGGATATTTAATCTTTCATGTCCTGAACGTGAAGCGATGAGGGTGTATATCCAAGAATGCCTGGCCAAGGGTTTCATTCGCCCCTCGACTTCTCCTGTAGGTGCTGGCTTCTTCTTCGTGGGGAAGAAGGATGGTGGTCTTAGGCCGTGCATTGATTATCGTAACCTGAATAAGGTCACCGTAAGGAACCAGTACCCACTTCCTTTGATTCCGGATCTTTTTAATCAGGTTCAGGGAGCCCAATGGTTTTCTAAGTTCGATCTACGGGGAGCATATAACCTTATCCGCATCAAAGAGGGGGATGAGTGGAAAACTGCGTTCAACACACCCGAGGGTCATTTCGAATACCTGGTCATGCCCTTTGGGTTGTGTAATGCCCCTGCTGTCTTCCAGAATTTTATTAATGAAATCCTGAGAGAGTACCTGGGTAATTTTCTTGTTGTGTACCTTGATGACATACTGGTGTTTTCCAAGGACTGGTCCTCCCACGTGGAGCATGTCAGGAAGGTGCTCCAGGTCCTTCGGGAGAATAATCTGTTTGCTAAGACTGAAAAATGTGTCTTTGGGGTACAGGAGATACCATTTTTAGGGCAAATCCTCACTCCTCATGAATTCCGCATGGACCCTGCCAAGGTTCAAGCTGTGGCGGAATGGGTCCAACCTGCCTCCCTTAAGGCGTTACAGTGTTTTTTAGGGTTCGCCAACTATTACAGGAGATTTATTGCCAACTTCTCGGTCGTCGCTAAGCCTCTTACGGACCTTACCCGCAAGGGTGCCGATGTCCTCCATTGGCCCCCTGAGGCCGTCCAGGCCTTTGAGACTCTCAAGAAGTGCTTTATCTCGGCCCCCGTGCTGATTCAGCCCAACCAAGAGGAGCCATTTATTGTGGAGGTTGACGCTTCCGAGGTGGGAGTGGGGGCCGTCTTGTCCCAGGGTACCAGCTCCCTCACCCATCTCTGCCCCTGTGCTTACTTCTCTAGGAAGTTTTCGCCCACGGAGAGTAACTATGATATTGGCAACCGCGAACTTCTAGCCATTAAATGTGCTTTTGAGGAGTGGCGGCACTTCCTGGAGGGGGCCAGACACCAGGTAACGGTCCTTACGGATCACAAGAATCTGGTTTTCCTAGAATCGGCCCGGAGGCTTAATCCTAGACAAGCTCGGTGGGCACTATTCTTTACCAGATTTAATTTCTTGGTTACCTATAGGGCTGGGTCCAAGAATATTAAGGCTGACGCTCTGTCACGTAGTTTCATGGCCAATCCTCCTTCCGAGAAGGATCCCGCTTGTATTTTACCCCCTGGTATAATCGTCTCTGCCACGGATTCTGATTTAGCTTCTGATATCGCGGCTGATCAGGGTGCAGCTCCCGGGAACGTCCCTGGGGACAAACTGTTTGTTCCCCTGCAATACCGGCTGAGGGTACTCAGGGAAAACCATGACTCCGCTCTATCTAGTCATCCTGGCATCTTGGGCACCAAACACCTCATTACCAGAAACTATTGGTGGCCTGGGTTGCCTAAAGATGTCAGGGCTTACGTCGCCGCTTGTGAGGTTTGCGCTAGGTCCAAAACCCCTAGGTCCCGACCTGCGGGCCTACTACGTTCCTTGCCCATTCCCCAGAGACCTTGGACCCATATCTCCATGGATTTTATCACCGATTTGCCTCCATCTCAGGGCAAGTCGGTGGTGTGGGTGGTAGTCGACCGCTTCAGCAAGATGTGCCACTTTGTGCCCCTTAAGAAGCTACCTAACGCCAAGACGTTAGCTTCTTTGTTTGTGAAACACATCCTGCGTCTCCATGGGGCCCCAGTCAATATCGTTTCTGACAGAGGGGTACAATTTGTTTCCTTATTTTGGAGAGCTTTTTGTAAAAAGTTGGAGATTGATCTGTCCTTCTCCTCCGCCTTCCATCCCGAAACTAATGGCCAAACGGAAAGGACCAACCAATCCCTGGAACAATATTTAAGGTGTTTCATCTCTGACTGTCAATTCGATTGGGTCTCATTCCTTCCCCTTGCTGAATTTTCCCTGAATAACCGGGTCAGTAACTCGTCAGGGGTCTCCCCGTTTTTCTTTAATTTCGGGTTTAACCCAAGGTTCTCCTCCGTCTCCCCTGGTTGTTCCAATAATCCTGAGGTAGAGGAGGTTCATCGGGAACTGTGCACTGTCTGGGCCCAGGTTCAGAAGAACCTAGAGGCGTCCCAGAGCGCACAAAAGATTCAGGCGGATAGTAGACGTTCTGCTAACCCCCGGTTTGTCGTCGGGGATTTGGTCTGGTTGTCGTCCAGGAACTTGCGCCTTAAGGTCCCGTCCAGGAAGTTTGCTCAGTAGGATGGTCCAGGGCTCCCTCCAGTACCTGGTTCATTGGAGAGGATACGGGCCGGAGGAGAGGACTTGGGTACCTGCCCGTGATGTTCACGCTGGGGTATTGATCAGGAGGTTCCACCTCCTCTTCCCCACTAAACCGGGTCCCCTTAGTAAGGGTCCGGTGGCCCATCATAAAAGGGGGAGTACTGTTAGGGATCTGCCAGGTACTTCATCTAGCTATACTCCTGGGATTAATCAATCCACACCTGAGGCCAGACCTGTTCGACTGACACCATCTCCCACCAACCAGGGTGGCAGGCTCAGGAGTGGGAGAGCCTATCGCGGCCTGGTCTCTCGGAGTTAGCTCCGCCCCCTGCCCTTTATTACCTGCCCTGTGCTCTCCCTCAGTGCTTGTAATTCTTTTGGATTCCTGGCCCCACTGCTGCTTGCTCCAGCCTGCTTCTGCCGTGCTTCTGCCTTGCTGCAGTTCTGCTTGACCTGCTTTGCTTGCCCTGGCTTGCTTCTGTCTCCGTGCCCGCTCGGGTGTACTCCTTCGTCCTGGTCCTGACTGTTCGTTCGCCGCCCCGTTTCCTCGTGGCGTTCCGTGGCTACTGCCCCTTCCCTTGCGTGTTCCCTGTTTGTCTTCCTGTGCACTTAGCCAGCGTAGGGACCGCCGCCCAGTTGTACCTCGTCGCCTAGGGCGGGTCGTTGCAAGTAGGCAGGGACAGGGCGGTGGGTAGATTACGGCTCACTTTCCCTTCACCTCCTTCCTGCCATTACAGTTTGGATATAGGGCCCTAGCAGTTGGAATTACACATGAAAGGCTTTCACATAGAGCCCCAGCAGACAGTATCCCGTATGATAGGCTTAGATACAGGGTCCAGCAGACAGTATCCCGTATGATAGGCTTAGATACAGGGTCCAGCAGAAAGTATCCATTAATAAACTTACCCTCCCAAGTCCTTAGTCCGGTTCTCTTCACATCAGGCGCAGCGATGGGTCCTAATGCCATTCAGCGTCCGGATGTTACCTGCTGAATGGCTTCAGGACCCAGTGCAGCGCCCGAATTAAAGAGGACAAGAGTGGGGAGGGTAAGTATATGGACACGTTACTCCATCGGCCGGCGGCAACACAGCAGGCCTATTTTTAACCTTGCCTTGCAGCCCCGTCTTGTCTATGTATTCGACTGCTTTAAATTAATAACCACCAGTCACACACATGTCTGAATAATGACGCCCACATTGTTTGTGCTATTGAAATGCTAAAACATGTTAGATTTACTTTTTTTTGCAGTTTAGCAATATTTTAATGTTGAGTAATATGTCCTATTTAATTAACAAGGTAAAATGGTATTAAAAAGTATTATGTCTTTTCTCCGCAGAGCACTGATCTTGAGACAACATTGGGAAGAATAGAGGAGGCAATGCCATTATATAGAAAAATCTAGGTGGTTCTTTAGCATGTTGTCAAAAAGCTGAATTTCCAAGGATTGATGGAACTCCAAAAGAGGCTCATCTCTTACTAACAAGCTGATCATATCTCTTAACATTGCGGGAAGATGAACGCCATTAAATGCGTGTTGGTTGGGGATGCTGCTGTTGGGAAGACTTCACTTCTCGTCCGCTTCACATCTGAGACCTTTCCGGACGACTATAAACCCACTGTCTATGAGAACACAGGAGTAGATGTTTTTATGGATGGGGTGCAAATAAGCCTTGGACTTTGGGACACTGCGGGCAATGATGCATTTAAAACTATTCGTCCCATTTCATTTCAGCACGCAGACATTGTCTTGCTTTGCTTCTCCGTAGCCAATCATTCTTCATTTCTAAATGTGAGGAACAAATGGATTACTGAGGTCAAACACCATCTCCCCCATATACCAGTGCTTGTTGTTGCCACACAGACTGATCAAAGAGAGCTAAACCACTCACGAGTGCCATGCATCAGCTCTGCAGACGGTAAACAGCTGGCACAAGATGTCCGAGCCAAAGGATACTTGGAGTGCTCAGCTCTAAGTAACCGGGGAGTCCAGCAAGTATTTGAATGTGCTGTGAGGACTGCAGTCAACCAAGCCAAGAAAAAAGCGAGACGAAAGCGTTTCTCTGTCAATGAGTGCAAAATTATTTGAACTGCTTCATCTTCCAGGATATGTTTCCTCAACCTACATGCTCAATATTTTCTGTTTAGTTATATTATTATAATTTTTTGTCCTAGATATAATGCTAGATGGGGATTGGAAAGATTCCTGCAAAGATATAATGTCTAGTAGAAGCATGGAGGAATTTGAGGACGTTTTTTTTGTTTTCTGCAAAACATAAATAACATATTTATTTTACTTTTACAGCAGAAGAAATAATACATAAACAAAATAAAATACAAACTGAGTATATGAGCTGATGTTACACGCATTACTCTATGCAGGAAATAGTATCGGTATAAGTTCAATGTAGTCAGGCAATGAAACCACATGAAAAATATATCATGTGCATTGATGAGCTGTTTCTGGTAGAAGAAATCTGTGCCATAATAGCACCTGGTGCTCTGCTTATACGTGCCCAGACCAATATTAAGACATCCCTTCAGTAAAAAATTTTAATATTCAGTCTCAGTTTGAGTTTAATGTGAATGTCCCCCCCCCCTTGAACACCATTTTGTTTTTTAATACTGTTTAAATCAAAGGGGTTATTTATCATCTAAAAAAAAAATTCTAAATGGGTGCAAATGTAATAAAACAAAAAAAGAATCAGTACTCACCTCTTCTTTCCCCCGGCAATCTAATGCTGAGGCTCTGACAGCCCTCCCAGTGCTTGTTTGCAATCGAACAGCACATGACTGCTGCAGCCAATCAGGGGCTTAAGCAATCACGTGCCATATTACTGGCATTAACGCTCAGCGATGGGAGAGGGGGAAAGAAGAGGCGAGTATTGATTCTTTTTTGTTAATTTATAAAATTTTCAGCTGTTTTGACATTTGTGTTAGATGTTGGATAGCCCCTTGCATTTCCTAATATATATTTATTATGGTTACAGTTCATTTTTCTGATGAAGTGCACCAAATACTCTGCATAGATAAAATTCTGGCTACCTGCAGCCACCACTAGAGGGAGTTTAGGAGTCTACGGCATACTGTTTATACATTGAACTCCATAGAAATACGGTATTCAGTAAGCACCAAAGCTCTTCCAAGTGTATTTTATACTTTTTCTTTATAGGTGATTTGGAGCTCTGTATTAGAAAGACAAAGCCCCGACCCCTATAAATATATATGAAGAAATTGATCAGCACAAAATGTTGAAGAATTAATTTGTGTTAAAAGGTCGACATTCACTTTTTAAAATTAATTTTCAATTACCTCAAAGGACTAGTATTTTGCTTTCCTAATATGTGTGTGTAGCTTTAGCAAAACAGTTGTTCTGTAAATGAATTTCTGAGTTAGACAATTTGGGCTAAAAGAAAAGTTGTAATTTTAAAAATGTTGATGTCAAATGTTTATGAAACATTATTTGAGTAAATTGTTTTGATTGATTGTTTATTGTATATACATTTATAGGCCGGTGGTTGCATTTAATTTAAATTGACAGTTACCTTGTATTTGAGCCTGAAAGAGGCAACGCTGAGTACACGGGGTAATAGTGATGATTCTCTCCCCTTTTAAAACCTCACTGCAACTGCACCGGTATTTGTTTACAATGCTCCTGAAATGACATTTTGTCCTGACATGTAATTAACAATTTATGGTCGCAGTGGTGACATAGGACAATGCTGACGTCACTGATACTGTCAGGTCCGCATTTCACACCGAATAACCACCTCTGTAAATTGAAAGCTGAAGGCATGCCTGGAGAGAAGTACACCACACAAATGTCTGAGGTACAGCTTCAATGTCAGCCAGGAGGGACTGAACTTTTATTCAGAACAAAGAAACACACACAGAGAAGACACATGCCCCTCCCTATAGATGTGTGACTTGCTTGAATTCCATTGGCTCTTCTGCTGTAACTTTTGCTATACATTCTTCTGCACACTCCTCTTTGCATTCCAGGGGGCGGTGTCTTCCATAGGTGTGTCCGACATGAACAAAGAACTTGTTATATATATCAGTATATTACACAAAGAACTGAAATGTATATACATATATGTGAGGATAATATTTTTCAGACAATATACATAGTAATGATCCCTGACAGTCCCCCCTAAAAATATTATTACTCTATCCCTGAGTCTTGCCTAGCAACCTACCACTGACCACTCGAACCAGGCGGGTAGGGGTTTTGGATTTCTTCACCAGCTTGAGACGAGCTACTCCTGATGAGTAACCCCCCTTTGTACCTGGACTTCCAAGGTGTCGGAGTGGTCCTAACTTTCCCTATTCTCCTCTGGATACAGGATGGTTGTCTTGATATAATCTACAAACCACTGCTGGTTGTAATATATATATATATTAATCCGGTCTACATTTTTATTAACAGTAATAATTGTCGCACTGTCACTTACTGTCCTAATGGGACTTTACCCCTGCAGATATGACAGGTCATGGGCAGCACAGTGACCTTCACATAAAACTCCTCAGATTGTAATTTGCAGCACCGTGGCATATTTACACACATTATAATTATAAACCTCAGACATTATAAACAATAGGGCCTCAGCTAATAACATAATGCTATCACCAATCTCATGCTATCACCCTCAGGTCTCGGGTCCCATCAGTTCATTGCCAGTCCTGTACACCATCGTCTTCTTCTTCTCCTGTCTTCTGCTCTTCACTGACTGTCACCCTCAGGGTAACCCACACAATTGTGGAGTCAGACTACGTTGGTGTCCAGTGGGGGAGTTATTATTACCCCCTCCTGGTCACTTACTTATCAAAACACTTGATCCTGCTGACGGATTCACTCAGGTCTTTGGTCTTTACTTTGCTGATGTCATCAGGACTTGGTTTGGTCCTTCTCATCTGTCAGACACCGTCTCCTTTAGTTTACGTCATCAGGCTGTACATAGCACCGCATGTTGTGAGCCTGGGGTGAGATCCCACGTAGGCGGATTAGTGGAGTTGTATTGTGACTATCAAACCCTCCGCATCTGTACTCTTCCTCTGGCAAGTTACTCGTCTTGGCGGTTGCTTAGAATTGTGACACTGCCGTCAGTTCATGATAAACGCGTTGTATTGGCTCAGGCTGCGCCTGCCGCATCTCAGTGATGGAGTTCATCATATTAAAAGTCTTCTAGTTCATGTTTACTGGCACTTGCTGGGGACCCCCAACTCTTGTCAATTGTTAAAATAAATACTAATCTGGTGATAACATCATCCGCATACATTATAAACGTTGTTCTAAGTACATACAATAATGTCAGGCCCCTAAATGACATCAAACACCTTTATATAAGGAAAAACTTCTCTGTTACAATGGACAGGGCACCTAGAAGATGTGTAACTTACTGGGTACATTTCATTTGCACTTGGTGATACCCTTTCAGCAGGATTTGTACCTTGATCTCAGCTGATTGCCTGGAACATCTCCACCTCACAGAAAGATACACAGATTCCACATGTTTATCTGACAAGCGTCTTAAACCTATTTTTCTTACTCTAACCTGGTTCGTTCTACCTGGGAAGGCCTCTCAAGGTCGGTTCTCTTCGTGGGAGGCGGGTATGATAAGGGTGGCACCGGTCTGCCAGGACTGTTCTGTAGGCAAATCAAACAGCTCTAACAGAATTTAGCAGCGACAGCTGTAAAACCTGGGACATACCAATTAGATCTTACCAAATCGATCCTTGCAGTCTTGGGGCATATGTGAGGTCATACACCATCAAAACAAGTGCCATCAAGAGTGAATTGGGTGCCACCGTTCACCTTCCTTTATCCGTCCACATTCTGTTAGAATCTGGTTCTCCCGCCTTCCGCTCCCAGTTGGACACTTCCTGTGGAGAACAAGCTTTTTCATTGCATAAACATTAATTGATCTTAATCAGATAATTCAATTGAAGAAAAACATTAACAAATAGCATCTTTACATCAAACGTTCACACTGGTCAGTAACTAAAACTTACAAATTGATTCTTCTTCTTTATATACATATCTATACATACACATATACACTGCACGGAATTCTCTGCTCTAAAATTTCCCTTTCACAACAAAAATAAAAATAAACAAATAAAAATGTTTTCTAATGGGAATATTCCACTTCTGTACCTTTTATCTGACGCATGACTCTAATAGTCCAATGCTAAGGCTGGTCCAGAACTTTACATAAAACTTAACCTCAATATTTAATATTCCCACAACACTTCTTAAATACAATTATTAAACAAACTAACTTTGGGATAACATCTGGAGAACTGCTGATATCTTATTGTACAAACATCAGGTCAATACCTGGGATACCATTGTTCCCCTGTCACTTACACACGTCTGTAGTGGGGAAAATACAGGCCATGCTTCAGGCCCCCCTGAGAACAGGTCTACACACACGAGCACATTGTCATACACTTCTACCTCCGGTAGTTGTATGTTCTGCAGTCGCTGGGACTGTTAATCTGGCCGGGCTGCACTTTTCACAGGTACCTTTGCTGTTTTACCTATGTCATGCCGTGCGCACATCACGCCGGCTGCTACAAACCTAGTGGTGGCATTATTGTATCCAGGGACAAGCCAATTTACTGACACCTGGCTTCACATATCCTTGTTGTCAGGTCTGTCTTCTCTCGCTCTCTCAATTGGCTTACCCGATGATCCAATAAAGTTCCTACTACCAATGGGCCCATAATTGTGGGCGATGCCAAAAGCGTACCTAGAGTCAGTGTAAATGTCGGCCGTCTTACCTTCTGCCAGGTTACAAGCCTCAGCGAGCACCTCCAGCTCCGCTCCTTGAGATGAACAAGAAGGTGAGAGTGGTTTCTGGATGATTTACCTGGTTCTTCGTATCCCGGCTTGTACATACTGTATAATAAAATATCTCTTTATTACAAATTTACATTAAAAACCCATGTCACATATAGATAGAACATCTCAAAGGGGTGGCGTCTTCATTCTCTAAAATAAAACCAAATGTTATACTCTTCTCCACACTCATCTGATAATCCAGAATACCTTGAGAATCTCACTTTTATCAGGTTCTGCAAATACTTGATTAATAAAAAAAAACCAAATAAAAAGAAAACATTCCTAAAAACTTTACATCAAATTAACAATGTCCAGACAATTTTTGTTTTGCCTTCTCCCACATCTAAATCCATAAAGACTCGTGTGAGTGACGTCACCTCTGCCTCCTGTGTAACTTTGCTGGAGGGGGATGGTCTCTTACACATTTTTAGATCTCCTGAAACCAAATTAATTAACTCAAAACAAACCAAAATTGTACCTGATCAGTTCCTTCACCCTTCCCCCCTTTGTGGACTCTGCGAGAGTGATGTAGCAGAGTTCAAAACGACATCTCAACATAACACTAATTTAACCCTCTGTAATGTACAACAGCCTGAAACAAAAAATGACTTTTTCCTGACGAAAATACATTTGATCTTTACAATGACATAACTCATGTGTGAAATCAAAAATAAAACAATTGTAGTTAGTTATTCAATAAAACAGAAAACATTATCTCTGATAACATTAATTACTGCAAACCAATAAACAGTATAACGGTGGGGGCACATACATTTTCAAAACCCCGTGTCTCACAGTATCTAAAGTTTAATACATCTGAATTAACATCAAAACACATGAAATCTGATCACATCAGAACACATAAATATCGTAACTTTTATAACCAACAGCGCATGCGCAAAAGAGAAGAAATTTATTTCGGTTTGTACACATTACATATATATATATATCAGCAGTGCATATTGAAATCCCTTTGTCTCATCAGCCCTGCAGACTGCACCCAGTCAGCCCCCCCTCCTCCTCCCAAACACAGCACACTACAGGGGAGAGGGAGGGGGGTCACACAGCTTCTCGCAACTTCTCACAGCTTCTCACAATCTTAACACTTTCAATGCCGGCAAAACAACATACGTATCTGCAATCATTCATCACACCATTGTATAGGAATTATCTACGTATCAAACACATCTTTAACCGTACAATTTGTCGGCCACCATCTCTATATTATGATGACGTGTTGTTTCATCAGTGAACTAGACTGGAACTTCTGTAAATAGAAAAAACACTACAAATAACAAAATTAACAAGGTGATTATTTCATACTGATTTGGTTGGGCCGGGCGTGGCCACATCAGGGGCAGGGGGGGGGCAGCCTCTCCCATTGGAAACACAGTGCGCAGCTGTGAAGGGGGGGGGGGTGGTTTCCCACCAACAATGAGGACACACTCAACATGAGGTACGGACGCCATTACCGGGCGTCGGCTGGTCGTGTTTTCTAATACATACAACATACAATACCTTTCTTATTCCTAACTTCCATTCACTTCACCAAATCATGAATAGGATCGGGTGATCCTGATGATTTGAATATGGACCGTAAACCATCCATTCTAACAGTCTATATTATACACGTAATTTATATAACAATTTTCGATCTGCAACTCTTGGTCTGGCAGGAAATAATATAATTTCACAGTCTCCAACGCTAAGTCTCGCCGAAATAGTATCATCTCTAGTCTGCAATGTATTTATTATTACATCTCGCTAGAATTATAAAAATCTTTAATTAGACTCTCAAAAATATTCAATTAGACTCTCTGGCCTCGCTGGAAATATTAAAAATTCCACAGTCTGCAGCTCTCTGGTCGTGTTATATAACTTTATTTATTTAGACTCTCTGGCCTCGCTGGAAATATTAAAAATTCCACAGTCTGCAGCTCTCTGGTCGTGTTATATAACTTTATCCAGTCCCTAATTACCCAGAGGATGGTTAGTCGGGCGCGACTAGGGTCTCACAGGTTTCCAACCTCACAGCGGAAAATATCACCTCTGTCGCCTGAGATAATCCAGGAAATCAACAAAAGGGTTCTACAGATCGCTACAAGACTGCCCACTAACACAGATAAGACGAAGATTTATAAAATCAATTCGCTTACCGTGTTATTGCGGAGGTGATCAAATTCCTTCAGTGGGCAACTTTGAGTCCTCTGTTTCACCCTGTGATTGTCGACTGTCCGGATTTTGATTTTTCCTCGAGTGAGGTCCCGGCTTCGGCACCAAATGTCAGGTCCGCATTTCACACCGAATAACCACCTCTGTAAATTGAAAGCTGAAGGCATGCCTGGAGAGAAGTACACCACACAAATGTCTGAGGTACAGCTTCAATGTCAGCCAGGAGGGACTGAACTTTTATTCAGAACAAAGAAACACACACAGAGAAGACACATGCCCCTCCCTATAGATGTGTGACTTGCTTGAATTCCATTGGCTCTTCTGCTGTAACTTTTGCTATACATTCTTCTGCACACTCCTCTTTGCATTCCAGGGGGCGGTGTCTTCCATAGGTGTGTCCGACATGAACAAAGAACTTGTTATATATATCAGTATATTACACAAAGAACTGAAATGTATATACATATATGTGAGGATAATATTTTTCAGACAATATACATAGTAATGATCCCTGACAATACGACTGAGATTGAAACAGCGTGTCATTGCTGCAGTGTTGTAAATAATGGCCGGCAAAGCAACATAAAAGCGTCAATACGGAATTTGAATGGTGAGTAAATCGTAATTCATTATTTTAACACATATCCATCTTACTTGTAAATTTTTTAAAAGTCTGGAAAACCCCATTAATAATTTAACTAGGGAGCAATGTTGGTGTTATTATCAATTGCAAGTGCATTGCTTGTTAAAATTATTCCCATTTGGTGGTAAATATTCTACTAAGATTTTTTTTGTCAGCTGTTAAATGGGTACAACTTCAAACCCCTCACTCCCAAATACAACTTATACATAAAGGTAGCCTAGATCGGTTATTTTGAGTCCGATTATAATAATAACTCTATAACTCTTAAACTTCTAAGTAGCATTTTCTACACAGTCAGATTTCTGTCATTTAAAATTGATTCTGTAATTTAAATAAACAAACTAAACTCGAAATAGTAGGTTGTTTTTTTTAAATTATTTGAAAGCTTATCAGCCTGACTAAATAACTAACCGTACACTACTACATATAATAGTGTTTGGATCTAAAAAGTGTCATGGAGTCTGTTAAAAAAAAGCCTTCAACTATTTTGAATGGTAAAAAACATTAAAGGGGTTGTACCATGAAGACAACCCCTGTTCATATTCCCTACTAGTGCATATGGACATCATTGAGGGGGTACCCCGCTTGAGATCTGTCGCAACGAGCCAGAATGGAGAGCTGTTCTGTAAGAGTGTCGTCCCCTCAGACAAACTCGAGATAGCCATTAATTACATAAATTTATCGGAAGGGTTGCCATGTAATGCTACACCTCCCATGTTAAGGGGTTGTCGCTAATGAGCCTGCAAAGGAAACAGTGCAAACAGTTTGTTGGCTCCAAAAAACCTATGTTGACAGTTATTTTATATATCTTGAGAAATACTAACATTTGTTTAAGTAGTTTTAAGAAATATCCCTCTCTTAAAGGGGTTGTCCAGTAATAAGAAATTGATGGCCATCAATATCTGATTGTTGGGGGCCAACTCCTGTATCCCTGCCAATATGCTTTTTTTAAAGGAGCTGTGTCGCTTATGCGGTTTCCCCTTCATTCCTTACCTGCTCGTACTGTGAACCACCGACACACTTGTGGCGCCGGTTCATAGTATTACATACTTCTCCCATTCAATTGAATGGGAGCAGGCTGTAATACGGTGAACCGCTGCTACAAGTGTGTCAGCGTTTCACAGTGCAAGCATGGAAAGGAATGAAAGGGCTGCAAAGTTTGCAAAACAGTTGATCGGCGAGGGTGCCGGGAGTCGGACCCCCACCGATCAGATATTCATGGGCTATTCTGAGGATAGGCCATCAATTTCTTATGACTGGACAACCCCTCTAATTCCCTCCTAATTGTCTCATTGAGAGAAAGATACATTGTGGAAGATTTATTAAAACTAGTGCAGGTAAAAGGAGGAGGAGTTCCTTATAGCAAATAATCCAATTTCTTCTCACATTTGACAAAGAGCCTTAGAAAAATGAGAGTCGTAATGATTGGTTGCCATAGGCTATTGGCTTTTCTCGTGCACTCATTTGAGATTAAACAGCACTTTAATAGATGCCTGAATACTAGCACTGCTGCCGGTAACAGCGGCCGAGGATTGATTACCACTGAGGCCTGAATGATGCGTCTAATAAGTAGTAAGAAACCGATACCAAGTTTTTATACGCCTGGTGTGCTTGCTGACCGGAGGGTCAATCAGCTGTATGATCAGTAAGATTTTTACTTACAATTTATATGCCAGGAATTTATCTATGCGAATGGACTTCTTTTACTATGCTATATATGTTTGTTGAATTCTTGAGTCCTCTTGTCCATTTGGAATAGCCATATCTGTACATATGTTGTAGGCATCATATTGTTGATTTCATATTGTGGCTATCGCCCTGCCCAGAGCTCAATTGTGTAATGATATGGGCTATATGCTATGGGGATAAATTATGGGGCAAATTACTTCTTAAATATATGTTTTTTTTTTGAGATTTCCAAAAATATTTTGTGTTATATACCTTCCTTAAGTACCTGGTCTTTTTTTGCTGTTTTTTTAAAATCTCATAATTAAGGGATATGACACCATGTCACATAACTTAGTGGAATTTAAGGTTAAGGAAACTTTGGGAACCGTGTTCTTTTTTGTTTCTTTCTATATTGTACATTTATCTTTTCCATTGAAAACAAATAATAACCTGTTCTGCAGGATCTACTAATTCTGCAAATATTCTGTAGACCACAAAACTGACATGGTGGGCGAATGACTTATTCTGAATGTCCCGGTGATGCCTATGTCATTGTATTGTTACTTTTCTTAGGTACATGAATATGGACATATTGTGTGTTGATATGAACTTGCATAGGTGACACATTTGCCAGTGCCAAATCCATATTGGCCATTACCAGCATCGAACTAATGACCTGAGGACAAGCAGGTATTTATTAACAAGTCTAGTTGTACTAGGGTCTACAAAATAAGGAGCTCCTTTTTATGAATATTTCGACTGAACTGTAATACCAGAGACACATGGACAAGAATGGCGCTGCTTCCAATCTCACACAATCCTTCAGGCAAATCATGAATGTCATCTCATGTGATCTCAACAATCTGTTCTTCATCTTTTGATAGATAAAATTGACTGAACCTCTGGAGTAAAATACACAGATGCAGATAATTTTATCCATACACCATAACGCTAAAGTGACACAATTTATTGGAAAGTACTCTCATTTCTTATTAATTTCATGTGCACAGAGAATATTTTTTGTTATGTGCACCTGGGGTAAACTGCTGGTTAGTGGTGATACTATATTGGAGCTCAATTGAATGACAAGATTCGATATCATTTTTATGCCTATTATACAGTGTAATAGGTCTCAACCGCAACCGAGCCCATGAGGTCTTGTGACATACAACACCTCTGACAGTGAAATGGATAAAATGGTGATGTTTATTAGGCCCCATGCACACGACAGCAAAAAACGGAGCCATTCACTTTCATTGAACACTGACACCTTTCCGTAGCACTACGGAAGGGTGTCAGTGCCGTGGAAATGTTCCGGGAATTATGGAACATGTCCGTTCTTTCCAGTAGCGGATCCCCATATGGGCGTTTCGGGCGGTCGCCCGGGGCCCAAGGCTTGCAGGGGGCCCATAGCTTCCCACACCGCACACAAGTGAACCAAAACTCTCCAGGGCTGCTGCTGCCGGCCGCATTCTAGTCCCACGTGCTGATGAAGAGGCGGGGGGAATGTGCAGGGGGAATCAATTGCGGCCAGGGAACAGGGGCACAGCACATCAGCTGTAGAGAGCAGACTGTCAGAGATTGTGATGGGCAGGTGCTGGAGTCTCGCTGACAGTCTGCTCCTCTGTGCTGCTGTGCACTCTCCCTCCTGTCTAAACCTCCAGCAGCTGCCTGATAACGGCAAAACTGAAACTAGAGGGTGAAGGACCTGTGGTGACGTCACAGTCACATGATTAAGGTCCTGGAGGCTGCCAGAGACGAGCACCGCAGAGGAAGAGGCTTGTAAGTAAGTAAGAGTGTGTGTGTGTGTGTGTGTGTGTGTGTGTGTGTGTGTTAATGTAAGTCTATATAGTGTGTGCTGTGTATATAGTGTCTATAATGTAAGTCTATGTAGTGTGTGTGTGTGTGTGTGTGTGTGTGTTAATGTAAGTCTATATAGTGTGTGCTGTGTATATAGTGTCTATAATGTAAGTCTATGTAGTGTGTGTGTGTGTGTGTGTGTGTGTGTCATAATGTAAGTCTATATAGTGTGTGCTGTGTATATAGTGTCTATAATGTAAGTCTATGTAGTGTGTGTGTGTGTGTGTGTGTGTGTGTGTCATAATGTAAGTCTATATAGTGTGTGCTGTGTATATAGTGTCTATAATGTAAGTCTATATAGTGTGTGCTGTGTATATAGTGTGTGCTGTGTATATAGTGTGTGCTGTGTTTATAGTGTCTATAATGTAAGTCTATGTAGTGTGTGTGTGTTTATGTGTGTGTGTGTCATAATGTAAGTCTATATAGTGTGTGCTGTGTATATAGTGTGTGCTGTGTTTATAGTGTCTATAATGTAAGTCTATATAGTGTGTGTGGTTTGAATATATAGTGTTTGGTGTTAGTGTGAATTGTATATAGGGTGTTTAATCTCACATTTTTTGTGTGCAAAATAATTTCCCACCCATAGAGCCCTCTGCAGTAAGTCAGATGCTCAGAACCCCCCCCTGCAGTATAATCTCCCCCATGGAGCCCTCAGTAGTTATTATACTGCAGGGGGGGGTGGGTCAGAGCGTTTGATTGACTGTTCAGGGTTCTATAGGGGAATAACTCCTTCCCCCCCACAAGAGCCATAAGGGCGGATTTACACGAACATGTAATACGTCCGTGCAACGCGCGTGCTTTTCACGCGCGTCGCACAGACCTATGCAAGTCTATGGGGCAGTGCAGACTGTCAGTGATTTTTGCGCAGCGCGAGTCCGCTGCGTAAAACTGACGACATGTCCTATATTTCTGCGTTTTTTGCGCATCACGCACCCATTGAAGTTAATGGGTGCGTTAAAATCACGCATGCCACACGGAGGCACCTCCGTGGGACGTGCGTGATTTGCTCAACAGCAGTATAACTATGATTGCAAACAGAAATGCACCACGTGCTACAAACATACAAACAGAGTCATAATGATGGCGGCTGCGCGAAAGGCACGCAGCCGCGCATCATATGGTGATGACACACGGAGCTGTTAAGTGCCTTTTGCGCGCGCAAAACGCCGCATTTTTTGCGTGCGCAAAGCGCACACGCTCGTGTAAATCCGCCCTAAGTGTCAGACACTTAGACCCTCCCATAGGGCACTCAGCAGTCAGTCAGATGCACTGGGGAGGGGTGTCTGACTGCTTAAAGGGTAACTAACGAAACTTTTAAAAAAAAATTACATGTCATAGTGAGATGTCAAATGTTCTAATCGGTGGGGGTCCGGGCACTGAGACCCCACCAATCGCTGAAACAAAGTGGCAGAAGCGCTCAGGTGAGTGCTTTGCCACTTTGTTTCTGATCGTCTTTCCTCTGATAGCCGAGCATGCGGTGTATGGGCACAACAGAAAGTCTATGAGTCCGTACACCGCGCCGAGGAAAGACAATCAGAAATTAAGTGGAACAGCGCTCACCCGAGCACTCCTGCTGCTTTGTTTTAGTGATCGGTGGTGGTCTCAATGCTGGGACCCCCATCAATCAAAACTTCTGACATATCACTCTCACTATGACACGCCAAATGTTTTTTAAAAGTTTAGTTACCTCTTGGGGACTGAATTTATTGGTTTGAGTTAATGTATGGGCCTGGGTCTTAATTTGCTTAGGGGTCTGGGGTATAAGACAATTTATGGTGTTTATTTCGGAATTTTTATGTTGCTATAGACGCTGAAAATGGCTACAGGATCAAGGGGAAAAGATTTCTCATCAGGAAACTCTGCAGTCATCAGGAGAAGTCGCCATAACGGTCTGTGTCACATGGAGTAGAAAAGAGAACGACCCATCAGTGAAGACATCACCTGTGAGTCATTGCATTTATAGATCTGTCACCTCTCCTGACATGTCTGTTATCGGAAATCCTTGTATTCCACATAAAGTCTTTGTGTACCCAGGACTAATAGACAAATGCGTGTTACCATTCCCCTTGTCAGGAGGATGTGTCCCTACACAGTGTGATACTGTCAGCGATGGTTGGGGACTGTCAGTGTGTAGGGACACAGCCCTTTGACAAGGGGAATCGTAGCACTCATTTGTCAATGCTCACACAGAAAGGTGGTGTTTAATGTAGACATGACGTGGCAGGGCGGTGGTGGAGAAGGGGGCCCAAGCTTGTGGAACAGCCCAGGGCCCATGGTTTACTTAATCCACCACTGTTTCTTTCGCATTTTGCGGGCCGTGCTCCCATACTTTGTATGGGAGCACGGGCCGAAAATGCAGCTGTCAGTCAGCGGCCGGCCGTGCCCGCAATCGCGGGCCGTGATTGCGGGCACGGTCGTGTGCATGGGGCCTTAATAAGACCTCTGGGTGCAACAGCAGTGTATATTAAGCAAGTTCTGTATAGGTGCAGAATGCTGAGGGGGCGGAGCATGACTTGTTTAAATCCCTGTGTCATGCTCTGCCCCCTCAGACCAGGGGTGTTGCTGTTAGGGGTGCAAAGGTAGCAGTCTCACTTGGGCACTGGTGCTTCAGGGGGCCCAAAGGCCCATCTACCACGTAAGAAGATACCAGTATTATAAATGGCACATGGTAGGAGGGGGCGCTGTTACAAATTTTGCATTAGAGCCCAGGAACATCAAGTCTTGCCTTTGCCTCAAGCCATGCACTAGAAATGACACAGTGCATCAGTTTTACCTAGAGTGTTCTTTTTTTTAATTTCCAGTTTAGTTACATAAAAACATGGTGTGTGACTCCCATCCCTCATATGTCGGAAGGTTAGGACGCTGCTGAGTCTCAAGAACTTGCGTTCCCATAGATGATTCTGTTGCAGGACTGGCATTAGGAGTATTCCACCAACAATCATTTATTGCAAGTCCCTAATTTCTGTAACTTCTCATAGAGTATTACCTGTGTGGCCAGGTTTAAAGGCATAGTGGGGGACATGGGATCTAATTCTCCCGATACCTAGGGGGGGGGGGGGTCCAAGCACTTTACCCCCACCTATCAGATATTTATGGCATATCCTAGGCTTTTTACTTTTTGTTTTTTAAAGAAATGTGTGAATAAATCCCAGAAATGGGAGAAGAATAACAATTTTCAAAGGTAAAATATATGCGGGTCTTCTTTTTGGGATTTTTTCCATCTCTGAAAAAAACATACACAAGTAAAAACCATTATGTGATTGAATGCTTAAGAGGGCACGTTAGGGTGTATTCACATGGGCCAGCTTTGTGATGTAGTTTTGCCACCAAATCGGCAAGTGTGAATACACCTTTAGACTGTGTTCACATGTTGCGGTATTATCGTGGTTTTTTTATTGTCACAATGCAGCTGCAAAAATGTTGCAGTTTTGTAAAACCACAATGGGGAAGTTTAACTAATCTAGGTACACCAGAATTACGTCTCAATTTGTGCCAGCAAACGGTCGCACATGCACCAGATTTATTATGTCTTAAGCTGTGTTCACATCAGCGTTGCCCTTCCGTTGAGGGGTTCCATCGGAGGTTTCCATCGGGTCAACTTATCAACGGAAAGGCAAACTGAAACCTTAGCTTCCGTTTCATTCACCATTGATCTCAATGGTGACGGAAACGTTGCTAATGGTTTCCATCTGTCACCGTTGTGTCAGGGTTCTGTTGTTTTGATGGAATCCATAGCGAAGTCGACTGCACTATTGGTTCCGTCAAGAACAATGGAACCCTGTCACAATGGTGACAAACAGAAACCTTTACCAACGTTTCCGTCACCATTGAGATCAATGGTGAGGGAAACGGAAGCTAAGGTTTCAGTTTGCCTTTCCGTTGAGGGGTTAACCAGACGGAAACCTCTGATCGAACCCCTCAATGGAAGGGCAACACTGATGTGAACAGGCCCTTAGACATTTTTTTGCGCCTCACTAGACCGTTTTGAAAAGTGTCTAGAAAAGGGGCGCAGCTTAAAATATTGGTCTAGAGTAAAGGTTATTTTACACAGGCAGAAATTTGCCCATGTTTACTAGCTTGTATGAGCGCAAATAGACAATACAGTTTGATAGGCAGTATTGGGACAAACAATAGTTACTATGATCGTTCGTCTCCTCACATTAGCATCATTGTAATTTTTAATATTGATAATAATGTAAATCCTTTGCAATCAGTCAGTCTCACCCCAAATCCCCCCAACTCCCACCTAAACCAAACAAGGTACACCAATGTTCCCACATGTTTACAGGTTTCAGACATTTCAAATTTATTCTCATTGAACATGTATCGTACTAGTCCGCATTGCAGTGATGTAGATAAGATAATGGATCTAAGCTTGGCTTGTCCAGTCAGGGTAACCAATGGTCTTCAAATTTTTTCCTTGCCCCACTCTTTACATAAATCTGTTTCTCCATGGCTTTGAGCTTGTTACCCTCATCGATAAACTCTTGTTTCGTGGGAGGAATTTACAATAGCCAACACTGGGCAATACGTTTTCTGGCAATATAGAGCAGTCTTACCATAGCCATCTTACTCGGTTCAGACACAGGTAAATCTTCAACATAACCAATGGTCACTACGTATGATGTGAACAGAATATTATCGCAATATGCTGAATTAACCAAATCCACCACCTCCCTCAAAAACCATGTCAGTTTCGTACACGCCACATCACATTACAGTGAGACGGCTTGGTAAATCTTGCATCTATTACAGAGGGGTCAGTCCCGCAGCCCAATTTTATACAGAAATAACGGTGTTTTATACACCCTATGTGGTAACTACAAATGGAACAACGTGTGCTTCACTTCAGTTCTTGGGTATTGTTCAAGATATGCCTCCATTGTTCCTCCTCTATGGGACCAACATCTCTCTCCTATTTCTCTCCCACTTCGAGAAGAAACTTCTAGTGCACTTTAACTAATACGTATTAGTGTCATCTGAAAACAAGTTCTGCAAAACCTTCCATAACCCCCACCATATCTACAATGGGATTACAGACCAATGAGATAATCTTGCTCCTCCCAATGGTTACCGCGGTGTTAACGGCATGCCTCAGTTAAAGATATTAATAGAACTGTTACGAGGTAGATTATATTCTGTTTGCAGCAGAGAAAACTGCTTACAGGGGTATCCTGATCATAGAAATGTATGACATATATACTTGATATGCTGTAAATGTCTCATAGATGTGGGTCCCACCTCGAGGTGGTCAGGAGTACGGAAATAGCCAAGCTTTTTGTGTACAGCTGTTTCCGTACTCCAGACCATCTCGTATATTCATTTAAACTATAACATGCAAAAACCCCATAGACTAGACAGTTTAGGAAGTTAACATGTGTCCTAAATTAGAGTAGCGTGTATACAACCTGAAATAGCGAGTATGTCTCGTACATTCCGCCATAACTTGTGAATCATATAGATTGTAGGGGTGCACTTAGTATGCATCTTGAACTAATGAGCCTCTCATGCTTCAAATCAATAAACAGTAGTAAAAAAATTGATAAAATCAGGGTTCTGTAGTCCTTATCCTTAGAGATTCTGTAGTTGGGAAGCTAAATAATAAATCCCCTTTTTCGGGATTTCCAGACATTCTTTGGTTCTTTGTAATGTTTCCAATTTGATTCTGGCATTACCTTTGCGCCAAATTTGTATTGGTGGGGTATCCAAACAGAGTAGTTGTGGAGGACATATCAACGAAATAAGATTAGATCGGCTAACCACTGATAATGGGGGTTTACACAGAGCATCGATTTTTTTATTTCAGCTTTTGAATTAGGGAGTCTTTGTTTAATTGCTTGTATTCCAGTAATGATGAGACACTTTTATTCCCAAGTACTTAATGATGGGTTTGAAATCTATGGAAATCCTCTCCCTATCAAACCCAAGAGATTGTTCATCAACTGGCATCAACGCTGACTGAGCACAATTAATGGAAAATCCAAAATACTGCCCATTTTAATAGCGGACATGACATTTTGCAGTTACAGCCCATCATCCCAATAGAAAAGCAGAATATCACCAGCGTAGATTGCTATCAAACTCTTTTTATGCTGGAAGATGATAATACCAGCATAGGCCCTGATACAGGCAGCCAATGGTTTGATGGTGATCGCAAAGAGCAGGGGAGACAGAGGGCAATCCTGCCATGTGCCCCTGCCCAGCGCAAACGCCCCCGTTAGAACATTATTTACTCAAACTCTAGCTCTAGGTGCACAATAAAGCGGCTAAACCGAAGAGATAAACTTATGTCCAAAGCCCATCTTGGATAGAACCGCCTACAAAAACTACCACACTATACTTTCCAAGGCCTTGGCTGTGTCTCTGTAGCAAATCATCCTCCATCCAGAGTTTTCCACAAACAGTTGTAGATTGAGGTACAGCATGCGTAAATTAATGGTCATTGATTTAGACGGGAATAAATCCAGCTTGATCTGGGTGTATGAGAGCTGCCACCACCGTAGAGAGATGCATGGTTAAGGCCTTCGCCACTATCTTGACATCCACTGTGAGCAGCGATATTGGCCGGTATGAGTTAGGAAGCAACCGGTCCTTTCCGGGCTCGGTTAAGAACCACAATTGCAGCTTCCCACATGGAATCTAGCGCAAATACTTTTTCCAATGCCTCTTGAAAATGCATGATGCGCTATTGTTTCCGGCATTTTTGCCGTAATCTGCGACGGAGAACCCTAATGGAGCCTCCAGAGCAGATGTGAACAGGCCCTTATACAGCAATTCATCCAAACATTTAGAACTTTATATTTACTTTTGCTACATATGAAATTTATATATTTTTATGTATTTTACATATATGTATTACACAGAATTTGTCTCCATTACAATAACTCACACATTTTAAAGATGAGATCATGCTTGTTCCTCTAGTAGGACTGAATATGCTTGCAAAGATGAGGAAGGAAGTGGGGCCTGCGGTCGTCAGAGACATAACCAACATCTTTATGAAACTCTAGTTCCAAATGGCTTTGTGTCTCTCCACTAAATTTCAGTCAATTAATGCATAATCTGAACAAACACAGTTTAGTAACACTATATCAAACACATTCACTTATGCAGAATTTGAAGTCCCTAAAGTACATCTATGGTTTTGAAATATACTGTACTGTTCACTTAATGGTCAATAACTGTACACAATGCAATATCCTCCACCCAACACTGGTACTGCATGGATGGATTATGCGATGCCTAACACATTTATGCATTTCATAGCTATTAATTCTAAAGTGCCCAATAACTATACAAACATAAATAAATTCTAAATACATTTATTATTTATCAATCAATTTATGCTTCTATAAAATGAAATCTAAAAGTAAATTCAATAACGTTGTGCTTGGGTAAGCTAGTGTTGTATTAGATTGAAGTTTTTGTAATTATTTTTCAAACTTTTTTCTCATTATAAAAGTTAGAATATACCTTTTTGAGGTAGCATCACACTATAAAGTTCCTCTGTAACAGTTTTTGTGCCGATCATAGAGCACCTTCCGCCTGGCAGTCTAAAGGAATATTTCTAAAGGTGTGCCAATCTATCAGTAAGGACGTATGCAGCCAAAAATCACACCCACACGAGGTCGGCGCAAAATAAAAATTGATTCATTAAATCAATTGCTAAATCAATTGCTAAATCTATAAAGCCAGCAATACCTGGTGAAAGTGGGTGAAAAATCATTGTCATCTAAGCTATAAATATGTTCTAAGTAAGCTCTGTAGCTTTAGTATTCCGTTTTTCAGTGGTCCCACGCCGTATGCAAATGAGCAGAAAAGAGTCAAATCTTCATCTGAAAAGAGTCAGATTTTCATTCCTCCAGCATCTCAGAGTGGACTCCACCTCCTTCTTTTTGATTGACAGCTCCTTAGCCAGTCAGGGCCGGACAGGTGGTGGCAGTGGGCGTGGTTAAGAAGCTGCATCCCAGAGGGAAAAATAATTACCATAAAAGGCGGGGAAAGTTTAAACGACTATATTTACTGAGAGAGGACTTCAGGAAAGAAGAGAACAGGAACGAACTCTGGACAGCTGCGGCCATTGAGGGGTCAGGCGAGTTTAACAGGTAAGATGTTGATGACAGGATCCCTTTAAAGAGGTTTTCCCACTAAGCACATTAATCATCTATCCACAGAATAGGCGATAAATGTATGATCTCTGGGGACCCCACCACTGGGACCCCCACGATCATTGAGTGCCCTGTTTCTCCTCACTGCATGATCGCATGTGAGGAGGACTTAAATGGTGCGGTTAGTTAAGCATGTGCCTCACCGCTCCATTTAATTTCTATTGGGCTGACGGAAACAGCCGAGTGGGGCCCCTAACGATCACGCAGTTATCACCTGTCCTGTGGATAAGTGATAAATGTTCTTAGTGGGAAAACACCTTTAACAATCAATGTTATTGGCCGTGCAATTTTGTAAGTAAAACTGCGGATTATTTTCAAAATTGTGCAGCCATTAACTATCAATTTGTAATCTGCGTTCACCACATGTGTGCATGTTTTTTTTGGCTAAATGCGTCCGCCACTACGTATGTCCTCTGTGCATGCGTTTACTGCTAATTGGCTACATGGTTTTTATGTGCTTCACCTGCACTTGTCGCAAAACCATGGCTATTAGCGGTGAACTGCATAGACAAGATCCTCTACGTGTAATAGTGGGGAGGTATAGACCAGTGATTGAAAGAACTCATATAGCATGTTGCTATATTGCGTTATGGAACTATAAGAACCAGAACTACAGAGAAACACACCGGTGGAAGTTGGAATTTTCATTTCTGCATGCAGGCTGGGGGATAAGAGAACCCTTCATGAACACTTCAGACTTTTGTTTGAAACCGTCTGAGCGGTAACATTTATGACAGTATTTATAATTGCCTTGTGGTGCTGAGGATTTCACCTCGGTTTTTTTACCTGCTCCGGTTGTTCCTATTTGAATTGCAGTGAGTGGAGAGCTGAGTCTTTTTGTTATTAAATATACGGGTATGAATGGTGTAAGGCCGTGCAGGGATGTCATGGAGAAAGATGATATGAAGCAAGAGAGGTTTAGTGCCAAAATCTTTACTTGCAGTCTCAAATAATATTTAGGTTTTTGCCTGCATTCACATTGGGCAATTATCATTATGATTGCATGGAAACAGAGCAAATTGCGACCATATTTGACCAATGTAACAGATCTATAGACAACAAAAGGTATCAGTGAACTATATATTGTCTTGCTTTTAATGTGGTCTAATGCTTAGTAAAGCCGTTGTATTCATGAGCTGCAGGCTCCTCCCACCAACCTGCCACTGATTGACAGAAAGCTGTCATTCAGTGGCGGGTGATTGGGCGGAGCCTGCAGCTCATGAATACACCTTAATTTAAGCTCACAGTGCTCGCAGCGACTAATAGACTATAAATTTAGCAGAAATCAGGCATATTTCTTCATAAATGGCACACAGCAGAAATCAGCCTGCCTGATATTGCTGCATGGTGCCCTAAGAGATGGCAGTATGAAGTATTTGACAGATTAGTTTTAAGCTGGTAATAAAAATTAGTTGGCCATACCCCCATATTTTGGGGGGATTGGCTGGTGATTTAATGAGTTTGGAGACAGTCCCCTGATGGCAGATGTCATGGGATAGAGAGAGCAAGCATGTTGTATGTCAACATGTTAACCCAGGACATAAGTGCTACCAGAGATGTTTGGCAGAGGCCTATCCCTCTATCCCTATTAAAATAAACACGCATGCTTGGTCAATGCGAATATGGCAGAAAAAACAAGAAGATCCAGCGATTCGTGGTGTAACTAGGAAACGCTCAGTTTCCACTTTATTGGATATAAGCAAACGAGAAGCTTTAAAGGAACACCAGGAGGAAAGACAAGGTGGTGGTATGTGGCAAATAGATTTAGCCTACGCGTTTCAAGCACTAGCTGTGCTCTTAATCATGGCTAGGTCAAGTCTACCAAAGACAAATATCAATGAAAAGAAGCATCGGGTACCTTGGCTTTGATTTCCAGACACTTCTGGCAGCGGCTTATCCCCTCTCCCCATTTAAAAAAAAACATGAACACTCAGCAGAACTGAGCGTGCATGTTAATAGGGCTTTTGGGAGAAATAGATGTTGGCTGAACAAACCGACACATATTGTTTCATGTGTATGGCCAGCTTAACTTTGTAGGTACAAACTTAAGACCAACTGTCCAGATGATGGTCTGCATAGTAGCTAAAATCGAAATCTAGCAAGAAATAGTAAAACCTTTTAAATCTGCAAATTCATTGTTCAGGGTGAAATAAATAAAGCTTGTTTACAATCATGGTATTAATTTACATATAAACCACTTCAAATAACTTCTACTGACACTTGCCTAGCAAGTTCTCCATCTACCAAAGCTTTCTCACACTCGTCACTCTACAACTTTATGGCCGTTCCACCTTCCACCTGCTCTGTACATTTCCTTTCAAAGCTTTCTTAAAACAATTCTTATATTTGAGGTTTCTTTCATGCCTCATGCCCCATTTGGATTGTTTATTAGAGTTTAGCCTCATGTTCAAGATTTTCTATACAATATGCAACCAATGTGGTATGACTGGTTTTGTAGTCTATGGACTGCGAAATACTGAATTTGTAATGGTACCTAATGGATTTACACGAATGTAAGAAATGTATTAATAAAATTATAAAACCTGCTTGATATGTGCGATATATAAAGGCATGCAGCCAATTAGTTCACAATTGACAAAAAAATCATGACATCATTACTGAGAATAAATTCTTGTAAAATACCCAAGAGTATCACGATCTGCTGACTTATGACTAGATCAGTGGATAAGACCTTTATCACACATCTCATCATGAAGGTAATCCCCAGAGTGGCCACCCACCATGTTATATATGTTATGCTGCGAGGTTTATTTTGTAAATGTGATTCACATTTGGTGTGAAATACTTTTGTCCTGATATGAGTTTAAGTGTAATGACAAGAAAATAATTAGACAGTATTTTTCAGGAATCTTATCACTCCACATTAACAAGTCTTCTGAGATGACGCAGAGAAGTAAGAACGTGCCTTGAACAATTCCAAAATCAAAGAAGTAGGGAAGCTCTGTGAAGCCCTTCTGAACTATTAGGAGATTTCTGCCACTAGAAATGTACAACTCAAAGCTTGCATTATTGCACAATTGGAATAATTTGTGCAGTAGCCTGAGGTTTGTGTTGGCCTCTTTGAACAAGGCTTTAGTTGGGAAAATGTGCACCTACAACTTAGAGCTAATGCACGTGTCCGTATTACAGGTCCATGTTATATGAATTTGTGATACAGCACCCATAGAAATGTATGGTCCCATATTGTGTACATCTCAGTGTCATAACAAATCGTGGCATGTTCCATCACAGAGGTATATGGTGGCAAATGAAAGTCCCATAGAGAGGTACTCGAAATTTCCTACAGCTCTGTAATACATGTGATGCCAATTATCGAGCACACCTGTAAACAGATCCTACCAACTATGCCAATAATGGGTAGTAGGCCCTTGGGGCTGGCAAAACACCAGGCAACAACTGAGCAGAGGTCACAGACAATGATGCTGCAACAACATGGCTTTCACTCTGGCTGGCTTTTTCTCACAGAGAGGCGCTCTCACTAATAATGTTTTACGATACTTTAAACAGCAGTTGGCTAGGATGACTTTCCATTTTTCCTGCCTCACCTACAACAGACAGCTTTCTGCGGCTCCCGCCCTGCTTGGCATTGTATTTTGAGGCTACCTCCCCGCTTGCCAATGTATACGGCATTCGCCCCCTAGGCAGATCTATGCGTCTTCTGCCCTGCTTGGTAAATCTATGCTAATGGATGCGGCTTCCGCTTTGATCGGCAATGTATGTGGCTGCACTTGGAGATACTGTGTACACAGGGAACGCAAAAAACAAACTACCTTTGGCACCAAAACCCCAAGTGGTTTACCTGTTCTGGAGTTCCCACCCAGGCACTACATCTACACGTTATTAGCGTCCCACCACAGGCAGAAAGAGAAAATAGGCACACGTCCATATTATGGCTCTCTGTTGTACAGATCTATAATATGACACCCAGATTAAGTTGACCATAGGCCCTGGGCTTGTCAATACTCTTGACAACTCGGTGTTACCATTCCTTTTGTCAATGGGGTACATCACTACAAAACCTGACAGTGTCCAATTATTGCTGACAGTATCAGACTGTGTAGGGACACATCCTCTTGACGAGGGGAATGGTATCACCCAGTTGTTAATTACGGTGAGGCTACAGCAGCAGTCCACAAGAATACATGCACCATGATCAGGCTGCGCTGCAAATAAAATCTCCATGTAGCCAAGGCCTTATTCCTACAATTGCAGGAGGAACGGCACAACGCAGAGTTCTAAGTTTCAGAATTGTTATCTCATGGGCAATACAAGTATTTACTAAGACAGACATGTCAGGAGAGTCGATGGGTCCTCTTTAAATCCATTGACTCATAAGTGACGTTGTCTCTGATTGGAGTCATTCCTTTTCTTCTCCATCCAGTCCAAACCAATATGACAACTTTTGACCACTGCAGGGTTTGCTGCTAAGACACCTTTGGTCCCTCGCTTCGATCCCATCCCCACCAACTTTCTGCTCATGGTTGAGTAAACTAGTAAAGAAAGCAATACGAGACATTAGTAGAGATTAGGGAATTGACAAACATGCAACTTTCTTTATAACTAAAAATATATATATTTCTGGATATGCTATTTCACAACTGAGTATTCAATTTTGTTTTGGTACATAAGGAAACTAAGGCTTCGTTCACATCTGCTAAACACAACGTATGAGGGCCCTTCATCTACATACACGAAAACCTACAATCGTATCCCAAAAATGATAGAATGCCCAGATAATATTATAAATCTGACTTTAATAGTAAAATATCAAATACAATGAATAACAAATGCAATTAAGAGAGAGAGAGAGCAAGATATAAGACACAGAAAGAAGATGCTTATACAATATCCAGTACAAAATAATGAGGGAAAAGTGCCTGTGCCAGAAAAGAATGAGGACAATGGATAATACCAGTTATAATATATCTGTATGTATCCAAGTAAAGTGCATGTCATAAATGGCAAAAAATAAACATAACAGAGCACTAATGCATATCCATCAATGACATAGAATATCTGGCGGAGTGCAAAAAATGGGAAGTAACCCCTAAATACTAAGGTACATGCAGCCAGACAAAAATGCCAGGTAAAGGATGGGCAGTACAAACTGAGCTATAAGTCCAGGAACCAGACAAAAAATAGCATATAAATGACTCTGGCAGCTAGCTGTTAATACATACCCCTGGCCATGATGGATACAAAAAATGAGGGATCAGACTGGAAAGGACAGGGACACCACAGCAAACGACTTGACTCGCGTTTCGCCTATGGCTTCGTCAGGACGCTAATGCAGTTAAATCAACTAGGGTATTTATATGGAACAAACGATGATTAATGAAAAATCCAAATCAGCTGGAAGCGTCGGCGCAGACCCGCCATCAGCGTGTTGATCGGACATGATGACATGAAATGTCACACATCCGTAGTCAAAGCAACACCGATGCTAAGCGGCACCGAGGGATGCGGCGGGATCAGTGCATGCGTGGTCCGCACCAGCTAATCAGCTGTAAGGAAAATTAGCATGAAGAGACACCAGAGGGAAAAGTGCACTACAGAGACAAACCCTATCAGAGAGACCCATGATGACGGCGAGAAGAGCTAAGAACTGGAAGGATTTTCTTGTTAGAAGTCATTATGTTCCACACCAGATATCTCCTTTTGGGTCGCGGGGACCTAGAAAGGGGTGTTATCCTTGTGGGAACTGTAGAGCCTGTGCGAACATCTGCCGGGCAACTAACTTCTCCTCAGCTGATGGAGCACGACAGTTTGACATCAGAGAATATATCTCATGTAGCCACGACACATGTGGTATATTATGCCACATGTGGGTGCTCTAAGATATATGTAGGACTGACCTCCAGAGCACTGAGAATTCACACAAGAGAACACGTGCGCGATATTTTGGGGGCTAGAGAAGTGGAGGACTTAACGCAATTAAAAACTATACCTAGACACTTCAAATTGTATCATGACACAAACAGAAAAAATGGGACATAAAGATCATCAAAACCACAAAAAAGGCCATACTCACTAGGTAGGTGGGTGGGTGAAAACCCGTTCCCATCAGGACGCAGACGGGTCAAAGAATGCTGCAGAAGGGGTGTGCATTAAGTAGTGATAGCCACTCCCACTAGTCTTGAGGGGAGTGGCGGACTAAGTGCTCAAAGGTGTGCGATAAATGAGTGTCAGTGTAGTGCTAGGGTGTGAATGGATGGTAAAAAATAAATATGTATGTATGAAAGTGTGTAATAATGTAATAAAAATAAATAAATAAATAAATGTGATGAATAGGGGTCAGTGCTGTGAATAGTACATGGGGTGTCAGTACTATGTGTAATACGTGGAGGGATAATGTGCTGGTCGTCAGGCATGGCGTATCTTGCCGAATAACAGCCTATTTGTAACGCCGCTAGTGTTAGCTAAAGCGGGCTGCTCTGCATTCCAAACCAAACGCCAGCACATCATGCCCTCCCAGCATATAAGACCCGGCTGCGTCCTGAAAAAAAGTGTAGTATACGTAGTAAGAAATATCCATGAAACATGGGGTATTAGTTGTTATTTTGGCCAAAATACGCAAAGCTCGCAACCCAACGTCAAGGGTCCCCAGTGCCTTGCGAGTCCCTAACCAGAACGAAAAGTTCTGGTTAGGGACTCGCAAGGCACTGGGGACCCTTGACGTTGGGTTGCGAGCTTTGCGTATTTTGGCCAAAATAACAACTAATACCCCATGTTTCATGGATATTTCTTACTACGTATACTACACTTTTTTTCAGGACGCAGCCGGGTCTTATATGCTGGGAGGGCATGATGTGCTGGCGTTTGGTTTGGAATGCAGAGCAGCCCGCTTTAGCTAACACTAGCGGCGTTACAAATAGGCTGTTATTCGGCAAGATACGCCATGCCTGACGACCAGCACATTATCCCTCCACGTATTACACATAGTACTGACACCCCATGTACTATTCACAGCACTGACCCCTATTCATCACATTTATTTATTTATTTATTTTTATTACATTATTACACACTTTCATACATACATATTTATTTTTTACCATCCATTCACACCCTAGCACTACACTGACACTCATTTATCGCACACCTTTGAGCACTTAGTCCGCCACTCCCCTCAAGACTAGTGGGAGTGGCTATCACTACTTAATGCACACCCCTTCTGCAGCATTCTTTGACCCGTCTGCGTCCTGATGGGAACGGGTTTTCACCCACCCACCTACCTAGTGAGTATGGCCTTTTTTGTGGTTTTGAAAATTGTATCATGACTCTAACCCCAAATCATTCTCAGTTGGAGGCATCGACAGAGTTCATTGTGGCATCAGGGGGGGGGGGGGGGGGTAATGTGAAGAAAGTGTTGGCTCAAAGGGAATGCAAGTGGATTATCATGTTGGGATCTATGACACCCCAGGGACTGAACGAAATTCTCAGTTTTGTTCCATTTCTGTAATCTCTACCTTCCATCGGCTTTTACTTGTTAGTGATTATATGTTGTCTTGTATGTGTTTTTTATTAGGTACCGTGGTCGTTACATAAAGTGCCCTTTGTTCAATATTTGGAATGGGAGTGAATCGCTTGAATTCCCGTCTCGATATATGCGATGATATTGTGTTTTAGATAAATGTGGATATTCTGCATCACCATTGTTAAGTGTTCCATGTCCAGTCACGAAACTGAACATATAGGCGTTATATAAACCATTCACCATTTTTGAACACAACTTGTTAATTATAAATACATAACAACGAAAGTATGCTCATGGTTTAAGCATGTCCTTCTAGAATAAGTAGATTACGCTATATGCACATAACTACTATATATATATATATATATATGTCATTAATCACTTATCACTTTTTAGTTTATTTGTTTTATTATAATTGTATAAATAACTGAGATATATATTTATTCTGAGTGTACTTAGGTCAGAGTTAGTGTATCTCCATGTATACAAGTAATTATCACTAATTAGCGTTTTGCGTATGGATGTTAGTTTGTTTTTCTTTTCCCGTATAAATCTATATGGGCAGTTATCGTATAATGGGGTGTGTAGTACCCCTTAATTCTTTGAATTGTACGTCTGTACTTGCCATACACGGGTCTATTTATGTATATACTTTGATTATATATTCTTCTATTGACTATTTATACACGGTTTTATCCATGTGTATATTTTGATTATATATTTTTATATTCACCATTTATTCGGGGTGTTTTTTGGCACATTTATTTAATTTTGTCACTTTTGTCATATTCTTATTTCACAATATCATCGTCTTTGTCTTGATTATCACAATTTTTGCTTTATACGTATTTCACCTTTTTACATATATAGCGCATGTAATATGGGAATACATAAGTCTGAGCATATATGAACATCCCTGGAGATAGAGAAGCTATAACTTATTCCAGACACAATGGTTATATCTTGGATGTTGTGGATAAGATGGCTATTTAGATCGTTATGAATTGACGAAATAGTCCACATTGATACACGATATGGAGGCAATAAACCAATGCACATAATCTCATTCACTCACATTCTCTACAATTGATGTGGTGCGCATGCTCGTTGCGGCGACTGCTGGCGACGCTTTCCCCCTCCGTCTCCAAGGGCGCACTGCGCAGGTCCGGAACTCCTGTTACGCGTTAGGGGCCCGGACGTGTGCTGCCGTGCCTGGAGCCGGAAGTGGGGATTGCCTCGCTTCCGGTTGTTCCGGCGAGGATGCGCCAATGCACATCATATTGTAATACCTTTTCATCCTTGGTGGACTATATAAGGGCTGCTAAAATGAGTACATACACACATATCCCCCTGAGGAAGCACTCGTGGCGAAACGCGCGTCGGGGTTTATGCGGAGGAGTGGACACCGTTAAACATTTCTTTCTGCTATCTATGGGTAAGGCTGCTGTTATATACATTACTTCTATATGCACTGTCACTTTATCTTACTCTCTCTCCCTTTGCTGACTAATATTGAATATATTTGCAAAGTATATATACTGGAGTTGGGAGCATTTCCCATTGGGAGGGTAGATTAATATTTATTCAAATAGACCTTTTTTTACAACCAGCAATACCCATTTAACAGAGTTAGTTACAACTACTATTAGCTCCGCTGTTCTTACTAGAGTCTTGTCTTTGTATATTTTAACATTGTCTGTAATATTTGTTTAATAAAAAGCTAAAGTTTTACATATTAATTGGCTTCTAATGCTCATTTTTTGTTCTCTTGTGTATGGACTATTTCATGGAGCTGCCTATATGAGATGGGGGGATGTTTATGGTATAAACGGTGCCCAGCCCCAATTACAAATGTGTTTGGAGTCTATATATTGATACAGAGACAAAATAGTCTCGAAATGGGGATAACAAAATAAAAGATACCAATGGTCTCAGAATATGAGTATCAAAATAGGGATACCAGAAACTCTCAAAATAATTACAGATGTACTATGCCGTGTATGAATATTAAACTATGGATAATAATAAAAATAATACACATATATCACACATAAGTACCGTATTTTCCGGACTATAAGGCGCACATAAAATGCTGAGAATTTCTCAGAAATAGAAAGTGCGCCTTATAATCCGGTGCGCCTTATATATGAACCCGACAGTAAAGAGAGGGGTTCATACAGGATCCTTTACCTCTATCGTGGGCGGCAGGGGTCGGCGGCGGCATACCACAGCACACACCATGCTCCTCCCCCCCGTGCGCCTATGAATTTATTCTTCACTTGGGTTTTTACAGTATCCATAAATGGATTGAGCATTACGGCCACCGTAGTCAGGAGCCACACTGAGTGATACTTACAGCTCTGTGCGCAGGATCCTTGCAATATATCTGTGCTTTAGCGTTAACTATACCCACTACCCCAAAAAATGCCTCCTGTTAAGAGACATGCTTATGATGCAGGTTTCAAGCTTAAAGCTATAAGTTATGCAGTAGAGCATGGAAATAGGGCAGCTGCAAGAGAATTCAACATTAATGAATCCATGGTGCGTAAGTGGAGAAAACAAGAAGATGCCCTCCGCCAAGTAAAGAAGACCAAACTGAGTTTCCGAGGAAACAAAGCAAGGTGGCCACAGTTGGAGGACAAAATAGAACAGTGGGTTATGGAACAGAGAAACGCAGGTAGAAGCGTCTCCACTGTCTCTATTCGACTCAAAGCCACTGCTTTAGCACGTGACATGGAGATCAAGGACTTTCGAGGAGGTCCTTCATGGTGCTTTCGTTTCATGAAAAGGCGTCATCTCTCCATTCGCACCAGAACTACTGTGTGCCAGCAATTACCAAAGGATTATGAAGAGAAGCTGGCCATTTTCCGCACCTACTGCATAACCAAGATAAATGAAAAGAATATCCAGCCAGAACACATTATTAACATGGATGAGGTTCCCCTCACTTTCGATATCCCCGTAAACCGTACTGTTGAGAAAACAGGGACCAGTACGATATCTATACGTACCACAGGAAATGAGAAGTCATCTTTCACTGTAGTTCTCGCTTGTCAGGCTAATGGCCAGAAACTACCACCCATGGTAATTTTCAAGAGGAAGACTTTGCCTAAAGAAAATTTTCCTGCTGGTGTCATCATTAAGGCTAACCCAAAGGGCTGGATGGATGAGGAGAAGATGAGTGAGTGGCTGAGGGAGGTCTACGTCAAGAGACCGGGTGGCTTTTTTCACAAATCCCCATCCCTATTGGTCTGTGACTCGATGCGCGCCCACGTGACCGATACTGTCAAAGCCCAAGTGAAGAAAACTAATTCGGAGCTTGCTGTCATCCCTGGTGGATTAACCAAAGAGCTCCAGCCGCTAGATATCAGCATCAACAGGTCATTTAAAGTTAAATTGCGAGCTGCATGGGAGCATTGGATGACAGAAGGTGACCACACATTCACCAACACAGGGAGGCAACGCCGTGCGAGTTATGCCACTATGTGCCAGTGGATCGTGGATGCCTGGAAGAATGTATCAGTCTCCAGTGTCATCCGAGCTTTCAGGAAGGCTGGAATCACCACTGAAGAGCCTAGCAGCAGCAACGAGACCGACTCGGATAATGAAGAGGAGGACCCCATGCTTGATGCCGAAATCGCCCAACTGTTCAACTCCGACACTGAAGATGACGGATTTGATGGATTTCTGGTGGAGGAATGAACTGAAAAAGTACGGTAAACGTTTTGATTTGCAATTACAGCTGAACCAGTTGCAAGTTATTGTTAAAAAGTGTAATAAATTTTGACTTGCAGTCTGAGCAATGGTTTATTTAATCCAGTGCGCCTTATATATGAAACAAGATTGCTTATAAGGCGCTCATAGAAAGTGCGCCTTATAATCCGGTGCGCCTTATAATCCGGAAAATACGGTAACAGCTGCCATATAATAGTCACAAAAACAATACAGAACATATGATATACATAAAAAAATAAATAAATACAAAAACAATATAAAAACACACCGCAATAATAGTGTATAAAAGACGACCATGTAACAATACGGACTGCACAGATAATGTGTGAAATGATATATGTATATACATATATATACATATATATATAACAATAGGAATTATATATATATAAGTGAATAGCGCAAATATGAATTATAATGTGAACTAAATAAATGAGAGAAATGTAAATATCAATAACAAACAACCATATATCATGATCATAAAAAAATGCCACAAGACTCGGCATCTATAGACAATAAATATGAGTAAGTGAAAGATGTATAACAAAATATAGTTCCAGACTACCAGGCTAGCATATCAAAAAAGTATAAGTCATCAAAAGAATATTTATATAAAAAAAAAAAATTAAATTAAATAACAGAAAGAAGTGCATCATAATAAATGACAAACAATAACATCAAGTACCAAAATATATGATAGTAAAAAGTATGTGTGTATATCAAATACAGTAAATATATCAAAACAATTCAGAAATATAATAACTGAATTAAAAAGCACTCTTAAGCTCTGTTCACACTGAGTTTTTTTGCGGGCAGAAACTTCTGTCTGTAGAATTCAGCTCAATTTTTTTTAAGTGGTTTTGCACCACAGGCAGTTTTTTTCATGTTTTTTTTTTACACTTTTTTTTAACTGCTTTCTTCAAAAGGCAAAGGAAAAAACCGAGAGCGTTTTTTTTTACCATAAAACGCGTAAAAAAACATGTAAAAAAACCGCTGCGGCCGTTTGCGCCGTTTCTCCCCGTCTCCCATTGATTTCAATGGGGTTTTTGAGGCGGAAGACGCCTCAAGATAGGGCAGGTCGCTTTTTTTTCCCGCGAGTGTTTTTTCCGCTCGCGGGCAAAATACGCCTCCACCTCCCATGAAATGAATGGGAGGCAATTTCGGCCGTTTTTTGCTGCGGTTTTTGCCACGGTTTCCACGGCAAATAAACTCTGTGTGAACAGGGCCTTAATAGTAACAGGCATGTTGCTAGTTCTTCTTCTTGGTAATCCCGATCAACTCATGTACGAAAGGTATTCTCAAGTACACTCTAACCCAATGGAAAAGAAGCCTACACTAAAGAGAAAATGAAAATGAAAAACAAATAGGACAACAGAGCAGAGAAATATATACACAAAAGATCATAATAACAAAAAATACCCTGGAAGAAAATAAAATTCCCACAAGATATATTATAAAAAGGGCAACTAACAGCTTCATTAAGGCCAAATGGTGAAATGGTGTTGAGCAAGATAATCCACTTAGATTCCCTTCTCGCAGTGCCTGTCGAATATTGGCCCATCTCCACCCTAAATTGACCTTATCAATGCCCCAAACGCTTTATCCAGCCGGAATACAAGAGTGACCGTCACGAAAATGGGGTGGAATGGGCTGTAGCTTCTCTAAGTCTTTGGCATTATCTGCTGCCGCGATCTTACTAACATGATCTAAAACACGTATCTTAAAAGACCTAGAGGTCATGCCAACATAAATAAGATCACACGGGCAAGTGGCAAAATAAATTACATCCTCTGTTTTACAGGAAATGTGGTGGACTATCTTGTAATTATGATCTCTGGCTGAATTCCAAAAATCAGAGGTGCGCAAAATGTATCTGCATGCCGAACAGCTGCCACTGTTAAATGAGCTCCATGGGGGGGCCACGACTACCAAAAGAATGAAGTCTCTCAATTAGGGGTACATAGTGGCTGGAGGTTAGAATATTCCTCAAATTCCTAGATCTCTGCCAGGTGATAGTAGGGGATTTAGGCAAACAACTAGACAGGTCCTTATCAGTCAGTAATACTGACCAATTCTTTCTGAGAATATCACGTATCTCTATCCAATTAGAGCTAAATGAAGTGATGAACCATACAATATCATTCGATATCTTATGTCTTGTTTTACTTACCAGAAGATCGTTGCGTGATGAATGTTTCACTCTCCTGTAACCCTGTCTGATGGTTTTACGGTTGTACAGTCGATCAAGAAACCTTTGTGTGAGATCAACTGCTTATTTATCAAAATTTTATACATTGGAGCAGATCTTCGCATACGCAAAAACAGGCCAGTAGGAATGGCCTTCTGAACTTGGGGATAATGAGAAGAACTGGCATGGAGGAGCGAGTTAGTTGAGGTCTTCTTCCTATAAACATCAGTGGAGATGTAGCCATGAATATCTTTGACAAACTCAATGTTGGTGGTGCTATATTTCCAAGTCAATTTAATGTTAAATTCATTATGATTAAGTGACTGGATAAAAGACTCTAAAATTAGTGGGGAGCCCTGCCATATAAATAAAATGTCATCGATATATCTAGACCACTGGAGTGCCGCATCATGGCCAGGTGCGTGAAGGACCACTTCCCTCTCCCACAGCCCCAGGAATAGATTGGCATACGAGGGAGCACACGTAGCCCCCATAGCCACACCCTGGAGCTGTAGGTTAGAGATGATCCTTGAAAGTAAAAAAAATTATATGTTAGTGCAAAATCCAACAAACAGAGTATGAAGTCAATACATTTCCGGATCGAGGCCTGTCATTTCTTGAAAATACTTAGATGCGCATACTCCATGGTCATGACGTATTGATGTGTACATGGACTCTACGTCACACGTAACCCATATCCTCCTCCAATTGAAGAACATTCAACCATCTCAACATTTCTGTAGTATCTTTAATAAAGGATGGCAAGGTTTCAACACATTTCTGTAAATAAAAATCAATAAACCGACAAACTTGTTCACATAAGCCACCTATCCCTGAGACGATAGGATGTCCAGGGTGGTTGTAAGTATTCTTATGGACTTTAGGTAAAAGATAGAAAGTCTGTTTAGTAGGGTGTTCAACTGTCAAACCCTCCAAAAGTTTGGAGCTGATAATACACAAACTAAACGCTCGCTGAAGTAGACAGTCTAATTCCCGTTTGAACTGACTCGTGGGATCTTTCGAGAGTCTCTGATAACATACAGACATGTTGAGTTGGCAGAAGGCCTCCTTCTTATACATCAGCGTCAGCCAGATCACAACATTCCCCTCTTATTGGCGGGTTTGATAACCACATACTTAAGGCTCTTAAGTTCTTTAATTGCTTGTCCATGGGACAAGTTTAAATTAGAGGTACCTCTCTTGTCAGAGATAGTCTCAAGGTCCTTTTTCACTAGTTTAAAGAAAATGTCAATGGAGAAACATAAAGATAAAGGAGGAAAATGTTGATGAGCGGCGACACAGATGTAAAGAACGTGGGATCAAAGTGTTCCTCCTGTTTATCAAAAATAGAGACCAAATCAGACAATGCTTGGTTCTCAGACGGTGAAAAGGATGGATGCATAATTGCTGGTCTACTGAAAGGTTTTTTGAATAATAGTTTACGAGAAAAAAGGGCCAAATCCTTAAAAGACATAAATAAATCAAAATTGCAGGTAGGGGAAAAGGAATGATCCCTCTGTAACACCTCGAACTGAGGAGCAGTAAGGGAGTGTCGGGAGAGGTTAATTACATTTAAAACCTCCTGCTCCACTTGTCCTTGTTGAAAGACCCTCATGTTTTCCTTTTGGTGGATGGAGTACGGAGGTTGTAGACGGGATCTCCATCTCTGGAGGCCCGCTGTTTGTCTAAAAAAAAACACATCCCTCCTCTGATGCCAAAGATATTGTAGATACAGAGCGGGACAGGCATCTGTTTCTTCCTCGTATGTTACGTCAACGATACACTCTGTCTGCCTCAAAATCGCTCAGTCAGCTACTTAGTCAGTTACTCCTTCAAAGCCTTATCAAAGATAGTAATCTCTTCGCTGGTCAATAGTTGCTGGAGTTTTTCTTTAAGAAGATCAATCTCCTTTTCTTTGACCTCCAATGACTTGCGATCTGCACCAATGAGTAACTCAACTAATGTACATGAACAATTAGTGAGGGTTTCTTCCCACCATCCTACGAATGTTGGCTCTTCACTCTCTAGAGTCGGGAAAACCTGCAGACGAAAACCTCTAGGAAGAATATTCTTTTGCAGATAATTTTTTTGGAGCTTTCTATCATAACGGAACCCTGACTGAAACAAACAGAAACTATAGGTTCAATTTCAATGGTGACGGATCCGGTGCAAATGGTTTCCGTTTCTCTCAGTTGTGCAAGGGTTCCGTCACTTTAATGGAAGCAATTCCGCAGTCGACTACGCTATTCATTCCGTCAAAACGACGGAACCCTTGCACAACTGAGACAAACAGAAACCATTTGCACCGGATCCGTCACCATTGAAATCAATGGTGATGCAAACGGAAACCTAAGGTTTTCATTTGCTTCAGTCAAGGTTCCGTTCTGACAGAAAGCTCAGACGGAACGCGTGAATGGAGCCCTGACGCAGATGTGAATGAAGCCTTATTCATTCGACATTTAACCCCTTATTGACTGGTCCTGAAAAGGTCTTAATGACCAGCTAAATTTTTCTGTTTTTGCCTCTCTGCATTTCAGCAGCCATAATTTTTTTATTTTTTCATTGACGTGGCTGTATGAGGCCTTGTTTTATGCGGGAGAAATAGTATTTTTTTCCCCGCAGTTTGTGGGTAGAAACATTTTTATTTTTGCGGCTTGAATATAGGAAAAAGCGATTCATGGCTTGGATTTTCTTGTTTATTTTTTTATCCCGTTCAAGTTTCACACTAAAATGTCCTTTCTAGGTCCCCAGGGCTGACTGCAGAGGTATTCCCTAGTCTTTGATCATGTCACCGAGTTTCCGATGACGAGATCAAAGTGGGGAGTTCCCTTGGATCAAAGAGTTAAACAGCCTCGGGTTGGAATGTTTTCCGATCCAAACTGTATTCAGCAGACTGCTCTAAGATCAGGAGGTGTAAGTTACAGCTCCTGCTTAGAGGATAAGCTCACAGGAGCGCTCATCAGCCTCTGCTACAGCGGCGCCAAAAGACGTCGCTGTAGACTAAGCACCTGCTCCGCCTGCCGCCAAAAGACGGTGGGTGTTCGTTAAGGTGATAAAGGTGCTATATAGATGTTTGCACTAAGGTGCTCTTAAATATAAATATTCTGGGAGATACACATCCTGTAGTTTTATTGTATTTTCTACTAGAATTTACACAGACATAGAGGTGCTACAAGCCTAGTGTTCCACGGCATTATCTATATATTATTGTATATACATGTATGCACAGCAGAATGCACCTCACATGTGATGGTTTAACGCTACAGAAACATATGTTCTCATTTGTTTTGCCACAATATGAATCTTCAGCAATGTTCTTCTGACTCATGTGGGGGTGGGTCTCCCTTTTTTGAAGGTGAAAAAATAAAATTCCAAGTAGGTGGGATACTTTATCTAATAACTAGTGCCTTTCCATAGCAAAGACCTACACAACCACAGAAAGAGAAAGAAGTGTGAGAACAACAGCAAAACTGTTAGGTACATTGTAATTTGCATTGTGCAATATTTTTATATTTGTTATACTTGTACAATATCTTTTTGTTTTTTGTAAAAAGCCAATAAAAGAACTGGCACCTATATAAACTTGTGCTTATATAGCAATGAAGGTTTACTAACCTATAGCAACCAATTACTTGCTATACACCGGAACTAATATAGAACTGTTTAGAAAATGAAAGCATACATCTGATCACATGTGTCATGTTACAGAAGGTATTTCTGAATATTTTGAAAAAATGGATGGGCATTACATAATATAAAAGAATATATGTATGTGTGACAAACGTATAATTCATACGTACGACAATAATTATAAGGCGGGATTCACACGACCGGGTCGTTCCCGAGCCCGAGTGTCGGCCAGTAAAATCGGCCATTTTGCCCGGCCGGTTTGCATAAAGTTATGCATCCGTGCCGGGCCGGGCAGATCCGGACAGTGACATCAGCGGCAGCTCCTGAAGGGGAATCCCCATGTGTTCGGGGATTCAGCTTCAGGAGTTTCCCCTGATGTCACTGCCCAGATATGGACAGAGACATCAAGCGCTCTGTCCAGGAGCGGAATCCCCGAAAACACGGGGATTCCGCTCCTTCAAGGAGCTAAAATGGAGCTAGCACATAGCAGAGCGGGGAGATACCTCTCCGCTCTGCTATAGTGGCGTCGCTACAGTAGTAGCAGCCGCAGCAGCAGCAGCTGCTGCTACTAGTGGCGCCATCGAAGGTGTCGCCGAGCCAGGGTGCTTTTAACAAGCAGGGGAAGGGAGCCAGCGCAGCGCTCCCTCCACCTGCTGTACACCCCGGCCCTGCAACACAGTGTACAGCGATGCCATTCGTCAGAATGGCATCATCTCCTCCTCCTCACATGCACTCTGCGCTGTGAGGAGGAGGAGATAGAGCGCAAGCGCCGGGAAACCCGGCCATCACTCGGAACACATTCCGGTGATGGCCGTGTATTACCCGGCCCCATAGACTTCTATGGGAGCCGGGCGGCCGGGTGCCCGGGCGAAGATAGAGCATGTCCTATTTTTTGACGGCCGGATTTCCCGGCCGTCAAAAAATCGGTCGTGTGAATAGCCCCATTAGGGGTCTATCATTCCTAATGCAGCCGGGTGCCGGCCGATTTATGAACGGCCGGCACCCGGCCGGGAAACCCTGCCGTGTGAATGAGGCCTAATGGAACACGGCACAACAGAAAAATGTTTTGTATATAGTTAGAGATATACAGAGGTACGGTAGGGTCCTATAGACATCTGTATGTGCCGTACTATGACTCCACGCAAATGGAAGGTTTACGGAGCTGCAATATGCTTGTGTACATGAAGCATAAAAATGCTAAAAACATGGAGCAACCATCAAAGAAATGCAACCTAACAATAGTAAGAAACATGATACAATTAGTTTATAGTTTTGTGATATTCTATATTTAATTGGTAGATATTAGAAACATTAATATTCATAATTAGGTTTTCATATTTGTGATTTTTGCAGGCTTGGTAGCTCTTTGTTAATTGAAACAGAGTTATATTAAAACTATTGTTCACACAGTATTTTTCTCATTTCTTTTTACCACATTTTTTGTAAACTTTAAAAATCACAGCATCCAGATTTGTGTCACTCATACTTAATGTATTAAAATGCATTTTTTTATGGCTTGTTTTTTAATAAGGGTAAAATCTGGATGACAAAAATATGATCATAGTATTTATATGTAATACTGCTATGCACTATTTCCATTGGAGGAGTTCTTGCAGCATTATATATACATACATATGAATTGCAAGCCTTCAAGGGCAGGGCCCTCTCTTCTTCTGAGCCGACTCTGTAAGGCCATGTGTGTCTATTGCATTTGTTTGTTTTGATCGTATGTGCTTATGCTATATTTTTAGACCCCTCTGCATTATTGATATAAGCTCAAATAGGATGGTAATATAATAAAGTTAAATTATCTGTTCTGTTCTATTTCTCTATTACTTGCATGTCTCAGCCTGTAAATTACTAAGCTAAATTAAGGGAAAAAAAAGACCAGTAGATGTGTACACAGGAAGAATCTGTTAAACTCTGAATTTTTAGCTATAGAGGAAGATGGGCTCATGAATATTTCTATGGGTCTATACTATACTTTTGTATGCCGTATTACTGACTTATTCTCCCATACAAGTATTATCCCTAAGGGTCCTAACTTCAGTATTGTCGTAGACATTAGCCCTAAGGCCACTTTCATAAGGCAGTATTTTGGTCAGTTTTTTGCTTCAGTATTTATAAGCAAAAAAAAAAAAACAGGAGTGGCACCTATGCAGAGAAAATGTATAGGGTTTTTTGGGTGTTCTCTTGGCCAATTTTGCAGCAATTGTAAAACATGCTCTTTTCTTGTGTTTTATTTCTTTTTAATTGCATGTTGCAAGTGTGTTTTTTTTTCTTAAATGTTGTTATATCCATGGATTTCAAGAGTGAAACAAAATGCATGTATAAACATTTTACATAAGTTAATGTAAAAGCATTTTCTATAGAACAAAAAAAAAAAAAGATATGTCAAACATACAGTTTGAAACATTTTGCCTGTGTAAATAAACCCTAAATATTTAAAGGAACAGTGTCATCACAAATTTTTTTTTCATATGTTAAAGATGTTAGTGCTTTATTAAAAACGTTTATATTTATTTGTGTGTTTGTGTTTTACTTTTTCTTATTTTTACACTTTTTCTTCCCTATGGGGGCTGCCATTTTTTGTTCCATTTCTGTATGTGTCGATTAACGACACATACAGACATGGAATACGGCAGCCACAGTCCCATAGGGACTGCGAACGGCTCCCGTCCCATCCATTTCTGTGTACGCCATCTGTGTGGGAACTGCGCATGCGCCGCTCCCACACAGTCCAATTTGAAATTGGCGCCGTCCGGCGCCATTTTCCTGTGGACCGGAAGTCGCGGCCAGACAGTAAGATTACTACTTCCGGTCGCGGCTTCCGGACTTGTGCACTTGGACCAGCGGCAGCAGACGGAGCGGACGGGCCGGAGGGAGCCGCGGCGGCAGGAGCAGGTAAGAAATTTCAATGTATGTTCGTGTTTGTGTACGTTTACTACTGTATGTAAACCTACTACACTGTGTGTTAGCTCAAAAAATGGCGACACACAGTGTAGGAGGTTAGACCGTTCAAACCCCTCGTTTATCCCGGCACTAGCCAGGATAAAGGAGGGGGGATGCTGAGAGCTCACTAGAGCGAGCGCTTTTTACCCAATTTTGCAATGCTGCAATTTTGGGAATAGCTCCATCTAGTGACCAGCAATGGGAAATATTATAAATTAGAATCTAATTTATAATATTTCCTGACTCGTGAAAAAAAGAAAAAAAATTTGAACAATGTTTAATCACCTACACACTAAATGTTTAATTAAAAAATAACAAACATGTTTTTCTGGCAACACATTCCCTTTAACCACATGCAAGTTATAATGTCCTCAATTTTTAGTTCTCAGTTGGATGTAAAATAACAAAGCTATTCAAGAATAGTCAATATATAACCATAAGTTATATAAACAAACTAGATAATAGATATCTATAAATATTTGATGAAAAATACAATACAACAAATAGCAACTAAGTGGAATGATTGATTGATTGATTGATTGATTGATTGATTGATTGGCTGAATGATATCTACAGAGTTAATAAGTTAATAAACAGTTAATGTTTCTACTTGGTTTCCTGTAAATTGCAGTTTTTGTGACCTTGCGGATGGTTGTTGTTTCCTCACATTGGTAGTAATTGCTTACTTGTAGTACTTGATACTTATGCCTTTATAGATTAAATTTCATAACCTCATAGAAAGATTTCCCTAGTGGGAATATCCATTCGAGAAGCAGCCGTATAGAAGCATAAAACAATGTGTTTCTGTAATCCACTTGATTATCACTCTTTTAACTTGCTGATAAAAAGGGTCTTTACTAGTAATTTACTTTCTTACATGCATGAAGTCACAGAGTTAAAGTCATTTTGATATCTTTAAAGGGGATTTTCACCCAAAATGTAAAATTGGCCACATATTAGTATCTATCAGGAGATAGAGCAGTAGCCGAAATCTGGTTATTACAAAACTCTTATGGTCAAAGACTTATGGTTCCACAGAGAAGGTATCGGCTTCCCGACGTAAACTCCTCTGATGGTCCCACAAAATGGGAGTTTCTATACTTTACAATGTAAAATAAAGTTTAGTGCAACACATCTAGGATAAACTTCACTACAGGCGGTTTTTATTCCATAGTTACAAGATATTAAAGATTCCAAGCGTATCAAATTGATAAAAAGCATGAGGCACGCCAAACGTCACAAGACTGAGGATAATACAACACACATTTACTGGGATTTCGATTGTCTACCGCACACAGGCTGGGGAAAGTGATATTGTAAAAGATCTGCCAGGCACTACGTCTGTGGATACTCCCAGGATTAATCAATCGACACCTGAGGCCGGACCTCTTAGACTGATTCCGGCTCCCACCAATCAGGGTGGCAGGCTCAGGAGTGGGAGAGCCTATCGCGGCCTGGTCAGTCGGAGTTAGCTCCGCCCCCTGTCAATTTATACCTGCCGTTTTCTCTTCCTCATTGCTTGTGATTCTTCCTAGTTTCCTGGCTCTGCTACAGCCTTGCTCCAGCCTGCTACAGCCTTGCTTCAGCCTTGCTACAGCTGCCGCTTATCCTGCTTCGCTCTGACCCCGGCTTGCTTCCTGCTCCTTGCTCTCGTTCGTATACTGCGTGACATCCTGATCCTGACCGCTCGTTGACCACTCTGGTTTCCTCATGGTGTTCCGTGGGCTACTGCCCCTTCCCTTGCTTGTTCCCTATTTGTATTCCCTTGCACTTAGTCAGCGTAGGGACCGCCGCCAAGTTGTACCCCGTCGCCTAGGGCGGGTCGTTGCAAGTAGGCAGGGACAGGGCGGTGGGTAGATTAGGGCTCACTTATCCCCTTCCCCTTCTTCCTGCCATAACATATATCCTCCAAGTACATTCTTTGGACTGCAAACCGTTTGAGTGGTAAAAAACATTGTGTTTTTGTATTAATTTTGGTGGTGTGGATTTCACCTTTTTTATCTGCTCCGGTTTGGATATATAAGAAGTGTGCAAAAGGACAATTTGAAGTTTGGTTATTGTATCGTTTTAATTAACAGCGATATTGGAATTTTTTTATTTAGTTATGGCGGACATATTTGCAAAAGTGACAACAGGAAGTGCAGCCATAATGGTTCTCGTGTACACTGTACAGGAAAGTTGTAAAACTCTTGTTCATTTAATAAGAGCCATACAACTGTTCAAGAACCTTAAACACAAAGCCCATATTTGTCTAGATTTTGGGATTTTGTTTACAGTATCCAGGAAGGAGGCATCAGGAAATTCTTTATACATTTGTCTGGATAAGGACTGTCCTATTATTCTAGATTGCTCTCAGTAAACTTGGTGAAATTCACATCGGGTGTAATGATGGGGGTAGGGAAACAGACAGTGATCCCTAATCTACCCGCCACTCAGTCCCTGCCTACTTGCAACGACCCGCCCTAGGCGACGGGGTACAACTGGGCGACGGTCCCTACGCTCAATAAGTGCACGACAGACAAACAGACAAGTGTAACGCAGAAGCTAAGGGAAATGGGGAAGTTGCCCACGGCAACACCGTGAGCAACAAGAGTGGTGAACGAGCCGAGTCAAACCAGGAGTGTACGAGGTACCAAAACGCAGAGCAGGAGAGTAGTGAACAAGCCGAGTCAAACCAGGAGTGTACGAGGTACCAAACACAGAGCAGGAGAGTAGTCAGTAAGCCAGGGTCAATATGAAGCAGGGTCAAATAGTTCAGAAGCTGCAGCAGGGCCAGGAAACCAAACGAGAAGAATCACAAGCAAGGAGGAACAGGAAAGGCAGGTATAAATAGACAGAGGGCGGGAGCTAGCTCCGTCTGGCCAGGCTGTGATAGGCTCTCCCACTCCTAAGCCTGCCATCCTGAGTGGTGGAAGATGGAGTCAGTCTCACAGACATAGAAGCAGGTGCAGACCGATTACCTATGGGCGTTGACACAGAAGCTGTGCTTGGCAGATCCTTTACATCGGGTTTAAATATTTATTTCTTCAGAAATTAATGTAGGACTCGTGCACATGGTCATAATACATTTCTGTGCAGTTGCTGTATATTTGATACCAAAGATGGGATGGAAAACCTTTAGGAAAGGCTACTCCTTCTCCCCATTGCCAACAGGGAATATATACTACTTTATTCAGAATGTACACAATGACCATCTAATAGCACGCTGAATATCCCAAATAGACCACCTTTGCTTTGTCAGGGTAAGTCCTTTGACATAAAAGCCATTGGGCATATAGTATAACTGATGATGTTTCTCAGAGGAAAAAAAAAGTTAATCTTTAGATAGACATTAAAGTATTAAATTGTGTTAATAATCAGGGTTGAAACATTAGTCAATCTATTCTTTAATTTCCTTTAAAAAGAAGATCTATAGCAATAGAATAGGGAATGGATTAGGGATATGTATCCTTTAGTTCCTAAAGTAGATTTGACATAAGTCCAGAAAGGAGATCTGGTGGAGTGGACTAGTGCATAGAGACCTACAGAAGGAGTGGGGGCACATAGAAAAAATGGACAAAGATTTGCCTGGCATGAGAGTTGGAGGAAAAGTAATTTGGTAAACGGGAGATCTAGTATAGGAGTAATCTGGCTTCTAGGATTGCTAGTGACATGGTCTGGAACTGAAAAAAAGCTTGAAAAGTAGGCACCTGGCACACAGAAGAGCTTGGGAGGAATGTAGTTGCCTGGCACATAGAAAAACTGGGGAAGAAGTGGTTTGGTACACAGAAGAGCTGGTATGAGAGTTCTCTAAAACACAGAAGTGCTGGTATGGTAATGACCTGGCCTCTATAATTGCTAGTGATGTGGTCTGGCATAGAAAATAACTGGTAAAGTAGGTATCTGGCACACATAATAGCTTAGAAAGTTATGGTCTTTGAACATCCTAGAACTGCTAAAAGAGTGGTCTGGCACATTGGAGAGCTGAGCAAGCAGTGGTCTAGTACAAAGGAGAGCTGGTATATGAATGGTCTGGCCTCTAGGATTGCTACTGACTGGCATAGAGAATAACTAGGAAAGTATGCACAAAACCTTTTAGGAACTAATTTTCTTTTATATACAGTGAAGGAAATAAGTATTTGATCCCTTGCTGATTATGTAAGTTTGCCCACTGTCAAAGTCATGAACAGTCTAGAATTTTTAGGCTAGGTTTATTTTACCAGTGAGAGATAGATTATATTAAAAAAAAAAAAGAAAATCACATAGTCAAAATTATATAGATTTATTTGCATTGTGCACGGAGAAATAAGTATTTGATCCCCTACCAACCATTAAGAGTTCAGCCTCCTCCAGACCAGTTACACGCTCCAAATCAACTTGGTGCCTGCATTAAAGACAGCTGTCTTAAATGGTCACCTGTATAAAAGACTCCTGTCCACAGACTCAATTAATCAGTCTGACTCTAACCTCTACAACATGGGCAAGACCAAAGAGCTTTCTAAGGATGTCAGGGACAAGATCATAGACCTGCACAAGGCTGGAATGGGCTACAAAACCATAAGTAAGACGCTGGGTGAGAAGGAGACAACTGTTGGTGCAATAGTAAGAAAATGGAAGACATACAAAATGACTGTCAATCGACATCGATCTGGGGCTCCATGCAAAATCTCACCTCGTGGGGTATCCTTGATCCTGAGGGAGGTGAGAGCTCAGCCGAAAACTACACGGGGGGAACTTGTTAATGATCTCAAGGCAGCTGGGACCACAGTCACCAAGAAAACCATTGGTAACACATTACGCTGTAATGGATTAAAATCCTGCAGTGCCCGCAAGGTTCCCCTGCTCAAGAAGGCACATGTACAGGCCCGTCTGAAGTTTGCAAATGAACATCTGGATGATTCTGAGATGTGCTGTGCTCAGATGAGACTAAAATTGAGCACTTTGGCATTAACTCAACTCGCCGTGTTTGGAGGAAGAGAAATGCTGCCTATGACCCAAAGAACACCTTCCCCACTGTCAAGCATGGAGGTGGAAACATTATGTTTTGGGGGTTTTCCTCTGCTAAGGGCACAGGACTACTTCACTGCATCAATGGGAGAATGGATGGAGCCATGTACCGTCAAATCCTGAGTGACAACCTCCTTCCCTCCACCAGGACATTAAAAATGGCTCGTGGCTGGGTCTTCCAGCACGACAATGATCCGAAACATACAGCCAAGGCAACAAAGGAGTGGCTCAAAAAGAAGCACATTAAGGTCATGGAGTGGCCTAGCCAGTCTCCAGACCTTAATCCCATCGAAAACTTATGGAGGAAGCTGAAGATCCGAGTTGCCAAGCGATAGCTTCGAAATCTTAATGATTTACAGATGATCTGCAAAGAGGAGTGGGCCAAAATTCCATCTAACATGTGTGCAAACCTCATCATCAACTACAAAAAACATCTGACTGCTTTGCTTGCCAACAAGGGTTTTGCCACCAAGTATTAAGTCTTGTTTGCCAAAGGGATCAAATACTTATTTCTCTGTGCACAATGCAAATAAATATATATAATTTTGACTATGTGATTTTCTGGTTTTTTTTAAAATATAATCTATCTCTCACTGGTATAATTAACCTAGCCTAAAAATTCTAGACTGCTCATGTCTTTGACAGTGGGCAAACTTACAAAATCAGCAAGGGATCAAATACTTATTTCCTTCACTGTATATATATATATATCTCAGAACCGTGAAAGAGTGGTCTGGCACATCACAGAGCTGGGGAAGGAGTAGATAATATGGAAACAGAGAGAAACCTCCAGCTCACCGGTCTGCGTCTTCAAGCAGCGTCAAACGGATCCCCGCGACGGCCCGCGGCATGTGGTTGCAGAGAGAAAGAGAAAATGATCCAGCGCTGATGTAGGTTTAAAAGGGAAAATCGAGTCCCATGTTTATTTCTGGAAAATCTTAAAATCGAAAGGGAGACGCAGTCCCAAGGCAAAAAGGTAGGAGTAGTTGGGGTAGATGCCCAAGCCTACGCGTTTCGAACGCGGTCTGCGTTCTTAGTCATGGCAGGAGAGATGTTGGCTGTGTGTTTGAGGCTCCACTATATGCATGGGTTATCAGCTGTTTCGAAGCCACTATGCAAATTTCACTAATTGGAGAGATTCAACAAATGAGAAGTTACTTGCTGACAGCGAGTGGGTAAGTTATAATTACGTAAATTGAACAAGATGGTATTATGTATTTGTTTTACGCGGGGTGTTATTCTAATAAGGACAACACCACGGGTATATAAGTATAGATACAAAAATATTGTTTTAATGAAACTAAAATTAGTATTTGTTATAAGCATATAGTGGTGAAAGCCAGAACGCACAGCCAGACAAAAAGGTTATTTTATTTACTCGAACATACATAGAACAAACAAATATAATGTGATAACATAGCAAACAATTAAAAACGTTAGAGAAAAATTAAAAAAGGATTGAAGAAAATATATGTCAAAGATACCATAATGTTAATTCTTTCAGCTATACATTTGACAAGTTCACTAATGGATATGAACCAATCGATTGATCGCAAAATGTACCTCTGGGACATGTAATATGTATGAAATTGCTGTCATCCAACATACAAAACAATTTAAAGTATCATTTGATTTTATTATATTTGATGTTTATTTAACCAATGGTACAGAGCATTCTCGTATCTGGATATAATTTGCGTTAATTGATGTTGGTGTAATACACTCATGTTTCATGAATAAAAGAATATATTTTTGGGTCTAAACAAAGGGATTGTTTTATAAAGTTCATTTAAGGCTATTAGTTATGCAAAAAGATTAGAAGAAATATAGATAAAGACGGTGTCATATTTTGAGCAAACATTTTATATATACAAATTTAATGTTAAGTAATTCTGAATATAAACAATGGTTGCAACATCGTTAGCAATATAAAATGTAAGATTTAATGTTTAGAAAACTATGAGTACATGTAGGGCGTAAATCCCGAGTGAAAAAGAATATTATCGCAGCATATCTAGTAATGTGAATAGGGTCATTGGATCTCTGGGAATGACGTGCAACTTCAAGGGTCCAAAGTGCCTGCGTGTTTGTGCATAAGTAAATGGCAGTCTATTATAGTTACTGAGGATAATTTGCTACAGATGTATATAAAACGATTTGCACATCTATTGAAAAACCCTGAGACCCGAGAATTTTGAATCAAATAGTATATTGATGTATAGTATTGAGGGTATCTAGTTTATCATATAACCTAACTGATGTTGTTAAAGAAAATAACGGTTATTATTATTTTTATTATTTTTTTTTAAATATATATATATATATATATTTTTTTTTTTTAAAAAGGCAATGATATGTGAGCAGAAAGGGACCTCACAAGGACAGAACGAACCACATGGACGCACCGAGCCAGGGGAAGTCCGACGCTCCGAGCTAGACCACCAAACACCAAGCCCGTAAGTAATTTGTATTAGGGAGTATATTCAATATAATATAATGCACTCATATTTCATGAATATGAGAATATATTATGAGTCTGCACAAAGGGATTATTTTGTATAGTTCATTGGAGGCTGTTAATCGTATAAGAAATTGAAAGAGATATAAGTAAAGCGCTATCGTATTATATTCAAACATTTGGTATATATAAATTTAATGTTAGGTAATTCTAAATGTAGATAGTGGTTGTAATATCGATGCTGGTATAAAATATTGAATTTGATGTTTGGAAGACTGTGGATACATGTAAAACCTAGATCTCGAGTGAAAAGGGATATTTATCGCAGCATATCGAATAATGTGAATAGGGTCATTGAGTCTCCGGAAATGAAATGCACCTTCACAGGTCCGAAGTGCATGCGTGTTTATGCATAAGTAGATGACAGTCTATTGTAATCCCTACAGATAGTTTACCATAGATGTATATAAGACGACTGGCACATCTATTGAGAAAACCCAAGACCCGGGAATTTGAATCAAGTAATATAATGATGTATGGTATTAGAGGTATCTGATTTGTCATATAATCTGACTGATGTTATTAAAGAAAATAACAATTATTATTGTTTTATTAATTTTAAGTGACAATGATATATGAACGAAAAATGACTTCACAAGGACAGAGCAAACCACAGGGACACAACGGGCTAGGGGAAGTCCGACGCTAAAAGCGAGACCACCGAACACCGAGCCCGTAAGTAATTTGTATTGGGTAATAAAAGATTAAACCATATAAGATGTTTAACGTGCTGTTGCCTATAACTAATGATGTAACTACAATCATAATCGTGTTTGTTTTAGATTTGTAGTACGTTTATTTGGGAACTTTCGATTATGAAATGCAGAACTAATTGGTTTATTGGAAAAGATGTTATAACCAGAATTAGAAAGAATAGTTTACTAAATACAAAATTGATTGCTGTCATAAAGTTATTAATGCAATGTATTACACCCACTAGACGATTCCTATTAAAATTCCTATTATTTTTTATTTTTTTTTGGGATGCTCCAAATATATATGTATGTTTTCAAGTCAGTAGAATATCAATATTTAGTAGTGGAACATAAGTTCCTTTTTAAGATTAAGTCCTTGGGGGAAACGGGTTTCAAGATTGTAAATCCAAAATGCCTCTCTTGTAAGTAGGCGATGTTTGAGATTTCCTCCCCTCATTGTCCCCCTGATTTTTTCAATAGCATAAATACTAAATGTGCTGACATTTCTATTGTGGCATGTAATAAAATGCCTGGCTGCATTACAGATATTAGTAATAGATGGATTTCTAATATAGCTCAAATGTTCTAGAATGCGAATTTTGAGTTTTCTTGTTGTGCAACCTACATATTTGAGTTTGCACGCTGTGCATTCAATGATATATACTACGTAATCACTATTGCAGTTAATGTAGGATTTGACTGCAAAAGTGATGGTTTCTGTGGAATTTGAATAGTGTTTACTTATCTTGGCAAATGTGCATACTTTGCAGGGATTAACACCGCATTTAAAAAACCCCTTATGTGTCAACCATGCAGGTTTGGGATGATTTATTGTCAAAAGTGACGGAGACAGTAAATTACCCAGGGTTTGGGCTCTTCTAGATACTATTCTGCAACCGTCTTTCAAAAGTGTGTCCAGTTTAGGATCTTCACAGAGCAGAGGAATGTACTTTAAAACCATGTTTCTAATGGTATCAAACTGTTTGTTAAATTGTAATACAAGAGTTGGAATATTATGACTTATAGTGTGATTTGTTGCAGCAATTTTGGTTTTATCAGCAAATATGAGGGATTCTCTGTTTTTGGTGCCAACAATATTTTTAGCCCTTGTCAGTGTCCAATCTCTATAACCTCTGGCACTTAGTCTCTGACAAATGGCAGATTTCTCTCTGGCATATCCCAAATGTGAGCTGCAATTACGTTTGGCACGTGTCAGCTCACCTATGGGAATTGCAGAAATAGTGTGAGTGGGATGACAGCTGGATGCATGCAATATAGTATTGCCAGATAGTGGTTTACAATAAATGTCAGATTGAATAATATCTCCAACTTTGCAGGTTAACTTGAGATCAAGAAAATTAATACATGTTGTGTTGTGACTATTGGTAAATTTAAGATTAGATGCATTATTGTTCAAAAATGATAAAAATGACGGTATGGCAGACACATCTCCCTCCCAAATGAATAGGAGATCATCAATATATCTGCCATACCAATGGATGAATTGAGAGCATGGATTGATTGGGGAGAAAATATAGTGCTCCTCCCACCATGCAATAGTGAGATTGGCTATGGAGGGGGAGAACTTAGCCCCCATGGATACTCCTCTTTTCTGCAAGTAATAATTTCCTGCAAAATGGAAGTAATTGTGCATCATAAGGAAATGGGCTGTCTCTACCAAATATGTTTGCAAAACTGGATCATAACCACTGTATTTGTGAAGATGATACGTAAGAGCTTCAATAGCGGTTTCGTGTGGGATGCTGGTATAGAGGGAGACAACGTCACAAGACAACCATGTAAAATCTTGATGCCATATTTTGTTGTGAAAAGCCTCAAGGACATCTTTGGTGTCCTTGAGGTGACCTGGTACTCTGGTGACCATAGGCTGGAGAAACGTATCCAGCTATTCAGATGTCCTCTCTGTCAGGGAACCTATGCCGGAGACAATGGGTCGCATGGGAGGAGGATTGGTTCCCTCGTGTGTCTTGGGGAGAGCATGCAAGATGGGAATTACTGGATGTTCTACTAACAGATATTTATATTCTTTATCTGAGATAAAACCTAAAATTGAACCCTTATCCAATATTTTTTTGAGAATTGTACAGAAATTTTTAGTTGGATCTTGGTGCAATTTGGTATATGTATCTGTATCATTTAACAGTATCATAATTTGGCTAATATAGACATCTTTATCCATGACCGTGATGCTGCCTCCTTTATCTGCCATGCGAATGACGATATTTGGATTGTCCCGTAACAATTTAATGGCTTGTTTCTCTGATACCGATAGATTGTGTGAGGATTTGTCGATTTTAATTGATTCCTGGATTTTATACAGTTCTCGTTCCATAACTTGCTGGAATAAATCCATTGACTCAGTGCGAGACTGGATGGGATAAAATCCTGGGTTTTTTACTTCCAGTTTAGCTGTCGTTAAGGGAGACTGATTGATGTATTGTCCTGCAAGATCCTCAAGATGTAGCAGTGTAGTTTGTTCCTGAAACGACAGTGTTTTATAGACATTAGCCACAATGGATGTTTGGGAAGTTTCTTGTGATGGAATTACAGAGGTTTCTTCAGGAGTCAGGAAATGCCTTTTGATGGCGAGGTTTCGTATGAACTTATTTATGTCAAGTAGGGTATTAAATAAATCGAAGTCTTGATTTGGCACAAAATTGAGCCCTAGTGATAGAACTCTGATTTGAGATTTTGTTAGTGGTGTGGAGGAAAGATTGACCACATCCAAAGTTCTCAGTGTCTGTGATTTCTTAGTCTCCGGGGCAGTATGGTGCCGGCTTGATTTATGTTTTCTACCCCCCCTCTTCCCCCGTTTTTTGGAACATCACGTGTGCCAGTATGGCTGAATCTCAATTGTTGGTTGGTTTTGGACGTGTCGATATCAGATTCCTCATCTGCCCCGTCTGTAGTTTCAGGTTCAGTGGAGCTGAAACTAACTTTACGGGAATCACCATGATGTTTGTATGGAGATCGTCTGTTCCTTAAAATAGATTTTGTCTTGTATTTATTGAAATTGGTCTTATGCCAGGTGTACACTTCATTTCTGCTGTAATCCTGGTTATCTCTCTGAAACTTGTTTTTTTTAATTTCTGCAATAGATTTTTCTAGTTGCTCCAGGTGGTCGTTGGTACGTTTTTGCAGCAGTGTGAAGTCTGGTGAGCTGGAGGATAGGTTAATCTCCTCCTTTAGTTTGCCAATATCCGTTTGTAATTCTAAAAGTTTGATGTTCTCTTGTTTGGTAATCAACCGCATAAGATTGATTGAGCAGTTGGTTAGAATGTTATTCCATTCTGTAGAAAATTCATCAGAGTAATTGTGAGTAGGTATTTTTTTCAATCTCAGACCCCTTGGGATCATATTCTTGGAGATATAATTTTCAAGGGTGGTTAGATCCCACCATACTTTGGTTTCGGTAGCTGATAGTTTTTCCAAATCCTTAAATTTGTTGTGCAGAGATAAGTTGGATAAATCAGAATAATCAGAATCTCCGAAAACCATAGCCGCCATTTCAGCTCGTGAGCGTTGGGGCATTTGAGAAAAAGACATATTGTGAACGTAGTGCCCTTTGAACACTGAAGGTAAATTCTAATTGAAATAATGGAATAATAGTATTCTTCAAAACTCAGTTAAAATCATGCATGAAAAGAATTATTTGTTGATTGCATATATGAAAACATACAATGTGTATATATGCCCTGGGAATAGAAGTTGTAACACTCGTGTAGAAAATTATTTCAAAAACAACGATGATTCAAGGTTGCCTATGTTTTCAAAGTAGAGTAACACGAAAGTCAGTGTAACACGAGTGTATATTCAAACTGGTAACCAGTGTGCACGGAGGATATGCCGTGGTATAGATAATATGGAAACAGAGAGAAACCTCCAGCTCACTGGTCTGCGTCTTCAAGCAGCGTCAAACGGATCCCCGCGACGGCCCGCGGCATGTGGTTGCAGAGAGAAAGAGAAAATGATCCAGCGCTGATGTAGGTTTAAAAGGGAAAATCGAGTCCCATGTTTATTTCTGGAAAATCTTAAAATCGAAAGGGAGACGCAGTCCCAAGGCAAAAAGGTAGGAGTAGTTGGGGTAGATGCCCAAGCCTACGCATTTCGAACGCGGTCTGCGTTCTTAGTCATGGCAGGAGAGATGTTGGCTGTGTGTTTGAGGCTCCACTATATTTTCTTCAATCCTTTTTTAATTTTTCTCTAACGTTTTTAATTGTTTGCTATGTTATCACGTTATATTTGTTTGTTCTATGTATGTTCGAGTAAATAAAATAACCTTTTTGTCTGGCTGTGCGTTCTGGCTTTCACCACTATATGCTTATAACAAATACTAATTTTAGTTTAATTAAAACAATATTTTTGTATCTATACTTATATACCCGTGGTGTTGTCCTTATTAGAATAACACCCCGCGTAAAACAAATACATAATACCATCTTGTTCAATTTACGTAATTATAACTTACCCACTCGCTGTCAGCAAGTCACTCCTCATTTGTTGAATCTCTCCAATTAGTGAAATTTGCATAGTGGCTTCGAAACAGCTGATAACCCGTGCATATAGTGGAGCCTCAAACACACAGCCAACATCTCTCCTGCCATGACTAAGAACGCAGACCGCGTTCGAAACGCGTAGGCTTGGGCATCTACCCCAACTACTCCTACCTTTTTGCCTTGGGACTGCGTCTCCCTTTCGATTTTAAGATTTTCCAGAAAAAAAAATGGGACTCGATTTTCCCTTTTAAACCTACATCAGCACTGGATCATTTTCTCTTTCTCTCTGGGGAAGGAGTGGTCTGGCCATAGGAGAGCTGGTATAGAAGTGGTCTGGAACTTCAGGATTGCTAGTGACATGGTCTGGCACAAAGGAGAACTGGGATAAGAGGTATCTAACACAAAAAAGCATGGGAGGCATGGTCTTTGCATATATCAGAGTTATTGTGCCTAAATGGATGGCATGAGTTCAGGAGTGATACAATTCAAACAAAACAAAAAAGAACAATAGAGAGAATGTTAGATGTTAAAGCAACTCACCAGTTTTAGTTTAACGCTTTCGCGACATCCTCCGTGAAGATATATATATATATATATATACACACGGCGCTGTCGGGCTGGGTTTCCCGCAAAGCGCAGTACAGTTACATCGCGGTGATAGTGCGGGCTCAGGAGCTGAGCCGGCACCATCACCTCCGGGTGCCAGCTGGCACCCTTATGTAATGGCCAGGGCCAGAGCTAGCATCCGATTTGGCCGATTAACCCCTCAGATGCTGCGTTCAATAGAGATCGCAGCATGTGAGGAGTTTTTAGCCACCGGCATCCCAGCAACGTGATCACTGGGTTGCTGGTGGCTGCAATGGCAATCGGAGGCTAAAAGGCTTCCGGTACCATCGGCAAGATGGCGCCAGCTCAGCTTCCGGCTCAGAAGCTGAGCCGGTATCATCAGCACACCCCGCTGTAGCGGCAGGAACTGGAGCTAGCCCCGCTCCCTGCCATTAACCCCGTAGATACAGTGATCCAAAGCAATCTTTGAATCTTAGTGGTTTGGAACAAATCGGCAGTCTGCCATGCGATGGCAAGGCTGCCAACTGCTACTATGGCAACAGGAGGCCTAACAATGGCCTCATATCTGCCATTACGGAAGCAGATTAGGCCCCCGACCGGAGCCGGAGCCTGATTGGCTTGCTGTCAGTGAACAACTGACAGTTCTAATACATTGCACTACACATGTAGTGCAGAGTATTAGAGCATCAATCAAACAGTTGGACCTTCAAGTCCCCTAGTGGGACTAAAAAAAAGTGTCATAAAAGTACAAATAAAAGTTATAAAAAATAAAATAAAAGTTTCAGGTAATAACACAAAACACTATCACCCTTTTTCCCTTTTGCCCTTATCAAGTCATTTATTATTGAAAAAAAATAATAAAACCATACATATCGCCGCGTCTGTAACGATCTGAACTATAAAAATATTATGTTATTTGTCCCGCGCAGTGAACGCTGTAATAAAAAAACTAAAAAATAATGCCAGAATTGGTTTTTTTGGTCACTTTGTCTTCCAAAAATGTAAATAAAAAGTGATCAAAAAGTTGCATGTATCCAAAAATGGTACCTATAAAAACTATAGCTTGTCTCGCAAAAAAAAAAAAGCCCTCATACAGCTCTGTCGACAAAAAATTAAAAAAGTTATGGCTCTTATAACTTGGCGACAGAAAAAATACATTCTTTTTACAAAATAAATTTTATTGTGCAAAAAGTTGTAAAACATAAAAAAGTTCTATAAATTTGGTATTGCCGGAATCGGACTGACCCGCAGAATAAAGTTAACATGTAATTTATGATGCTGTATAAAAAAAACTATGCCAGAATTGCTGTTTTTTGATCACCTTGCCTCCAAAAAAAAAGACTAACAAGTATTCAAAAAGTCGCATGTACCCCAAAATGGTAAGCCAATAAAATCTACAGCTCGTCCCGCAAAAAAACAGTCCTCATACCACTACGTCTATGAAAAAATAAAATTAGGGAACCAGGAAGGGGAGGGCCCAAACATATCTGCTGGATGCGAGGGTGCGCGTATTATACCAGGACAACACTTCCAAGCAAAATTCCCCAACTGCAAAGGTGCGGAGTGTGGACCAAAAGGGGGATAAGAAAGGACATTTATCAGTGCGACACTGGCCTGTGCGGAAAGTACTTCTTCACAGCGTAACAAATATTTATGGATTATTTTGTTTACCCCATTATTATACCACCCGACTATGCTCCTGATTTACTCTGCCCAGCTCACATATGCCCTACATTATAAACTGAAATACCAGTAAAACTCCAAACAAAACTACTACCAAGCAAAATCCACGCGCCAAAAACTAAATGCCGCTCCTTCTCTTCTGAGCCCTACAGTGTTCCCAAACAGCAGTTTACTTCCACATATATGGCATCGCCATACCTGGGAGAACCCTTTTAACAATTTTTGGGGTGTATGTCTCCAGTGGCACAAGCTGGGCACGACATATTTCCCACTGAAATGTCAGATCTAGGGAAAAATGTAAATTTTTACTTTGCACCTTCCGCAGCGCAATCATTTATGGAAAAGACCTGTGGGGTGAAAATGCTCACTACACCCCATAATAAATGCCTTGAGGGGTGTAGTTTCCAAAATGGGGTCACTTCTCAGCGGTTTCTTTTATTATTTCACATCAGAGCCTCTGCAATTTTGAACCCATACTGTGTAAGTTGTGAAATTAGGCCTCAATTTTGCATGGTACTCTCTCAGTCCTGAGCCCTGTCGATAGTCCAGGCAAAAGATTAGGGCCACATGTAGGGTATTTCTAAAACCGGGAAACACAGCATAATAATTAGAGAGCTTCTTGTTATGGTGGCACAAGCTGGTCACCACATATTGGCATATCTATGGAAAAAAATCCCATTTTCACTCTGCAACATCGAGTGCACACTAATTTCTGCAAAACACCTGCGGGGTTAAAATGCTCACTACACCCCTAGGTGAATACCTTGAGGGGTGTAGTTTCCAAAATGGGTTCACTTGTGGGGCGTTTCCACTGTTTTGGTCCCACAGCGGCTTTGCAAATGTGACATAGCAACCGAAACCAATGCAGCAAAATCTACACTCCAAAAGCCGAATGGCGCTCCTTCCCTTCTGAGCCCTACTGTGTGCCCAAACAGCAGTTTATGACCACATATCGGGTATTGCCATACCCAGGAGAAATTGCTTTACAAAAGTTGTGGTTCTTTTTTTCCTGTATTTATTGAGAAAATGAAACATTTTGAGCTAAAGCTACATCTTATTGAAGGGATTTTATTTATTTTTTTCACTGCCCAATCCTAATAAAATCTATGAAACATCTGTGGGGTCAAAATGCTCACTACACCCCTAGATGAATTATTCAAGGGGTGTAGTTTCCTGAATGGAGTCACTTTTTGGGCAGTTTCCACTGTACTGGTTCCTTAGGGGCTTTGCAAAAGTGACATGGTGTCAAGAAACCAATCCAGTGAAATCTGTACTCCAAAAGCCAAATGGCGCTCCTTCTCTTCTGACTAGCCGTGTGCCCAAACAGCAGTTTATGACCACATATGGGATATTGCCGTACTCCAGAGAAGTTGCTTTACAAATGTTGGGGTTCATTTTTTCCTTTATTTGTTGAGAAAATGTAAAATTTTGAGCTAAAGCTACGTCTTATTGAAGAAAAAGGATTGTTTTTATTTTATTTATTTTCACTACCCAATTCTAATAAAATGTATAAAACCCCTGTGGAGTCAAAATGCTCACTACACCCGTAGATTAATTCCTCAAGGGGTGTAGTTTCCAAAATAGGGTCACTTGTGGGAGGTTTTCACTGTTTTGTCCCTTCGGGGGCTTTGCAAATGTGGCATGGCCTCTGCAAACCATTCCTGCTAAATTTGAGCTCCAAAAGCCAAATGTCGCAATTTTCCCTTCTAAGCCCTGCCGTGTGTCCAAACAGCCATTTAGAACCACATGTGGGTATTGTTTTAATCGGGAGAAATTGCTTTACAAATGTGGCAGTGCTTTTTCTCCTTTAGTCCTTGTGGGAAATGAGAAAAAATTAGCTAAACCTACATTTTCTTTGAAAGAATGTAGATTTTAATTTTCACAACCTACTTCCAATAATTTCTGCAATAAACCTGTGGGGTCAAAATGCTCACTATACCCCTAGATAATTTTCTTGAGGGGGTCTTATTTCCCAAATGGGGTCACGTTTTGGGGATTTCCACTCTTCTGGCACCGCAAGAGCCCTTCAAACCTGACATGGTGCCTAAAATATTTTCTAATAAAAAGGAGACCCCAAAATCCATTAGGTGCTCCTTTGCTTCTGAGGCCTGTGCTTCAGTCCATTAGCACACTAGGGCCACATGTGGAATTTTTCTAAAAAATGCAGACTCTGGGCAATAAATATTGAGTTGCATTTGTCTGGTTTAACCTTCTGTGTTACAAAAAAAAAATGGATTAAAAATGAATTTCTGCAAAAAAAAAATGAAGTTTGTAAATTTCACCTCTACATTGCTTTAATTCCTGTGAAACATCTAAAAGATTAAGAAAGTTTCTAAATGCTGTTTTGAATACTTTGAGGAGTGACGTTTTAAAATGGGGTGACTTATTTGGGGTTTCTAAAATATAAGGCCCTCAAAGCCACTTCATAACTGAACTGCCCCCCTGTACAAATAGCCTTTTGAAATTTTCTTGAAAATGTGAGAAATTGCAGCTACAGTTCTAAGCCTTGTAACATCCTAGAAAAATAAAACGATATTCAAAAAATGATGCCAATCTAAAGTAGACATACCGGGGATGTTAATTAGCAACAATTTTGTGAGGTATAACTGCCTGTCTCACAAGCAGATACATTTAAATTTAGAAAAATGCAGAAAGGATTGCTTCACAGCGTAATACACATCTATGGATCATTTTATTATTTTTTTACCCCATTATTATACCACCTGACTATGCCCCTGATGTACTCTGCCCAGCTTACATGCACCCCCACATTATAAACGGAAACACCAGTAATACTCAAACAAAACTACTACCAAGCAAAATCTGCTCTCCAAAAGCCAAATGGTGCTCCCTCCGCTCTGAACCCTACAGCGTGCCCAAACAGCAGTTTCCTTCCACATATATGGCATCGTCATACCCGGGAGAACCCTTTTAACAATTTTTGGGGTGTGTGTCTCCAGCGTCATAAGCTGGGCATGACATATTTGCCACTGAAATGGCATATCTAGGGAAAAATATACATTTTTAATTTGCACCATCCGCAGCGCAATCATTTATGGAAAAGACCTGTGGGGTGAAAATGCTCACTACACCCCTTAATAAATGCCTTGAGGGGTGTAGTTTCCAAAATGGGGTCACTTCTCAGCGGTTTCTTTTTATTATTTCACATCTGAGCCTCTGCAGTTGTGAACCAACACTTTGTAAGTCGCCAAATTAGGCCTCAATTTGACATGGTACGCTTTCACTCCTGAGCCTGGTTGAATGTCCAGGCAAAAGATTAGTGCCCCATGTAGGGTGATTCTAAACCAAGAAACCCAGCGTAATAATTAGAGAGCTGTCTTGTTATGGTGGCACAAGCCGGGCACCACATATTGGCATATCTATGGAAAAAAATCCCATTTTCACTCTGCAACATCTAGTGCACACTAATTTCTACAAAACACCTGCAGGGTTAAAATGCTTACTACACCCCTAGGTAAATGCATTGAGGTGCGTAGTTTCCAAAATTGGGTCACTTCTGGGCTTTTTCCACTGTTTTAGGCCCACAGGCACCCAGAAACCAATCCAGCAACATCTGCACTCCAAATGGAGGTCCTTCCCTTCTGAGCCCTGCCATTTGCCCAAACAGCAGTTTCTGACCACATATGGGGTATTGCCGTACTCGGGAGAAATTGCTTTACAAATGTTGGGTTCTTTTTTTCCTTTATTTGTTGAGAAAATGAAAAAATTTGCGCTAAAGCTGCGTCTTATTGAAGAAAAAGGATTGTTTTTATTTTCACTGCCCAATTCTAATAAATTCTATGAAACATCTGTGGGGTCAAAATGCTTACTACACCCCTAGATGAATTCCTCAAGAGGTGTAGTTTCCTAAATGGAGTCACTTATTGGGCGTTTTCATTGTTTTGTCCCCTCAGGGGCTTTGCAAATGTGACCTGGCCTCTTCAAACCATTCCTGCTAAATGTGATCTCCAAAAGCCAAATAGCGCTCTTTCCCTTCTAAGCCCTGCCGTGTGTCCAAACAGTCGGTTATTACCACATGTGGGGTATTGTTTTACTCGGGAGAGATTGATTTACAAATTTTGTGGTGCTTTTTCTCCTTCAGTCCTTGTGGAAATGAGAAAAAATTTGCTAAACCTACATTTTCTTTGAAAAAATTTCGATTGCCATTTTCAGGGCCTACTTCCAAAATGTATGCAAAAACCCTGTGGGGCCAAAACACTCACTATACCCCTAGATCATTTCCTCAAGGGGTGTAGTTTCCAAAATGGGGTCACTTGTGGGGGGTTTCCACTGTTTTGTCCCCTCAGGGGCTTTGTAAATGTGACATGGCCTCCGCAAACCATTCCTGCTAAATTTGAGCTCCAAAAGCCAAATGGCGCTCTTTCCCTTCTAAGCCCTGCCGTGTGTCCAAACATCCGTTTATTACCACATATGGGGTACTGTTTTACTCGGGAGAAATTGCTTTACAAATTTTACGGTGCTTTTTCTCCTTCAGTCCTTGTGGAAATTAGAAAAAATTTGCTAAACCTACATTTTCTTTGAAAAAATGTAGATTGTCATTTTCAGGGCCTACTTCCAATAATTTATGCAAAAACCCTGTGGGGTCAAAACACTCACTATACCCCTAGATAATTTCTTCAAGGGGTATAGTTTCCAAAATGGGGTCACTTGTGGGGGGTTTCCACTGTTTTGTCCCCTCAGGGGCTTTCTAAATGCGACGTGGCCTCCGCAAACCATTCCTGCTAAATTTGAGCTCCAAAAGCCAAATAGCGCTCTTTCCCTTCTAAGCCCTGCCGTGTGTCCAAACAGCCGTTTATTACCACATGTGGGGTATTGTTTTACTTGGGAGAAATTGCTTTACAGATTTTGCGGTGCTTTTTCTCCTTTAGTCCTTGTGGAAATGAGAAAAAAAATCACTAAAACTACATTTTCTTTGAAAAAATGTAGATTTTCATTTTCACGGCCTACTTCCAATAATTTCTGTAAAAAACCTGTGCGGTCAAAATGCTCATTATACCCCTGGATAATTTCCTTGAGGTGTGTAGTTTCCCAGATGGTGTCACTTTTGGGGGATATTTCCTAAAACTGCAGAAACTGGGCAACAAATATTGAGTTGCATTTCTCTGGTAAAACTTTCTGTGTTATAAAAAAATTGTATTCAAAATTTATTTCTGCAAAAAAAATATGAAATTTGTAAATTTCACCTCCACTTTGCTTTAATTCCTGTGAAATGTGTAAAGGGTTAAGACATTTTATAAATCCTGTTTTGAATACTTTGAGGGGTGAAGTTTTTAAAATGGGGTGACATTTTGGGGGTTTCTAATATATAAGGTCCTCAAAGCCACTTCACAACTGAACTGGCCCCTGTAAAAATAGCCTTTTGAAATTTTCTTGAAAATGTGAGAAATTGCTGCTAAAGTTCTAAGCCTTGTGATGTCATAGAAATATAAAAGGATGTTCAAAAAACAATGCCAATCTAAAGTAGACATATGGGGGATGTTAATTAGCAACAATTTTGTGTGGTATAACTGCCTGTCTTACAAGCAGATACATTTAAATTGAGAAAAATGCTAATTTTTGCAATTTTTCGCTAATTTTTGGTGTTTTTCACAATTAAATACTGAACATATCGAGCAAATTTTGCCAGTAACTAAAAGTGCAATGTGTCACGAGAAAACAATCTCAGAATCGCTTGGATAGGTTAAAGCATTCCAGTGTTATTACCACATAAAGTGACACGTGTCAGATTTGAAAAATTAGGCTCTGTCAGGAAGGTGGGAAGGGGTTAAAAATTTACATTTGTTGTGAAAAAAAATAATATACAAAAATGAATGTAAACATTCATCTCTAAAAAATACAGTGCAGTGTTACATTTGTAAAAAAACAAAACCAATGCAACTGTATTAGGATAGAAACATTAAAAACATTTGATAAAGGATGCGCTTACTTAAGACACTGTACGATACAGAAACTACATGCTTGTTTTCTCTATTACTCGATATTGCTCCTTTGGGGAATTACTGATGTCTAGAACATGTGAGTCACAATGGAAGATTAACCATAAAATAGGTATGAAAGCATCATATCCTCCCAAATGTTTATATTAAATTAGAACCTGGTATATTCCTCCTTCTGCTCTTGGGATCTCCTTTGCTTTCAGATAGTCTTACCCTACCCACTAAAAACAGAGGTGTTAACAGTACCACTCATAATAAAGGACTGAGGCATATGCTGATAAACATGTGGGGAGTATATTTTTGAGTCATCTGGCGGGAAAAGGCCAACTTCTATACATTCTGATCACCCAGAGAAAACCAAAAAAAAATACACAGACAGGGCTCTTTTAACACTTTTTATTCTTTTATTAGGGTAACTGTTTAACTCCTTAAGGACACAGCCTGTTTTGGCCTTATAGACCAGGCCAATGTTTTCAAATCTGACTTGTCAGACTGGTGGTAATAACTTTGCAATGTTTTTATTTTTTCAAGTGATTCTGAGGTTGTTTTCTCGTGACACATTGTACTTTAGGTTAGTGATAACGGAGAAAAAGCACCCCAACACTCGTAAATCAATTTCTCCTAAATACGGCAATACCCCATATGTGGTAATATACTGCTGTTTGGACACATGGCAGGGCTCAGAAGGGAAGGAGCGCCATTTGACTTTTGGAACTCAAGCTTTGGTGGAATAATTTTACGGTGCCACCTCACATTTGCAAAGTCCCTGAGGGGTCAAAACAGTGGAAACCCCAAAAAATTGACCCCATTTGGTTACTACATCCCTCAAGGAATTTATCTAGTGGCAGAGGAATTTATCTAGTGAGCATTTTGACCCCACAGGTTTTTTGCTGAATTTATTGGATTTTTTTCTTTTTCAGAAGGAATAAAGGAGAAAAAGCACCCCAGCACTTGTAAAGCAATTTCTCCCAAGTACGGCAATACTCCATATGTAGTCATAAACGGCTGTTTGGACACACGGCAGGCATCAGAATAGCAGGAGTACTATTTTTAATGTAGACTTTGCTTGATTGGTTTTTGGGAGCCATGTCGCATTTGCTGAGCCCCTGAGGTACCAGTACAGGGGAAACCCCTTAAAAGTGACTGCATTTTGGAAACTATACCCCTCAGGACATTCATCTCTGTGTGTAGTGATTATTTTGGCACCACATGTGTTTCATAGATTTTCTTAAATTAAATTTTTTTCCAAAATTATGGTGTTTTAGCTCCCAATTTTTTATTTTCACAAGGTGAAATAGAAAAAGAAGCACCACTCAATTTGTTACTCAATTTCTCCCGAGTACGGCAATACCCCATATTTGGGCACATGGCAGAGCTAAAATCGGAAGGTACGTAATTTGGCTTTTAGAGCGCAGATTTTGCTGGATTGATGTTTGGGCGCAATATCGCATTTGCAGAGCTTCCTTAGGTACCAGAGTACTGTGGAAAACCCATAGAAGTGACCTCATTTTGGAAACTACACCCCTCAAGACATTTATCATTTGCCTGGACATACGACAGGGCTTAGGAGTGAAAGAGCACAATGCGCATTTGAGGCCTATTTTTGTGATTTTCGCAGCATTGGCCCACAATTGCAGGGCTCTGAGGTCAAATAGTAAAAGAAACCCCCAAGTAGTGACCCACGTTTTTGAAACTACACGCCTCAAGGCATATTTTAAGGGGTGCAGTGAAAATGTTTACCCCCACAGGGTTTTTCTAAATTAGAAATTAACGTTGATGCAAAGTGAAAATTTACATTTTCCACTGATATGCCATTTTAGTTCACAATATGTTATGCCCAGTTTGTGCCACTGCAGACAAATACCTCATAAACTGTTAAGCAGGTTCTACCGGGTATGAGATTGCCATATATGTGGAAGTAAACACACTGTAGGGCTCAGGAGGGAGCACCATTTGTGTAAAGGATCTGCCAGGCACAGCTTCGGGGTTAACTCCCATAATTAATCAGTCAGCACCTGAATCTACATCCCTGAGACTGACTCCAGCTTCCACCACTCAGGCTGGCAGGCTTAGGAGTGGGAGAGCCTATCGCAACCTGGCCAGACTCAGCTAGCTCCCGCCCTCGGTCTATTTAAGCCTGCCCTTCCTGTCCCTCTGGGCTTGTGATTCTTTTCGTGTGGTTTCCTGACCCAGGTACAGCTCCTTCTATTTTGATCCTGCTCCATACAGACCCTGGCTTGCTGACTACTCTTCTGCTCTTCGTTTGGTACCTCGCACACTCCTGGCTTGACTCGGCTCGTTCACCACTCTGGTTGCTCACGGTCTTGCCGTGGGCAACTGCCCCTTTCCCTTTCTTGTATTCCCTTGTATGTTTGTCGTGTTTGTCGTGCACTTACTGAGCGCAGGGACCGCCGCCCAGTTGTACCCCGTCGCCTAGGGTGGGTCGTTGCAAGTAAGCAGGGACAGAGTGGCGGGTAGATTAGGGCTCACTTGTCCGTTTCCCTACCCCCGTCATTACAATTTGGCTTTTGGAGCATGGATTTTGCTTGGTAGTAGTTCTGTTTGGGGTTTTACTGGTATTTCAGTTTATAATGTGGGGGCATATGTAGGCTGTGCGGAGAACATTAGGGGATAATAAAGTAGTATAATAATGCGGTAAATAAATAATAATGCACAGATGTGTGGCACTGATAAATGGTGCCCGATCTTATCCCCCTTTTGGAACACACTCTGCACATTTTGTGTTGTCATATTCTGAGAGCCAGAACTTTTTTATTTTTCCGCCAACGGAGTTGTGCATGGGCTTATTTTTTTGCGGGACAATCTGTGGTTTTCATTGGTACCATTATGGGGTACATGCAACTTTTTGATCACTTTTCAGTATTTTTTTTGGTTATCAAGGTGACCAAAAACCAGCAATTCTGACATATTTTTTTAATTGATTTTTTTAGTGTTCACAGTGGGCTATAAATATTTACTTTATTCTGCGAGTCTACACGATTACGGTGATAACAAATGTATATAGTTTTATTATGTTTTGCAGCGTTTGCACAATAAAATCACAATTTTTTTTAAATCATTTATTTTTAGTGTCGCCATACTCTGAGAGCCATAACTTTTTATTTTTCCATCAAAAAAGCTGTGGGAGATCTTGTTTTTTGAAGGACAGGCTATAGTTTTATTTGTACAATTTTGGGGTACATTCAAATTTTTGATCACTTTTTATTCTAAGTTTTGAGAGGGGTGGTGACCAAAAACCAGCAATTCTGGAATTGTTTTTTATTTTATTTTTTTATAGTATTCACCGTGCAGGAAAAATGACGTTATTTTTTTTATAGTTTGGGTCATTATAGAGCTTAGTTCAGGATCTGTATATTTGTAGTGAGCTTAGTTCTGGTGTTGTATATATGTACTCAGCTTGGTTCTTGTGTTGCATTTATGTACTGAGCTTTGTTCTGGTGCTGTATTTATGTACTGAGTTTTATTCTTATGCTGTATATATGTACTGAGCTTAGTTCTGGTGTTGTATATATGTACTGAGTTTAGTTCTGGTGTATATATGTACTGAGATTTGTTCTGGTGCTGTATTTATGTACTGAGCTTTGTTCTGGTGCTGCATTTATCTAGAGAGCTTGGTTCTGGTGTTGCCTTTATGTACTAAGCTTATTTCTGGTGCTGTATATATTGAGCTTAATTCTGGTGTTGTATATATGTACTGAGCTTGGTTCTTGTGTTGTATTTATGTACTGAGCTTGGTTCTGGTGTTGTATTTATGTACTGAGCTTTGTTCTGGTGTTGTATTTATGTACTGAGCTTAGTTCTGGTGCTGTACTTATGTACTGAGCTTGATTCTGATGTTGTATACATGTACTGAGCTTGGTTCTTGTGCTGTATTTATGTACTGAGCTTGGTTCTGGTGTTGTATTTATGTACTGATTGTAGAACTGGCGGGCGCCGTTCTCCACTTTCCGGCTTCTCCTAGCGGCCGCCAGCATTTGTTACCCCGGCATGTACTGCTCCCGTCCACTGCGCGCTCTCGTACGGTACGTGCGCACCCTGTTATTCTCTTAAAGGGTCAGCGCGCGCACCATTAGAATCTTCCCCAGCCTATCCCTGTGCACCCTGTCCTATATAAGTCTGTCCTGCCCTCCTTCTTGTGCCTGAGCATTGTTGTTGTCTTCCCATGTTTGTTTCCTGTTCCCAGTGTTCCAGTATCCTGCTTCCTGTATCCTGAAACTGTGTGTCACAAAGCCGTAGCAGGTAGCAGCTGGCCAACAGGTACAAAACAATATCTATAGTCCAGAACGGGTACCTGAGGCAATATAGACAGTAGCGGTGACACAACTTGACTTTCACTGTAGATGGCTAGTAGATGCAGCAGAAGACATGACTTGACTCTCACTGTAGATACGATAGCACGTATACATGGTACAGGCAGCAGGAACGGGTAACACTGGGAACTGGAAAACATTGTGAGACCATTTGCAAGACAAACTTTAGGTATACAACAACGCTCAGGCAAGGATCAAGTGGGCAGAGCCCTTTTTATAGTCCAGCAGCCATTTGGGCTAATATTGATTGATGACAGCTGGACGCGTACTGGCGCTTTAAGGCCGTGCACGTGCGGGCATGCGCGCCCTGCGGGAAACAGTCCAAGAACCCGGAAGTGAGTGCCGGCGTCTCCCTGGAGAAAGATGTCACCGAGAACACAGATGTCCATGGCCAGGGTCGTCAGAGGGTAAGTTTGAACGACGGCCCTCGGCCACAGATGTTACAGTATCCCCCCTCTTACACCCCCTCTTCTTGGGGCCAGAGCGGGAGAGAAATCCCTTCACGAGGACAGGGGTATCAATGTTCTCCTCTGGCTACCAAGACCTCTCCTCTGGACCAAATCCCCTCCAATCCACCAAATAAAACATCTCTCCTCCCACATTCTTGGTGGCCAGGATCTCCCTCACTTCGAAAGTCCCAGACGAACCGCCAGGAGCCACTGCGGAACTAGGAGTCCTGGAGTAGCAATTCAGGACCACAGGCTTCAGCAAGGAGACATGGCAGGAGTTAGATATCTTGAGGGTAGGAGGCAGCCAAAGCTTGTACGACACAGGATTAATCTGTAGCAGAATCTCGAAAGGTCCGAGGAACCTGGGAGCAAACTTGCAAGACGGCACCCTAAGCTGGATATTTCTGGAAGACAGCCAGACCTTAGTACCTGGAAGAAAATGGGGAGGTTCTCGTCTTCTAGTGTCTGCCTTTCTCTTCATGCGGTCCACCGCCAGCAGAATAGAAGATCGTGTCTGTTGCCATATCTTCAGAAAGTCCCTGAAGGTAGAGTCAGCTGCTTGCACCTGGGACATACTAGAGACAGGCAGAGGTATTCAAGGATGTTGGCCATAGACGATGAAGAACGATGGAGGTGGTGGACTCACTAGTATGGTTATTATAGGAGAACTCAGCCCACGGGAGCAGCTGCACCCAGTCATCATGCCGTCTGGAGACAAAGTGCCACAGATAGTTCTCCATAATTTGGTTAACCCTTTCGACTTGTCCATTGGACTGAGGATGAAAAGCCGAGGAGAAGTCCAACTTTACACAGTGGAGGCCGCAGAGTGCTCTCCAGAACTTCGAGGTGAACTGGACCCCTCGATCTGAGACAATATGCAGAGGCAAACCATGCAGAAGGAAAATGTGTTGAACAGAGAGGTCGGCCAGTCGCGCAGCAGAAGGCAGACCAGTCAGGGGAACAAAATGAGCCATTTTAGAAAATCGATTCACCACCACCCAGCTCACACTGCATCCCGCAGAGAGAGGCAGATCTGTGACAAAGTCCATAGCAACATGCCGCCAGGGGGCATCGGGCACAGGCAGTGGTTGGAGCAGACCGGCTGGTCTGGAGTGGGCAACTTTGTTTGCTGCGCACACCGTACAAGAAGAGACAAAGTCCATGACATTTTTGGGCAGCATGGGCCAACAGAACTGATGGGCAATTAGGTCTCAGGTCTTACAGGGCACCCGTGTGACCTGCCAGCTTGGAACTGTGACCCCAGCGTAGGATTCTTCCTCTGTCTCCCAGACGTTCAAAAGTCCTTCCCGGAGGAATGTCTCTAACTTGCAGAGGGTTAACAGAATAGATGCAGGAAGTGTCGATAATATTCTGTGGGGACTACACAGTGTCCTCTTTTTCAAAAGACCTAGACAAGGCATCGGCCCTCACATTCTTGTTGGCAGGTTGGTAGTGGAGCTTGAACCGTTACCGCGCAAAGACGACAACCTGGCTTGACGAGGATTCAGCCATTGAGCCGTCTGTAGATAGGTCAGGTTCTTGTGGTTCATGAAAACCAGGATAGGATGAGCTGCGCCTTCTAGTAGGTGTCTAGACTCCTACAGGGCCAGCTTGATAGCCTGTAACTCCCGATCCCCAATCGAGTAGTTGCGCTCTGCGGGTGAAAACAGCTTGGAGTAGTAGCCACATACCACCGTCTTGCCTTTCGAACCTCTCTGGAACAAAAGTGCACCACCAATAAAAATTGTAGGGATACATCAGGATGATGAAGAATAGAGGCTGACATGAAGGCCTTTTTTAAGGTTTTAAATGCGATTTCAGCCTCTGGAGTCCATACCTTGGCATTCATACTCTTTTTAGTGAGGGTGGAGATGGGAGCTGTCAAAGAAGAGAAGTTGGGAATGAACAGTCGGTAGAAGTTGGCGAATCCCAGTAAGCGTTGTATGGCCCTTAAGCCTTGGGGACGTGGCCACTCCAGGACAGCCTTGACCTTCTCAGGATCCATCTTGAGACCTTGATCAGAGATGATCTAGCCCAGGAAGGGTAGAGACTTCTCTTGGAACACGCACTTCTCCAGCTTGGCATAAAGATGATTCTCCCTTAATTGAAACAACACCTGGCGGACATGACCCTGATGAGTTACAAGATCTGGGGAAAAAAATCAAAATGTCATCGAGATACACCACAACACAGACATAGAGAAGATCATGAAAAATGTCATTAACAAATTCTTGAAACAATGTGGGACATTACACAGGCCGAAGAGCATGACCAGATATTCGTAGTGTCCATCACATGTATTAAATGCAGTCTTCCACTCGTCACCCTGACGAATCTGGATTAGATTGTAAGCCCCCCGCAGGTCTAGCTTGGAAAACATTTTCACCCCCTGTATGCGATCAAAGAGTTCTGAATTCAAAGGCAATGGGTACCTGTTCTTCACCATGATCTGGTTGAGGCCTCGGTAGTCAATGCAGGGTCGGAGGGATCCATCCTTCTTCTTGACAAAGAAAAATCCGGCTCCGGCCGGGGATGAGGATTTTCGTATGAAGTCAATCTCCAGATTCTCCTTAATGTAGGCTGACATAGACTGGGTCTCTGGCAAGGAGAGAGGGTATACTCTACCGCGAGGAGGGGACGAATCAGGAACCAAGTCGATAGGGCAATCATATGCTCGATGTGGCGGCAATGTCTCTGTTTCATTCTTGTTGAAGACATCTGCAAACTGAGAGTAACAAGGAGGCAACCCTGCCAGTGACTGATGCAGAGAAGACTGAGGCGGATGGACATGCACCAGACAGCGGTCGAGACACTTGGGGCCCCACTAGAGAACATCTCAAGAGTTCCAATCCAGCACTGGGGCGTAACCCAGCAGCACAGGGTTGACGGCCTTGGGCAGGACAAACAGGGGGATGAGTTCAGAGTGAATAACTCCCACTTGGAGCCTTAACGGCTTGGTCACAGACAAAACTGGGTAAGGCAATGGCAGTCCATCTACCGTGGGAACGATCAACGGCCTTTCCAGCAGAACAGTGGGCAACTGAAGAAGATCCACAATTTCTTGGCAGATGAAATTGGCTGCGGAGCCAGAGTCCAGGTAGGCAGAGACTGGATGAGGTCTCTCGCCAGCGACGATGATCACAGGAATGAACAGTTTGGAGGAGAGTTCTTTATTAAATGCTGTATCGCCCAGGGTTGTCTCTCCAGCCAATCCCAGGTTTCTTTGGCTTCTGAGGACACAGACGCACGGCATGGCCAGCGAGGCCGCAATATAAAAAAAGCCTTTCTTGAACGGACAGTTTAAGCCGATCAGAACCTCGGGCAGAGCAGAAGAAGAAGGCAAGAGGGGTTGCTGGAAGTTGGGCACCAGTCTAGGAAGCCGTCTCTCCTGTCGAATCTCTTGAGATCTCTCTCTAAGCCTTATGTCCACTCAAGTAGCCAGTAGAATCAGGTTGTCCAAGGCAGCTGGTAGATCTCGAGCAATAGACTATGCCAGAAGGATGCTAGCAAGGCCTCATTGTTCCAGGACAATTCACCTGCCAGGGTCTGGAACTGGATGGTGTATTCGCCCATGGAGGTGTCCTCGTGGCGCAGGTTAAAGATAGCGGTGGCTGCCGACGAGACTCATCCAGGCTCCTCGAATACGGTACGGAACAACCGCACGAACCCCTGGAAGTCTCGGGTCTCGGGTCCCTGTCGTTCCCAGATTGCATTCGCCCATGCCAGGGCCTTGCCGGTAAGTAGAAATATAATGAAGTCGATCCCGGCTCCAACCGAAGGGAATGCTCGGGCGTGCAGAGTGAAATGGATATGACATTGGTTCAGAAACCCCCTGCATGAACCGAGGATCCGAACCAGGGCTGCCAGGAGGTGTAGCAGGAGGGTCAATCAGAGGAGCTTGAATAGGAGCAGTGAAGGAAGTAGCTAGAGCCCCTAGCTGCTGTGCCATGGAGTCTACTGCCACAAGGAGTTGATCCTGTCGTGCGTGCAGATCCTGCAGGTCCGCCTGCATGGCTTGGGAGGGTGACAGGCTCTTGAATTGGCCAGCGGGGTCCATGGCCTAAGCGTACTGTCACGGCGTGGGGTGTGGACCCACTGGGCCGTACCGCGTAGTGGGGTAGCAGCTGGCCAACAGGTACAAAACAATGTCTATAGACCAGAACGGGTACCTGAGGCAATATAGAAAGTAGCAGTGACACAACTTGACTTTCACTGTAGATGGCTAGTAGATGCAGCAGAAGACACGACTTGACTCTCACTGTAGATACGATAGCACAGGATACAGGGTACAGGCAGCAGGAACGGGTAACACTGGGAACTGGAAAACACTGGGAGACCATTTGCAAGACAATCTTTAGGTATACAACAACGCTCAGGCAAGGATCAAGTGGGCAGAGCCCTTTTTATAGTCCAGCAGCCATTTGGGCTAATATTGAGTGATGACAGCTGGACGCGTACTGACCCTTTAAGGCCGTGGGCGCGCGGGCGCGCACGCCCTGCGGGAAACAGTCTGAGAACCCAGAAGTGAGTGCCGGCATCTCCCTGGAGGAAGATGACGCCGAGAAAACAGATGTCCATGGCAGGGCCGTCAGAGGGTAAATCTGAATGACGGCCCTCGGCCATAGATGTTACACTGTGTTTGTTCATGAGCTAAAGTCTAGTGTTGGAGTCGAGTTTATTCCATTTGCCATGCCAAGTGTCATCTGCCACGCCAAGTGTCATCTGCCACGCCAAGTGTCATCTGCCACGCCAAGCGTCATCTGCCACGCCAAGCGTCATCTGCCACGCCAAGCGTCATCTGCCACGCCAAGTGTCATCTGCCACGCCAATAGTCATCTGTTCCACGAATCATTAGCGCCAAAGCGTCTGCTACATCTCATGTCTGTCAGAACTCTTATACAGATACTCTTGTGCTAAAGACTTTTCATTGTTGTTTGGCCAGCTGTCATTGCGCTATGGCAGAGCGGCCTAGTGGGTCCACATACCCCAGAATCAGGCTCAGGCAATGGAACCTTCTGGTCAATCCAAGTCCGCAGTTCAAATTATGCAAACGGACATGCGTGACCTCCGGGCAAGCCATGATCAACTACTACAGGTGGTAAACTCCATCATAAGTAGTTTATATCATCCACCTGTGCCTCCTCTGGCTGCTTCCCCTGCTCCACCACCTGCTATCCCTCCTGCCTACCTTGGCCCTGTAATTTCGTTACCTCCACATCCTCACTATGACTGGGATCCCAAGACTTCAGGTTACGTGCTCTCGTCTTCCCCTCTGATGAGGCCAAAGTTGCTTTTATTATTTCTCTCCTCTCCAGCAAAGCCCTGGCATGGGCAAACCCCATCTTGGAATAAGAGGGTCCGGAATATTCTGATCTGTCAATATTTCTAGAGACGGGGCGTGGCTTGGACATGGCGCTGACCAGACGTGCTGCTTGAGAGCTCCGTTCCTGCACTTCCATAACCCGCTCATAAGCATACTAAAAAGACACACTTGAACCTACCTAATGGTCAGGAAATCTAAGGCAACCACGGGGACTCCATACTGTACGAGGCAGATGTCTTCAGCCGGCTCCATTCAAAGATTCCTCACCGATGCTGCTGCCGGGCCGTCTCCCAAGATGGCGCCGCTGGAGGGGAGACGAACTGGAACAGGATTCCCGCTTGCAGAGGAGTCTTCTTCGGGGGTTGCCGCTGCAGCATCAGGTACCGACAGTACCCCCTCTTCGGTCTCTGGCTCCCTGGGTCCGTTTCCTTCCCTGCAGGCGGGGGTGGAGATGGGTCCTTCTGGAACTGTCATGGCGCTTCCCGCTCCGTCCGGCACGCCACGTGGTGTTAGTCATGGCACCCGGGTCTCTCCTTCCTCATCCTCTGGCATGCTGGGGTCTGCATCGATGCCTGCTTCTCCTCGGGATTTGGATCTACATTCCTCTCCCTACAGTGTCGGCTCTGCTAGCATGGGAGATGATTTAAATACAGGGCCTGAGACAACAGCTCGCCACATTGCCCAATAAACAGGACATGGAGCGTTATGTGAATCGTCTTGAGATGACCTATAAATCTGAGATACAGGCTCTTACGACTAATGTCTCTCAATTGTCCGATCAAGTTCAGCGCATAGAAGGCGACGTTTCCACTGTTACACAGCAGCAAGTCTCTCATGCAGAACGGCTGGATCATCACTCCCAGCAGATTCATGCTCTATTTAACCTGGCTGAAGATCATGAGAATCGGAATCGCCGTAACAATATTCGGCTCCGGGGTATTCCTGAGGATATATCTTCGGGGCAACTCATACCTGTCTTACAGTCCTTGTTTAACTCCCTGCTGGAGCGTCCTGCTGATGATCCATTGGAGCTGGATAGGGCTCACAGGACTCTTGGTCCTCGTAACCCGGATCCTGATAGGCCTAGAGATGTGCTATGCCGTGTCCATTTTTTCTCTCTAAAGGAGCAGATCATGAGGAAGGCCCGAGATAAAGGAGAAGTCTTATTACAAGGGGTCAAGATCCAGTTGTTATCCGATTTGTCCAAGATGACCCTGGACAAACGCCGAGTGCTTCATCCTTTACTGGATGTGCTGAGAGAGCATGAGATCTCCTATTCCTGGGGTCACCCCTTCCAGCTACAGGTTCGCAGGGACGGGACATTGCTGAGTGTTCGAGACCCAGGAGATGTCCCGGACTTCTGTGCTGCCCTACAGGTGCCGAGAGTTTCCTTGCCTGATTGGCCGTATGTTCCTCTACCACCACAGCGTCCAAGGCCACGCCGGCGTGGTCGTTCTCCCGCTTCTCCTATGGGTCGTCCTGGTGGGCGACGTGCTGATCCGCTGTGATTTCGTCTGGATGTTTTTTTTTTGTAGGCCAGCAGTCGGCTTAGGCCTGTTAAGTTCAATTGTTACTGCTTATATCTTGGGAGGCGAAAGTCTGATGTGTTTCATGTAATACTCCGTTATACTGGTTCTTTCGCTCTGGGCAGGGGCTGCAGGTGATCAGATTGGCCATTTGCCCGTGATTAATTAATGTTCCTCAGCTGCCAGTCCTCCTGCACTATGTATGTTATGTGATTATCTACGTTTTTACTAATTACATGCCTGTATACTCGTGCGGTAACTGTGTAAATTTCCGGGAATGTATTGTTATGCTGGCATCTCTGTTCGATCCTGACCTAATATCGGCCATTACTTCATTTTTCTCGTGATATTGAGCTAATGGCCTTGATTCTCTTTCCATTCATGTTTTGGTTCTAAGATGTGTGATATTTGCACTGGGTTGGGGGGTGCAGGGCGCTGGCTAGACCTTGTCCTGACACTTCTCCTCTTAAGGACTCACTGGTTATATCCGGTGTATATTGGGTTGTTTCTCCTTGAGTAGCTCAAGGAGTGGGTGATTATTTCACCTGTCTGTTTGTCTTTGTTGTCGTGTCTCCCTTCCTTGTTTGGACAACAGATAAATGTGCTGAGCACAAAAGATTCCCCAAATTTCCCAGCTGCTATTGGATTGTTGTATTCATTAAAATATAGCTTTTATTATTTAGTTTAAAAACAGGTTGTAGCAAATGAAGTGAATGGCTGTACCTCTGACGTGGGCCCTATGGTTTGGTCGGATCATGCCCCTGTGTTTCTGAATCTCACATTTCCATTTAATGACAATTTGTTACGGGATGCAGTATGCATGGCGGCCATTAAAGATTCACTTACCGGTTTCTTTGAGGTTCATGAACATGAAGCTACTCCCTTGCCACTCCAGTGGGAGGCACTGAAGTGTGTCATTCGATGGGTACTAATACAAAATGGGGCACGATTGAAGCGCGAAAAGGGGTTTGCTATTGCACGTCTCTTGATTCAGATACGGGATCTGGAATCCTGTCATAAACAGGTCCCATCCTCACAGATTTTTGCGGAGCTCACTACAGCGAGAGAATCCTTGCGTTCTTTGATAGACCAGTCTCACGCTCGGTTCAGGGATCGGATGCGTAAGCACTCCTACGAACATGCGGATAAATGCGGTAGGTCTCTGGCACGGATGCTGCATCCCCGCACACAAGCGTCATATATCCCTAAAATTTCATCTCCCTCGGGCGGTGAGGTTCATGACCCGGTTGGTATTACTGACTGCTTTAAACACTATTACTCGGCGCTATACAATATTAAAGGCCAATTTCATGATATGCAGGCGGAGGCGTTACGGGATAAAATCGACCGTTATGTTCATGATACTGCGTTGCCGACCTTGGAGGAGGGGGTGGCTTTGGAGCTTGAGGAGGATTTTTTGGAAGCCGAAGTGGAGCGTGCTATTGGAGAGTCACCCTTGGGCAAGAGCCCGGGGGCCCGATGGGTTTAATAATAAATTTTATAAGGCATTTAAAGATCAATTGGCTCCTTTTCTGACGAAAGTTTTTAATTCGGTGTCCTCCTCGTGTCCCTTTGCGCCTCAATCCCTCGAGGCTCATATAACACTCCTACCAAAACCAGGCAAGGACCCAACGGTGTGCGTAAACTTCAGGCCCATATCGCTAATCAATGTAGATGTGAAGCTTTTCGCAAAGTTGCTTGCCTCTCGTTTATCGCCATTACTGCCTGGCTTGATCGTGGATGATCAGGTGGGGTTTGTGTGTGGTCGGGAAGCGCGGGATAACACGAACAAAACTCTCCTTTTGACGTCATACTGCCAAACCCGTAAGATACCGATGTGCTTACTCTCGATAGATGCCGAAAAGGCTTTTGATAGAGTGCACTGGGTGTTCCTCTGCAGTGTCCTGATGCAGGTTGGCCTTGGCACCACCACGGTGGATAGGATAATGGCCTTGTACCAAAGGCCTACTGCTCGAGTTCGTGTCAACGGACTATTATCTGATCCTCTGTCTATTGCTAATGGCACGAGACAGGGGTGCCCACTTTCGCCTCTTTTGTATGTTCTGGTCATGGAACACCTGGCCGTGGCACTGCGGAACAACCCTAATATTAATGGTATACGCGTTGGCTCACAGCATCATAAATTGGCGTTATACGCAGATGACCTCCTGGTATACATTACAACTCCCATGATTTCTTTGCCATCTTTGACGGAGGAGTTTGAGTGCTTTGGTCATTTAAGTAACTTTAAAGTCAATTACTCTAAATTGGAGGCCTTGAATATCTCTTTGGATCACCCTCTAGCTGCCCATCTCGCTCAGGTTTTTCCGTTCAGGTGGCAACCTACATCTTTAAAATACCTAGGGGTACATGTCCCCACACAACAGTCGGATTTGAATGCTCTGAATTATACGCCTATTCTACAGCGTACCATGAAGGACTTGGCGGAATATGGCGGGAACCGCATGTCGTGGTTTGGGCGTATCAATGCGGTTAAAATGGATATCTTGCCCAAATTTCTATATATCTTCCAGACCGTCCCTATTGCTGTACCATCCAGTTTTTTCCAGGCTTTACATAGGACCATAACCAAGTTTGTGTGGGGTTCCTCTAAGCCTCGTATCCGGTTTGCTGTCCTTAGCCGGCCAAAAATAGACGAGGGCGCGGGTCTCCCAGACTTTAAACGATACCATCAAGCAGCGATAATTATGAGAGTAGTGGATTGGTTCCGTTCGGAAACAGGTAAGCAATGGGTGCGCATTGAAAAGGCTATGTCTCCTCTTGCATTGTCCTCTCTGCCGTGGCTATCAGTCCTTCAGAGACAAACTCTCTCTCTACCTTTCCTCACACGTCAGTTTCTCATGGTATGGGAACGGATCCTGGGTACTACGGGCCTTGTCCATCGCCCGGGTCCCTTGACTCCTCTATTTGATAATCCTTCTTTCCCTCCGACGGAGGGTGTTGATACATTCCTCTGTTGGGAGAGAGGAAATGGTGGATGTTTGTCTGAGACTCTTACTCCAGACGGTGCCATATTGCCAATGACTGATGTATCTGCTGCCTGCCCGGGGAGGCGGTCAACTTGGTGGTCCTATTTGCAGTTGCGGTCCTATCTCTCCTCCATGGGTGACTGTCTGGTATTACTACAGGATAAGACTCCTCTGGAACTCTACTTGTCCTTGCCCACAGCCCCTTCTCATGTGTTGTCCCACCTACATGGAATCCTCCTGCCCAAATTTTCTTTTTCTCAATTATCCTTCACTGCCGCATGGGACGAGGAAATGGGGGTTAGACACTCTGAAGAGGAGTGGGGCACCGCCTTCTTTCTAGCCCATAAGTTACCGATGTCTTGTTTTGCCCAGGAAAAGAATTACAAAATACTTACCAGGTGGTACCGTTGTCCGACCTTGTTACATAGGCTATACCCTGATGTGTCTGCTGATTGTTGGAGGTGTGGGGGGGGGGGGGGGGGGCTCCTGGAACTATGTTGCATATTTGGTGGGACTGTCCCATGCTACGTCCCTTTTGGGGAAAGATTTTTGATCTAGGCAACAAGCTTTTCCATACTGAGGTTCCGACCTCGGCTTCCGATTGCTTGCTATGGTTCCTGGATCACTCCCACACCTCAAAAAGGGGATCTTTCGTCATTTCTTGACCGCAGCGAGAACGGTGATACCTCGTCACTGGAAGTCGCATACTGTACCGTCCCTGGCGGAATGGGTAACGGAGGTGAACGGGATTATGAGGATGGAGGAATTGCTGTCCGCGGATAGGGACAAATCAGGGCTCTTCGTCCAAACTGGGATGGTGTGGTCTGGATTCCGGGATGGTGCTGATTTGCCTCTCTGGCTGGATGGAATGTTCTGAACAAATTATATTACCTACCGGAGGCGCTTTGTCTGTATGTGTTTTCCCTTTGTTGTCTGGTGTTATGTGTTGTGTGTCCATATATTCAAAAGTGCTCTTATATGTGTCACTTTTCACTTTACTGGGGGGGCGGTCTCCCTGACTATTGCACTGATTTGACGCGAACATGGTACAGTTATTGCCGTTATATCTCTCTTATCACTCAATTCTGATAGGTGGGAGGCTACCTTTTACTGTTGTTCTTATACATGTATATATATGCATACTGTTGTTACACTATGATACTTCATTTAAATGTATTGCACTGCGTGCAAATTTCTTTTTTTTTGCACAAACCGTGAAATGTTTCTGTATTGTTATATTTTCAAAATAAAAATCTTTGATAAAGAAAAAAAAAAATATATTTCTAAAGACTTTCTGTATGGTGTTCGAGGAACCGGGTCGAACATATTCTGCCGCTGCCTCACTGCTGACCCTCAAACAAGGGAAATCAACTGTAGGGGAGTAAACCATTTCCTTCCGTACACTGGTGGCAGAGCTGGCGTGGAATAATGAGGCATTGGTGGCGACTTTCTGGCAAGGTCTGCACACATCAAGGATGAGCTTGCAGCTCGTGACCTTCCTTTCACCCTGGATGCCCTTATCCTGTTGGCAACCCGGATTGACATGAGGATCCAGGAACGTGCTCAGGTAGTTCACCGGGAGAGACGGCACTATAGACTGGCACTCATGTTCCAGAGACCCGTACTGCCTTCTTCAGTTGTTCCACCTGCAGGTGGACAGACTCAAATTGTCCGATCAGGAGAAACAGCGCAGACACTCTTCAGGTCTGTGTCTGTATTGTGGCCACAAAGGCCATTTTGTGCATCAATGTCCACAGAAGCGGGGAAACTCCAGCACCTGGGTTTGGTTGGAGAGACATCCCTAGGTGGAACGACGCCAAATGCCAAATCCTCTCCCAAATAATCCTTCCAGTAACCATTGTCTCTGGTGTGAAATCACACACTGTATCTGCTTATCTGGATTTCGGAGCGGCTGCAAATGTTATTCCATCTGGCCATGGTTCCTCTGGAGAGACCCCTGTCAGTCGCCTCTGTGATGGGCAACTGCCTAAACCTATCCTGTCCATCACAGAACCGTTGAGACTACAAGTCGGAATCCTCCACTTGGAACAGATTGCCTTCTTCGTCTTGCCAAAATCTATCAACTCTATTCTGCTGGACCTGCCTTGGCCTCGTCTACATGCTCCAGTTCTTGGCTGGAGTTCCAGAGAGATCCTCCAATGGGGATCCAAGTGTCTTCATCGCTGCCTGCTACAGGTTCGTCCTATTCTGCTTCTACTGCCTCAGTCACTCTCTGGACTACCCACACATTATGAAAGCTTTGCAGACGTCTTTAGTAAAAAGCAGGCAGAGGTTCTTCCTTCCCATCGTTCCTTTCTATCCTCTCTCCTTGCCAGAGACCCAGGCCTTGATGGCTTACGTCAAGAAGAACCTTAAGAGGGGGTTTATCCGGAAATTTTCTTCTCCGGCCGGAGTCGGATTCTTCTTCGTTAAAAAGAGAGATGGATCACTTCGTCTATGTATCGATTACTGTGACTTGAATCAAATCACGGACAAAAACAAGTACCCCTTGCCGCTATTCTCAGAGCTCTTCGATCTAATTCGTGGAGCCAAGATTTTTACAAAGCTGGATCTATGTGGGGCTTATAACTTGATCCGAATCCGTCAAGGTGACGAATGGAAGACCGCATTCAACACCCGAGACAGTCACTATGAGTATCTCTTGATGCCCTTTGGTCTGTGTAATGCACCAGCAGTATTTCAGGAATTTTTGAATGACGTCTTACAGGATCTTCTGCATGTCTGTGTGGTGGTTTATTTGGACGACATCCTGTTCTATTCACCAGATCTGACGACACATCGGAAGCATGTTCGCCAACTCCTGTCGTGGTTAAAGGGGAATCGTCTATATGCAAAACTCAAGAAGTGCATGTTCGAGAGGAATTCTCTGACCTTCCTGGGCTACATTGTCTCCGATCGTGGACACAAGATGGATCCAAAAAAGTTGAAGTCCGTCTTAGAGTGGTCACGTCCACAGGGCCTTCGGCTATTCAGCGATTTCTGGAATTCGCTAATTTTTACCGTCAGTTTATCCCAAACTTCTCATCTCTGACTGCTCCAATATATGCTCTTACTAAGAAGGGGGTGAACGCCCAGGTTTGGACCCCGGAGGAAGAGTCAGCATTTTCTAGCCTCAAGAGCGCTCTCACTTCAGCGTCAGTTCTTCATCATCCTGACATGTCTTGACAGTTCTTACTAGAGGTAGATGATTCTTCTGTTGATGCTGGAGCACTACTGTTTCAAAGAAACTCCAAATTGTTCTCTCCTGCAGAGCGCAACTACTCCATTGGGGATCGGGAGTTACTGGCCGTCAAGTTGGCCTTGGAGGAATGGAGACATCTGCTGGAGGGCGCTGCTCACTCCATCATCATCTATACGGACCACAAGAATCTCATGTACCTTCAGTCTGCACAACGATTAAATCCTTGTCAAGCCAGATGGTCGTTGTTTTTCGCCCGGTTCCAGTTTCTGCTCCACTTCCGCCCTGCAGATAAAAATGTGAGGGCCGATGCTCCATCTCGGTCATTTGAGACAGATGACACTGAGGAGACTACCCAATATATCATAGATCCTTCCAGGATTATTGCCGTGAACCCGCTGCAAATTAAAGACATTCTCCCTGGAAAGGCTTTTGTTCGTCCTGCAGACAGGAAGAGGATTCTCCTCTGGGGACAAACTGGCTGGGCACTCTGGTGTTCAAAACACATGGGACTTTATATCTCATCATTACTGGTGGCCCACCCTTCCTAGAGAAGTTGTGGACTATGTTGCTTCTTGTACCGATTGTGCCCAAGACAAGTCCTCACATTCCAAGCCTGCTGGCCTGCTTCAGTCTCTGCCGTTTCTGATGTACCTTGGCAAAAGATTACCATGGATTTTATCACCAACCTTCCTCCTTCTGCAGGTTGCACTACTGTCTGGGTTGTGGTGGATTGCTTTTCTAAGATGGCCCATTTCATCCCACTAACTGGTCTTCCTTCTGCTCCTTGTCTGGCAAATCTATTCATTTAGCATTTCTTCCGTCTGCACGGACTACCCCTCCAAATAGTGTCTGATCTGGGTGTACAATTCACTTAAAAATTCTGGGGCGCCCTCTGTAAACTCCTTGATGTGAAATTGGACTTTTTTTCAGCGTATCATCCTCAGTCTAACGGCCCAGTTGAAAGAATTAATCAAATACTGGAGAATTATCTTTGTCATATTATTTCTGTTCAACAACTGGGTGCAGCTTCTTCCTTGGGCCGAGTTCTCCAACCACAACCACACGAGTGAATCTACTGCCTCTACCCCATTCTTCATTGTATATAGCCAACATCCACCTGTTCCTCTTCCAGTCCCTGCTACATCTCAAGTACCTGCAGCTAACACTTCATTTGGAGAATTTCTTCAATCCGAAGCAGACTAAGTCCTCAATCCTACAGGCAATAGGCCGCATGAAGAGGAATGCTGGTAGAAAAAGTAGAAGACCTCTTCAGTTTCTTCCCGGAACCAAAGTTCCCAACTCCTTCCATGTCTCCCTCCTAAAGCCTGTAGTTCTGAATTGCTACAGCAAATCCCCTGGTCCTGTCACCTCCCCAGTGGTGCTTCTGACATCTTCGAAGTCAAGGAAATTCTGGACTATACAAGGATAGGAGGAAAAATCTTCTACCTGGTTGACTGGAAAGGGTTTGGTCCTGAGGAGAGATCTTGGGAACCTGAAGAGAACATTGATGCTACTACACTCATCAAGAGGTTCCCTCTGCATTCTGGTCCTAAGAGGAGGGGGTGTAAAGGTGGAGTACTGTAGCACTCGCGGCCGCCGTTCACTGCTATCTGGCTTCTCCTAGCGGTCACCAGCATTTATTACCTGTGCGCAGACATCCTCCTCCTCCTCCCTGAGGATGCCGGCATGTACTGCTCTTGTCCACTGCTTGCTCCCATAGGGGGCGCGCGTGCGCCCTGGGGTCCTCTTAAAGGGCCAGCCGCACCATTATAATCTTCCCCCAGCCTATTCCTGTGCACCTAGTCCTATATAAGTCTGTCCTGCCCTCCTTCCCGTGCCTGAGCATTGTTGTTGTCTTCCCATGTTCGTTTAAGCAAATGGTCCCTTAATTGTATCCGGTTCCCAGTGTTCCCGTATCCTGCTTCCTGAATCCTGTAACTGTGTTTGTTCCTGATCTAAAGTCTAGTGTTGGAGTCGAGTTTATTCCATCTACCACACCAAGCTACATCTGCCACGCCAAGTGTCATCTGCCATGCCAAGCGTCACCTGCCACGCCAAGTGTCATCTGCCACGCCTAGTGTCATCTGTGCCACAAATCATCTGTGCCAAAGCGTCTGCTACATCTCATTTATGTCAGAACTCTTATAAAGGTACTCTTGGGTTAAAGACTTTTCATTGACTGTTGTTTGGCCAGCTGCCGCTCTGCTGTGGCCTAGTGGGTCCACATAACCCAGAATCGTGACATTTATCTTGGTTCTGGTACTGTTTTTATGCACTGAGCTTGGTTCTGGTGTTGTATATATGTACTGATTTTGGTTCTGGTGCTGTATATATGTACTGAGCTTTGTTCTGGTTCTATATATATATATATATATATATATATATATATATATGTACTGAGCTTGGTTCTGGCATTGTATATATGTACTGAGCTTAGTTCTAGTGCTGTATGTATGTACTGAGCTTTGTTCTGGTGCTGTATATATGTACTGAGCTTGGTTCTGTTGTTGTATTTATGTATTGAGCTTGGTCCTGGTACCATATCTGTGCATTAGCCAGGGGATTTGTCTCAGCTTACTGCGCACGCCGCACTGTCCCACACCCTTCTCACAGTGCACAGCCTAACTAAATGTGCTGAGCATGCTTAGGATATTGAATGTGCGCATAGAGATCTAAAAATAATGGGTGAGTTTAATATAATGCGTGTCGGTAGGTAGGTATGTACGCTTAAGTAGATATATACATATTGTTGAAATCCAGTTAAACATTCTGGACGGGGAATTAATTTACTTACAGTCCACTTTAATACAGGGTGTATTTGGAATATTGTAATTGTTTTATTTGATTATTAGAATCATTTTCCATGGCGCAATACACCGCAAAACACCACAAAACAGGGAACCTGTTGTTAAAAATTGTAATCCGACCCCTGGACTCACCAACCAAAGTAATACCCACCGTGCCACCAGCCGCCTCAACACGCCTTTCACTGTAATCCTCCTCAGGGCGCGTGCAGGGTATATTAAGAATGCAAACTGAAACAGCATATTTCCCTGAAGTTTGACAGCTGAAATAGGACAAGTAACAGGAAAGGTACAAGTTTGAAATACAGTATGTTCTTTCTGAGATTCTATAATAATAGCAAGGAAAAACAGTTAACACAGGTTGGCCGAAGGGAAATCTTAAATAAAGCTTGTGAACAGAAAAAAGGGATGTTCATTTACGGGTTATAGCAAGTAACCATGTAGCTCCAGAGCAAAACTTCGAAGGTACCCCCTAAGCAATGTCAAGTATTCACAGTAAGTGTGATCAAGAATGAAAGGCATCTGGGATGATTAAAGGGAATCTGAGGCCTCAAAACTGCTGACAGCGGGATAAAGGGGTGGGGGAGGGCATTGTAAACATACCTTTTGTCTTGGTCAAGCAATTTGCATGACTGAGAAAACAATGTTTAATTCCTCCAGCCCCGCGATCGCAAGTGCCGCTAAGGCGGGACTTGATGTGCAAGTGCTTCTGCACTGCACGCTGCCAATCCCGGCCCTCTGCTCTGAGTGACTGATCTAGTGATCTCCTGATTGGCCGCTAGAGCCGGTACCCAGAGCAGAGAGTAGTACCGTTGAAAGGGTAATCAAACATCAGTTTGTCATTTATGCAACTTGTAATTTATGCAACTTGCATGGCTGAGACAAAAGGTATGTTTACAATGCCCTCCACCTCCCCTATATTACGCTGTCAGCATTTTTTTTGGCCTAAAACTGCTGACAGATTTCCTTTAAAAGGAGAGGATCCCATGTGAGTATAATTATTTGGAATATTTCAATTTAATATTAATATTAATCCAATGTAATACTTACCCTTTTTGAGGTAAAAGGGTTAACTGTGCTGAGGACATTAAAAACTGCTTCAAGAAGAATCCTTCACTGGCCCATGTTTGGAATTCATGAATGTCAAAGCAGTTTTTTTTAACTACCTAAGGCCTAATTTACACGAGCGTAATATACGCGCGTGCGACGCGCGTGCTTTTCACGCGTGTCGTACGCACCTATATTACTCTATGGGGCAGTGCAGACGATGCGTTGCGTAAAACTCACGACATGTTCTATAATCGTGCGTTTTTCGCGCATCACGCACCCATTGAAGTCAATGGGTGCGTGAAAACCACGCATGCCGCACGGAAGCACTTCCGTGCGAACTGCGTGATTCGCGCAAGAGCTGTCAAACTGAATGTAAACAGAAAAGCACCACGTGCTTTTCTGTTTACAAACATCCGAACGGAGTGTCTTAGACATGAGCGAACCGAACTTTACCGGGTTCGGCCGAACTCGTTTTGACCGAACCCGGCAGGAGACAGTCACTGTGCAGGGTGCTGAAAGAGTTAAACTGGTTCAGCACCCTGGACAGTGACTTCCGATTCCAATATACGTGAACGTGTAAAAAAAAAAAAAGTTCTGACTTACCGATAACTCCCGGCTTCTTCCTCCAGTCTGACCTCCCGGGATGACAATTCAGTCCAAGTGACCGCTGCAGCCAATCACAAGCCAAGCACAGGCTGCAACGGTCACATGGACTGCTGCGTCATCCAGGGAGGTGGGGCCAGATGTCAAGAGAGGCGCGTCACCAAGGACGCGTCACCAAGGATGCGTCACCAAGGACGCGTCACCAAGGCAACGGCCGGGAAGTTCTCGGTAAGTACGAACCTCTTTTTTTTTTAACAGGTTGCTCGCTATGGTGATCGGAATGCACTGTCGAGGGTGCTGAAAGAGTTGCTGAAGATCAGTTAACTCTTTCAGCACCATGGACAGTGACTGACGTCGACTAGCCTCATCTCTATGATGGCGGCTGCGCGAAAATCACGCAGCCGCGCATCATACACGGATGACACACGGAGCTGTTAAGTGCCTTTTGCGCACGCAAAACGCTGCGTTTTTTGCGCGCGCAAAACGCACACGCTCGTGTAAATGAGGCCTAAGAAGTACCCCCCTCTCCCTAAAATAAAGCTATTGAGTGCTTACTATTGGGCCAGGTGGACATTGCTTTTAGCTATAAGGGTACCCTAACTTTATTGTGGCTACTGACCGGAGCTAAATCAGCAGAGCTATGGATTCTGTGTTTATTTAACGCCTAATAAAGCACTACGGCCTGTTTAAGGCTCTGTTCACATTAGCATCGTGGTTTCCATTTATAACGGAAACCATGAGGCAGTGCTTGATCCGTTGTACTACAGCGCAAAGTTGTTGAGTCTTTTTGATGGGTAAAAAGACTGTTAAAGCTAAAAAAGAATCTAAGATGGGGCTTCCAACGTATCTAACATGGGGCTTCCAACGTAGATGTTATGAAAGCCTAAGCTAACCCTTGTTTAATGTGTCTTTATTTATTTGTTTTTACATTATTATACTTGAGCCTAATATTATTTCAGTCCTTACTTAGCCCTCTGCGTCTTTTCCTCCCCACCTTGGCCTTTTGGTGCTCTTCATCAATGCCTGCCCCTGTCTTCTAATGCAAATCAGTAAAAATGAACTTTGTCAGATGCTGAATCCCATAGTTGCTACCCTTGTGCTTGTGTGTATACATACAACCCCCCACATGCGCACATAGAAATGTACACATATACAACTCTTGTACAACTCTTGTTATCAATAAGAATATTGTCTATTAGGAAAAAGCTCCAGCAGTCTAATTGACTCTCTAAGAACAGCAGCTGGAGAGTCATTCCCTCACATATCCAACAATTGCCTCCATCCATGTGGCATGCAGGGACTTAGAATGAATTTAGATACCAAAGCCTCAGCTGATGTGCCTGGCATTTTCTATATGGCGCTGGTTTACCCACTGTGGTGATGGTCTTTATACCAGCTACTATGGCTTCCATGCAGTGGCGTAGCTATAGGGGTCGCAATGGTTGCAGTTGCGATCTGGTCAGAGCAGGGCCCCCGTTGCCACACACCGCTGGTTGTGCTTCCAACTGTAGTTGGGTCCTCAGGATGCAGATACAGTTCAGTTCAATGCTGGAGCTCTCACTGTGCTGCAAGCGGCTCAGCGCAGGCAGGCGCGATGTAGTGACGTAATTATACTGTATGGGGGCATTATACTGTATGGGACAACTATAAGGGGCATTATACTGTATGGGGGCATTATACTGTATGGGACAGCTATGGGGGCATTATACTGTGTGGGGCATTATATGGTATGTGGCAGCTATGGGGGACTTTATACTGTATGGGGAATTATACTGTATGTGGCAGCTATGGGGGCATTATACTGTATGGGACAGCTATGAGGGACATTATACAGTATGGGGGCATTATACTCTATGGGACAGCTATGGGGGCTTCATACTGTATGTGGCAGCTATGGAGAGCATTATATTGTATGCGTGCATTATACTGTATGGGGCAGCTATAAGGGGCATTATACTGTAAGGGGCATTATAGTGTATTCGGCAGCTATGGGGGGCATTATACAGTATGTGGCAGCTATGGGACATTATATTGTACAGGGGGCATCTTATTGTATACGGGCGTTACACTGTATGGGGCAGCTATGTGACAATATACTGTGGGGGCAGTTATGGGGGGAATTATACTGTGGGGCAGCTATGGGGGGCATTATACTGTGTGGGAGCAGCTATGGGGCATTATACTGTGGGGGCAGCTATGGGGAGCAATATACTGTGGAGGCATTCATGGGGTCTGTCGGGCAAGGCGGCTGGGCATAGCCGTGCGCAGGGGTCTGGCGGTGTTGGCACCAACGCCCATGAGCCTTTAGCTACGCCCCTGTTTCTATGGTTGCAATTTTGGCATTATGAGATCATAGCATTGCACTGTACCCTACAGATGAAATCTGGATGTTCTTGTTACAGTATATTCAGCTTATAATTAAATTTTTATAATACTGCAGACAGATAGGGGTTAAGATTATCCAACATTGGACAATACCTTTTAAATACAAATTAGATTGGTATCGTCTGTATCTGAACAATGGATATTTCTTGCTTCTTAATGTGTATTCTTCAATTTATTATCTATCGTATGTAAACTATTCCCCTCACAAATAAACCATTAGTCCCTGTCACATAAAGCGCACTTTTCTATTGCTGAAGAGTTAACTTCAGCGTGTATCGAACACGACACGTTTTTACCGAAACCACATTTAAGGTTTTTCTTTTGGGTTCACAGGAAGCACCTGCCAGAAAAGCGATGAGATTCTCTGTCACAAGTACTTGTAAAATCGAACCTTATCGCCTTCACATCTTAAGATAATGTTCAAGAATATGGAGATAAGCTCAGTCATACTCTACAGCCACAGTATGTGTTTGTGGCTTAGGAAAGATATTTCTCCATGAAATGTAACACACTGCTCTGTCTTAGTCACATGTAGTTAAATAATTCATTATTATTACCAAGATTACACGGATAAATCCAATCATACTGCTGGTCCCCAGATCTGCGGGAATGGTTATCAAACGTCTTTCCTGAACAAGTCATGTACCATCCAGACTCTCCAATCCATACAAAAAAAAACATTAAACCAACAGTAAGGTCTCATGCACATGGTCGTATTATGGCTCTGCTTCGTAATGAGCCGTAATATGTCATAGAGGTTCATAAGGCCTCTATTGTACCTCTGTATGCCTCCGATTTCATAAAGAGACACACTGAGATTTTTTTCTGTCGAATTCCAAACTAATCCAACATAAAAAAATAAATGTGACATGTTGCATCGGACACAAAATACACGGAGGTATTCTATTATAGAAGCATTGTCTCTAGGGTGGATTATCTCCATACATACGGCTCTGTGCCTGTGGCTCTGCTGTACGCCTGCGCCTCAAACTGTTACATTTTCTTATATATCATAAAAAGAAAATTCCTAACATATTAAACTACTTCTTTGTCATTAAGTGAAATTGTAATTTAAACAATGTATAATAAAAATTATTAATTAAAAAAAATGTTTTTTAAAATCTTTTAACATTTTGCGCTGTTATTTCTTTTTTTTTATAAACAATTTTTTTTAAACGCTAATGTCATATGATATTTCTATATGATATTACATTATGGACTGTACCCTAACCGATATTATTACTGGGCTGTCAGGTAGTCCTTTACAGGCCCTGTACTTGCTGTATAAAATCACCAGCCTCATTATAATGCTGGTGCTGGCGGGAGCTCTCTACCTGTGACAGTGATAATTATTGATCAATCCTGAAGGGATTAAACTGTGGGATCATGGCTGTCAATAACAGCCACACTGCTATGGGTGATTATATTGAAATGTAGGAAGGGGATATTTCCTCTGACATACATGTTCATGATTTTGCAGGATGAGATTAAATCTCATCTACTAATAAATAATAAGGTAACATGACAATGTGTTGCTATCTATTCTACTATCTCTACTATAGCATGTATTTAAATTTATGACTAGCCATTACAAATTACTGTAGAGATGTGTAGTACCACTATGGTATCTATTCAGCAGCAGTTATGAACGTATACATTCGTGTTCAATTAAAATGTGAAATATATAAATGTGAGTTACTAAATTATATAATTAATTTAGGTCGTCTGCAGTAAAACCTTTATACCTGACAGACTAAACATGGCAAAAGCAGTGACAATTTTCTTTGCAGGCCCACAGGCGTATAGCCTCTGGGCCTGGGACTGGGGGGGGGGGGGGGCATTAACCCCTTAAGGACATGGACTAGTTTGCACGTTCAGGACGCAGCCCCATTTTTCAAATCTGACGTGTCACTTTATGTGGTAATAACTTCGGAATGCTTTTACCTATCCAAGCGATTCTGAGATTGTTTTCTTGTGACACATTATACTTTAAGTTAGTGGTAAAATTTTGTCGATACATTCAGTATTTTATAAAATTGCATTTTTCTAAATTTAAATGGATCTGCTTGTAAGACAGATAGTAATACCACACAAAATAAATGCTAATTAACATTTCCCACATGTCTACTTTAGATTGGCATAGTTTTTTGTACATCCTTTTATTTTTCTAGGACGTTGCAAGCTTAGGACTTTAGCAGAAATTTCTCACATTTTGAAGAAAATTTCAAAAGGCTATTTTTACAGGGACAAGTTCAGTTGTGAAGTGATTCTGAGGGGCCCATACAATGCAAACCCCCATAAATCACCCCATTTTAAAAACTGAACCGCTCAAAGTATTCAAAACAGCATTTAGAAAGTTTATTAACCCTTTAAGCGTTTCACAAGAATTACCACAAAGTAGGGATGTAATTTACAAATTTCATTTTTTTTGCAGAAATTCATTTTTAATCCTTTTTTTTTTCTGTAACACAGAAGGTTTTACCAGAAAAACGCAACTCAATATTTATTGCCCGGATTCTTTCGTTTTTAGAAATATCCCACATCTGGCCCTATTGTGCTAAATCACTGAAACACAGATCTCCGAAGCAAAGGAGCACCTAGAGGATTTTGGGGCCTCCTTTTTATTAGAATATACACTACCGTTCAAAAGTTTAGGGTCACTTAGAAATGTTCTTATTTTTGAAAGAAAAGCACAGTTTTTTTTAATGAAGATAACATTAAATTAATCAGAAATACACTATATACATTGTTAATGTGCTAAATGACTATTCTAGCTGCAAACGTCTGGTTTTTAATGCAATATCTACATAGGTGTATAGAGGCCCATTTCCAGCAACCATCACTCCAGTGTTCTAATGGTACATTGTGTTTTCTAACTGTGTTAGAAGGCTAATGGATGATTAGAAAACCCTTGAAAACCCTTGTGCAATTATGTTAGCACCGCTGTAAATAGTTTTGCTGTTTAGAGGAGCTATAAAACTGACCTTCCTTTGAGCTAGTTGAGAATCTGGAGCATTACATTTGTGGGTTCGATTAAACTCTCAAAATGGCTAGAAAAAGAGAGCTTTCATGTGAAACTCAACAGTCTATTCTTGTTCTTAGAAATGAAGGCTATTCCAATGCGAGAAATTGCCAAGAAACTGAAGATTTCCTACAACGTTGTGTACTACTCCCTTCAGAGGACAGCACACACAGGCTCTAACCAGAGTAGAAAGAGAAGTGGGAGGCCCCGCTGCACAACTGAGCAACAAGACAAGTAAATTAGAGTCTCTAGTTTGAGAGATAGACGCCTCACAGGTACTCAACTGGCAGCTTCATTAAATAGTACCAAAATGTCAGTGTCAACATCTACAGTGAAGAGACGACTCCGGGATGCTGGTCTTCAGGGCAGAGCGGCAAAGAAAAAGCCATATCTGAGACTGGCTAATAAAAGGAAAAGATTAATATGGGCAAAAGCACACAGACATTGGACAGAGGAAGATTGGAAAAAAGTGTTATGGACAGACGAATCGAAGTTTGAGGTGTTTGGATCACACAGAAGAACATTTGTGAGACGCAGAACAACTGAAAATATGCTGGAAGAGTGCTTGACGCCATCTGTCAAGCATGGTGGAGGTAATGTGATGGTCTGGGGTTGCTTTGGTGCTGGTAAAGTGGGAGATTTGTACAAGGTAAAAGGGATTTTGAATAAGGAAGGCTATCACTCCATTTTGCAACGCCATACCATACCCTGTGGACAGCGCTTGATTGGAGCCAATTTCATCCTACAACAGGACAATGACCCAAAGCACACCTCCAAATTATGCAAGAACTATTTAGGGAAGAAGCAGGCAGCTGGTATTCTATCTGTAATGGAGTGGCCAGCGCAGTCACCAGATCTCAACCCCATAGAGCTGTTGTAGGAGCAGCTTGACCGTATGGTACGCAAGAAGTGCCCATCAAGCCAATCCAACTTGTGGGAGGGCCTTCTGGAAGCATGGGGTGAAATTTCTCCCGATTACCTCAGCAAATTAACAGCTAGAATGCCAAAGGTCTGCAATGCTGTAATTACTGCAAATGGAGCATTCTTTGACGAAAGCAAAGTTTGAAGGAGAAAATTATTATTTCAAATAAAAATCATTATTTCTAACCTTGTCAATGTCTTGACTATATTTTCTAGTCACTTTGCAACTCATTTGATAAATATAAGTGTGAGTTTTCATGGAAAACACAAAATTGTCTGGGTGACCCCAAACTTCTGAACGGTAGAGTATTTTAGGCACCATGTCAGGTTTGAAGAGGTCTTGTGATGCCAAAACAGTGGAAACACCCCCAAAAAGACACCATTTGGCAAACTACACCCCTCAAAGAATTTATCAAGGGGTATAGTGGTCATTTTGACCCCACGTTTTTTTTGCTGAATTTAGTGGAATGAAGCCGTGAAAATGAAAATCAAAATTTTTTTCCAGTAAAATGAAGACATTTATTATTTTTACAAGGCATAAAGGAGAAAAAGCACCCCAACATTTGAAAATCAATTTCTCCCGATCACGCCAATACCCCATATGTGGTGATAAACTGCTGTTTGGACAGACGGCAGGGCTCAGAAGGGAAGACAGTAGGCCATTGTTAGGCTTCTGGTCTGCCGGAGCAGTCAACGGAACCCGGCAATTTCATTGCAGGGTTCTTATCGGCTTGTAAACACCATTTATGCAGCGCTAGGTTTTGAGGGCTGCATCTAAGGGGTTAATCGGCCAGATCAGAGGCTAGCTCCAGTCCTGGCCTTGAAGCAGTGATAGTGATAAGCTATCACTGCTTTAAAACTGTGTCTGCAGATGCGTCTGCCGACACAGTACCCTGTTAACGCTGTGACGTAATAGTCCGTCAGTTTGCGTTAACATTACAACTCCTGTGACAGACTATTACGTTACATAGCGTTAAGGGGTTAAGGGGTTAATGTAAGTGGTGGTCAGGCTAGGGAAGAGTTTAAGTAATAGTGTAGTGAAACCAATGGCAGCTAAACAATAGCATGACGAGAGAAAGTGGGATGGGATATGGGCGGTATTACCGCCAGTTTGGCTTAAAACTAGCAGCCCGGAGCACCTCACCCTCTTTTGGCCGTTATTTATACGACAGACCATTTACCTGTAGCTGTGATCATGAATCGGCAAGAGCTGGAAGAAATCATCCGCCTCTGCCTTCAGGATGAGGGCTCCGTCTGGCTGCAGGCTCTCCTCAACGCGACTGCAGTACCTGAGTCCTCCTTGCCTGCCTCTCTCCCTGCTCGTTGCTCCATGCTGCCTACTCGTCTCTCCTAGTCCACGGTGGTGATTACCCGCTCCGTGTCTGGCAGACGCCGGGCGCATGCTCAAACCAGAGAGCAGCGTCCGGCCCCGTCGCAGATCTAGCAGTCGGTGTTGGGAGTCACGATCCCATCCCCCGGCATAATTTCTCCCTCCGGGCAGGGACTTGCGAGACCCAGCTCAGCGTCCACAAGATGGAAATGCAGTGTGTGCCACCACGCACATGGGGTTTACCGCTGCCACCACTGTGGATTTACCTAGGGCAGCTCCCCTTCACCCAGCATTCCGGACAAATGCTGGTGGGAATGCCAGGGTGGTTTATCCACCTCCTTTACGCCCTCAGGCCACCTCCAGCGGAGACTGGCACGACACCTCCCCTCCCCCCCTTGATGATGGTGCGGACCTGTCATTGGGGGACAGCGGGGTTGATCTTTTCCCCTGCGAACAGCTCCCTGTGAGGCCCACATCTCCCTCAGTTCCTAATGCCCCACTAGTGATACCTATGGGGTTGGGCCCTGAATATATATTAACTGAGGACATTGAGCGCTCCCCTTCCGTCCACTCAAAGGAGAGCAGCCACGCCGGTCGTTCTCGCTCACGGCGGAGGCATTCTTCAAGACGCAGGTCTGCTTGCCGTTCCAGTCGCCGTCGCTCTAGGCGCAGGAGATCCCCTTCTTCATCTAGATCCCGATCCGTGAGCTCCCGCACTGTCGTCTAACCGTGGAAGCCCAATTTGAGGCCATGACAGACGCCGCCATAGGAGTCGCTCATCACGCAGGAGTCAGCCGACAGGACCTGAAAAAAAGGAGGAATATCACAGCACCAGGGAAAAAGATAATAAAAATATCGGGTGCAAGCCTCAGTGAGACTTGATCCAAAGTCCCTTGGGTAAGATCCACATACAAGAAACAAGGCAGCACATCCAAGAAAACAGGGACATTTATTCACCGACCAATGCAACGTTTGGACCATTCTCAATCATGTGAACATAACACACAAACACAGTTTCTAAGAACTCACAGAGTCATAAATGATAATGACATAATCAATTCAAAAGTGTAAAATAGCATGCAATACATGTAATTAAAATAAACAAGGTATATCTCATCATAAATATAAAGTGCTAAGCAGATTAATAATATAATATGTGCATATAAGCAATGTAAGACTACTGAATAATACTTACAAGTAGCTAAAGTGGCTAATTAACCAGGTGAAAGTGGATTAAAAACACAGGTTACATTGCTACAAACATTGTAACAAGTGGACCTTCTGTTACTCTGTCTCCGCATCTCCTGATCATGCGCAGTGCATGTCAGTCAAGTCTTTCTACAGCTTTTGTCCCGTCCCAGTGATTATCCCTGTAAACTTCAGATATGTCCTTAATGTTAAAATTAAACCCTAACTATTTTATGTTAAAAAAAATCTTATATAGACTTCACATAAGTGTATATGTATATTTACAAGCAAAAATAGGAAGGATTTCTCCAGCTCACCTTGTAGGAATTGTGTATATTGTGGATGGTAGTCCTGGCGCTCGGATCCTCATGGTGGCACACGGAAAAACTTGTTGTTTTGTAGGAAAAGATGGTTGGATCCAGCGCTGACAGTAGTTAAAAGGAAACTTTTTCCAAGTTTTAATAGTTCTTAGTTAAAAGAAGATTTTCATTGGCGTATATAATTTATCTTGCAATGTTAGATTGGAGGTAGGTAGCCTACGCGTTTCGGATGGTATCTCCGTCCTTATTCATGGCTTAGGCGTATATAATTTATCTTGCAATGTTAGATTGGAGGTAGGTAGCCTACGCGTTTCGGATGGTATCTCCGTCCTTATTCATGGCTTAGAATAAGCCATGAATAAGGACGGAGATACCATCCGAAACGCGTAGGCTACCTACCTCCAATCTAACATTGCAAGATAAATTATATACGCCAATGAAAATCTTCTTTTAACTAAGAACTATTAAAACTTGGAAAAAGTTTCCTTTTAACTACTGTCAGCGCTGGATCCAACCATCTTTTCCTATATGCATATTTACACATTGTTTTTACATTACTTTAGATGAATATATGAACATGGACTTCCTCCTCTGAACTCATACATCTTATCCTCCCCACATGCTGACCATTTTATCCTGCGCTAGTATATCCTGTGATTTTGCCTGCTATATTTTTTCTAATAAATAATGTGGATTTATACAGTGTATTTGGTTATATTCATATTAGACTTGAGTGATGTTCCATACTACAGACCCGACATACGCGCCAAGTCACTATGTATTGACCTCCTCTGGTTGTCTACCTCCATTTGTTGGGACGTAGGGATGTATTTAGCCATGCTATATTGTAATTGTGTACCAGTTTAGGTATTGCACCACATTAGTGATCTGGTTGACCCCTTTATCTATTTACCATGGTCGGGGTTTAGTTCCTAGGCCTGGTTTAGTTTGATTCCAGATTTATTAGGGCCCATCCCATTTGGTTGATGTGGGCTGTGGCCCCTGAATGGTGGGTGGGGTCCCTATTGTCACTGGTGCCCTTTGCTGCATTGACATCCTATGTTTTGTGAATTTGGCCTTTTGGTACCCTATATCTACCTTGTCCCACTTATAGTGGAGGTCTCTATTCATCCTTAGGGTCTTGAATACAAGGTGTGCTTCAGTCTGTATGATTTATTGAACTTCATTTACATAGCTCTGTGACATATTTCCAGAGCTTCTTCCTTTTTTGGAATTTACATTTTGACCTAGATACACAGTTTAAATACAACATAGTAATTTAGTGTTTTATGCTTTTCTGTTTTTACATGATGTTATATGGCGTATATGTAATACACATATAGCACATATATAGTCAGCAGCGCTGTCTTCCCTCTCTAAGATGGCGTCTGGACGATCATTGACAGATGTGCACATGTGCAAGTGATGTCTTTGTTGACTCGTGCCGTAGTTCACAGCAATTACTGTTTCTGTCGGTTGTGCATGCTTAATGTGATCCTTCAGGCCGACGGGACCTGTCCTTATAGAGGTTCCAGTACTAGCAACCATCTCCTCCACTGCCTTCTACCATGGTTCCTGCATCGTCGTCCGGACACTGTGAGTCTGACTGCCTTAGGGCATGGGATTTTGGGATGAATTCTGATGGTGATCTTTTAGCTGTGTTGCGATCCCTGTTGGCAGGCACCACGTTGGTCCCGGCCGGATCACGTTACAAGCGGTGGCTGGGAAGTCTCTGGTAGAGGCTTCCACTTACACATTTACACCTTCTATTCCTGCTTTCAGGGATACTTATTTCTGTGGCATGGCTCCTCTCGGCACTTATCTTTCTGAGGATACCAAGGAAAAAATAGCGAGGAATGATTACATTGATATTCGGTCCTTGTGGTCAGTGGATTGAGGGATTGTCGACAAGGAGCGTCGTTTTGAAAGAGGGGTTCCTACAAAACTGAAGGTTGCTAGAGCTTTCAACTACTGGCTTCAAGCCTTTGCGGTTTTGGGTTACGTAGTGTCACAAAAATTCTCAGATAATTTCAGCTTTTCATCTATTCAGATGCAATTTTTAACGCGTATGAAACGCATGGGAGTTCAGCTTGGTGGCGTGATGAGGAGTTTCGTAGGCATATGTCACAAAAGCCGGAGGTCGGGAGAGACACAAAAGTGACCGATGTCTGTCTGCGGCTTATGATGTTGCAGCGGCCCTTTCAGCCAGCGCCGCCCTCCCCCACTGCATTCGGCAGTCCTCCCGTCGGGGTCGGGGGTACCATTAATAAGCGAACAGGGTCATGCTGGCTCTTTAATGAGGGCCACTGTAAATTCTATGGGTCCTGTAAAATTAAACACGCTTAGGTTTTGTTCGGCTTTTTCCGGAAATCAATGTATTGGAGTACGGACTCAAAGTCTATGAGCCTGTACATCGGATTTCTGGAAAAAGCCGAACAGAAACTAAGCGGCTGAGCACTCACACGAGTGCTTCAGCTGCTTCGTTTTAGCGATTGGTGGGGGGTCTCAGTGCTCGGACCCCCACCAATCAAAACTTCTGACATGTCACTATGACATGTCAGAAGTTTGTTAAACGTTTAGCTACGCTTTAATTTTCTTTTGTTTGTTTTAGGTTGACGTCCCTCGGTATGGATCCCCAGCCATTCGCTTGTGTTCTGGGCTGAGCGCAGAGCGGCTATACGACCAGGTGGTCTTTCCATGGATGCTGAAATTTACTGGCGGGCCCTCCGGGGCCTCAGGTGGTTACAGGCTTTGCCTGAGGTAGTGGAGATCAGCAGACATCGAATGGTACCGACGGTTCTGGTTATCCATATCGGGGTAACGATTTGTGTTCAGTTCGTCTGGGTGAGCTAATTGCTTTAATACAGTCTGACCTGGAAAGGCTTGCGTCTTTTTATCAAAAGCTGGTCCTGGTTTGGTCAAAAATAGTCCCGTGGGCAGTTTGGCAAAGGGGACCAGGATGTGAATGCCATCGAGAGGGGTAGGCGCCTCTTGAATATGAGAGTTTCCAGGTATGTTAGAGCTCGGGGTGTAGTGGTTATTAGGCACAGGCAGCTCGAGGAAGATAACAGGTGCCTGTTACTGCAGGACGGGGTGCACCTCAATAACATAGGGCTAGATATATTCCTCTCGGGTTTACAGGACCGCATAGAACAGGCCCTATTTTTGTTGACCGGGGGTCATGGGGAGAAGGAATGGGCAGTTAAAGATGCACAGCCTCCTGATGGCGGTATTGGAGAATGTCAGTACTCACATGCCCTTTCATCGGCAGGCTGGCATTCGGATAGAAAAGAAAAGAAAACAATTCTTCTTGTTTATGTTATGATAAAATAATTAATAAATAAAAGCTGTGGCTGACACTCGAGTCAACCCACATTGAAAAGTAAAACTACCCATCTCAGCTGAATTTATTTGTATTAGTTTGCACCCTAGCCTAGTTGTACAAGGGTCAAAGGTTTGTTATGCACATAGTCTTGTAGGCCCACAGGAGTATAGCGACTAGGCCTGGGACTGGGGGCATTAAGGGGTCAATGTAGGGAAGAGTTTAAGTAATAGTGCAGTGAATCGTTAACCAATGGCAGCTAAGCAATAGCTTGATGAGGGAAAGTGGGATGGGATATGGGTGGTATTACTGCCAGTTTGGCTTAAATCTGGCAGCCCGGAGCAGCTCACCCTCTTTTGGTCATTATTTGTCCCACCCTCCCTCCCCAATTTTTCAAGTGTATTTAAAAAAATTAAAAAAAAGAGAGATGATTTAGGTGGATGTAATTTCTATGTTTAAAAAAAAAAACGAAAAAATTATTATTTACAAAAATAAATAAAATAAAAAAAACAAGAGGAAGGGGAGACGTTGTTTTCATCTTGCCATGGTTTGTATATTATGTTTGGATTGTTTTTTTTCTGTCACAGCTGGCGGTATTGGAGAAGGTCAGTACTTACATGCACTTCCATCGGCAGGCTGGCATTCGTGTAAAAAATTTACAAATCTTCTTGTTTATGTTGTAATAAAATAATTAATAAATAAAAGCTGTGGCCGACCCTTAAAGAGGCTCTGTCACGAGATTATAAGTGCCCTATCTCCTACATAATCTGATCGGCGCTGTAATGTAGATAACAACAGTGGTTTTTATTTTGAAAAACAATCATTTTTGAGCAAGTTATAAACTATTTTAGATTTATGCTAATTCGTTTTTTAATAGACAACTGGGCGTTGTAAAGAGGAGTGTATGACGCTGACCAATCAGTGACCAATCAGCGTCATACACTTCTCATTGTTCCAGCTCATTGTTACAGTGTGATTGTGCAGTGAAAGAAGCTGGGCTGGAACAATGTGAAGTGTATGACGCTGATTGGTCACTGATTGGTCAGCCTCATACACTCCTCTGTACAATGCCCAGTTGGTAAAAAGTAAAAAAAAAGTCTATTAAAGGGAGTGTCGCTAGAAAATCTTTTATTTTTTATTTTTTTTAGTTAAACAGTTAGTATGTACATGATTAGACATTGTTCTAATTTTTTTAATTTTTTCACAAGTCAGGAAATATTATAAATTAGATTTTAATTTATAACATTTCCCTGTGCTGGTCACTAGAGGGAGCAATTCCCAAAATTGCAGCATTGGCATGTGGTAAAGCAACCACATGCTGCAAAATTTGAGAAGACACACTCGCTCTAGCGTCCTCAAACAATCTCCCCTCCTTTATCCTGGCTAGTGGCAGGAGAAAGGAGGGGATTGAATGTTCAAACCTCCTACACTGTGTGCCGCCATTTTTTGAGCAAATACACAGTGTAGTAGGCTTACATACAGTGGTAATCACACACTAAAACACGAACATACACAAACATAACTTACATGCTCCTGCCGCCGCCGCCGCTCCCTCCGGTCCGTCCGCTCCCTCCGCTCGCTTCTGAACACATGTCCGGAAGCCGCGACCGAAAGAAGTCATCTTACTGTCCAGCCGCGGCTTCTGGTCTACAAGAAAATGGCGCCGGATGTCGCTCGGCCGAAGACCTTCCATTTGGACTGTGTGGGAGCGGCGCATGCGCCGTTCCCACACAGACGGCGTACACCATTCGCGCACACCGTTCGCATTCTCTATTGGGATGTATGTGCCGTATTCCATCTCTGTATGTGTCGTTAATCGACACATACAGAGATGAAAAAAAAAATCGCAGCCCCCATAGTGAAGAAAAAGTTAGAAAAAGAAAAAAATTAAAACACAAACACACAAATAAATAACATTTATTTTAATAAAACACTAAAAGCAAATTGATATAAAAAAATGTTTTTAAGCAACACCCGTCCTTTAAGAAACCAATTAGCATAAATCTAAAATTGCTCATAACTTGCTCAAAAACGATTGTTTTTCAAAATAAAAACCACTGCTGTTATCTACATTACAGCGCCGATCAGATTATGTAGGAGATAGGGAATTTATAATCTGGTGACAGAGCCACTTTAAGTCAACACACGTTGAAAAACTAGCCATTTCGGGTGAATTTATTTGTATTAGTTTGCACCTTAGCCTAGTTGTACAAGGGTCAAAGGTTTGTTATGCACACAGTCTAGCTACCATCTGTCTTTACACATATGCATGGTTCAGTATCCTATATCTACACATATATATATATATATATATATATATATATATATATATATATACACACACATTACCGTTCAAAAGTTTAGGGTCACTTAGAAATGTCCTTATTTTTGCAAGAAAAGCACAGTTTTTTTTCAATGAAGATAACATTAAGTTAATTAGAAATACACTCTATACATTGTTAATGTGCTAAATGACTATTCTAGCTGCAAACATCTGGTTTTTAATGCAATATCTACATAGGTGTATAGAGGCCCATTTCCAGCAACCATCACTCCAGTGTTCTAATGGTACATTGTGTTTGCTAACTGTGTTAGACGGCTAATGGATGATTAGAAAACACTTGAAAACCCTTGTGCAATTATGTTAGCACCGCTGTAAACAGTTTTGCTGTTTAGAGGAGCTATAAAACTGACCTTCCTTTGAGCTAGTTGAGAATCTGGAGCATTACATTTGTGGATTCGATTAAACTCTCAAAATGGCTAGAAAAAGAGAGATTTCATGTGAAACTCGACAGTCTATTCTTGCTCTTAGAAATGAAGGCTATTCTGTAAAGGATCTGCCAGACACAGCTTCTGTGTCAACACCCATTCAGTCTGCACCTGCTTCTATGTCTGTGAGACTGACTCCATCTTCCACCACTCAGGATGGCAGGCTTAGGAGTGGGAGAGCCTATCACAGCCTGGCCAGACGGAGTTAGCTCCCGCCCTCTGTCTATTTATACCTGCCTTTCCTGTTCCATCTTTGCTTGTGATTCTTGTCTCCTGGTTTCCTGGCCCTGCGGCAGCTTCTTTAACTACTGACCCTCTGCTTGTTTGACCTTGACTTTACTGACCACTCTTCTGCTCTGCGTTTTGTACCTCGCTCATCTCCTTGTTTGACTGGCTCGTTCACCTCGCTTGTTGCTCACGGTGTCCCCGTGGGCAACTTCCCCATTTCCCCGGCTTCTTTGTACCCTTGTCTGTTTGTCTGTCGTGCACCTATTGAGTGTAGGGACCGTCGCCCAGTTGTACCCCGTCGTCTAGGGCGGGTCGTTGCAAGTAGGCAGGGACTGAGTGATGGGTAGATTAGGGCTCACCTGTCTGTCTCCCTACCCCATCATTACATATTCCATGCGAGAAATTGCCAAGAAACTGAAGATTTCCTACAACGGTGTGTACTACTCCCTTCAGAGGACAGCACAAACATGCTCTAACCAGAGTAGAAAGAGAAGTGGGAGGCCCCGCTGCACAACTGAGCAACAAGACACGTACATTAGAGTCTCTAGTTTGAGAAATAGATGCCTCACAGGTCCTCAACTGGCAGCTTCATTAAATAGTACCTGCAAAATGCCAGTGTCAACGTCTACAGTGAAGAGGCGACTCCGGGATGCTGGCCTTCAGAGCAGAGTGACAAAGAAAAAGCCATATCTGAGACTGGCTAATAAAAGGAAAAGATTAATATGGGCAAAAGCACACAGACATTGGACAGAGGAAGATTGGAAAAAAGTGTTATGGACAGACGAATCTAAGTTTGAGGTGTTTGGATCACACAGAAGAACATTTGTGAGGCGCAGAACAACTGAAAAGATGCTGGAAGAGTGCCTGACGCCATCTGTCAAGCATGGTGGAGGTAATGTGATGGTCTGGGGTTGCTTTGGTGCTGGTAAAGTGGGAGATTTGTACAAGTTAAAAGGGATTTTGAATAAGGAAGGCTATCACTCCATTTTGCAACGCCATGCCATACCCTGTGGACAGCGCATGATTGGAGCCAATTTCATCCTACAACAGGACAATGACCCAAAGCACACCTACAAATTATGCAAGAACTATTTAGGGAAGAAGCAGGCAGCTGGTATTCTATCTGTAATGGAGTGGCCAGCGCAGTCACCAGATCTCAACCCCATAGAGCTGTTGTGGGAGCAGCTTGACCGTATGGTACGCAAGAAGTGCCCATCAAGCCAATCCGACTTGTGGGAGGGGCTTCTGGAAGCATGGGGTGAAATTTCTCCCGATTACCTCAGCAAATTAACAGCTAGAATGCCAAAGGTCTGCAATGCTGTAATTGCTGCAAATGGAGCATTCTTTGACGAAAGCAAAGTTTGAAGGAGAAAATTATTATTTGAAATAAAAATCATTATTTATAAGCTTGTCAATGTCCTGACTATATTTTCTAGTCATTTTGCAACTCATTTGATAAATATAAGTGTGAGTTTTCATGGAAAACACAAAATTGTCTGGGTGACCCCAAACTTTTGAACGGTAGTATATATATATATATATATATATATATATATATATATATATACTAGTATATATATACACATGGGTAATATGGCAAGCAATAGGTCCTTTTAGCTAACAATGGACCATTGTCTGCTGATGTTGAACTATGACTTAAAGGCTATGTACACCTTTTATTATTTTTTTTTTATATAAATGTCTGTGAATGTGTTTGGTGCAAAATTCGAAATACTTTTGATATAAATTATGTTTTACTTTTTGAGATACATCTAGTTTGTATCCTGTATAAAGAGTAGCTGTATCTAGTGCTGAAACCTGTATATGTCAGGTCTGCGGCACTGACGGGTTAAGTGTTAGCGAGACACGCAGGGGCGACTTGTTATCTATCACATCTAAGTTATGAACTTGGATGTGATCAGTAACTGCTCGATCCTGTGCGTCAGACCCGCTGACACTAAACACGTCAGTCCCACTACATACAGGATACAGGTTTCAGCACTAGATACAGCTGCTCTGTATACAGGGTACAAAGCAGCTGTATCTCAAAAAGTAAAAATATTTTTTAATAAAAAGTATTTAGAAAGTTGCACCGAACACATGGATGGACATGTATAAAAAAAACAAGAAAAAAACAAAACTATTTCAAAGGTGTACATAGCCTTTAATATCACAATACAGCAACATGGAGTTAAAATAAGTGAATGGTAACTTCTGTATTTGCTGTACTGTATGTCAGCAGCTCCATCCTACATGCAGGATATATATACTTTGTGACTAATGTAGAAAATTTGTATTCGTTAAGGACACATAAATAGACTGAGTAGGAGTGTGCAGACCGGCAGTTTTCATTGCTGTACACTTATGGGGCTTCTCTAGCAGCTAACACCTTTACATTTTCACACTTCATGGAAATAATTTCTTATGAAAAGGGCAATCTGACAAATGTAAACTTCCCAGCTAAGAGTTAAAAGTAGTCGTATATTTCTCCGTTTATGTGCTGATGTCTTATAACTTTGTATAGGAAGCCTTTGTCAAACAGAATGAAGAACGACATTAATAAAAGTATGCTGAATCTTATTCCTGTAAATTCTAGACTGGGTAGTTGCTCATAAGCTACAAAATAGTGAGATGCGGTGGGTGGCTATAGTGATCTTGCCATTTATTTGGTAGAAGGTTGGAGCATAGGCAATAAGAATTTTAAAGCAGAAAGTCTGTATACTACTTAAAATAAAGAGGTATTGACTTCTTATTAAATATATAAAATGTCGGGGCAGATATTGCATTTATCCTGTCAAGTATACTATTAAGCTAGCCTAATAGTATACCTGACATATATCAATTTTGTAATTTACTTACTGTTAAGATTTCATTATTTTATTACTGCCAGTAAGTGTCTCCTTACCTGTAATCTGCTGTCCACCCCCTGTTGTCAAGCAAACTCCGTCCATAGTTGCAGAGTAGTGGTGACGGACTGCATGAAGTGGGGGGTATCTTCACTGTTTGCCTATACATGTCTATAGAGAGGGGAGGGAAGAAAGAGGAATCAGGAGCCGAGAAAAACACAGATACGCTGCCCATACAAGTCTATGGAGTAGGCAGGGGGTAGCAGGAGCAGAGGGAGAAAAAGATAGACACAGACATGTTGCAGCTTCCTGGTAAGAGTTATAGATCTCACCCAGCGTTGGATTCTCAGCTCCACTGCTCATTATTGCTGTACAATATCCTCGAGGCTGATGCAGCTTTTATATATATATATATATATATATATATATATATATTTTATATTTATATTTATATATATATTTTATATTTTTATATATATATATATATATATATATATATATATATATATATATATATCTATCACATAAACACAACAAAAATTTGAACAGCACATTCCAACTAAATGATGGAAAATGTGTATGCAGGTGCAGGAACACCTGTGACTGCAAATATACAGCAGAAAAAGAATGGCGACAGCACACTGCGACACTAATGCCACCTAAAGCACTAAATATAAATAAAATATGCACTATAAATAAATATGCACTAAAGCTAAATCTACTTATAATAGGGAGGTTCTTAGTGCACATTTTGATCAAAAAGTGTTAGCCCACCTGCCACGACAAGGCGACCTCTGTAAGGTGGGAAACTACGCTGCACATACACCCAGTTAACTGGGACTAAGCCTAAATATATACCTGGAGATGGTAGGATCCAGCATTGAACTAATTAAAATCACCCTGGGTGTATGTGCAGCGTAGTTTCCCACCTGACAGAGGTCGCCTTGTCGTGGCAGGTGGGCAAACACTTTTTGATCAAAATGTGCACTAAGAACCTCCCTATTATAAGTAGATTTAGCTTCAGTGCATATTTATTTATATTTAGTGGTTTAGGTGGCATTAGTGTCGCAGTGTGCTGTCGCCATTCTTTTTCTGATATATATATATATATATATATATATATATATATATATATATATATATATATATATATATCTGATAGAGATAGGAGAGCAGGATTCTCCTCTTCTATGTGTGCAGTCTATAGAAGACATGATAGCAGGCTCTGCCCACTAGCTCAAAGGAACTGAGACTTAGAGATAGAGCCTGCAGAGGGGAAAACTGCTAAATAATACAGAATACAAGTCATATAATGGGTAGAAATAGTGTCATTCCACATGTGCACACACATGACCGCTTATTCTGAAAAGTCACCTGAAAGTTAGGTGCGCTTTAATATATTCTTTTGGACACTGTATGGTATGGCTTTTTGGGTGTTGTATCACACCAACTCTGTGATGTTTCATACGAAGATTTGAATAACTGAGCAGATTTCTAGAAAAGCTGGGTAACAACACCTGCCAGAATAGAAATGGCAGAGAAGAATTTGGAATTAGAATTTTTCATGCTGCTGTGCAGTAGAATCAGATTAAACATTTTAGGTCATTTGTTTTCTGCAGTGTAGCTCAAAAGAGAAGCCTCAATACTAAATGAACAAATGTGTGCTTGTGTTCAGTTTATGCATTTTTTTAATGACTTGATATTAAATAATTTCATGTGGTACAGCTACGCCTTATCCAGAGTATCATTGCTAGGTTTTATGCCGTTGTAGTTGTGAAGCTTGAAAGTTATATATTATTTGCGCTGACTGTGCCCTACAAATCATCTCTCCGACCCCCAGCCACATGCTCAGTGGCTTGTTTGTTGGGTTTCCTGCTCAAGGGATGAGAAAGATGCACATGCTGATCTCTACAGATGTGAAGAAATGTTTGTAGTCTATGCTATGGTTTCTAATACTATAAGCAGAAAAATAAATAAAAATAGTCTACGGTTCTGGCTGTAATCAAAATTCTGGACGATAAAATACAACTCTGTCTTAATTATGCTGCGTATGTATGAGAATTTAACTGCTTTTTACATTTATTGCATAATAATTATATAGTATATGGCTTTGTGTCATGTGAATAATCACAAGCTATTTGGAAATGTGTCTTATTATAAAAATGGGTTTATAATTCCCCTGTAAGGGATGACAGCCCTTAATAAGACAATAACATAAAATATGATCCATTAGCTGAACATTGTTGTCTTCACCTTATTGGCTTCTGTTTCTGGGTTTTTGAGATTCCAGATTACTTTAAAAGTACTGTGCTGAAAACAAGTGCCAAAAATGAGAATTTCTGGATTATTGGATGATGGATTAGTGGAATGTGCTGTTTTATATGTAATAATATAGAGTAGTTAATTTGGGTACAATCATTAGGCAAAAAAATATGTCTTTACTATTTATGTCTGTTCTTTTATTTTAGCTTTTACATTTTTTTTTCCTTTATCTATTACTCTGTGTACTATGGGGTAGGTGCTTTGAGTGCAGCAGATTTGTCTCAAAAGTTGGGGTATTTGTATTTTCAAATTAATTTATTGATAAGGCAATAGAGAATAAACTTACATACAATCATTTCATATAGAACAGTTGGAATCTACAACACAGAAGTACACAGGCAGGGCTGTATTTAAAACCTATTTAGCCCATACGTCCCCAAAATAATGATGTCATCCTGATATCCACATCTATTTCACCCATATTGTTTAATGGGAAAAAGGTTTATAAAATACAAAAATATAACTAATTCATTAAGAAAATACAATATTGTAATTATTTTTGATGATAGATAGATATTAGATAGATAGATAGACAGATAGATAGATACAAAAGTCAAAAGAGAGCAGCACTAAAAAGTGTTTTTTTATTCACCCATTGATATTCGAGGTTTCAGCCCCAGCATGGGCCTTTCTCAAGCTAGATAGATAGATAGATAGATAGATAGATAGATAGATAGATAGATAGATAGATAGATAGATAGATAGATAGATAGATAGATAGATAGATAGATAGATAGATAGATAGATAGATATGAGATAGATAGATAGATAGATAGATAGATAGATAGATAGATAGATAGATAGATAGATAGATAATGAGATGGATAGATATGAGATAGATAGATAGATAGATAGATAGATAGATAGATAGATAGATAGATAGATAGATAGATAGATAGATAGATAGATAGATAGATAGATAGATAGATAGATAGATAGATAGATAATGAGATGGATAGATATGAGATAGATAGATTGATAGATAGATAGATAGATAATGAGATGGATAGATATGAGATAGATAGATAGATAGATAGATATCACATAAACACAAAAATTTGAGCAGCACATTTCAACAAAATGAAACAAAACGTGTATACAGGTGCAAGAATGCCTGTGACTGCAAATTTATACAGCACAGAGTAGGTCCCCAGCTATAGAGGACGTCTTGTCGTGGCAGGGGGGCCACACATTTTGATCAAAGTTTGCACTAAGAACCTCCCTTTTGTAAGTAGATTTAGCAGTAATGCATATTTATTTATATTTAGCGGTTTAGGTGACATTGGTGTTCGCAGCCATTTTCTTGTGTGCTAGATAGATAGATAGATACTTAAACATGCTGTTCCATCATTTCTTAGTTAAATTGGTTTCTTTTGATTGCGGCACCGTGACAATCATTGTTATCGGCGGGACGATCGGTAAATGTTATTCTGATCATTGCAATATTTACATAGGGCATTGCTGCCCAGCGCATGGCTCTTTCAAAAGTCGTTGCTAGACAAAAATGCAGGGCTGTATTGAGGGCTGGCTGGGCATGTGCTACCAGAAGTGCCAAGGCAGGGCATATTAATGCTGATCTAAACATCTTTGTATGCATGTTTTGCATGTATTATTATGTGCGAAAGTACAAAATAGAATATTTGCCCCGGTTGAATGAACACCTACCTTGGTCCCTGAAATAGTGACGCACCTCCACTGTCAGGGAGAATACTCCTTGCCATCGGCTGCGAGAATCATTGTGAAAGAAATGCTTGAAATATCATGGCGTGTAAAGGAGCCTTTAGAAATACGTTTTAACAATACAATACAATAATACATAATGTTAGTGATTACTTTAGAGGAAGTCTCCCTTAACTTGCGTTTACCCGCACATACATTCACGCTGCTGTGCAGATGTGATAGTGGCAGTTGCTGGAAGAGTGGAACAACTTTAAAATTGTATGAAAACCTTTATTTCTGCTGCTGAACTCAATGCATTCTTTATTAGCAAGTTAAAAAATACACGTTGTCTTTGCTGTGTTGAACTGGGTGAAACAGGAGAGCACAGCGGTTCCCGGTAGAATAGGTGCCACTGAACCATGACACTGTCAGATCACTTTTGTAAGTTGGTTGATCCTTCCAGTATCAGTTACTCTCAGTTACAGTACACTGGATGTCTTCCTTGTATATCCCCATCACGTTTTATGTAGTAGGCAAGACTACTATGGTAAGAAGGATGTATCTCTATGTGAAGATGCTCATTACTTGAATGATGGTTCTCGAGCGGAGAAGTCAATAAACTGAGGGACGTACTGTTCCACCGCAGGAACCTGTATATTCAAAATGAAGACTTATTCAGCTATTCTTTACGGTTTAATATGGCTTGTCTCCGCAGTCCTGGATCTGAAAGGTAAGCCCAATAAACCCAGAATTATTGTACATAGCAAATTTACCTTTAGAGCCTTTAGAGGTATTCCAGCCACAAACTTATATCCCCGGACTTATTCACTCGACTGACTCTCCATTCAAACTCCTCCTCACCACTCTCCTGCGGTCAGACACCCACTGGTCTAACATCGATCACCTATGATTGTGGCTGCAATGCCCCTTTAATAAAACTATCAATAAGTTGTTAAACGTTGTCATAGACTATTGAGCATGTACTGATTAGTAAATATTTCTAAAAGCCCCAAACCATTATATGTACAGTTATTTTATGCAGAAGTTTGTAGAGTATATGTGGCTATGGTTAATGTGGACCTAAACATAAATACATACATACAAGCTAATATGTCCCATAATCACCTTGTTAAAGGCTATGTACACTTTTGAAATCGTGTTGTTTTTTTTTTAACTAAAACGTCTATCAGTCTGTTTTGTGCAACTTTCTAAATACTTTTTATTAAAAATTAGTTTAACTTTTTGAGATACTGCTGCTTTGTATTCTGAAACCTGTATCCACCAGGTCAGCGGGACTGACAGGTTCAGTGTCAGTGGTCTCTGACAAGCAGGATCGAGCTGTTACCGATCACATCTAAGTTCATAACTTAGATGTGATCGATAAGATGTTACAGAACCCATCAGTGCTGCTGACCTGACGGATACAGGTTTCACAATACAAAGCAGCAGTATCTCAAAAAGTAAATATAATTTTTAATAAAAAGTATTTGCAAAGTTGTAGAAACAAACTGATAGACATTTTTATTTTTAAAAAAACTAAACAAAGATACGGCCAGCCACACATTTCCCCTGCAGCGGCACCTTCAGGGAAAATGTAGCATTGCATGCCAATCATGGCTGTCTATGTAAGGCCAGGATATGCCGGGTCCCCCCACTAACATCCATGTATTTTTTTTTCAACAAATAATTTTTTCTTTATAAAAGTAGTAAAACATAAAACAGATATATATTTGGTATCTCTATAATTGTATTGACCCACAGAATAAATTTAACATGTCGTTCATACCGCATAGTGAATGCCGTAAAAACAAAACCCAAAAAACCATCGAGCAATCGTTTGTTTTTCTTATTTCACCCCACCAATATTTTTTTTTCCGTTTCCTAGTACATTATATGATTTTTTTAAATCTATTTTTATAGAATCATTTCTATCATATATACTAATATCTGGAAGCAATTCAACTTCTGTATTGCCTTCCATATCAAGTGTCTATTGGAAGCGTTCTGACAGGGTCGCTCTGTACGTGTATATACAGCAATCCACTATCTTACAAAAACTTTTATTATCTGAAAAACTTTTTGCACAGTATATCCTACAGTAATGTAAGGCATTTAATGACTTTTTAAAAGAGACAAATTTATCTGTTGCTTGACTATACTTTCAGTGTGCATATGTTTTAATAGTTGACACACAGGTATTGTACTATTAATTGTGTGCAACATATGGCCCTCCCAAGGGTGTGACACCCGGACCCCGCACCATTAAGCTGGTCTGGTGGCCTGCGGGCACTGGATATTATGGCACACAATGCTATCTACGGAGCCAGAAGCAGTTGGCTCTGTACATAGCATAGCGGCCGAACTGCAGGTCTGCTCCTATTCACTTGAATAGGAGCAGAGCTGCAGTACTGCAGCTCGGTCGCTATTCTATGGCCGGAACAAACTGCTTCGTCCGGTGCACGGAGTCACCGGACCAGCTGATCTGTGCGGGGTCTGGGTGTCGGACCCCCACAGATCATGTACTGATGACCTATCTGGTGGATAGGTCATCAGTTGTCAGGAGGTGGAAAACCCCTTTAATCTCAAATTAAGATACACAGACATAATATTTCCAAAGAGCAAACATAATCCTAGTAAAATAGAGCCAGACCACAAACAGTAAATAAATTACTCGAACCGTAGGGAATGTCCAGACAGCTATTCTACCCCTCCATTCCTTTGATAATTGGGGCCCTATGTTCACACGGCTTATTTACGTCCGAAAATGCGGCTCGATAGCGTCGGCAAACATCTGCCCATTCATTTGAATGGGTCTTACGATGTTCTGTTCCGACGGTCATTTTTTTTACACCCCGCTGTCAAAAGGCGGGGCGTAAATAGACGCCCGCGTCAAAGAAGTAGCTGTCACTTCTTCAGACTTTAAATGGAGCCGTTTTCAATTGACTCCATGGAAAAACAGCTCCATTTACGTCCGTAATTGATGCAGCGAAAAAGCGCCTCAACATGCCATGACGGCTGAAATTACGGAGCTGTTTTCTCCTGAAAACAGCCCCGTAATTTCAGCCGTAACGGACGCTGCCGTGTGAACATACCCTAAGGCAGATTTTCTTTTATTGAGCCTTCTTTGGTGCAAATAAATTTAGACAAATTTATTATTGATTTGCACCAAAAAACACTGATGATTGTGTCTCACTTTTCAAAGGTGCCTAGAAAAGGGACATTTCTAAAATGCACCGCTGTGCACCAAACTTACACCAAAATTACGGCAAAAAATAAAACTGTGCTAAACTAAGCCATCCAAGAGGCGGTATAAGGAAGAAGAAAACATGTCTATCAAGATGCACCAAATTTACCTCACAGCATTCGCCACTTTGCTAAATTTGGTGTCTCTTCAGACTGCCTGGTCTATGATTAAGCTGTCTAAGACCTTATTCATACAAACGTATTTCTCGTCAGTGTGCTGTCTGCTTTAACAACGGACAGCACACTAAGCATTGCAATTCAATGGGGCTATTCACACAAACATGTCTTTCCCGAAACGTGTGTCCATTGCGAGAAACCCTCAGAATGTTCTAATCTGGTCCGCTTTTGCAGCATTAAAGTCTATGGGTGCGCAAAAAAAACAAATAGACAGCACACAAACAACATCCATGTGCTGTCCATTTGTTGAAGGATCAGTTGCTAGAGAAATGCAGGGGGTCGAAGTGAAACTAGGAAGTGTTCACTTAGTTTGGTACAACTTGCTTTTTGAACTTTATTTAATGCTGTTTTTGAAAAAAAGTTATGGTAGATTTTATTGTCAGATGGGAGATTTCATTGCATGTTTATGACACGGTTAATTAAATTATGCCGAAAGTAAAACCAATCAGTTTTTATTAATTTAATGAGAATGAGGTTCATGTACTTTCTTCTTTCCATACATTGTGAAGGTGTAGAGTCAGCAAAAGGAAAATATGCCCAGATGTTATTTCGAGACTTGTTTGAAGATTACTCTAACGCACTAAGACCAGTGGAAGATACTGACAGAGCATTAAATGTTACTCTTCAGATTACATTGTCTCAGATCAAAGATGTGGTGCGTATTTTACCAACTTTCTGTTGTCTATGGGCAAGGTCTTCTGTTACATGCCTGTGATTAGCAGGAGCCATTGTGCATTTTTAGACTTCAGATGTGATTTATGGATTTACAGTATAATCAGCCATACAGTACATTGTAGGTTGATCTATACATATGGTATGTTCACAGAGCTAAATGTATAGGTCTTGTAAATATGGCAGCATGTGATATATTTATATATATGTATATACAGGGTGGGCCATTTATATGGATACACCTAAATAAAATGGGAATGGTTGGTGATATTAACTTCCTGTTTCTGGCACATTAGTATACGGGAGGGGGGAAACTTTTCAAGCTGGGTGTTGACCATGGCGGCCATTTTGTATCCAACTTTAGTTTTTTCAATGGGAAGAGGGTCATGTGACACATCAAACTTATCGAGAATTTCACAAGAAAAACAATTCTTAAATTGCTCTTTGTCATTGATTTTGTTTCCAGGATGAAAGGAACCAGATATTAACTGCATACATTTGGATTAGACAGAGCTGGTATGATGCCTACCTGACATGGGACAAAGATGAGTATGATGGCCTAGATTCAATTCGTATTCCAAGCAACATGGTATGGAGACCAGACATAGTGCTGTATAATAAGTAAGTGGACTACCAACAATGTTATTATTTTTATATTTCTGGAACCTATAAACCATTATTACCAGAAGTGATGAGCCTTTCTTTACTAATACAGCTTCTATTTGCACTTGCAAGGTGCTCTAAACGGAAAGTCTTGTTATAAGGATCCCTTGTCAATAAGCTGATCACAAAGTGTCACCCTGCTAGGATCCCCAGCGATAAGCGGAATCTGTGGGGAAACCGTTCAATTACCCTGCAGCGCCACCACAGCGGAGATTAAATATTACACAGTGCCCATTCAAATCCATGGGTGCTCTGTGTAATGCAGGACAGGACAGGTTCCCTACAGAGCGAGAAAGGGTCTTTGTAATTGCTGTCCACTCTGGCCAAGAGATGAGGATCCTGAACAGGGGACCCCTCTCTATTAACTCAGAATTCCCTAAGAGGGTATATGAAAATGTTTTTTTAAAACTAGATAACTTTTTTAGATAGATAGTTTGTCCATGGCCCAAATTCCAGCTAATTATATTTTCTCCAGTTTGTTGCTCTATATCAAAAACCAACATCATTATTTTATCATTTTTTCCTTATTGATATAGCAATAACATGTTCTGTAACACCGAACTCAAACCAATAATTTGTCCAGTGGCAATAACAATCTAGTTTATATATTCATGAGGAGAAAATACATGCAGCATAGAAAATGCAGTTTGGGTCATGGTTAAAGATATGGCAGTACTCTAACAGCAGATAAGAGTTGTTATTGTGGTCACATCTGGACAAATGACCTATATGACAAAACTATTATAGTGCCGATATTTACATTTTATTTCCCACATAGAGCATTGTTTTCCCTCTGAACGCTGATAAACACCCGATATTAATAAAACATAGAAAAACATATGCATCTTTTATTGCTTTTATCCAACAGGGCAGATGATCAATTTTCGGAGCCAGCCAATACAAATGTTGTCCTTCGGTATGATGGAAAAATCACTTGGGATTCTCCAGCCATAACTAAAAGCTCCTGCGTAGTGGATGTCTCCTATTTCCCCTTTGATAACCAACAATGTAACCTGACATTTGGCTCGTGGACCTACAATGGGAATCAGGTGGACATTATAAATGCAATGGACACTGGGGAACTCTCGGACTTTGTGGAAAATGTGGAATGGGAAATGCAGGGTATGCCAGCAGTGAAGAATGTCATTACTTACGGCTGCTGCTCAGAGCCTTACCCTGATGTCACCTTCACTTTGATCCTTAAGAGAAGATCTTCCTTCTATATATTCAACTTGTTATTACCCTGTGTCATGATATCTTTCCTGGCTCCACTAGGTTTCTACCTCCCTGCAGATTCAGGGGAAAAAGTATCATTGGGAGTGACCGTTTTATTGGCTCTTACTGTCTTTCAGTTAATGGTTGCAGAAAGCATGCCTCCTTCCGAAAGTGTACCATTGATAGGTAAGTTCTACGCATCATGAATGCTACCACTACAATTGGGGCCCCTTACAGAATGATCATTAGGGCCCTGCACAACAACTTGTTACAATGAATTGACACAAAGTTGTTATCTCATTTGGTCAAAAACATAACCATTAGCATAATCAGGCCTGGCCTTAGGGGTGTGCGACCTGTGCGGTCACAAAGGGTGCATAACCAGAGCCATTCTGAAGGGGGTGCTACGGATGTCCTGGCACCTGATGTTTTTGACTACCGCGAATCTTAATATTAATCATATAGCAGAATTATTTAGACATCGTAATGCACTGTTAGTATTATTTAGGCACGGTATGATGGTTTTAACTTATGCATTTTGTGGCACTGCTACTTATGTACATTACAGTATATTATTTTTTCAGAATATTCAGGTGGTTGCATTGTGATATTGGATAATTAGATACTATGGTATGATTATTTGTACACTGTATGACACCATATAGGGAAGGTCACCTACAGAAGGTAGCGCATAGTTCCCCAACCAATATAAGGCTAAGCATAATATAATCTTCCCCACTGTAAAAATTAAAGTTAAGAAACAAAGTCAGGACACTGAACATATGGTTTACCATACCTGGCATCAATTTCTAGGGACCACCTTTACTACTTTCCCCAAATTCAATTTTTTGGGACTAAAACATTGATAGCCTATGCTAAGACCACTGCCCATTAAATGAATTGGGCTGAGCTGCAGTACAAGGCAAAGTTTCATGTACAGAAGAGCAGCCAATGGGTTCTAGTGGTCAGACAGGCCATTGATCAAACTTTTATGGCCTAGTCCAATCTTTCATTCTTTGTCAGTCTGAATGAAGTCATATAGCATGCGCTGCATTTACCAACATAGTAAACTTACTAAACCAGGGCAAGATGTCCTGGAGTTGTTCTCTATAACTTTTCTCCTTCGAAAGTGGAAAGTGAGAAAGTTTTTGTACAGTCCCACCACTGGGATGTAGGAAAGCACCCATATAGTAGCTTCCCCAACGCCATCATGATGGCAGGTGCCATATAGACACTGAACAATTTAATATTTACATTTAATATTTTTTTATAAAATAATATATGGAAATATTGGTAATATGTATGTGATATAATAATAATAATAATAATAATAATAATAATGTCTTTCTTCTCCTATATTTTAGGCAAATACTACATAGCTACTATGACCATGATCACAGCGTCTACGGCTCTGACAATCATCATCATGAATATCCATCTTTGTGGTGCAGAAGCAAAGCCCATTCCTCACTGGGCCAGGGTCATCATACTTGACTACATGTCTAAAATATTTTGTGTCTATGATGTGGGTGAGAACTGCACCACACCACAGGATGAAAGAGACACCATTTCTCAGGACAGTGTTCATTCCTATGATGATTACGATAAAGAACAGGATGTCTATGACACATTCAAGCGCCCCCTTTCTATAAGAACAGATTTTGTATGTGACATTGACATCGATGATAAGCTCAATGGAAATAAGGCTGTTTCCGATCATACATTCTGTAACCACTGTATACATTACAGATCCCTGGCAAATAACATTGAATACATTACTAACTGGTACCGAGAACAGAAGTCAATTAGTGCCAAGGGAATTGAGTGGAAAAAGGTGGCCAAGGTGATGGATCGATTCTTCATGTGGGTCTTTTTTACCATGGTCTTCTTTATGAGCATTTTAATTATTGCAAAAGCAGTGTAAAACATTAACCCAGAAAAAAGACCTAATATAACAAAAAAAAAAAAATATGTCACATTGATATTTCGGGATGATTCAATGTTTTTATCCAATCAAAATACAGGAAATTGTCCACCAGGTAACCTCCAACCTCTACGTCTTCAAGAGTTTTAAAGTTCCTTCCCCTAATAAATAAATACTTTGTTGCAACTGCGTTATTGATTCCGTCAAAACCGCGTAATCTTTAACAAAAGTGACAAACGGAAACCATAAGCAACGTATTTGTCACCATTGAGATCAATGGTGGCTATGGTTTCCGTTTGCCTTTCCGCTGAGGGGTCCGTTGAGGGGTTCCCCCGATGGAAAGCTCAGACGGAACCGCTCAACAGAAAGACAACGCTGATGTGAACAGGCCCTAAATGCTTACTTTCCATGCCCTTTAGCGTTTGCCTGCAAGCATTGAAAAAGTGAACTAGATCTTTTGAATCAGAGTAAAGATTTATAGATCTAACATGAATTTGCCTTTATAGCAGGTTTGTGATGTTAATAAGGTCACGATAGAGGATGTGGAGAGGCTTATCTCTCACTACAGCTTGTATGATTAAACCATCCAGATTACCAGAAAATATCAATGTGTAAATGGTAAATGTACAGGCAGGCTGTAGGAGACCATGGTGGATTATGCAAGTTAGGTAAGGGTGTATTCAAACGCATTCATTTTTGCAGGGAAGTGTTTTGAATACTTAAGCATAATTTTGGGGGAGGGGTGGGGACCTCCACTCCAAGCAAAAACATTAAATGTCTCAAACTGCATGTTTTATTCATCCCATACCAAGCTTTTTGCATGACTCAAAGATTAACCCACCAGTCCCTGCATTCAAAGCAAACCCTGACACTTTTAGATGTTGACAAACCTCCTCAGCTGAGATATATATATATATATACATATATATATATATATATATATATATACATAGTACCATCATATTCCACAGTGCTGCACAGAGTTTGCAATCACTCATATCAGTCCCTGCTCCCAACAGGGCTCACAATCTAATTTCCCTAATTTAAGGCCCTTTTACACGGGACAATTATCGGGCAAACAAGTGTTTATATGAACACTCGTTCCCGATAATTGTTTGACTGCATAGACAGGGCAACGATCAGCCGATGAAGGAGCAAACGCTTGTCCATCGGCTGATTGTATTGTTTATGCTGCCAGAAATCTTATCGTTGTCTCCCAGTTATAGCTGTTTGAATGAGACGATGGAAAAACTTAAAAAATAGCTTGGTCATTAAGGCCTAAAATGGGCTGGTCGCTATTAAGGGATTAATAACATTTAATGTTATTATTTGTAATGACGGGGTAGGGAGACGGTCAAGTGAGCCCTAATCTATCCGCAACCCAGTCCCTGCCTACTTGCACGGCCCGTCCTAGGCGACGGCGTACAACTGGGCGACGGTCCTTACACTCAATATGTGCACGACAGACAACACAAGACAGGGTACACAGAAGAGAGGGAAGTGGGACAGTTGCCCACGGCAACACCATGAGCAACAGGAGTAGTGAACGAGCCGAGTCAAACCAGGAGAGTACGTGGTAACAAAAGCAGAGCAGAAGAATAGTCAGTCAATCAAGCCAGGGTCGATATGAAGCAGGTCAATTGTAAGTAGCAGGAACAGCAGAGCCAGGAACCAGAGAGAATCACAGGCACAGGACAAGCAGAAAATGCAGATATACATAGACCAAGGGCGGGAGCTAGAACCGTCTGGCCAGGCTGTGATAGGTTCTCCCACTCCTCAGCCTCCCAGCCTGAGTGGTAGCAGAACGAGTCACTCTAGCAGAGCTAGGCACAGATGCAGGCTGATTAACCACGGGCGTCGACACAGAAGCTGTGTCAGGCAAATCCTTTACATTATTATTTTTCTTTCTTTTATTTTCTTGCCCACTATTAAGGGGTTAATAACATTTAATGTTATTATTTTTTTTTTTTGTATTACCTTCGCAATATCCACTGTCTTCACACTGGACCACAGAAAGGCACAGACGGGATGGGAATGACTCACTGACTCTGACACAGTGGTAGGCGGTTCTTGCCCCCTCCCATTCTTCCTGCCTCATTCTTCCTCCCTCACTCCCCAAACTGTTTATTTCATTGGTGCCAGTGGTCTACATCCCTCCTCTGCTTTAGCAGCACTTAAGTGTGCTTTGGAGCTAAAAGTTCACTTACATGCTGCTTCGGCAGCAGAGGAGGGACCTGCCTCCTTCACCGCTGTAATGTCAGGACAAAACTAGAAGTTGAACGGTCGCACGTCCGGTTTTGTCCCAATAACGCCATAATACAAAGTACTACTTACCGGTCCAGATAGCAAGGGGTCTACATGGGCACTGTGTGTGGTACTATCAACAAGTGTCTGCGGTCTGGTTTCGGACTGCGGTCCGTTAGTTGAGGACCCCTGCTCTAGACCATCTGGAATGTTGTAATTAACCAGTTCAGTACTCTAAACCACAAGGATTAATACTAATTACCACTTCACACCCATAAAACACAAGGAATAAAAATTTAATAACCCCCAAGCTACAGTAGACCATACTTCCCAACCATCCCAACTCAGTGGGATAGTCCCGGATTCCGGCAGAGCCCTACTGTCCCGGACGGCCGATCGTATGTCCCGGTGCAGACTGTATCTGCGTCCTCAGGATGCAGATACAGTTGAATCCAATGCCGAAGCAAGGAACCATCAGCTCCCTGCCCCAGCATTAGTACAGAGTGGAGTAGCAGAGGGAGCTCCTCCACAAATCGAGGACTCCCCGGGCACATCGCTACTTTAAGCACTGAGCCCGGGGAAGCCTTTGACATCACTGTCCATTTATGGTCAGTGACGTCAGTGACTCCTCCAGGAGCGGAAACCCCAGGAAGAGTGTGTAATAAACCCCAAGCTACAGTAGACCATACCTCCCAACCATCCCGATTCAGTGGGACAGTCCCGAATTCCGGTGGAGCCCCACTGTCCCAGGCAGTCGATGGCAGCGACATCATAAACTCCTCCTGGAGCGGAGTCCCCGGCCACACTGTGGCTGATGCTCTTGCTGGGGCTTTCGCTCTGAGAGGGAGCCCCAATGGCGCTATCTACAAGGGGGGTAGCACTATATATAGGGGGGTGGTGGCGCTATTTACATGGGCACTGTAGCACTATATGGGCACTATCTACAGGGGACACTGTGGCGCCATCTACATGGGCACTGTGTGTGGTACTATCTACAAGGGCACTGTGGCACTATCTATGCGGGCACTGGCACTTTATATGTGGGCACTTGCTCTAGGGGAAGGTAAGGGGCATTATACTGTATGGGGGCAGCTAAGGGGGCATTATACTGTATGGTGGCAGCTAAGGAGACATTATACTGTATGGTGGCAGCTAAGGGGAAATTATACTGTATGGGTGAAGATATGGGGGCATTATAATGTATGGGCAGCTGTGGGGGCATTGTACTGTGTGGGGCAGTGAATGAGGCATTATACTGTATGGGGAAGCTATGGGGGCATTACACTGTATGGGGGCATCTGTATGGGTATTATACTGTATGGGGGTATCTGTGTGGGCATTATACTGTATGGGGGCATCGATGGGGGCATTATACAGGGCCATATCGGTTGTCCCTCTTTGTGATACTTGAAAGTTGGGAGGTGTGGTAGACCACTGGGAATATTATCATTAACCCACAAGCCACCCTGGGAATATTCACCATTAACCCCCAAGCCACTTTAGATCCTGTTCCATCACAGGTTAAATTCATGGGAACGCCCCACTGCAGGAGAAATAGGGCCAAAACTTTGTTGTGTTTGGGGGCCCTGCATGTGCTCCACATGATACGATTTGGGAACACTGATGAGAAAGGAATTATGATAGTAAACTGGCTTATTTATTAGATACTTGGGTTAAGTGCCTTGCAAGAACCTGTTCAATTGCTCCGGTAATGCAAGCCGTGTGAATCAATGATGTGACTGTAATTGGATACTATTACAATGTGTGCTAGCAGCAAATTTTATATCCTAGTACCCACATGTTAATAATTTAAAGCAATTACTAAGCAAGTACGCAATAAGTATAATATATATAGGTATACCTCTAAAATACAGCATCCTAACTACAATACACCATACCTCTATAAAAAAGAAGCAAATCCCAATGTTTTATTCATAAAGCCTGTTACATACCGAATGTTATCCAAAGACTGAAACATGTATATGCCCAGTAAAGCAGACTATGAAAGGCACCACTGTGTAAACTAATAGGCTTGCTGTATGTTTTTATTCATATTTATAAAGATTAACATGAAGAACTGTGACGAAAAAAATGACAAGTAAAAGAACATACAAAATATTTATAAATTGATAGTCGTTTCAAAGGATTTTTTAGATTACAATTAGTTCTTATTTAATCCAGGAGATGTCCATATTGTGTGTTGTCTGCTTTTTACATGTCACACCCTGGATTAAATAACCTATATTATACATTTTACCATACCTTTACCTTCTATCTTGCTTTTATTCTGAATTTTCTTTACTTCTGCTTGAATCGGATAAATAAAAGCATTGAGTAACCGTCTAACAAAGTATAAATGTGAAACTACTGGATAGATTTGCATTCATCGTAAGAGATACGCGGATAAAATAGCAGCTGAAAAAATGTTTTTGTTTTTTTTTGCTTTGGAATCATATTGCAATAAAAAATAATGTGTTGAATGGATTTTGTGAATTTGGTTCCACACTCTGCCTTGCTCATTGTGACAAAAAACACACATTCTATTTGTGCTGTTTGTGACCTTGAAACCTACAATGTGTAAGAACGTTTTTGCTGCCACTATTGTAAAAATTGACAGATATTGCAGTACTAAGGGCTGATTTTGGAGAAATTGTGGTCCCGCGGTAAAACCTTTGTAAGGCCCATTTTTTATAACCATGTGGAGTATACGAGGCACTGTGGCGTACATCCTCCTCTCCATCGCGATTGCACAATGGTAGACAGATTTGAGGAAAATCTCTACAGGAATATGCATGTATATTAGAAATGGTCTAGCCAACATCTCTCAGTAAAAGGTCAATAAGGCCTAATACACATGTCAGAGCTCCATACTATGCGGCTTCAGGCAGGGCCGCCATCAGGGGGGTACTGGGGGTACTGCAGTGAGGGGCCCGGGCATAAATTTAGAAAAAAGGGGCCCGCACTCTGCCGCTGGAACTAATATACTCACGGCAGTGTGGCTCTTACGATTTCATTTCGGTGAAAGGAACAGGTCCCATCACAAAGCAGGGGCCCGTTCATTACATCAGAATAAAACCGTAAGGGCCCGCTGGAGAGTGAGATGTGCCCGCCCCTCCTCCTCCACAACAGCGTGACAGCGTGTGGGGAGGAGACATCACAGCAGCGGGAGTTATGAGCTCAGCCTCGGAGGATACGTCCAGCAGCAGCAGCAGCAGCAGCAGCCGTCGTCTTCTTCTTCAGACACAGTGAGTACTAACTTATGTCTGTGTCCGGCTGCTGCTGCCCGGAGCCTCCTGAAAAGATCTCCTCCTGCCCCCATAAAAAGTAAATATCTTCCCCACCTCTGTATTATGTTAACACTGCAGCATAGGATTGTATCAGCTCTACGGCTCTTATCTCCCGTCCTGTGTAACATGTGCAATAAACCTGTCTTCTCCCTCTGTTTACACAGGACAGGAGAAAAGAGCCGTTGTAGAGCTGATAGTGATACAATCCTATGCTGCAGTGTGAACTAATACAGACGTGGGGAAGAGTTTTGCTTTCTATGAGGATGGGGTAGAGTTAGATGATAATGGGGGCAGGGAGATGATAATGGGGGCAGGGAGATGATAATGGGGCAGGGAGATGATAATGGGGGCAGGGAGATGATAATGGGGGCAGGGAGATGATAATGGTGGCAGGGAGATGATAACGGGGCAGGGAGATGATAATGGTGGCAGGGAGATGATAATGGGGGCAGGGAGATGATAATGGTGGCAGGGAGATGATAATGGTGGCAGGGAGATGATAATGGTGGCAGGGAGATGATAACGGGGCAGGGAGATGATAATGGTGGCAGGGAGATGATAATGGGGGCAGGGAGATGATAATGGTGGCAGGGAGGTGATAATGGTGGCAGGGAGATGATAATGGGGGCAGGGAGATGATAATGGGGCAGTGAGATGATAATGGGGCAGGGAGATGATAATGGGGGCAGGGAGATGATAATGGGGCAGGGAGATGATAATGGGGGCAGGGAGATGATAATGGGGGCAGGGAGATGATAATGGGGCAGGGAGATGATAATGGGGCAGGGAGATGATAATGGGGGCAGGGAGATGATAACGGGGACAGGGAGATGATAACGGGGACAGGGAGATGATAACGGGGGCAGGGAGATGATAATGGGGCAGGGAGATGATAATGGGGGCAGGGAAATGATAATGGGGCAGGGAGATGATAATGGGGCAGGGAGATGATAATGGGGGCAGGGAGATGATAATGGGGCAGGGAGATGATAATGGGGGCAGGGAGATGATAATGGGGCAGGGAGATGATAATGGGGCAGGGAGATGATAATGGGGCAGGGAGATGATAATGGGGCAGGGAGATGATAATGGGGGCAGGGAGATGATAACGGGGACAGGGAGATGATAACGGGGACAGGGAGATGATAATGGGGGCAGGGAGATGATAATGGGGGCAGGGAGATGATAATGGGGGCAGGGAGATGATAATGGGGCAGGGAGATGATAATGGGGGCAGGGAAATGATAATGGGGCAGGGAGATGATAATGGGGCAGGGAGATGATAATGGGGGCAGGGAGATGATAATGGGGCAGGGAGATGATAATGGGGGCAGGGAGATGATAATGGGGGCAGGGAGATGATAATGGGGGCAGGGAGATGATAATGGGGCAGGGAGATGATAATGGGGCAGGGAGATGATAATGGGGCAGGGAGATGATAATGGGGCAGGGAGATGGCATTGGGTAGGGAGGGAAATGATGCTAGAGTGGGAAGGAGATAATAATGGAGTGAGGATGGCACTTGAGTAGGGATGCACGATGCATCAAAACTTCCATACGGTTTCGATACCGTGCACCCCCAAACGGTTCGATGCTGTTATTTCATGTATTTCGATACTAAGCTGTGCGGCCGCACAGCTCAATATTGTAATACATGAATGTATGAGAGCGGAGCCGCGGCTGTGTAATACAGTCACGGCCCCGCTCCGGAGTCCTGACATGTGCGCGCCGCCAGGATTATGTGATGCGGCCAGCACTGCACTAATGAGCGGCGGCACTGAAAACAGAATATGGCGGGCGCACTACAAAACACCCCCACATGTTCTGTCTTCAGTGCCTGAACCGCCGCTCATTAGTGCAGCGCCGCCCGCATCACCTCGTGCTGACCGCGTGCGGGGCGGGGCAATGGCTGTATTACACAGCCGCAGTCCCACTCTATAAAGGCAGAGATCAAAGAAACCTCTCATCTCCGCCGCTATTCCCCTGAATGCTGCGATCAAAGCTGACTGCAGCATTCAGCGGAAAATAAGAAGGGGGGATGCCCCTTGGATCACGTCACAGGAATCCCTGTGACGCGATTGAGGGACATACCATATATGGGCAGACAGCCCAAGGTCCAATGAAGGACCCCAGGGCTGTCTTACCATATTTCCTGTTAGGGCATACTCAGGTCTGTCCTAACAACTGCCTGTGTACATAGATATATGACAGTGCATTAAAGTTTAAAAAATAAAGTAAAAACATAAAGTAATGTGACATTTAAAAAAAATACACATACACCTTTTTTACAAAACACATTAAAATAAGTCTCAATACATAAAATATACACATTCAGTATTGGCGCGGCCGTAATAACCTGCACAACAATTCTTTTGCATCATTTATGATGTGTACGCTGTAAAAAATAAAATAAAAACTTCTTTCACTTAATAATGTGGGGCACGAGGTGCGATGAATTTAACCTCCATGTGTCTCACATTAATAGTAATTAACCCCATCATGTACCTCACACATTAACCCATTATAATTGAGGAACATGATGGGGTTACTTACTATTAATGTGTGGCACATGGAGGTTAAATTTACCATCACACCTCGCGCCTCACATAAGAAATGGAAGAACTGTTTTGTTTTTTTATTACTGTTGGCAAAGTATCGCTTTGTTATCGAAATCGCAATACTACACAAAGCATCGGTACCGAAGTCCAAATTCTGGTATCGTGACATCCCTCCACTGGAGGAGGCATTATACAATGGGGGGGGGGGGGTAATAATTGGGTGAAAAGTGATGATATCTGAAGGGAGGTGAGAAATTATACATGGGGATGGGTAGAGGAAGGAGAGAGTATACCTGGGTAGGGGGAGAAAGCTTATACCGGAGGCATAGTTAGCAACAGTCCTGAATTTGCAGGGACTGTCCTGAATCTACAGCGGCAGCCCCGGCAAATTACTGTCCCAGACGTGTCTCAGCCACTGCCATATTCAATTGTATCTGCGTCCACAGGATGCAGATACAATTGAATACTATGGCAGAGCAGGAAAGTATCAGCTTCCTGCTCTGCCATTCACCCATCCAGGAGCGGAATCCCTGGTCAGAGAGTTGCCGACACTCTGGCCGGGGATTCCTCTCCTAGAGGTAGCCCCTGAGGTCACTGTCCATATATGGACAGTGAGGTCAGGGTCTCCTCCCGGACTGGAATCCCCTGTAGAGAGTGCCACACACTCCCCTGTGGTTAGCGCCGAACATACCCCCTGTAGATAGCGCTACACACACACTCCCCTGTAGATAGTGCCACATACTGCCCCCTGTAGATAGCACCACACAATCCCATGTAGATAGCGCCACACAATCCCATGTAGATAGCGCCACACCCACCCTGTAGATAGCGCCACACACCCCCCCTGTAGATAGCGCCTCACCCACCCCTGCAGATAGCGCCACACACAACCCCCTGTAAATAGCTCCACACACACTCCCCTGTAGATAAAAGTCTAAATGCTAAACTCTGGCCACAGGTAGGGTTCTGTTGGAAAGGTGTCTGAATTACCTAACAGGTCTGGTCTAGGATCTGAATTTTTTTCTGGTTTGGTGTCTGAATTAATTTTGTTGTGTGGTTTTTACACAGATAACGTGTGTGCAGCGTGTGAAGAGAATGCAAAAGTATCATCCAGGCATGCCCGTGGCGGTGGGAGATCTTAGGGACTACATTTTGGTGAGTGACTCTGCTGTGTATAGGGCTTCAGTGCAATGATTTTTGTTTATATTGCCCTCCTACATCCTGACAGATTCTACACACACACACACACACACACACACACTTTCCCTTTTTGCCCCCCACAGAGCCGCTCTCTCTTGTCTCTTCCCTATCACTCCACAGAGCCCCTGTGAGGTTGCGTCTCCCCCCTGGCTACCACTGCTACCTTCAGTTCTCCCAGCCCTGGCACTTAGTCTCTCCCCTTTGCCCTCCGACACCCACCTCCTGTCTCTGCCCTGCTCCTCCAAAGAGTTTTCTTTTTAATGTGCCCTACCTCACGCCCCTTTACATTCCACCCCCCCTCCTAATAACGAGGGGGGCGGGGGCCCAGACTCATTGGCAGTATGGGGCCCAGAAATTCCTGATGGCAGCCCTGGCTTCAGGGACTCGTGTGCCAACATACCATCCTCCTTTGTGTCTGCCGTAGGTGGCAGATATTTTTCCTAGGAAAGAAATGCTTCTAGGGGCCAATACTTTTGCGACTAATAAAATGTGTAAAAAAAAGTTTAATAAAGTTTTTATTAGTGTAAAAAAAAAAGAATAATTTAAAGTTCAAAAAACCCACCTTTTCCCATGTTTCCTCTGAAGTAATGTAAAAAAAAAAAAATGTATACAAAATTGGCATTGCTGCATCCGAAAACTTCATATCCCACAAAAATTAAATAAAAAGTGTTCAAACAGTCTCATGTAGCCAAAAATGGTACCAATAGAAACTACAGCTCGCCCCGCAAAAAAATAACCCTAATACCGCTCAATCGACGAAAAAATAAATAGGTTTTTATTTTTAACAATTAGTTTCTTAGTTGTAAAAGTCGTAAAACATAAAAAAATATATATAGTTTTTTTCAATTTATATAGTGCAGTCAATTTAATCGTATTGACCGGTAGAATAAAGTTAACATGCTATTTTTACCGTACGGTGAAAGCCGTTAAAACGAAACCCCTCAAAAGATTGAGGAATCGTTTTTTTTCCCTATTACACCGCACAAATAATCTTTTTCCAGTTTCCCAATACATTATATGGTACAATAAATGGTGCAATGAAAACTACAACTCGTCCCGCAAAACACAAGCCCTCAAATAGCTTTATCGACAGAAAAATAAAAAACATATGGCTTTTGGAAAGTGGGGAGGAAAAAATGAAAACGAAAATAAAAAAAATGGCTGTGACAGGCTGTAGAACCGCCACAGATATATGTAGATAAATACGAATAACACATGATCACTAAAGTGCATGGCTCATTACAGTACAGGTATCAGAGCTCTCTCTTGCATCAACCCAAACACCTGTGCGATCATCAGAAGACACACACACGGCGATGCAGACGCGCATACACACACACACACACACACACACACACTAATACCCAAGGACACATTTAAAGAGGCTCTGTCACCAGATTTTGCAACTCCTATCTGCTATTGCAGCAGATCGGCGCTGCAATGTAGATTACAGTAACGTTTTTATTTTTTAAAAACGAGCATTTTTGGCCAAGTTATGACCATTTTCGTATTTATGCAAATGAGGCTTGCAAAAGTACAACTGGGCGTGTTGAAAAGTAAAAGTACAAGTGGGCGTGTATTATGTGCGTACATCGGGGCGTGTTTAATACTTTTACTAGCTGGGCGTTCTGACGAGAAGTATCATCCACTTCTCTTCAGAACGCCCAGCTTCTGGCAGTGCAGATCTGTGACGTCACTCACAGGTCCTGCATCGTGTCGGCCACATCGGCACCAGAGGCTACAGTTGATTCTTCAGCAGCATCGGCGTTAGCAGGTAAGTAGCTACATCGACTTACCTGCAAACGCCGATGCTGCTGCAGAATCAACTGTAGCCTCTGGTGCCGATGTGTCCTCGCTCGTCTGACACGATGCAGGACCTGTGAGTGACGACACAGCGTGATCTCTCGAGAACACGCTGTGTCTGCACTGCCAGAAGCTGGGCGTTGTGAAGAGAAGTGGCTGATACTTCTATACACAATGCCCAGCTAGTAAAAGTAGTAAACACGCCCCGATGTACACACATAATACACGCCCACTTGTACTTTTACTTTTCAACACGGCCAGTTGTACTTTTGCAAGCCTCATTTGCATAAATACGAAAATGGTCATAACTTGGCCAAAAATGCTCGTTTTTTAAAAATAAAAACGTTACTGTAATCTACATTGCAGCGCCTATCTGCTGCAATAGCAGATAGGGGCTGCAAAATCTGGTGACAGAGCCTCTTTAAAGTCTATGAAAACCTTTGAACACTTTTGTTTTTTTTTAAATAAAACAACGTTTTATGGTATTTGAAACAACTTTTTAATTGTTTTTTATTAAAAAAAAATAACTTTTTCAGATACAGCTTCTATAAATCCTAGATACATAGAAGCTGTATCTTGCGCTCAAACCCGAACCCGTCAGGTCAGCGGGACTGACAGATTTGATGACACTGTGTTCTGTGTATTTCTGACATGCAGGATCTACCTGTTATCGATCACATCTAAGTTCATGAACTTAGATGTGATCAATAACAGGTAGATCCAACCCATTGTCACCGAAGCCGTCAGTCCTGCTGACCCGACGGTTTCAGGTTTATGCGCAAGATACAGCTTGTAGGATACATAAAAGCTGTATTTCAAAGTGATTATTTTCTTTTAATAAAAACAATTAAAAAGTTGTTTCAAATCCCATAATACGTTGATATATATATATATATATATATATATATATATATATATATATGTATATATATATATTTATACACACACACACACACACGCACATATATAGATCGATCTATCTATCTATCTATCTATCTATCTATCTATCTATCTATCTATCTATCTATCTATCTATCTATCTATCTATCTATCTATCTATCTATCTATCCATCTATCCATCTATCCATCTATCCATCTATCCATCTATCCATCTATCCATCCATCCATCTATCCATCCATCCATCCATCCATCCATCCATCTATATATAGCCTTTAATTACTTGTGGTCCTGTAATAAAATTAAGTAAAAGACAATATTAAGCATCTCCATTTACATTGCTATAGTTCAATATTTCACCTCTATATCATATGGCTGTTGCATAATTAAATAAATATGGTTGTTCAACTATTGTCTGGCCCGGTATATAGTGGGTACAAAACCATATAATGTTATTATTTTAACATTGGGAAACGGATGTTATTAATGGCTATGTGCCAATATTGAAAGGATTCAGATAAAACATATTTGTTTCCCTTAACATATGAGCTTACTATAGCTTTTCTGTAAGCAAGACTATTATATTAGCTAATATAAAGATATATTATTTATAACCCCTATAGAGAATTAAAAAAATGAAAACAGTGACATAAATCTGTAGTGTATAAGTAAACTCTATTATATGATCAATTGTATTAAAATAATAATAATAATAATAATAATAATAATAATAATAATTTAAAAAAAAGTTTAATAAAAAAAATCATGCACATGATAAGTTATTTTAAGTGTTTTTGTGTGCTTAGATATTCATTAACAATACAACAAATATGTCAATTTATTTATATATGCAATTAATAAAATTAGGACTCAAACAAAACAGTGTTTGTTTTTATATTTATTTCATATTTGAAGTATACACATGATCTATTAAGTGCTTAGTTTATTATTTTATAGTGAGCTGGAAATTATACTGCTTTTTGCTAGAAATCGAATGTAATACTTCATACACGATCAGAACTTTTAATATTTTCAAAAAGAAAAAAAAAGACTAAAATCTGTTTAGATATAACAAGTATTCTGAGAATGACGAACAGTCTATTAGTTTTTTTGTCACATTTAAATCGGAGAATCAAATCATTTTAAAAAGTTGCGATTTTGGGTGTTGGTGTCATAACTTGGTCAGTTATTTATTACCAAATATGTCCAAGAAATCAAGAAGATCAAAGTTGAGACTTTGAGACCAGCAGAAGATTCATCAGACATCCATTTACGTCAAACAATCAATATCAACTCATAACCAAGAAATATTATGAAACATAAACTATAGATTTAGGAATCAATTTATTGACCTACCTATGTTTATTTCCCCTCGAGGATACTTATAACTAAGGCCTCAAGCACACATCCGTTCGCTTTATACGACCGCAAATCATGAATCCGCAAAACACGGACCGCACACGGATGGTTTTTCGTGTTTGGTCCGAAGTGTTAATAGTGAATAGAATGCAGTGGTAGTTAGTAGTGAATAGAATGGCCGAGGCTGATCCGCAAAAACGGATAGAAGTAGGATCTGTTCTATAATTTGCGGAACGGACACACGGATCGGTGAAAATAACGGAAGTCTGCATGGCCCATAGAAATGAATGGGTCAGTGTGCTATCCGTTAAAAAAACGGATAGCACACTGAAGAAAATCACTGAAGTGTGCTTGAGGCCTTATTAACATATATCTTCCCACATACAGAATCCATTAATAATTCAGAACATAATACAACGACATGTATCTCTGCTGTTCGCACTTCTATCATATACAGTAACCCTTCGCTTTATGATATTAATTTGTTTCCGAGCCACAACTGTAAAGGGAAAATATTGCAAAGTTAGAAGTCTATGAAAAAGTCTACATTTGTTCCAAAGAAAAACAAATAAATAAGTAGCAATACATAGAAATAAACTAAATTACAGTGCATTGTATAACATCAAGCACACAATATATGATGTCCCATATACCGTACAGGATTGCTGTAGCTTTCCCGCTCTGCATGGCTCTGCATGGCAAAGATGACAGTGAATGAAATCTGCTGTACAGTATAAATGATCCATTGCAGACTATGTGTAAAATGCATGTTGTGGCTCTTCCATTTATGCGTCTCCATTAGGAATCTTCCAATGATGGTTACTGATCCATTTCTTCAAGAATGCAAAACCATTGTCAGACATGGGGTACCAAAGGAGGACTGACCCCACAGTTACGCAGAATACAGAACACGTCCAGGACATATCATCAATAAGATCTAATGCGTTATTTGTGATTCAACCCATGATATATAGACCCTAGTGGCCAGTGATTGACTCCAAAGTCAGCTCCAAATGAGATTGTTTACCGCTGGACCATTGGGGCCCATTATTGTACCAGAGCCTGTGCCCACCAGAGGATCTTCTTGTACTCTGGTGTGCCAGTCCTACCCTACACAGAAGATACACACCACTTTTGTAGAGCTAAATGACCATAGATCTCTTCACTGACGGGCTGTTTATTTTTATCCTTAGTTATTGGGCGGGAACCATTGTAAAGTAAGTGCACCCACCCTGTAATTGTAGCTGTTTAGGCATTTTTGATCTATAAAATTTCATTCTTCGACAATTTTAAATATAAAGCAAAAACAGTTCATATACAAAGCAAACGCTACAAAACACTGCATGCAAAAAAATGGAAGGGTCTCACATATATGTATATTCCCTGCAGGTTATTATTGAAATCACTCCTTCTTGTCGGGGCCATTCTGATAATTACATTATATTCTGGAATTGCTTTTTATGCAGTTTCCTATGATATATAAAATGTATCCGTACAGACGCTTCACTTTAGATTATCTGTCACGCACGTACTCATTTATTTCATTAACCATTCTGTAAGATTATATCTGCTGAATATTTATGAGTAGTGGGTATTGTGTGGGAAGAGGCAGCGCAGAGCAAGCAAACATCACATAGCTTCAAGAAGAAAAAGTCTGCTTTCATTCAAAAAGATTAGTGTTATAATGTGCAATGGGGTAAATGCATAAACTTGCCCAGTTCTTCTTGGTTGGAATCATCTTTTTCTGCATGCTGTATTTAACAAAAAGAAGTAACTTTTGAATGCTGCTTGTCAAGACTCTCCGCCAGTCAATGCCTTCTTTTTCCTTCCCAGAGTCTGGGTGGTGATGATTGCCAAGCACGCTGGCATGTAGTCAAGAGAACTAGCAAACATTATGTTCATAGTCAATTTAACTGTACAGTCAGCTCTACTTTGCAATATGGTGAATTATGATGTTGTCCCAGCTAGCATAGAGCGCCCTCTAGTGGCAAAAAGCCTTTATTATCTTCTTCGCCATCTGGCAGTCTCCAAAGATAATGAAACATTAGAGCTGCAATATACAGTGCATCCCTTACATAAGTATCAAATTAAATCAACCATAAAATATAGTCAACAATTTGACAGTCATAACTTATATTTCCTAAACAATTTACATTTCTTAAAAACTATTCCAGTTGTAAATCCCAAACCATGACAGGCCTTCAGTGCATTTGACCCTGACCTTATATTAAAAATCATCACAATATGGTTGGCGATTGTGCTCGTCCAACAAAGACAGTACACCTGCTCCCTGTTATGCGTGACATTTAACGCTATGTAAATCTCCGGCACCAAAAGCAGCTCCAACCTTTACATTTCCTCTGCCATGCTTGACAGTATTCATCAAGATATTCAGTCGACTGCGCTATTGATTCCGTCAAAACAACGGAACCTGTGCACCTCGTTGACAAACGGAAACCATTAGAAAAGTTAAGAGATCAATGGTGATGCATACGAAAGCTAAGGTTTCCGTTTGCCTTTACGTTGCGAGGTTAACCCCGATGAAAACCTCCGACGGAACCCCTCAACGGAAGGGCAACGCTGATGTTAACAGGTCCTTGCCCACATTTTCTACTGAATTTAGAATTTACTTACCATGGGGGTAAAATATTTGTTTCACATTCTTCAATAACTATAGTAAAAAAATCTACACTTTAGGGGCATGTTCAGACATGGCGGAATTGCTGCAGACACTCCGCATCAATGCCGCACATAATCCGTGTTGCGGATTCCGTTGCGGATTTGGCTAAAATGTTAGGTAAAATGCTGCGGATTAGTCGTTGCGGATTCAGATTCGGATCACACCCTGCTCTCTTTCAAACATTCCATCCCAGTCTGGGTATAGACCTCGACACACATAGGTCCAGCCTTGATCGCGTGTGTTGCGCTCACTACACCCTGCACTGGAGGTGTCCCATAATTCGGGATGGTTATGTTCCTGAAAAACAATTAGACAGTGCATATTGAAGTTTGATTTGTACTTATGAATAATGTTATATATGTTATATGTTTATCTTTGTTATAATGTTTACATACTGCAAATGCTGCTATTCAGACATCATACACACAAGTAAACTAGAGAAAACACGACATAAACATGTAAAGTTACTTACAAGGTTAATAAGAGTGGACACTTCCATATTCATTCGCCTATATCTGGCCATGGTAATAGCTCTGTGTTCATGTAATAAGCCTGGAAGGCGAAAATGGAGGTTTTCTCTTCCTCATCAGATTGATTAAATATCCTGTTCCTGAAAGAAATCCGCAACGCAACACACAGCAAATCCACAACACACATTACACCTGCGAATTTCATTGCGTAATTTTTAAACTCCATTGAAGTCAATGGGGAAATTCCGCAACAAGTCCGCAACAGACAGTGCATGCTGCGGTCTGAAAATTCTGCACCGCAGCCTATGTTCCGCAGCGGAGTTTTCCGCAACATCTGCACGAAGTTAACTAAATAGGTGTTGAAACCAATGGACAAACTGTCTGCGGCGGATTTCCACTGCGGACTGTCCGCAGTGGAATTCCACAGCAATTCCGCCCACATCTAAACGTGCCCTATATGTGAAATATTGTACAACATCATTTCACACTATCATATTTGCTCAGATACTGTCAGAGGGAGGAGGGGGGGAACAGTGCTGTACTTTGTCATTTTCACTGTCTCCCAGTAACGCTACAACTTTTCAATTACCAATGATTATATTATTGAACTGTATAACTAGCAACCCCCTAATGTTAAGCTGCCATTAACAATACTGTTATGTAAGGATATGTCATTTCTTAAAGAGGACCTGTCACTTCTACTAACATGTCAATTTTAGTAAATACTTGAATTTTGCATGAAATAACAATTCTGTAACATATTTTCTTAGAACTCTGCATTGTGCTATTCCTCTATTGTTGTTCCTAGAAATGTTTGAATCAATTGATAACTGGGTGTTACCAATCCCCTTGTCAAAGGGGTGTGTCCCTACACAGTCTCACTCTGTTAGCACTGATTGGACAGTGTCCGTGTGTTGGAACACCCCTCCAACTGGTAACACCTAGTTGTCAATTCATTCATTCATTTCTAAGACACAACACAAGGTTCTGAGAAAATATCCTCCAGAATAGTTATTTAATGGGGAATATAATTACTTACTAAAATAGACATGTCAGAAGAGGTGACAGGTCCTCTTTAATATCACCATTAACCCCTTAAAGGGAATGTGTTGCCAGCAAAACATGTTTTTTTTTTTTTTAGTTAAACAATTAGTGTGTAGGTGATTAAACATTGTTCTAATTATTTTATTTTTTTTCACGAGTCAGGAAATATTATAAATTGGATTGAATTGGATTCTAATTTATAATATTTCCCATTGCTGGTCACTAGATGGAGCCATTCCCAAAATTGCAGCATTGCATGTGGTAAAGCAACCACATTGCTTTATGCTGCAAAATTGGGTAAAAATCCCTCGCTCTAGTGAGCTCTCAGAATCCCCCCTCCTTTATCCTGGCTAGTGCCGGGAGAAACGAGGGGTTTGAACGGTCTAACCTCCTACACTGTGTGTCGCCATTTTTTGAGCTAACACACAGTGTAGTAGGTTTACTACAGTAGTAAACACACACTGAAACACGAACATACATAGAAATCACTTACCTGCTCCAGTCGCCGCCGCTCCCTCCGGTCCATCCGCTCCTTCTGCTGCCGCTGCTCCATGTGCACAAGTCCGGAAGCCGCGACCGGAAGTAGTAATCTTACTGTCCGGCCGCGACTTCCGGTCCACAGGAAATGGCGCCGGACGGCGCGCATTTCAAATGCGCCGTTCCCACACAGCGGCGTACATGATAGTGGATGGAACAGGCCCCGTTCGCAGTCCCTATGGGACTGGAGCTGCCGTATTCCATGTCTGTATGTGTCGTTAATCGACACATACAGAAATGGAAAAAAAAATGGCAGCCCCCATAGGGAAGAAAAAGTGTAAAAATAAAAAAAAGTAACACACAAACACACAAATTAATCCAAACGTTTTTAATAAAGCACTAACATCTTTAACATATTAAAAACAATTTTTTGGTGACACTGTTCCTTTAAAGGGAACCTGTCACCAGCATTTTAGCTATAAAGCCAGCAATACCTGGCGAAAGTGGGTGAAAAATCATTGTCATCTAAGCTATAAATATGTTCTAAGTTAGCTCTGTAGCTTTAGTATTCCGTTTTTCAGTGGTCCCACACCGTATGCAAATGAGCAGAAAAGAGTCAAATCTTCATCTGAAAAGAGTCAGGTTTTCATTCCTCCAGCATCTCAGAGTGGACTCCACCTCCTTTTTTTTGATTGACAGCTCCTTAGCCAGTCAGGGCCAGACAGGTGGCAATGGTGGGCGGGGTTAAGAAGCTGCATCCCAGAGGGAAATATAATTACCATAAAAGGCGGGAAGAGTTTAAACGACGATATTTACAGACAGAGGAGGACTTCAGGAAAGAAGAGAACAGGAACGAACTCTGGACAGCTGCAGCCATTGAGGGGTCAGGCGAGTTTAACAGGTAAGATGTTGATGACAGGATCCCTTTAAGGACACAGTTTTGGCCTTAAGGACCAGGTCAATTTTTTAAAATCTGACATGTGTCAATTTATGGGGTAATAACGCTAGAATGCTTTAATGGATCCAAGCAATTCTGAGTTTGTTTTCTCGTGACAAATTTTACTTTATGTTAGTGGTAAAATTTGGTCAATACATTCAGTGTTTATTTGTGAAAAACACCAAAATTCTGAAAAAATTAGCAATTTTCTAAATTTTAATGTGTTTGCTTGTAAGACAGATAGTAAAGCAAAACAAAATAGATTCTAGTTAACATTTAACATATGTCTACTTTATGTTGGCAACGTTTTTTAAAAGTCCTTTTATTTTTATAGGACGTTACAAGGCTTAGAACTTCAGCACCAATTTGTCACATTTTCAAGAAAATATCCAAAACCTATTTTTTAAGGGACCAGTTAAGTTTTGAAGTGGCCTATATATTAGAAACCCCCCATAAAACACCCCATTTTAAAAACTGCACCCCTCAAAGTATTCAAAACCGCATTTAGAAAGTTTCTTAACCCTTTAGGCGTTCACAGGAATTAAAGCAAATTGGAGGTGAATTTACAAAATTATTTTGTTTTGCAAAAATGTCATTTTAATCCTTTTTTTTTGTAACACAGAAGGCTTTACCAGAGAAACACAACTCAATATTTATTGCCCAGATTCTGCGGTTTTTAGAAATATTCCACATGTGGCCCTAGTGTGCTAATGGACGCAAACACAGGTCTCAGAAGCAGAAGGAACACAGTGGATTTTGGCGCCTACTTTTTATTTGAAAATATTTTAGGTACCATGTCAGGTTTGAAGAGGTTGTGTCTTGACAAAACAGTAGAAACACCCCAAAAAAGAAACCATTTGGCAAACTACACCCTTCAAGGAATTTATCGGGGGGTATAAGGAGCATTTTGACCCAACAGGTTTTTTGCTGAATTTAGGGGAATTAGGTTGTGAAAATGAAAATCCACATTTTTTCCAATGAAGCGTAGAAATGTTCAATTTTTACAGGGAATAAAGGAGAAAAAGCACCCCAATATTTGAAAAGCAGTTACTCCTGATTATGGCAACACCCCATATGTGGTAATAAACAGCTGTTTGAAAACATGGCAGGGCTCTGAAGGAAGGAGCGCCATTTGGCTTTTGGAGTTCAAGTTTTGCTGGATTGTTTTTTGGGTGCCATGTCGCATTTGCAAAGCCCCTGAGGGACAAAAACAGTGGACACCCCCAAATGTGACCCCATTTGGGAAGCTACACCCCTCAAGGAATTTATCTAGGGGTTCAGCGTTTTGACCCTACAGGTTTTTTACAGAATTTTCCACTAAAATGTTGAATTTTTTCATTTTCACAAGGAATAAAGGAGAAAAAGCACACCAACACTTGTAAAGCAATTTCTCCCGAATACGGCAATACCCCATATGTGGTCTTAAACTGCTGTTTGGACACACGGCAGGGCTTAGAATGGCAGGAGTGCTACTTGGCATGCGGATTTTGCTTGATTGGTTTTTAGGTGCCATATCACTTTTGCAGAGTCCCTGAGGTATCAGTACAGTAGCAACCCCTGAGAAGTGACTCCATTTTGGAAACTAAACCTCTCAGGGCATTCATATAGGGGTGTAGTTAGCCTTTTGACCCCACAGGTGTCTCAAAGATTTTATTAGAATTAGGCAGTGAATATGAAAAATTAAATTTTTTTCTTGAAATATGTAGTTTTAGCTCCCAATTTTTATTTTCACAAAGGGCAATAGGTCAAAAAACACCACACAATTTGTTACTAAATTTCTCCCGAGTATAGCAATACCCTATGTGTGGCCATTTTTTAAGGTGTGTAGTGAGCATTTTGATCCCACATGATTTTTTTTTAATTAGAAATGAACACTCAGCGGATGGTGCAAAGTGAAAATTGCAATTTTCTACTGATTTGCCATTTTAGTGTCCAATATGTGGTGCCCAGTTTGTGCCACTGCAGACAAATACCTCATAAACGGTTAAGTGGGTTTTCCTGGGTATGCCGGTACCATATATGTAAACTGCTGTTTGGGCACACTGTAGGGCTCAGAAGGGAGGGAGCGCCATTTGGCTTTTTGCATGCGGATTTAGCTTGGTAGTAGTTGTGTCCGGGGTTTTACTGGTATTTCAGTTTATAATGTGGGGGCATATGTAAGCTGGGCGGAGTACATCAGGGCATAGTAAGAGGGTATAATAATGGGGTAAATAAATAACAATCTGCAGATGTGTGGACAGTTCGAATTGATAAATGGTGCCCAATCTTATTCGCTTTTGGAACGCTCTGCACATTTCGTGTTGTCATATTCTGAGAGCCAGAACTTTTTTATTTTTTCGCCATCGGAGCTGTTTGAGGGCTTATTTGTTGCAGGACAACACTGGTACCATTTTGGGGTGCATGCGATTTTTTTTTATCACTTTTTATCCCATTTTTTGGCAGGCAAATTGACCAAAAACCTTTTCTGACAATGTTTTTTATTCTTTTTGTTACGACGTTTACGTGCATTATAAATTACACACTTACTTTATTCTACAGGTCGATACGATTATGGCAATACCATATGTATATAGTTTTTTTATATGTTACAGCGTTAGCACAATAAAATCACTTTTTTTTAAAAGTCATTTATTTTTTGTGTTGCCATATTCTGATAATCATAACTGTTTTATTTTTCTGTCAATAAAGCTGTGGTAGGGCTTGTCTTTTGCAGGATGGGCTGTAGTTTTTATTGTTACAATTTTGGGGTACATGCAACTTTTTAATCACTTTTTATTCTGTTTTGGGAGGGGTAGTGACCAAAATACAGAGATACTGGAAATTTTTATTTCATTTTTTTACGGTGTTCACCATGCGGAAAAAAAACCTATATATATACAATATTTTTATAGTTCAGGTCGTTATGTACGCGGCAATACCAAATATGTGTACTTTTTTAATGTTTTCAGGTTTTTCCTATAATAAAATAATTTTTATGAGAAAAAAGGTAGTTATTGGTTTTTATTATTTTTATTCACTGACAGCAAGCCTTTCAGCTGGCAGAGATTTCAGTTTTTGCATTGCAAAGGTTGAAATCCGCAGTCAAATTCCGCTTCTTCTCCGCAATGTAATGTGCATGCTGCGGAGGGGAAAATCTGTACCGCAGGCTAATTTCCGCACAGTTATTTTCTGCAACGTCTGAACTAAGTTTCCTAAAAATGGATAGAAACAAATGTAAAAAACGGCTGCTGCAGAATTCCACTGCGGACTGTCCACAGCGGATTTCAACAGCAATTCCGCCACATCTGAATGTACCCTAATTGATTAATAGGCCAATCGGAGGCTAGCTTCAGTCCTGGCTTTTACAGCAGGGTGTCAGCTGTAATATACAGCTGACACCCACTGGTGATGGTGCTGGCTCAGCTTCTGAGCCCGCTCCATCACCATCACATACAGTTACGTGAGAAAGCGCTAATACACTAGCGCTTACGACGTCACTGTACGTGATTGAGCGGGAGGGCTTAAAGAGACTCTAAAGTTTAACATATAGCTTTATTTCAAAAGCAATTAACATGACACAAAAAATAAATGGCCATCAAAATGAGGGATCCCAAAAATGTTATGCACTTTCCCATAAATATTTTTTTTCTTTTTTTTTACATTAAAGGAAAGGTATCACGAACATTGTTATTTATTTATTTATTTATTTATTTGATGTGTTTGAAGTTATGGGCCTATTTTTTAAAAATTCTTTTAATGTGTTCCCTAATGTAACTTTATTTATTTGTGTGTTTTTACTTTTGTTTTTTACTTTGACATCTTTATTAGCATCTGTGTATGTGTCTCTTTGCGACACATACACAGGTGCTATACAGATTACCCAGAGCATGGGAGATTAGGGACGGGAGCCAACCCTTTCTCCCATGCTGGTGCCCTTCTAACTGTGAACTGCGCATTCTCTGTGGCATGCACAGTACACAGCGACTCTCGATTCTAGAGGTAAGGCGTCCGTTTTATTGAAGAGAAGCAGCCCCTGCAGACATTGCAGGAGCTGTTGCTAATTCAAAAGATTTATTCTTGCTAAAAAGTGCCTCTTATAGTCCGAAAAATACGGTAAATTAAAAATAGTTCCCTTAGGGCATGTTCACACGGCCCTAAAAAAACCCGATGTGTAAACATGTCAAATACACCAGCGTTTCTTGTGAAGCGCTTTTTAAAATCCTTGCGTTTGGCCCGTGTTTTTTTTACATGTTTTGTGCGCGCTTTTTGTGTGTTTTTTTTGGCGCGTAATTAGGACTCCCATTGACTATGGGAGCATTAGCGTTTAACGTGCCAAAGAATTGACTCAACGCTTTTTTTTTATGCAAAGCTTCTTAAAAACCCTTGCATAAAATAACGCGTTATATGTACTAACGGCGCACTTTCCCATTGATGTAAATGGGAAGCTTAACGAAGCGATTTTTTGACAAGTTTTTCGGCCGTGTAAAATGCGTCCAATACACATGGTGTGAGCCTGTCAACTGAAAAGTCATTCACCACAGGGTCTCTTGACTTTCATCATTCTTAGCCTTTAGATGTGTTCTATAGCTGCTGCCATCTACCATTCATGACACCTCCTCCCGTCTTGTAGCCAAAAATAGTGGGGGGGGGGGGGGCAGATCAGCGAGTGTTTGCTCATTTATTGGCTGATCGCTGCCCTTATTGCACAGGGCAATGATCGGGAATGAGCTTTCATATGAATACTCGTTGCCCGATTAATTTTCCAATGTAAGGCTGGGTTCACACGACCTATTTTCAGGCGTAAACGAGGCGTATTATGCCTCGATTTACACCTGAAAATACGGCTCCAATACGTCGGCAAACATCTGCATTTGAATGGCTTTGCCGACGTACTGTGCCGACGACCTGTAATTTACACGTCGTCGTTTGACAGCTGTCAAACGACGACGCGTAAAATGACTGCCTCGTCAAAGAAGTGCAGGACACTTCTTTGGACGTTTTTGGAGCCGTTTTCTCATAGACTCCAATGAAAACAGCTCCAAAAATGGACGTAAAAAACGCTGCGAAAACGCAGCGAAAACGCAGTGAAAAACGCGAGTTGCTCAAAAAATCAGGCTCCGTATTTTCAGATGTTTTTGGTCACTACGTGTGCACATACCCTGATAGGGCCTTAAGTCAGGCACAGCATAGCATGTCACATAACAAAGACTGAACACCACTGAATTCTAAATGTGTCATAGTAATGCCATACACGACACAACGAGAGACATTACTTGATGGCACCAATGCAAAATGTATAATGACCCTTAAACCAAAGCCATTTATACTACTACTGGCCTCTTTTGTGGACAAAGGGCCATTGGGCTCTCTCTGCTACCAGAGCCTGGGGACAACTGCATTCTCTAGACTTCCTATAGTTACGCAGGGGCGTAGCTAGGGGGGGGGGGGGCAAGCGGGGCATGTGCCCCGGGCGCAGTTCAGAGGGGGGCGCCAGCGCCCCCTCCTCCTGCACTATAATTGTACCTGTGTCGCAAGGACACAGGTACAATTAGAAGCAATGAATGACCGGGCACGTTCCGTGCCCGGCCATTCAGCGCCTTTCCACGAATGAAGCGACTGGTACCTTTTGTACCAGTGACGCTTCCGTAGATGAAAGGCACTGACTGACTGACAGAGAAAGTCATCCTGCCCAGCCAATCAGCGCCTTTCATGGACGCTGTGTTCAACCTCCTGGAGACCTGCGCAGAAGAGAGCAGGTCTCCATGGCTGCCGGACGGCGTGGGAGCGGGAATAAGGTGAGTTTGAAATGTTTCTTTTTTTTTATTGTAATAGAAGTGTGTGGCTATATCTACGGAGGGGGGGACTTTGTCTACTCGCGGGGGGCTTTATCTACGGGGGGTGTCTATCTACAGGGGGACTATATCTACAGGGCTGGACTATATACAGGGGGACTATATCTACAGGGCTGGGCTATATACAGGGGGACTATATCTACAGGGCTGGGCTATATACAGGGGGACTATATCTACAGGGGGGCTATATACAGGGGGACTATATCTACAGGGGGGCTATATACAGGGGGACTATATCTACAGGGCTGGGCTATATACAGGGGGACTATATCTACAGGGGGGCTATATACAGGGGGACTATATCTACAGGGCTGGGCTATATACAGGGGGACTATATCTGCTGGGCTATATACAGGGGGACTATATCTACAGGGGGACTATATCTACAGGGGGGCTATATACTGGAGTGGGCTGTCTATAGAGCACCATATACAGGGGTGGGCTATATAGTATATAGCCCCCTGTAGATATAGCCCACCCCTGTATATGGTGCTCCATAGATAGCCCAGATATAGCGCCCCCTGTAAATATAGTCGCCCTGTATATAGCCCAGCCCTGTAGATATAGCCCAGCCCTGTAGATATAGCCCCCTGTAGATATATTCCCCCTGTATATAGCCCACCCATGTATATAGCCCCCCTATGTATAGCCCACCCCTGTAGATATAGCCCCTCTGTGTATAGCCCACCCCTGTATATAGCCTCCCTCTGTAGATATAGCCCCCCTGTGTATAGCCCACCCCTGTAGATATAGCCCCTCTGTGTATAGCCCACCCCTGTATATAGCCTCCCTCTGTAGATATAGCCCCCCTGTGTATAGCCCACCCCTGTAGATATGGTCCCCCTGTAGATATGGTCCCCCTGAAGATATGGTCCCCCTGTAGATATAGCCCCCCTGTGTATATCCCAGCCCTGTGTATATCCCAGCCCTGTGTATAGCCCAGCCCTGTAGATATGGTCCCCCTGTAGATATGGTCCCCCTGTAGATATGGTCCCCCTGTAGATATAGCCCACCCCTGTATATAGTCCCCCTGTAGATATAGCCCACCCTTGTATATAGTATCCCACAAATAGCTCCTCCTATAGTGCTCCACAGAAAGCCCACCCCTGTATATAGCCCCCTTGTACATATAGTCCACCCCTGTATATAGTGCTCCACAGATAGCCCACCCTTGTATATAGTATATACAGGGATGGGCTATCTGTGGAGCACTATATACAGGGGTGGACTATCTAGTGGAGCACTATATACAGGGGTGGACTATATGTACAAGGGGGGGCTATATACAGGGGTGGGCTATCTGTGAAACACTATATACAGGGGTGGACTATATGTGGAGCACTATATACAGGGGTGGGCTATATCTACAGGGGGCTATATACAGGGGTGGGCTATCTGTAGAGCACTATAGGGGGAGTTATTTGTGGGACACTATATACAGGGGTGGTCTATATGGGGGCACTATCTACAGGGGCTCTATGGCAGGCACTATCTACAAGGGGCTCTATGGCAGGCACTATCTACAGGGGGCACAGTGTGTGTGTGGGACACGGTGTATGGTGCTATTATAATTAGAGGTGCAGTGTATGGCGCTATTATATTTAGGGGCGTAGTGTGTGGTATAATGATAACTTTATATTTATTTATAGGTGCAGAAATGTTGGAAAAGCTGAAGACATCTGAGCAGCAAACTGCAGAAATGGATCGGGAGAAGTCATCATAGAGGTCTGGACCAAATTGAGAAAAAGAACTAGAATCTGAGACGTCACCGGTGAGTCACTTAATGTAAATGTTTATTCTGCCTCTAATCAGCACTGTAGTCACTGTATGATCTGCAGCGAGATGATGGGTGGTATGATTATGATAGGATTTATTTTTTGTGAAACGGCATCTCCCAGCATATCCTTACCATTGTTCGGGCTATGCTGGGAGCTGTAGTTTTACACCGTACAAACCTATACGGCAGGGGTTGCACTAAATTGAGCTGTATTTGTTCTGGGGCTGTATATATGTACCGAGCTTGGTTCTGGTGTTGTGTATAAGACCATATTGCTTGTGAAATGTACAAATAATTTTATGCTCGCGTTACATAAAAAGAAATGACACGTCGATTGGTAGAGAAAACAAACACGGCGAGGGGGAAGGAGATGTCGGGAAAGAGGTTGGGGGGGGGGGGCGCCAAACTGAATCTTTGCCCCGGGTGCTGGAGAACCTAGCTACGCCTCTGAGTTACGTCCTTGGTGACAAAGACAGACATGGCAGGAGAACAGAGATAGTTGCATCATGGAATAAGTACACTGCATGGTACAGTCCTGAATTTAGTACGTTGTAATGTATCTGAGACTTGAATCCAAAGAGTTGGCCAAAGACAAATGAAATGCTATCAGATAACCACTGATTAAATCAAATGAAGACCGAAACTAGAACAAGATCACACAGATGAGACTTTGTAATGACAGTTACAAAAAATGACAAAAACGAGATATGCCTCATAAACAGCATATTGTGATGTAATAAAAGTCACTTCTATATATCTGAATGTCAACGTAGAGCCAATAAAAATGCCACAGCAGAAACCATAAACTGGAGCCATAAACATGTCACCATTATGTGCTATAACCGGTCATAAAGACAATACAAAGTATTCAGATACAGCAGATACAATCAGTCAGCAAGAGCAATGAGATAATGAGAAAAGTCTACACAGGTTAACAGGTCTCACAGTTTGTAGGGTTCTTCTCAATTTTCCCCTTACTCTTTCATGTAATAATGTATTTTATTTATATGGTAAGCAATAACCCAGTACGGATAGTATTTACAGCATTGTACAAAAAAAACAAAATGTTATCTGATTATGTGGGAAAACATTTTCCTATAAGGACAGACTGTCCACAAGGGGACAAGAAGAGGGGCTTAGTGTCTATCATAAAAATGAGACCCTACCCCAACAAGGCTCATGAGGTCCAGCCAAACACTGCCCCAGACGTCAGATGCGCACAGATAGCCCCTCTGTCACATAAGAAAATACCGGTATAATAAATGGTGTATGGTAGGTAGGGGGCTCTGTTACAGATTTTGCATTGGGGCCAAGGAGTTCAAGTTTTGCCTCTGACATCTTTCTTTTGACTAATAAGCTATTAGTACCTTTTGATATTATAGCCTGTGCGGGGCCGGATCAAGATTGGTGGATGCCCCTAGACAAAATTTTCAATGGGGCCTCCATTCCTCCCACTTGACTCCATAATGCAGCCACATATTGGCAGGTGGCCGCACATCTGCATGGCCCTCTCCACTGAAGTCTATGGTAGTGCTCTGAAGATAGCTGAGGCAGCAACTCACTCAAACTTTAACCCCTTCCCAACATATGTCATAAGTAGACGTCATGGAAAGCTAGTGCTTCCCGCAATTTGTTGTATACTTATGATAAATGGATGGCACAGGCCCAAAAGCTGAGTCCGTGCCATCATCCCCGGGTGTCAGCTGTATGTTACAGCTGACACGCTGCTTTAATGGCGGGGACCAAAGTTAACTCCCATCACTGTCATTAACCCCTTAGATGCAGCGATCGGATGCGATCTCTGCATCTTATTTGTAGCAAATCGACAGCCTTGCGATGCAGCTATGGCAACAGGAGGCCTAACAATGGCCTCCTGGTCTGCCATTACGAAAGCTGATTAGGCCCCGCCCAGTGGCGGAGCCTAATCTGCTTGCTTTCAGTGGATGACTGCCAGTTCTAATACATTGCAATACATAGCTAGTGCAATGTATTAGAACATAAATCAGACAATTGGACCTTCAAGTCCCCAATTGGGACAAAAAAAACTGTAACAAAGAGTGGAAAAAAGTTTAAAAAAAGTTATAAAAAATTAAATAAAAGTTTATAACTAATAAGTAATAAAATTAATCACAATCGCCCTTTTTCCCTTATCAAGTCCTTTATTATTAAAAAAAATTAATAAACCATACATATTTGGAATCGCCGCCCAATAACAGCCTGAACTATAAGAATAAAAAGAGATCAAAAAGTCGCATGTATCCACAAAATGGTACCTATATAAACCATAGTTCGTTTTGTAAAAAAACAAGCCCTCATACAACTCTGTTGATGAAAAAATTTAAACGTTATCGTTCTCACAACATGGCGACAGAAAAATTACATTCTTTTTCCAAAACAAATTTTATTGTGCAAAAAGTTTTAAAACATAAAAAAGTGCTATCAATTTGGTATCGATGGAATCGTCGTACTGCGGGAAACTGACCCACAGAATAAAGTTAACATGTAATTTATAACGCATATTGAATGCTGTATAAAAAAACCCCCCTAAAAATCTATGCCAGAACTGCTGTTTTTTGCCTCCCAGAAAATAGGATAAAAAGTGATCAAAAAGTCACATGTACCCCAAAATGGTACCAATAAAAACTATAGCTCTTCACGCAAAAAAACAGCCATCATACCCTTACGTCTATGAAAGAAATAAAATTAGTTAAGGCTCAAATAAGTCAGGAAATAGGCGACACTTCTTCGGTTTCAAGCAGCAATTTATCAAGGCCCTAAAATTAGGGATCCAGGAAGGGGAGGGCCCAAATATATCCGCTGAAAGCGAGGGTGCCCGTATTATACACTACCGTTCAAAAGTTTAGGGTCACTTAGAAATTCCCTTATTTTTGAAAGAAAAGCACAGTTTTGTTCGATGAAGATAACATTAAATTAATCAGAAATACACTCTATACATTGTTAATGTGCTAAATGACTATTCTAGCTGCAAACGTCTGGTTTTTAATGCAATATCTACATAGGTGTATAGAGGCCCATTTCCAGCAACCATCACTCCAGTGTTCTAATGGTACATTGTGTTTGCTAACTGTGTTAGAATGCTAATTGATGATTAGAAAACACTTGAAAACCCTTGTGCAATTATGTTAGCACCGCTGTAAACAGTTTTGCTGTTTAGAGGAGCTATAAAACTGACCTTCCTTTGAGCTAGTTGAGAATCTGGAGCATTACATTTGTGGGTTCGATTAAACTCTCAAAATGGCTAGAAACAGAGAGCTTTCATGTGAAACTCGAAAGTCTATTCTTGTTCTTAGAAATGAAGGCTATTCCATGTGAGAAATTGCCAAGAAACTGAAGATTTCCTACAACGGTGTGTACTACTCCCTTCAGAGGACAGCAGAAACAGGCTCTAACCAGAGTAGAAAGAGAAGTGGGAGGCCCCGCTTCACAACTGAGCAACAAGACAAGTACATTAGAGTCTTTAGTTTGAGAAATAGACGCCTCACAGGTCCTCAACTGGCAGCTTCATTAAATAGTACCCGCAAAACGCCAGTGTCAACGTCTACAGTGAAGAGGCGACTCCAGGATGCTGGCCTTCAGGGCAGAGTGGCAAAGAAAAAGCCATATCTGAGACTGGCTAATAAAAGGAAAAGATTAATATGGGCAAAAGCACACAGACATTGGACAGAGGAAGATTGGAAAAAAGTGTTATGGACAGACGAATCGAAGTTTGAGGTGTTTGGATCACACAGAAGAACATTTGTGAGACGCAGAACAACTGAAAAGATGCTGGAAGAGTGCCTGACGCCATCTGTCAGGCATGGTGGAGGTAATGTGATGGTCTGGGGTTGCTTTGGTGCTGGTAAAGTGGGAGATTTGTACAAGGTAAAAGGGATTTTGAATAAGGAAGGCTATCACTCCATTTTGCAACGCCATGCCATACCCTGTGGACAGCGCTTGATTGGAGCCAATTTCATCCTATAACAGGACAATGACCCAAAGCACACCTCCAAATTATGCAAGAACTATTTAGGGAAGAAGCAGGCAGCTGGTATTCTATCTGTAATGGAGTGGCCAGCGCAGTCACCAGATCTCAACCCCATAGAGCTGTTGTGGGAGCAGCTTGACTGTATGGTACGCAAGAAGTGCCCATCAAGCCAATCCAACTTGTGGGAGGGCCTTCTGGAAGCACGGGGTGAAATTTCTCCCGATTACCTCAGCAAATTAACAGCTAGAATGCCAAAGGTCTGCAATGCTGTAATTGCTGCAAATGGAGCATTCTTTGACGAAAGCAAAGTTTGAAGGAGAAAATTATTATTTAAAATAAAAATCATTATTTCTAACCTTGTCAATGTCTTGACTATATTTTCTAGTCATTTTGCAACTCATTGATAAATATAAGGCATCATTTACACGAGCGTATTATACGCGCGTGCGACGCGCGTGCTTTTCACGCGTGTCGTACGCACCTATATTAGTCTATGGGGCAGTGCAGACAGTGCGTAAATTTTGCGCAGCGCGAGTGCGTTGCGTAAAACTCACGACATGTCCTATCTTGGTGCGCTGTTCGCGCATCACGCACCCATTGAAGTCAATGGGTGCGTGAAAACCACGCATGCCGCACGGAAGCACTTCCGTGCGAACTGCGTGATTCGCGCAACAGCTGTCAAACTCTGAATGTAAACAGAAAAGCACCACGTGCTTTTCTGTTTACAAACATCCAAACGGACTGTCATAATGATGGCGGCTGCGAGAAAATCTCGCAGCCACGTATCATACACTGATGACACACGGAGCTGTTAAGTGCCTTTTTCGCACGCAAAACGCCGCATTTTTTGCGTGCGCAAAGTGCACACGCTAGTGTGAGTTTTCATGGAAAACACAAAATTGTCTGGGTGACCCCAAACTTTTGAACGGTAGTGTACCAGGACAACACTTTCCAGCAAAATTCCCCAAACTGCACAGGTGCGGAGTGTGGACCAAAAGGGGAATTAGAAAGGTGACCATTTATCAGTACGACACTGGTCTATGTATAAATGTTTGCGTCACAGCGTGACACACATTTATGGATAATTTTATTGTATTGGTTTTTTACCCCATTATTATACCACCTTATTATGCCCTGATGTACTCCACACAGCTAACATAAGCCCCCATAACTGAAATACCAGTAATACTCCAAACAAAACTTCTATCAAGCAAAATCCATGCTCCAAAAGCCTAATGGCGCTCCCTTCCTTCTGAGCCCTACAATGTGCGGCGCAAACGGCAGTTTACTTCCATATATATGGCATCGCCATACCCGGGAGAACTCTTTTAACAGTGGCACAAGCTGGGCACTACATATTTGTCACTGAAATGGCATATCTGGGGAAAAATGTACATTTTTACTTTGCCCCATCTGCAGCGCATTCATTTATGGAAAACATCTGGGGGTGAAAATGCTCACTACACCCCTTAATAAATGCCTTGAGGGGTGCAGTTTCCAAAATGGGGTCACTTCTCAGGGGTTTCTTTTATTATTTCACATCAGAGGCTCTGCAATTGTGAACCAATGCTTTGTAAGTCGCCAAATTAGGCCTCAATTTCGCATGGCACTCTTTCACTCCTGATTCCTGTCAAATGTCCAGGCAATAGGTTAGGGCCACACGTAGGACATATATGGACAGAGACATCAAGCGCTCCATCCAGGAGCGGAATCCCTGGCCACATCCTTCAGGGAGCTACAGTGGCGCTATCTACAGGAAGGGGGGGGGTGCTATCTACAGGGGGGCTGTGTGGTGCTACCTACAAGGGGGTGTCTGCCACTACCTACAAGGGGGCTGTGTGGCAGCTACCTACAAGGAGGCTGTGTGGCACTACCTACAGGACGGCGTGTGGCACTACCTACAAGGGAGATGTGTGGCACTACGTACAAGGGGGCTGTGTGGCACTTACTACAATGGGGCTGTGTGGCACTACATAGAAGGGGATGTCTAGGAATAGCTTACAAGGGGGCTGTGTGGCAGCTACCTACAAGGAGGCTGTGTGGCACTACCTACAAGGGGGCTGTGTGCCACTACCTACAATGGGGCTGTGTGGCACCACATACAAGTGGGCTGTGTGGCAGCTACCTACAAGGGGGCTGTGTGGCACTACCTACAAGGGGGGCTGTGTGGCACAACCTACAAGGGGCTGTGTGGCACTATCTACAGTGGCCTGTGTGGCACAATCTACAAGGGGGCAGTGTGTCACTACCTACAAGGGGGCTGTGTGGCACTACCTACAAGGGGCTGTGTGGCACTATCTACAGTGGGCTGTGTGGCACTATCTACAAGGGGCATCTGTGAGTGGCGGGCAGATGGTAATTTTAGTGAGAATGGCGGGCTGATGGTCATTTTACTGTGAGTGGTGGGCTGCTGGTCATTTTACTGTGAGTGGTTGGCTGCCGGTCATTTTACTGTGAGTGGCGGGCTGATCGTCATTTTACTGTGAGTGGTGGGCAGATTATTATTTGACTGTGAGTGGGGGGCTGATGGTCTTCAGGTGGTTTCCACCTCGGACCTCCAATTGAAATGAATAGGAGGCAGAAAATACCTGCGGTGGTCGTTTGGAGCGCATTTTTGCCTGCGTCTTTTGCATTAGCTTCAACGGCTTAAAAAAAGTCAAGTAACGTTGTCAATTCAAAATCTGCCTCAAAATTCCTGAAGGAATTTTTAGGCAGATTTTTTCTGCCTCTATACAAAACGCTGTGTGAACATACCCTAAGAGTGTAGTGCTGGTTTTTAGCTTTTGGTAGGGGTACCCTGAGGAATTTTTTTTTTCCAGGGGTGCCTCGAGTCTGAAAAGCTTTGGAAACTCTGTACTAGGCTACAGGATCACACCGGCATATTCAAGGATCCCGTTATCCAAGTTGTGGAGCAGCTCAGTTCGTCGTGGGAACGGGACCTGGGTGAGTAAATTTTTTGTTTGTTTGGGGGCACTGTTTAAAAGGGGGAGGTGAGAGGCTGTATGGTACTGTCTACACGGGGGAAGTGGGGGGGCTGTATTGCACTGTTCACAAGGGGGAGGTGGAGGGGCTATATGGCACTGTCCACAAGGGGGAGGTGGAAGGGCGATATAGCACAATCTACAAGGGGCATTATCTACAAGGGGGGCTGTGTGTTACAGCCAGGGGAGGGGGGTATTATACTGTGTGGAGGCCACTAAGCAGACATTATACTGTATAGGGGCACTACAGGGGGCAATATACTGTGTGTGGCACTTAGTGGGCATAATACTGTGTGGGCACAATTAGAGGACAAAATACTGTGTCCTTGAAGGGTTTATAATATATTATATTATTAAATATTACTATTATACTGCATAGGGGCACTAAAGGGGCATTATACTGTGTGGGGAAACTATATAGGGCATTATACTTTTTTATGGGGCATTTTTTATGATGGGTTGGGGCGCCAAAAGAGGATTTCGCACAGGGTAGCATTTATCTTAAGGCCGGCCCTGGGCACAAGCTGGGCACCACATATTGGCATATCTATGGAAAAATTCCCATTTTCACACTGCAACATCAAGTGCACACTAATTTCTAGAAAACACCTGCGGGGTTAACATGCTCACTACACCCCTAGGTGAATACCTTGAGGGTGTAGTTTCTAAAATGGGGTCACCTCTGGGGGGGGTTTCCACTGTTTTGGTCCCACAGCGGCTTTGCAAATGCGACATAGCGACCAGAAACCAATCCAGCAAAATCTGTACTCCAAAAGCCAAATGGTGCTCCTTCCCTTCTGAGACCTGCTGTGTGCCCAAACAGTAGTTTATGACCACATATGGGGTATTGCCGTATTCGGGAGAAATTGTTTTACAAATATTGGGGTGCTTTTTCTCCTTTTATTTGTTGAAAAAAATTTAAACATTTTGAGCTAAATCTACTTCTTATTGTAAAAAGATGTAATTTTTATTTTCACTGCCCAATTCTAATAAAATCTATGAAACACCTGTGGGGTCAAAATGGTCAACAGAGAGACAAAGAAAAGGTGAGAAAGAGAGAAATTGAGAGAGATAGATAAAGAGAGAGAAAAAGAGATAGAAAGAGAGATTGTGTGTGAGAAAGAGAGAGAGAGAAAGCAAGAAAAAAAGCAAGAAAGCAAGAAAGCAAGAAAGAAAGAAAGCAAGAAAGAAAGAAAGAAAGAAAGAAAGAAAGAGAGAAAGAAAGAAAGAAATCGAGACAGATAGATAGATAAAGAGAGAGAGAGAGAGAGATAGTATGAGAGAGAAAGAAAGAAAAAGAGAAAGAAAGAAATTGAGAGAGATCGATAAAGAGAGAGAAAAAGAGAGAAAGAGAGATTGTGTGTGAGAATGAGAGAGAGAGAAAGCAAGAAAGAAAGAAAGAAAAAGAAAGAAAGAAAGAAATCGAGACAGATAGATAGATAAAGAAAGAGAGAGAGAGAGAGAGAGATAGTATGAGAGAGAAAGAAAGAAAGAAAGAAAGAAAGAAAGAAAGAAAGAAAGAAAGAAAGAGAAAGAAAGAAATTGAGAGATAGATCTAGAGAGAGAGAGAGAGAGAGAGAGAGAAAGAGAAAGAAAGAGAGATTGTGTGTGTGTGTGTGTGTGTGTGTAAAGGATCTGCCAGGCACAGCTTCTGTGTATACGCCCATAGGTAATCAGTCTGCACCTGCTTCTATGTCTGTGAGACTGACTCCATCTTCCACCACTCAGGATGGCAGGCTTAGGAGTGGGAGAGCCTATCACAGCCTGGCCAGACGGAGCTAGCTCCCGCCCTCTGTCTATTTATACCTGCCTTTCATGTTCCTCCTTGCTTGTGATTCTTCTCGTTTGGTTTCCTGGCCCTGCTGCAGCTTCTTGTACTATTTGACCCTGCTTCTACTGACCCTGGCTTACTGACTACTCTCCTGCTCAGTGTTTGGTACCTCGTACACTCCTGGTTTGACTCGGCTCGTTCACCACTCTTGTTGCCCCATTTCCCTTAGCTTTGTGTACCCTTGTCTGTTTGTCTGTCGTGCACTTACTGAGCGTAGGGACCGTCACCCAGTAGTACCCCGTCGCCTAGGGCGGGTCGTTGCAAGTAGGCAGGGACTGAGTGGCGGGTAGATTAGGGCTCACTTGTCTGTTTCCCTACCCCCATCATTATATAATCACAAGCCATATACCTAGGCTACCCTGGTCCCTCACACTACTATGGACCCCCTTGAGACCCTGGCTCAGCAAATGCAGGGTCTCTCCCTACAGGTCCAGGCCCTGGCTCAGAGGGTCAACCAGCCTGACGCTACCATGGTAGTGCCCCTCACCTCTTGAACCCCACCTCAAGTTGCCTGACCGGTTCTCAGCGGACCGGAGGACTTTTCTCTCCTTTCAGGAGAGTTGTAGGCTCTACTTTTGCTTAAAGCCTCACTCCTCAGGTTCTGAGAGCCAGCGGGTGGGTATAATTATGTCCCGGCTCCAGGAAGGGCCCCAAGAATGGGCCTTCTCCTTGGCTCCTGACGCCCCTGAACTTTCCTCCGTTGATCTTTTCTTTTCTGCTCTCGGACTCATTTATGACGAGACTGACAGGACTGCCTTTGCCGAGAGTCAGCTGGTGACCTTACGTCAGGGTAAGAGACCTGTTGAGGAGTATTGCTCTGACTTTAGGAAGTGGTGCGTAGCTTCTCGGTGGAATGACCCTGCCTTAAGGTGCCAGTTTAGGTTGGGTCTGTCGAACGCCCTGAAAGACCTGCTAGTTAGCTATCCCTCTTCTGACTCCCTAGACCAGGTTATGGCTTTAGCGGTACGACTTGACCGACGTCTCAGGGAACGACAACGTGAAAGTTTTTGTGTTTTCTCCTCTGACTCCCCCATGATGCCTCCCGAGGTTCCGTTGCTTCGTTCTTCCACGAAAGACTCGGAGGTACCTATGCAACTCGGGGCCTCCGTGTCCCCCCGACAACGTAGAGAGTTCCGCAGGAAGAATGGTCTCTGCTTCTATTGTGGGGATGACAAGCATCAAGTGAACACCTGTCCTAGGCGTAAGAATAAGCAGCCGGAAAACTTCCACGCCTAATTGATCGTCGGGGAGGTCACTTGGGGGCACAGGTATTTCCCATAAATATGAAACGTAATAAAATCTTGCTTCCCTTTCAGGTCTCTTTTGGTGGTAGGTCTGCTACCGGCAGTGCCTTCGTGGATTCAGGGTCTTCTGCTAATATTATGTCTGTGGAATTTGCTATGTCTCTAGCTATGCCATTGATTGATTTGCCTAAACCTGTCCCGGTAGTGGGTATCGACTCCACTCCTCTTGCTAATGGTTATTTTACACAGCATACCCCTGTTTTTGAACTCCTTGTTTGCTCCATGCATTTGGAGCAGTGCTCTGTACTGTTGATGCAGGGATTATCGTCCGATTTGGTTTTAGGCCTTCCCTGGTTGCAGTTGCATAATCCCACGTTTGACTGGAATACTGGGGAGCTTACCAAATGGGGTAATGAATGCTTGACGTCATGTTTTTCTGTTAATTCTATTTCTCCCCCTGAGGAGGTGAACACGCTACCTGAGTTTGTTCAGGACTTCGCTGATGTTTTCTCTAAGGAGGCCTCCGAAGTGTTACCTCCTCATAGAGAATACGATTGCGCTATCGAATTGGTACCAGGAGCTAAGCTCCCTAAGGGTAGAATATTTAATCTCTCTTGTCCCGAAAGTGAAGCGATGAGAGAGTATATCCAGGAATGACTGGCCAAGGGTTACATTCGCCCCTCTACTTCTCCGGTAGGTGCTGGCTTCTTCTTCGTAGGGAAGAAGGATGGTGGTCTTAGGCCATGCATTGACTACCATAACTTGAATAAGGTCACTGTAAGGAACCAGTATCCCCTTTCTTTGATTCCTGATCTCTTTAATCAGGTTCAGGGGGCCCAATGGTTCTCTAAGTTTGAACTACGGGGGGCGTATAACCTTATCCGCATCAAAGAGGGGGATGAGTGGAAGACTGCGTTTAACACGCCCGAAGGTCATTTCGAATACCTCGTCATGCCTTTTGGGTTGTGTAATGCTCCCGCGGTCTTCCAGAATTTCATAAATGAGATTTTAAGAGATTACCTGGGGGTATTTCTTGTAGTGTACCTTGATGACATACTTGTGTTTTCCAAGGACTGGTCCTCCCACATTGAGCATGTCAGGAAGGTGCTCCAGGTCCTTCGGGAAAACAAACTGTTTGCGAAGACCGAAAAATGTGTGTTTGGGGTGCAGGAGTTACCATTTTTGGGTCAAATCCTCACTCCTCATAAATTCTGCATGGATCCCGCCAAGGTCCAGGCTGTGGCGGAATGGGTCCAACCTGCCTCCCTGAAGGCGTTACAGTGTTTCTTGGGGTTCGCTAATTATTACAGGAGATTTATTGCTAACTTCTCGGTCATCACTAAGCCTCTCACGGACCTCACTCGCAAAGGTGCTGATCTCCTCCACTGGCCTCCTGAGGCTGTCCAGGCTTTTGAGGTCCTTAAGAAGGGCTTTATCTCGGCCCCGGTGCTGGTTCAGCCCAACCAAATGGAGCCATTTATCGTGGAGGTTGACGCATCCGAGGTGGGAATGGGGGCTGTCTTGTCCCAGGCTACCAGGTCCCTCACCCTTCTCCGTCCCTGTGCCTACTTCTCCAGGAAGTTTTCGCCCACTGAGAGTAACTATGATATTGGCAACCGCGAACTCTTAGCCATTAAATGGGCATTTGAAGAGTGGCGCCACTTCCTGGAGGGGGATAGGCACCAGGTAATGATCCTTACCGACCACAAGAATCTGGTTTTCGTAGAATCTGCCCGGAGGATAAACCCGAGACAAGCTCGTTGGGCGCTATTTTTTACCAGATTCAACTTTTTGGTTACCTTTAGGGCTGGGTCTAAAAATATTAAGGCTGATGCACTGTCGCGTAGCTTCATGGCCAGCCCTCCTTCGGAGGAAGATCCTGCTTGTATTTTGCCTCCAGGTATAATCATTTCTTTTATTGATTCTGATTTAGTCTCTGAAATTGCGGCTGATCAAGTTTCAGCTCCCGGGAACCTTCCTGAGAACAAGCTGTTTGTTCCCCTGCAATTCCGGCTAAGGGTACTTAGGGAAAATCATGACTCCGCACTATCTGGTCATCCAGGCATCCTGGGTACCAAGCACCTCATTGCCAGAAACTATTGGTGGCCTAGGTTGCCTAAAGACGTTAAGGCCTACGTCGCCGCTTGTGAGGTTTGTGCTAGGTCCAAGACTCCCAGGTCCCGACCAGCGGGCTTACTACGTTCTTTGCCCATTCCCCAGAGACCTTGGACCCATATCTCCATGGATTTTATCACCGATTTGCCTCCATCTCAAGGCAAGTCGGTGGTGTGGGTTGTCGTAGACCGCTTAAGTAAGATGTGCCACTTTGTGCCCCTCAAGAAACTACCCAATGCTAAGACGTTAGCTACCTTGTTTGTCAAACACATCCTGCGTCTCCATGGGGTCCCTGTCAATATTGTTTCGGACAGAGGGGTACAATTTGTTTCATTGTTTTGGAGAGCCTTCTCTAAAAGGTTGGAGATTGATCTGTCCTTCTCCTCTGCCTTCCATCCTGAAACTAATGGCCAAACCGAGAGGACTAATCAGTCTCTAGAACAATATTTAAGGTGTTTTATCTCTGACTGTCAATATGATTGGGTCTCATTCAGTCCCCTCGCCGAATTTTCCCTTAATAACCGGGTCAGTAACTCGTCAGGGGTCTCCCCCTTTTTCTGTAATTTTGGGTTTAATCCACGGTTCTCCTTCGTTTCACCTGGTAGTTCCAACAATCCCGAGGTAGAGGTCGTTCATCGGGAAATGTGCACAGTCTGGGCCCAGGTTCAGAAGAACCTAGAGGCGTCCCAGAGCATACAAAAAACTCAGGCAGATAGAAGACGTTCTGCTAACCACTTGTTTATGGTCGGGGATCTGGTGTGGTTATCGTCTAAGAACTTGCGCCTTAAGGTCCCGTCCAAGAAGTTTGCTCCCCGGTTTATAGGGCCGTATAAGGTCATTGAAGTCCTCAATCCTGTCGCCTTCCGACTGGAGTTGCCCCCATCTTTTCGAATACACGACGTGTTTCATGCCTCCCTCCTTAAACGCTGCTCCCCGTCCTTGGCTCCCTCGAGGAAACCTCCTGTCCCCGTTTTCACCCCTGAGGGGGTGGAATTCGAGGTGGCCAAGATTGTGGACAGCAAGATGGTCCAAGGCTCCCTCCAGTAACTGGTCCATTGGAGAGGATACGGGCCTGAGGAGAGGACTTGGGTACCCGCCCGGGATGTTCACGCTGGGGTATTGGTCAGGAAGTTCCACCTTCGTTTCCCCAATAAACCAGGTCCACCTAGAAAGGGTCCGGTGGCCCCTCATAAAAGGGGGGGTACTGTAAAGGATCTGCCAGGCACAGCTTCTGTGTATACGCCCATAGGTAATCAGTCTGCACCTGCTTCTATGTCTGTGAGACTGACTCCATCTTCCTCCACTCAGGATGGCATGCTTAGGAGTGGGAGAGCCTTTCACAGCCTGGCCAGATGGAGCTAGCTCCCGCACTCTGTCTATTTATACCTGCCTTTCCTGTTCCTCCTTGCTTGTGATTCTTCTCGTTTGGTTTCCTGGCCCTGCTGCAGCTTCTTGTACTATTTGACCCTGCTTCTACTGACCCTGGCTTACTGACTACTCTCCTGCTCAGCGTTTGGTACTTCGTACACTCCTGCTTTGACTCGGCTTGTTCACCACTCTTGTTGCTCACGGTGTTGCCGTGGGCAACTGCCCCATTTCCCTTAGCTTTGTGTATCCTTGTCTGTTTGTCTGTCGTGCACTTACTGAGCGTAGGGACCGTCGCCCAGTTGTACCCCGTCGCCTAGGGCGGGTCATTGCAAGTAGGCAGGGACTGAGTGGCGGGTAGATTAGGGCTCACGTGTCTGTTTCCCTACCCCCATCATTACAGTGTGTGTGTGTGTGTGTGTGAGAGAGAGAGAGAGAGAGCGCTCTCCATTGCTGCCGCTTCCCTCCTGCCCTTCTTAGTGTGCACTCTGACCCGCCTACTCTAAAAGCGTCAGTGCGTGCCAAATTTCCACCCAGCTTTCTTAGGGTTCAAAAAGATACCTCCCCTTCCTATCATTGCCTGAGCAATCAGGTTCATCCTAGTTTATCTAGTGATTCCCTACGTTATACTTTGTTGAATTATGTGTACCTTTGACTATCCTTGACTGCTGTCCTTCCTGACCTATTGCTTTACCAACCGTAAGTGTCTATTTACCGCCTGACCTGAATTTTGCTATACCTGACTTTGCATTTTGTCTACTAATTTTGTACTACGCCTGCTTATATTGGTCATTGTGAGGGAGAGATTACTCTGGGGGTAGCGACCTGGTGTTCCCCAGCAGCAAAGTCCAGATCCTTGTATAGGGCTTAAAGGGTAAATACCTGGGGACCAATGGTGTAGCTAAAGGCTCATGGGCCCCGATGCAAAGATTCTTCTTGGGCCCCCCTCCACAAACTTCTCATGGCCGACGGCCCGCAGCTTTCAGCCGCATCGCTGGGTCTCCTAAGTAACCCAACGATGCAGCACTAGCAGCCAGGGGCATCACTAAGGTCTTGAAACGTTAGGGAAAATACCCCCAATACATATACCCCCCAAAAAATGTGTGTGCGTTGTATGTATATATGTGTTTATATATATGAGACAGCATATCTATAGCACTACGACCCTATAGCTATGGATAGGATTAGATACAGTGGCTCAGCAGACAGTATCACACATGATAGGATTAGATACAGTGGCTCAGCTGACAAGATCACCCATGATAGGATTAGATATAAGGCCCAGCAGACAGTATCACACATTATGGGATTAGATACAGTGGCTCAGCAGACAGTATCACACATGATAGGATTAGATATAGGGCCCAGCTTGCTGACATTGCGGCTCCAGCGCTGGTCCCAGGAGAGGTAAGTATAATAATTGTTTTGCTTTTTTATGTGTTACTAATTATTTTTGTGTGTTTGTGTTTTTTTACAGGTTCAGTCTTGGACTACTTCGGATTCGAGGACGACTTCTATGACAGCTTTTCTTTTATTCTCAATAAAATTGATAGCGAGGGTTGTGTGTGGGATTTTTATGTGAATAAAATATTTTTCCTATGGCTTTGTATTTTTCTAAACTTTATTACTACCACTTTAGTAATAGCTGCTGGCTGATTGACAACATCCTAAGCCATTACTAAGGCGAGACTTAATGTTAGACATGACTAGGCTAACACTAACCCCCATTATTACCCCGATACCCACCGCCACCAGGGGTACCGGGAAGAGCCAGGTACGATCCAATACCCGACCATCTGTAGTGATAGTTGGGCACTGGCACGACTGCAGGTTGGGAAAGCACGAAAACTGAGGCCCTTCCCACCCTGGTAATGCTAGCCTGCTGCTGCTGTGTTGTATCTGGCTGGTTATAAAAATGGGGGAACCCCACATCGTTCTTTCTAATTATGATTATTTTTTTTTTTTTAAATGACGTGGGTTCCCCCCCATTTTTCATAACTAGCCAGATACAACATAGCAGCAGCAGTCTAGTATTACCAGGGTGGAAAGGGCCACTGTGTTTGGCCTTTCCCAGCCTAATAACACCAGCCTGCGTCTGCCCCAGTGCCGGACCGTCACTACAGATGGTCAGGTACTGGATCGTACCCGGCTCTTCCCGGCACTCCTAATGGAGGTGGTTACTGGGGTAATAACGGGGGTTAGTGTTAGCCTCTGCACCAGCTAACACTAAGCCCCGCCTTAGTAATGGACGCTGTCAATCAGCCAGCAGCTATTAATAAGGCAATAGTAATAAAGTTTAAAAAAAAAATACATGGACATAGAAAAAATATTTTTTTAAATAAAAAAAAACCCACACAACCTTCATTAACAATTTTATTGATAATAAAAAAAAGCTGTCATCAAAGTAGTCCTCGAATCCGACGTAGTCCAACGACCGAACTTTTAAAAAAACACAAACACAAAAAAAAAACATTAGTAAGGGCCTGTTCACATCACTGCTGCCCTTCCGTCTGAGGTTTCTGTCGGGTAACCCCTCAATGGAAAGGCAAACTGAAACCTCAGTTGTTTTGACGGAATTAATAGCGCAGTCGACTGCGCTATTGGTTGCGTCAAGAACAATGGAACCCTGTCACAACGTTGACAAATGGAAACCTTTAGCAACGTTTCCGTCACCATGGAGATCAATGGTGAGGGAAACGGAAGCTGAGGTTTCAGTTTGCCGTTCCTTTGAGGGGTTACCTGACAGAAACTTCAGACGGAGCCCCTCAACGGAAGGGCAACGCTGATGTGAAAACAGCCTAACAGATATGGTAGGCTTAGATACAGGGCCCAAGTGCATGTGTAATACTGTTTGTTGGACCCTGTATCTAAGCCTAAGGTAGGCTTAGATACAGGGTCCAGCAGACAATAATCTTATACAGTATTAGGGTATGTGCACACGAGACAGACTGTTTTCAGGAGAAAACAGCTGCGTTGTTTCAGACGTAAAAGCTCCTCCTCGCATTATGCGAGGCGTCTTTGACGCCCGTAATCTTCAGCTGCTCTTCATTGACTTCAATGAAGAACGGCTCAAATTACGTTGCAAAGAAGTGTCCTGCACTTCTTTGCCGAGGCAGTCAATTTACGCGTCGTCGTTTGACAGCAGCTTTGACGCGTAAATGACAGGTCGTCGGCACAGTACGTCGGCAAACCCATTCAAATGAATGGGCAGATGTTTGCCGATGTATTGTAGCCGTATTTTCAGACGTAAAACGAGGCATAATACGCCTCGTTTACGTCTGAAAATAGGTCGTGTGAACCCAGCCTAAGATTACTGTTTGCTGGGATCCTGTATCTAAGCCTACCACATGATAGGTGTAGAAGGGGTTGTCCAGTCCCTAAACATTGATGGCCTATCCACAGGATAGACCATCAATAGCTGATGGGTTGGGCTCCGACTCCCGGGACCTGCGCCAATCAGCTGTTTTGAAGTGGGTGCAGAGCTCGTACGAGCACTGCTTCCCCTTAATTTCCCTTACTTGCTCACACAGGTGTATCGCTGACACGTCCGTGTCGGTGATTTAGTGTGAGAAAGAGACCAGATTGAAGGGGAAGTAGCACTCGTAAGAGCTTTGCACCCCCTTCAAAACAGCTGACAGGTCCCGGAAGTCGGACCCCGACCTATCAGCTCCAGACAGTAATATTAACACACAAACAGTAATATTAATCTTACCCTCCTCTTCGGCCGCAGCGGAGGTCCTGACTGCACCCAGGGTCGGGATGATGTGCGCAGCGCATAGCGTTGAGACGTCATGCGCTGCGCACAGCGCTGTGTCGTTAGGACCACCGCTGCGCTCCGGAAGGAAAAATGTAAGTACTGTCAGTTACTATAGTAATGGGGGTGTGTGTAGTTTATTACGTAGGCCCTAGTTACTATAGTAACTTTACATTGATGTGATGCAGGGGGCCGCGGGACCCCCTGGCTTCAGGGCCTGGTCGCAATTGCGACCGCTGCGACCCTTATAGTTACGCCACTGCTGGAGTCCCCTTAGACTGTGCTTTAGCCCCACGTCAAATCCCTTGGTGACACAGTGGGTTCACACAATCCTCTGCAGGCCTCTTGACAGTTTTATTTTCCACGTGCCTTATGACAGTAGGTGGTTGAGACTTCTTACTGTCCTACATATGACATATTTAAAAAGTGTGTAAAACAAAAGACACACCAGGACAAGACTGTTTACAAAAAAATCGTCCTTGTTGTAAAGGAGATGTAGTGCTCCATGCAAAAAAAATGTCAATCACAGTGATATTATAATTTCTTTGCAGAGTTTGAGAAAATGCTCCAAATTGTTGCAAAACATATGAGTGATCTATTTCCCAGGAGGATAAATATAAATCTCTGTGGGGTAATGACCCCTCCTACCCGTTCCGTAGTGTGTTAAAGTCCTGTTCCGTTCTTATGGCTGGGGACTGGGAAGCCTCACTTGTTTCTTTCGTATGATTTAGGCAATCAATCCTTGCCTTCTCCCTATTCTCTCTACTCTAGTCCTATTCCAGTGATTTAATTACAAATTCTTGTAGAGTACACAAAATATCAAGTCCTGCGGTGGAAGGTTTCAAATATACCACTAACACCTTAAATTCTCCTACATATGAAGATGCCATCCCCCTAGGTGATGTCAGGAGAAGACAGGTGCAGGTCAATTCAATTCAGTCCCTTTTATCCTCATGTCAGGCAGTGTTTTTTCATATGCAACACAGATGGCTGATAATGGTTCAGGTTTGTCTACCTGGCAAGAGAGATTTGCACAGACATGGGATATGGACAGGTGATGGTGATAACAAGGAGGCAGTAAAGCAAAATACTTACTACAAATAAATGACACCGCACATATATTTTTTCTAAATACATTAGTAGTTCCTCTATTTAGGGCTACTTATATTTTCGGTTTGTTGGTTCTGTAAACTATGACTGTCTAGAGGACATAAAATGTCTATTACATTCTTGTAGCTGTACAGTTGTAACGGGAAGTTATCTGAATATATCTTTCGCTCTTCAAAATATGTAACCATTCTAGAAAGATCTGTTGAGCAGGTTTGGTGAGTAATGACATGAAGTCAATGTTAAATACTTGTATGTGCTTTCATAAAACAAATAGTTATTGCTGTTTAAAATGAAAACTCATTCACATCCCGCAACACGTACTTTCTGCAGTGGAATCAATAACCAGCAGTAGAGGTCACTAGTTATCACAATCGCTATGGGGAGTGGGCATACCACCTCTACAACCTGTTCAGCTGCACATAGGCATTGAATCCTTTCCTCATTGTATAGCTTTCTACTATCAAGCTGTTGGCCCAAAGTACAAACTGAAATAGTTTTTATTGAGAGATGATAAAAATACAAAATACAGTTAATAGCATCAAAAATGGATTAAAATATAAGTCTTCAATGTAAAGAAAATACTAAGTGGGCTACTGCCCATAACATCTATACCATACAGTAGTACATTGTAAATAAACAGCCATGGTGAGTCACATAACAAAAAAATAAACACCTGTGAAATAGACCATTAGAATCTATAGACAATCATCCTTTTCCCCCTGACAAAGCCTGGTGGCGAAACGCGTTCGGTGTAAGTGGGCTCCTGGCACATCGATACTCTTTACCCCATTGTATATCTGCATGGTCTGTCAACTTCTCTTTTATTCTTTTTTTGGCTACCTTGCCAGTTTTGTCTATCGATTCTGATGGTCTATTTCACAGGTGTTTATTTTTTTGTTATGTGAATCACCATGGCTGTTTATTTACAATGTACTTCTGTATGGTATAGATGTTATGGCCAGTAGCCCACTCAGTATTTTCTTTACTGTGAGGACTTATATTTTAATCCATTTTTGATGCTATTAACTGTATTTTGTATTTTTATCATGTTTCAATAAAAACTATTTTATTTTGAAAATGTTTGGGTCATTTAACACTGATTTTCTGTATATGTGTTTAACCTCTTCCCGCCCTGCTCCGCAATAGTACGTCCTGCAGAGGGGTTGCTTCCCGAATCAGGACGTACAGTTGCGGAGTAGTTCCCGGCGCACATTGTCCTAAAGGACAGTGTCCGGGAACCGGGAGGTCAGCTGTCCCCGACAGCTGACACTTCAGTCTTGCCGGTCAGCGGACCATCGCCGCTGATTTCAGCAATTAACCCCATAAATACGGCGACGAATGCGTTCGCCACATTTAAGGGGTTTGAAGCACATTGGCAGCCCCCACAAAGTGATTGTTGGGGCTGCCGAAGCTTGTCGTGGCAATCGGAGGTCAGACAATGACATTCGGGTTGCCATGTATGGAAGCCTCAGAGGCAATGACATTTGGAATGCATTACACTACCTAGGTGTAGTCAGCACCCCTCCCAAAATAGAAAATAAAAAGTGAACAAAAAGTCGCATGGAACCAAATATAGTACCGATAAAAACTACAACCCGTCCCGCAAAAAACAAGCCCTTACACAGATTTTTTGACTGAAAAATAAAAAAGTTATGGCTCTCAGAATATGGTGACACAGAAAATAAATAATTTTATAAAAAAGTGATTTTATTGCGCAAACGCTGCAAAACATAAAAAAACCTATATACATATGGTATCGTCGGAATCGTATCGACCCGCAGAATAAAGTAAAGTTGTCATTTATAGCACATGGTGAACGCTGCAAAAAATAAACTAAAAAACATTGTCAGAATTGCTTGTTTTTGGTCACCCGGCTTGCAAAAAAATGTAATAAAAAGTGATCAAAAAAATCGCATGTACCGCAAAATGGTACCAATGAAAACTACAGATTGTCTCGCAACAAATAAGCCCTCACGCAGCTCCGGTGGTGAAAAAATAAAGAAGTTCTGGCTCTCAGAATATGGCGATGCAAAATGTGCAGTGTTTTCTAAAAGCGGGTATCATCCAACACCATTTATCAGTGCAACACCGGTCACACATCTATGAATTATTATTTATTTACCGCATTATTATACCCTCTTATTATCCCCTAATGTTCTCCGCACAGATTACATATGCCCCCACATTATAAACTGAAATACCAGCAAAACCCCAAACAGAAAAACTACCAAGCAAAATCTGCGCTCCAAAAGCAAAATGGGGTCCCTCTCTTCTGAGCCCTGCAGTGTGCCCAAACACCAGTTTGCGCCCACATATATGGCATCGCTATACCCGGGAGAACACACTTAACGTTTTATGAGGTATTTGTCTTCAGTGGCACAAACTGGGCACAACATACTCTGCACTAAAATCGCATACCAGTGGAAAATTGCAATATTCACACCATCCGCTGTGCATTAACCCATTTGCGCACTATGACTTAATAGCACGTCATGGTGCGGGGGGTGATGTATGGAGCGGGCTCACGTGCTGAGCCCGCTCCATACACTGCGGGTATCGGCAGTGTATTACAGCTGACACTCAGGGCTAACGGACAGGAACAGCAATCGTGCGGTTACAGAAGCCTGTAAAAATAACAATATACTGCAATACATTAGTATTGCAGTATATTGTACCCGCGATCCAATGATCGCTGGTACAAGTCCACTAATGACTAATAAAATGTGTAGAAGAATTAAAGTTATTAGTAGTGAGAAAGAAAAAAGTTTAAAGTTAAAAAAAAAAACATTTCCCATTTTTCTTCTAAAGTAATGTAAAAAAATAAACAAAATTGGTATCGCTACGTCCGTAAAAGGCCGAACTATTACAATATACCATTATTTACCTCGGACGGTGAACACCATAAAAAACTTAAATAATTTAAACCACAAAATCGCTGTCGTTTTTGTTTTTACCGCACGGCGAAAGCTGTAAAAACGAAAACCCCAAAAAAATTGAATCAGATTTTTTTCCTATATTACTATATTTTCCTATTTTTTTTTCAGTTTCCCAGTACTTTTTATGGCACTTTAAATGGTGTCAATAGAAACTACAATTCCTCACGCAAGAAATAATCCCTCAGATCACTCTACTGACGGAAAAAGAAAAAAGTTATGGCTCTTGGAAGGCGAGGAGTGAAAAACGAAAATAAGAAAGCAAAAAATGGATCAGTCCTGAAAGGGTTAATTCATTTCTAATGAAAAAAAACTTATGACCACATGTGGGGTATTTCCGTACTCGGGAGAATTTGCTTTACAAAAATTGGTTGTTTATTTCTCCTTTATCCCTTGTGAAAATTAGAAAATTCAACATTTTAGTGGAAAAAAATTGTGATATTCATTTTCGCGGCCTAATTCTAATAAATTCTGCAAAAGACCCGTGGGGTCTAAATGCTCAGTATACCCCTAGAAAAATTCCTTGAGGGGTGTTTCCAAAATTGGGTAACTTGGGGGGTTTCCACTGTTTTGGTCCCTCCAGGGCGTTGCAAAGGCGGCATGGCACCGAAAAACAATCCAGCAAAATCCGTGCTCCAAAATCCAAATGGCACTTCTTCCCTTCTGAGCGCTGCTATGGGTCCAATCAGCAGTTTATTACCACATATGGGGTATTGCCGTAATCAGGAGAAAATGCTTTACAAATGTTATGGTTCTTTTTTCCTTTATTCCTTGTAAAAATTGTAAATTTCTATGCTTTTTCAGAAAAAAAGTCGATTTTCATTTTCACTGCCTAATTCCACTAAATTCTGCAAAAAACCTGTGTGGTCAAAATGCTAACTATACCCCTAGATAAATTCCTTGAGAGGTGTAGTTTCCAAAATGGGGTCACTTTTGGGGGGTTTCCCCTGTTTTGGTCCCTCCAGGGCGTTGCAAACGCGACATGGCACCGAAAACCAATCCAGCAAAATCCATGCTCCAAAATCCAAATGGCACTTCTTCCCTTCTGAGTCCTGCTGTGTGTCCAATCAGCAGTTTATTACCACTTATGGGATATTGCTGTAATCAGGAGACATCGCTTTACAAATGTTGGGGTGATTTTCTTCATTATTCCTCATAAATATTAAAAATTTCTATGCTTTTTCAGAAAAAAAGTAGATTTTCATTTTTACAGACTAATTCCAATATATTTAGCGAAAAACCTGTGTGGTCAAAATGCTAACTATACCCCTAGATAAATTGCTTGAGAGGTGTAGTTTCCAAAATGGGGTCACTTTTGGGGGGTTTCCCCTGTTTTGGTCTCTCCAGGGCGTTGCAAACGCGACATGGCAACGAAAACCAATCCAGCAAAATCCGTGCTCCAAAATCCAAATGGCACTCCTTCCCTTCTGAGCCCTGCTGTGTGTCCAATCAGCAGTTTATTACCACATATGGGATATTACTGTAATCAGGAGACATTGCTTTACAAATGTTGGGGTGATTTTCTTCATTATTCCTTGTAAATATTAAAAATGTCTGTGTTTTTTCAGAAAAAAAGTAGATTTTCATTTTTACAGACTAGTTCCAATATATTTAGCGAAAAACATGTGTGGTCAAAATGCTAACTATACCCCTAGATAAGTTCCTTGATAGGTGTAGTTTCCAAAATGGGGTCTCTTTTGGAGGGTTTCCCCTGTTTTGGTCCCTCCAGGGTGTTGCAAACGCGACATGGAACCGAAAACCAATCAAGCAAAATCCGTGCTCCAAAATCCAAATGGTGCTCCTTCCCTTCTGAGCCCTGCTGTGGGTCCAATCAGCAGTTTATTACCACATATGGGATATTGCTGTAATCGGGAGACATTGCTTTACAAATGTTGGGGTACATTTTCTTTGTGGTGTTTTTCAGAAATAAATAACAAAATTATCAACAACATTTTTTCACTAACATAAAGTACAACATGTCACGAGAAAACAATCTCAGAATCGCTTGAATAGGTAAAAGCATTCCAACGTTATTACCACATAAAGTAACACATGTCAGATTTGAAAAAATAGACTGTGTCCTGAAGGCCAAAACAGGCTGGGTCCTGAAGGGGTTAAACTATGACTTTGGTGTTTGACCAAATTATTCTTTTGAGGCACTTTTTTGGTGTTACCAAAGTACAAACTGCATCTAGGGGTGACCACACATGTAAATTATAGTAAATTGGAAATAAGCGTATATTGATGATGAATATATATATATATATATGCTGCGTTTTATATATATATATATATATATATATATATATATATATATATATATATATATATATATATATATATATATATATATATATATATGCTGTGCAGGTCAAGGAGCAGAGTGCACAGCAGTAAATACTATATTTTATTCATGGTAGGCAGCAAAATGGGAACTAAGAAAAATATCGGGATAGCTAGGTACACTGTGACAGCATATGTCCCAACCTTTATACAGACAAATGAGGGACCCTAGTGTCCATAATACAGTGGCAAATATTTGTGTCCTACCTTTTTAGATGCTTTCACGAGACCCCCCCTAACAGTGCCAAGGGCAACGTGTCAATGAAGTAACTGCCACATACCCCCCATAAGTGGCAGCCACATGCTTTCCATATTCATTGAGCCCCATGCCCTTTATATACAGTGTTTGATTCCTGGCAAATAAATCACCTCTCCAGTTTCAGTTTTCTTGCAGTCTGCAAAAAGCTTTCCCACATGATCACCCCATAATTGATGTTAAACTGTACTGTAACACGTCTTCCAGGACCTGCTGCAGAGAAATATCCACACAGCATGATGCATCTATCACTATGTTTTATGTGCAGATGTTTCTGGTGGTGTGCAGTGTTTTGTTCACAATCACAATAAATTTTCCTGATGGGCAGAAAACTCAAAACGACAGTGGGGTATGTGGACCCACTGCTCCGCTCCGCTGTAGCGGAGTAGTAGCTAGCCAAACAAGAGTCAATGATAGCCTTTAGGACAAGAGTACCTGGATAGAAGACTTGGCTGACATTTGACTTGGCTGACACTTGACTTGGCTGACACTTGACACAGAAGTAGCGTAGTCGTCTGGGCCCTCGGGCCGGCACGTGCACCAGGCACAGATGGTGAACTTGACTCCGACACTAGACTTTGCACTGGAACTAAACACAATTACTGGATACGGGATATGGGAAAACAGGATACAGGATACAGCTAAGGAATCAATTGCAGAACAAACATGGGTAGAAACAACAACGCTCAGGCAAGGAGGAAGAGGGCAGAGTCCTTTTTAAAGTCCAGGGTGTGCTGGGATTGAGTAGGGACAATGTTACTAGTACGCACGCTGGCCCTTTAAGATCGGGAATGAGCACTCACGGACCCTTAGGGAAGCAGTGGAGAGCTGCAGCCACGTGTGCCGTCGTCTCCTGGGAGAGGGACACCGGCAAGCTCTGAGTGTCCTGCGGACGCGGTTAATGCTTTTGTCCGCAGGGCGGAAATGAGGAAGGAATCTAAATCTGGCGAAGAACAGCGATAATTTGGCTTGTCGAGGATTCAGTCACAGTGCAGATTGCAGATATGTAAGATTCTTATGATCCGTGAAGATGATGATGGGATGAGCAGCCCCCTCCAGCAGGTGTCTCCACTCTTCTAAGGCCAACTTGACTGCGAGTAGTTCTCGATTCCCAATGGAGCAGTTGCGCTCAGCAGGAGAGAAGAGTTTGGAGAAGAATCCACATGATACTGCCTTACCCTTGGAATTATTTTGAAGCAGAAGGGCTCCAGCACCAATGGAAGAGGCATCAACCTCCAAGGAAAACTATCGGGTCACATCAGAATGATGAACAATAAAAGCAGAAGAGAAGGTGCTCTTGAGGTTGGAGTATGCAGACTCTGCCTCAGTGGTCCAGTTCTTAGCATTCACTCCATTCTTGGTAAAAGCTGAGATGGGAGCAGTAAGGGACGAGAAATTTGGGATGAACTGACGATAAAAATGAGCGAAACCAAGAAATCTCTGTATAGCTCGGAGACCTTGAGGACGTGGCCACTCCAAGATGGACTTCATTTGAAGACCACGACCAGAGATAATATAGCCCAGGAAGGGCAAGGATGTCATTTCAAATACGCACTTCTCGAGTTTAGCGTATAAGCAGTTCCCCCTTAACCGCAACAAGACTTGGCATACATGCTTCCAATGCATCGTCAGATCAGGTGAGTAGATCAAGATGTCGTCCTGATAAACCGCTACACAGATATACAGAAGATTACAGAAGATGTCGTTCACAAATTCTTGGAACACTGCTGGAGCATTACACAGTCCAAAAGGCATTACGAGATACTCGTAGTGACTGTCCGGGCGTTAAATGCGGTTATCAATTCGTCCCCCTTGCGGATACGGATCAGGTTATAGGCCCCGCGTAGATCCAGCTTAATAAAAACCTTGGCTCCACTAATCCTGTCGAAGAGCTCAGACATAATCGGCAAGGGGTTCTTGTTTTTGACTGTGATTTGGTTTAACCCACGGTAATCGATGCATGGTCACAGTGATCCATCCTTTTCCTCCACGAAGAAGAATCCGGCTCCAGCTGGTGAAGTAGACTTCCTCATTAACCCACTCTCCACGTTCTCGTTGACATACTCCGACATGGCCTGGGTTTCAGGCAAGGAGAGAGGATAAACCCGTCCACAAGGGGGAGAGGCTTCAAGGAGCAACTCGATAGGACAATCATATGGACGATGAGGAGAAAGTACCTCTGACTCCTTCTTGCTGAAGACATCCGCGTAGTTAGCATACTGAGGAGGCAGTCCAGAGAGTGACTGATGCAGAAGAGAAACAACGGGAAGAATCTGGGGCAGGCAGCGGTGAAGACATCGGGGTCCCAATTGGAGGGCCTCTCCGGAATTCCAATCAAGGACTGGAGCGTGTTGGCGAAGCCATGGAAAACCGCAGCAGGATGGGGTTAATATCTTTGTACAGGATATAGAAAGCTATCACCTCTGAATGGAGGACTCCTATCTGTAGTCTCAGAGGTTTGGTAATAGACAGGATAAGGTCCGGCAGAGGTTGTCCATGTACAGAAGCGACCGCCAGAGGTTTATCCAGAGGAACTGTGGCCAAGTGGAGACGGTCTTGCTGGATAAAGTTTGAAGCCGCTCCAGAATCTAGATAAGTGGGGACTGAGTGCAAAGCTTCACCGGAGAAGATGGTCACAGGAATAGAAAGTCTGGGAGAGAATTTAGTAGTTGATGTGGATCCACCTAGGATTGTCTCTCCTATCAACCCTAAGTGCTGGAGTTTCCCGGCTTCTGTGGGCATTGACGCACAAAATTATCCTTGTGAACACAGTACAGACACAAACCAGTAGAACATCTGTGCTGCCGCTCCTGCTCAGACAATCTGAGTCTGTTCACTTGCATAGGTTCGTCTGGGGGTACAAGAGGAGAGGGTAGAGGGGGTCTTTGAAATTTAGGTGCCAATCCAATAGACCTTTTCTCCCGGCGAATCTCCTGGGTGCGTTCCTGGATCCTCATATCGATCCGAGTAGCCAGGTGTATTAGGGCTTCCTTGGTAGATGGGAGCTCACGAGCCGCCAGCTCAACTTTTATATGAAAGGCTAGTCCCTGCCAGAAAGTTGCAACCAAGGCCTCGTTTTTCCAAGCCAGTTCCACTGCCAATGTACGGAAGTGTATGGCATACTCCCATACCGTTGATTCCTTTTGGATGAGAGTCAGCAGAGAGGCAGCTGCAGAAGACGTTCGGCCCAGTTCCTCAAAAACAATATGAAAAGTCTCTAGAAACAGGTGCAAATTAGGGGACTCTGGGCCCTCTCGTTCCCAGATGGGATTAGCCCATGCAGGGCCTTGCCAGAGAGGAGAGAAACAATAAAGGCGACCTTGGCCTCATTAGAGGGGAAGAGATGAGCACGTAACTAGAAGTGAATCTTGCACTGTATAATGAAGCCTCTACAGGATCTCAGTCGTAATGAGGAGGAAGAGGCAAGGAGATTCCGGACCCAGAACAGGCAGGAGGCTTAACACGAGGTGGAGTAGCGGAAGCAGCCATGGGTGGATGATCCAAATGGTCAACAATGGAGTTAACTGTCAGTAGAAGCTGATCCTCTTGTGCATGGAGATCACACATATCAGTTTGTATTAGCTGAACTGCAGACTTGGGTTGACCAGCGGGGTTCATGGCCTGAGCGTACTGTAACGACTGTGGGGTATATGGACCCACTGGGCCTCTCCGTCATAGCGGAGTAGCAGCTGGCCAAACAGGAGTCAATGATAGTCTTTAGGACAAGAGTACCTTGATAGAAGTCTTGGCAGACACTTGACTTGGCAGACAGGGTGCGATGGGAATGAGTAGGGACAATTTTACTTGTGTGTGCGCTGGCCCTTTAAGGCTGGGAACGAGAGCGCACGCACACCCAAGGCAAAGCAGTGGAGAGCTGCAGCCGAGTGTGCCGGCGTCTCCGGGGAGGGAGACGCCGGCAAGCTATGAGTGTCCTGCAGTGGCGGCTGCCAGTGAGTAGTCAGCGACCGCGGGCATAACACCTAGGTTCTCTTGATTTTTGTCTCTTGAAATTCTTGCCTTGATGGCCTGATTAGTCTCACCCTTTTGGCTTCCTATATAAGCCTAGGCCCTTGTGTTAGATTGTGGGGGAAGTATTCCCAACTCTTAAAGGGGACTTTGCGTGCCCTTTATGTATATTTGTATATATGTCAATGTTTGGTTTATTTATTTATGCACTGTGCCTTTAAGATGTGCTGTTTGTGCTGATTTCATCCCCTATGTGACGTTCCAGAGGAGGAGTGGCTAGTCCGGTCTGTTATATTTATGTGTGTTGAGCTACAGATGTTTATTGCATTGTAACATTATGAATGTTTATTTGTACAGACGATGGTCGTCTCGCTGGTGACCTGATTGCTTTGGCGCCATGATGTACAGCCCAGACACCATCTTGTGCTAAATTTCTGCTGCGTTACAACAGCACCAGGATGACGCAGCATACCTATGCCGCATCCCAACGCTGGGGGCAGCACCTCTTGTATAAAATGGCTGTGTTCCCGCCAAGCCATGTTCAGTGTTCGAGTGGAAGGGGAGGAACTTGACCAAGAGGAAGTTGCTGATAGTGAGCTATGTAGAGCTGCTGAGAGAAACCTGTGGAGCTGCTGTAGAGCTGCTGAGAGGAAGCTGTTAAAGTGACCGCACTTACATTGGGCCTGAGTCTGTGGCTCCTGTAGCATGTTGCAGGTGAAAAATATGAGAAACATTGTATTTACTGTTGTCATTGCATTTGAGGGCCTTTAAGGCAATGTAATTTTGTCATCAGTAGTGTTTTTAACTAGCATCCTGAGCGGCAGGTGCTTGCTGCATGAGGACGAGCATTCTCATCCTGTGTGACACATAGTGTGTACGCGCGATCAGGAACCGGATAACGGCTGTACTACACACCCCATTCTAAACCTCTTCTCTTCGCCGTTAACCCCTTGAATGCCACAATCAAAGCTGACTGCGGCATTCATAGTTAAAATGAGAAGGGAGGACTCCCCTTTGATCGCGTCACAGGAAAACCCTGTGACGTGATAGAGGCCCATATCTTGTATGGCCAGGCAGCCCAGCGTCCGTTGAAGGACCCCAGGGCTGTCTGACCATATTCCCTGGTGATAGGGTATACTGAGGTATGTCGTAACAACTGCCTGTGTACTATCAATACACAGGCAAATGTACTGGCATATAGATATATGCCAGTACATTAAAGTAAAAAAAAAATCAAAACGAAAAATCCCACTATGGGATTAAATTTAAAAAAAAGTTAAAGTAATAAAAAAACTTAAGTAATGTTAAATAAATGAAAAAAAATCTGTAAAAAAAATACACAAAAATGCAATTTTTTTTATAATTAATAAACTTTACAAAATATAGGTTCCAAAACATGAAATAATATACACAATAATATACACATATTTGGTATCGCTACGACCGTAACAACCCGTACATTAAATGTATAACATTATTTATGATGATCAGTGTATGGTGTAAAAAAAAACAAAACAAAAAAACCTGCTTTTTCTGCAATTTTGCCAAAATTTGAATTTATATCAATTAAACAATAAAGTAAATGTACCAAAAAAATTACACCTACATAAAGTACAACTGGTACTGCAAAAAAGCAGAGTCTCATACAGCCACGTCGTACAAAAACGAGTCCCGGGATGCAAAGAGGGAAATATTAAAAAATATTTCTGTCTTCAAGTCCAAAATTGACCGTGTCCTTAAGGGGTTAACCCATTAACGACAGGCGTATAGTGTTTCTACGTCGGCCATTAGGGGTAGTTCTTGTGAAGTGCCTCCTTTTAACGTCGGCACTTCAGAAGAAGTTTTCCCGCATTGGTCGGGGTGCTCTTGAAGCCCAGGCTGTTGCTAACAGCCTTAGGCTTCAGGGCATCAATCGGAGACCACTAGCAGTGGTTTCCAATCATGTTTAACCCCTCAGATACGGCGCTCAATAGCGACTGCCGGATCTGAGTGGTTTTAGAGGGAGGGGACACCCTCTCCCACCCCACCGGCATTTGCAATTGCGGGGTGCGGATGGTTTCTTTGGCAGAATGGGGCCTTGTATTGTAGTGCATTATAAAAGCGATCAAAAGATCGCACAGTAAAGTCCCCAAGTGAGACAAAAAAAAGTTTAAAAAGTTGAATAAAGTTTGTAATAAATAAATAAAAGTCCCAAGTAAAAAATAAATTAAAAACCCACTTTTTCCCCTTACAATATACTTTATTATGAAAAAAAGTAAAAAGTTAGACATATTTGGTTTTGCCGCGTCCATAACGAACCCAACTACAAAACGATTACATTATTTAACCCGCACGGTGAACGCCGTAAAAAAATAAATGAAAAACAATGCCAGAATTGCTGTTTTCTTTTCATCCTACCTTAAAAAAAAATATGATAAAAAATTATCAAAAAGTTGCAGGTACTCCAAAATGGTACCACTAAAAACTACAAGTCGTCCTGCAAAAAAAGCCCTCATACAGCTATGTCAGCAGAAATATAAAAAAGTTATGGTGACACAAAAACAAATAATTTAGAAAAAAAAAGTGTTTTTAGTGTGTAACAGTAGTAAAACATAAAATAAAAACTATATGAATTTGGTATCGCCGCAATCGTAACGACCCACTGAATAAAGGTATTATGTTATTTATACCACACAGTAAACAGCACAAATTTAAGACACAAAAAAGTGGCGAAATTTCTGGTTTTGTTCCTATTATTCCATCAAAAAAGTTAATAAAAATGAATCAATAAATTATATGTACCCCAAAATGGTGCTATTAAAAAATATAACTTGTCCCGCAAAAAACAAACCTTAATCCGGCCACCAAAGACGTTGTGTACATATTTTATCCTGTTGCATTTATTGACTGTTTTGATAAGGTAAGGCAAGGAAATGCACGGCCAGGAAGCCATATTAACGCTGCATGTACCGGTTTGTAACAAGGTAATGGCAGACGCATTTGAATGTTTGTGCATCATTACACCGGGGATCGGCACTTAAAAGTATAAAACGGCTGACCTCTGCATTATCGTGAGAGAGCAGTGTTGCTGCAAGTGGGAAAAGAGAGAAAGCTGCTGAGGAAGTTGAAGGAGAGAGACCCACAGAGAGGAGCTGGATCTGAGGAACCTAGATAGGACTAGTGAGGAGCGTACTGCGTTAGTGCCTATTGTTGTACCTGAGGTGGCGACGGGTCCTGAAGAGCAAGCAGAGGGTAATGTGGCAAATCACTATTGTACAGATAGCCGAACGAGTGACGGTGATGGACGAGTGAGAGTGAGACGTGACCCAAGCAGTACTGACTGTACCAGTCAGTGCCCAGCATAAGTGAAAGATGTTGAGAGTCGGTCCATTTTAAGGCTTACTGAGCCAGAGCAGCCAGCAGCTACATTCTTGTGGGTCACTAGGCCTAAAGTAATGCAGTTGGCAGCCACCACCTTGAGTCCTCAAAGGTCTACCGCAGATAGTACTTGTATCAAGGAGGGGTACCCATTACCCTGTGGCTGACAGTCATACAGAATTGCATATAATTTAAAGTGAGAATAAAGTTCAAGTTTTGGCACTATTAGGGTATATCCACATGCAGTGTTTTCAGCCGTTTTTTGGGAAAAACGACTGAAAAATCGGAAGCAGAACGCCTCCAAACATCTGCCCATTGATTTCAAAGGGAAAAACGGCAAAAAACGGCCGCGAAAAAGAAGTGCATGTCATTTCTTCAGTCATTTTTGGAGCCGTTTTTCATAGACTCTAGAAAAATAGCTTAAAAAACGTCCGTAAAAAACGCTGTGAAAATCGCGAGTGGCTTAAAAAACGTCTGAAAATCAGGAGCAGTTTTCCCTTCAAAACAGCTCCGTATTTTGAGATGTTTTTGATTTTGTGTGTGCACCTACCCTAACTCTTGCTTCATTTAATCTTTTTTTGCCACATTTTGGCAGGGCATGCACCATCTTGTCTTCTCTTTCCAGGTGACTGTCAGAAGCCTTCCCGTGTGTACAAAGTTGTAGGAGCATGGGTGGGCTGATGGGCAGGAGCCTCCCCATGTGTACCAGCATGCAGCATCTATGGTACAGCCAGTTGCCACCTAGTACACCTGCCAAACCCTGCATCTTGGAGGAGCACCCCAGGGTCTGTCCGTGGCAAAGTTTCTGTCAGCCAACTATTATCCCCCCACCTGAGCAATGTCTAAGAACTGTGCCTCTCATATTCAGTGTTGCTGTTTATCCTGCTGTGGCCGCGTGTACCCTAAGGGCATGACCACACGTGGCGGATTTCCTCCGCAACTGTCCGCATCAATGCCGCACAGAATCTGCGTTGCAGATTCTGCTGCGGATCTGCACAAAATGTGCAGTAAATTGATGCGGACTAGCTGCTGCGGACTGCGGGAAAAGTACTTCCCTTCTCCCTATCAGTGCAGGATAGAGAGAAGGGACAGCACTTTCCCTTGTGAAAGTCAAAGAAATTCATACTTACCGCCCGTTGTCTTGGTGACGCGTCCCTCCTTCGGCATCCAGCCCGATCTCCCTGGATGACGCGGCAGTCCATGTGACCGCTGCAGCCTGTTATTAGCCTGTGATTGGCTGCAGCCGTCACTTAGACTGAAACGTCATCCTGGGAGGCCGGACTGGAGACAGAAGCAGGGAGTTCTCGGTAAGTATGAACTTATATTTTTTTACAGGTTGCTGTATATTGTGATCGGTAGTCACTGTCCAGGGTGCAGAAACAGTTACTGCCGATCGCTTAACTCTTTCAGCACCCTGGACAGTGACTATTTACAGACGTCTCCTAGCAACGCTCCCGTCATTACGGGAGCCCCATTTACTTCCTCAGTCTGGCTGTAGACCTAGAAATACATAGGTCCAGCCAGAATGAAGAAATGTCAAGTTAAAAAAGCAAGACGGATCCGCAGCACACATAACATGTGCATGACAGCTGCGGACTTCATTGCGGAAATTAGAATCTCCATTGAAGTCAATGGAGAAATTCCGCCATGAGTCCGCCACTGCTCCGCAACAGCTGCGGACACCAAATTCCGCTCCGCAGCCTATGCTCCGCAGCGGAATTTTACGCCTCGTCTAAACGAACACTGCTAAATTAAAGTGTAAGTCAATGGACAAACGGCTCCGCTGCGGATTAACGCTGCGGAGTGTCCGCAGCGGAATTTAAGTGAAATTCCGCCACGTGTGAACCCAGCCTAAATGCGGCCTAGTAAAATACAGTTGCTGCAAAAATCTCCTGTCTCCATACCATCTTTACCACGTCACACCTGCACAGGGCTGTACACCACCCAGGCCCACCTTACACTTGCATTTCCTCCTTTTCAGACTATGGAGCTTCCTGTATCTAGTCTAGTTCATTACCACATACTCTTCATATGTTGCTGCTTATTTGTGAAGTGAACTTGGATTGTTTCCTGACCACATCTCTACCTCGTGCTTCAACATGTTTGCAGATTATCTGTGTACCGAACTTTGACTGTTTCCTGACCATGTCTCTGTCATCTGCTACAAACTGTTGCAGTTTTTCTGTGTACCGAGCCTGTACTGTTACTTTACTACTCTTGCTATTATTATCCTCCTTCCAGATTGTTTAAGCCACTGGACTCTAAAATCTGTTTCCAGATCTTGACAATCTGACTTGAAAGCTGCAGTACTTAGGAACACAGTTTTTAAGGCTACATTCAGACGAGCGTGTATGATTTGCGCTCATGATTTCCTACATTTCGTGTCCGTGTGCCATCAGTGTGCATTGCGTATTGGCATCAGTGTGCTTTGCGTGTGGCATGCGTTTTTCACGTCTGTGCAAGCACTTTCTTTTTTTATCTTTTTGTATTTATTTGTAACTCATCCATGAAACACGGACAGCACACAGATGTCGTCCATGTGCTGTCCATGGTTTACACGCACCCAAAAACTTCAATGGGCGACTAGGTGCGCAAAAAAACGCACCAATATAGGACATGAAGTGAGTGTTACACAACGGACACTCGCTGCGTGCTGTGAGTTATTTAAACGCACAGCACATAGACAAGGAACACGCTCGTCTGAATGAGTCCTTAGGAACGCAGTGAATATGCTCCAGCCAGTCTCAGTTACAATAAACAATGCAGCTTTACGCAAAGCAGTTGACAGATTATATTTCACAGATTTTAAAACGTTCAGTTCCTTTTTTTCCCACCGGACGAGTGTTCAATCGATGTCTTAGCTGAGATCCTGTAATGCAATACTTTCTACTGTCTTAAAATATGGAGGAATTCTTTACTGTGTCCGAAGACTACACCTCAGAGAATAACTACCCACTTAACTGGTTCCCGACCGCTGGCTGTGTTTTTACGGCCAGCAGTCAGGGTCCTTAAAACCCGAGCCATAGACTTTTTACGGTTCGGGTTTTAACTTGCTGCCCGAGCGATCGGGCAGCCGAATGTCGGGTCTCCGGCTGTCAGTGACTGCCGGGGATCCTGAGGAGAGGATAGAAGCAGCTTTCATTGCTTCTGTCTTCTCTGATCACTTGTACACAGTGCTCAATGAACGCTGTGTATAGGAATAGGGGCAGCGGTGACTGGTCACATGATCGCCGGGTTCCGTTACTGACAGACTGCTGCTGGGTCTTACTAGACCCAGCACAGCCCTATTAGTGACAATTGTCATTATGAGAGGGCAGATTTCCCCTGTAACTGGGGCTGCTGTGCAGCTCCAGTTACAGTGGAAAAGCATGGTGTAAAAGAAAGAAAAAAAAAATTATAAAGTTCCCCAAAGGTCTTTTTTGACCTTTGAGGGACAGACCATAGTAATAAAAACATAGTAAAGTAAAGTGCAAAAAAAATTAATAATAAATACACATAAAATACCCACGCCAAAAAAAAAACGTTCCCCTACCGCCAATCATTGTTGTAACGCTGACCCAATTACCCTAATATAGACATGTAATATATTAACATTTACAGTGGACAATGACGATCACAAATAAAAGGTCTATTTTAGGGTAAAACTATGTTATTACCAAATGAAAAAAGCAGAAACATAAAAAAGCTTATTTTTGTCATGACATTAATATCCCCTAATAGGGCATGTGGACAGGGGTTGTCCTAATTGAACAAACCCTGAAAGTAAGAGTCACAATCTTTTGTACCAGAAATATATAAATAAATGTTAATCATGTCATAAAAGTGTGATTGGTAGCATTTTGAGAGCTGGAACCCCCACCTATGCTGGGAATGCTACAGTCCTGGTGCCAACAATCTCCGTTAATTTGGCACAGCATGAGAGGCTATGTTTTTAGTAAATATCAGTGGGAAGGCTCTATGTCAAAAATGTTTTATGAGGAAAGTCTCCTATGTTCACACGGGGTCTTTTGCCGAGTTTTTTGACGCGGAAACCGCGTCGCAAAACTCGGCAGAAACGGCCCGAGAACGCCTCCCATTGATTTCAATGGGAGGCGTCGGCGTCTTTTTCCCGCGAGCAGTAAAACTGCCTCGCGGGAAAAAGAAGCGACATGCCCTATCTTCGGGCGCTTCCGCCTCCGACCTCCCATTGACTTCAATGGGAGGCAGGAGAAAGCGTGTTTTCTGCCCGCGGCGCTCAATGGCCGCGGGCGAAAAACGGCGCGATCATTGCTATTCACACGGAGTATTTTGGGGGAGGAATATCTGCCTCAAAATTCCGTTTGGAGCTTTGAGGCAGATATTCCTCCCCCAAAATACTCCGTGTGAACATAGCCTAACTGCGCAACCACACATCTGGTAGAAGTCGGATCAGTGGGGTTCCTATTTTCAGTGGAGAGACAGACATGTTGACATGAAAATGAATAATTAATTATGAGCCTCAGGTGTTAATACTGGTATTTACTTTACAAGGTAACTACATAATAGGAACCATTAATGTAATAAGATGTAAGATGGTATTCTGAACTGGGAAGACATAAAACTTTGTGATTGCAATCTTTATTGTAGGAAAAATACTTTTCGGATTTGCTGTACCTACATGATGCATAAGGCAATATAGACAATTATTTTTAATGGAAAGTTGTTTATGTTTCAGCTTTCTTATCATTATGTCACTAAACTCAGATCAATGAGGGTTTGGCAACTGGAATCCCCACTTATCACAGTAATACGCTGGTCTTGGTGCTGATCATCAGTGGAGAAGTGGTGTGATCCTTATTCAATTAAAAGAATGAGAATCTAAAAACATACTGATAGATCAATTCACTTGATACAAATTGGTCCTAGTGTATCTATGTGTGTGCCTGTGTTTGAGATATGATTAGATTGTGAATCGATTGAGAGGGGAATAAACCACTGCCAGAAACCTCTGACAGCAGATTATCTTCCATGGGGACAAAGAATCGGGCATGTTGGTTTATCCCCCCCCCCCCCCACGACAGACTGGAGTCCTTCATACACATTATATCATTGACCGATCCCACTGAAAACAGTGGGTTTGGTTGACATGTATTCACTCTCGTCTTGACTACTGTAACTCATTACTTATCGGTCTTCCACTCTCTGAACTCTCCCCACTCTATCTATCTTTAATTCAGCAGCCAGGCTCATCTTTCTGACCAACCGCTACACCCTAGATGCCTTTACCCTGTGCCAGTCACTGCACTGGTTGCCCATACCCTTCAGAATTAAATTCAAACTTATTACTCTCACCCACAAAGCTCTCCACAATGCTGCACCACCTTACATCTCCTCCCTCATCTCTGTCTACCACCCTACTCGCGATTTACATTCTGCCAATGACCTTAGATTAAAATCCATCATAATCCGAACCTCCCACACCCGTCTCCAAGATTTTTCTCGTGCTGCACCAGTCCTCTGGAATGCGCTACCCCAGACAATCAGATTATTTTCCAACATCAACAGTTTTAAATATGCCCTGAAAACACATCTTTTTGGACAGGCCTATATCATTCCCTAATCTGACTCCTTTCCCTGGCCCCCTTTTACATTAGTCATCAGAACTTGACCCCCTTATTCAGCAGTATCCCCCACACTCATTGCACCCTAATGCACTTCATGTCTGTCATATACAGATACCGGCTGATGACCGGCTCATGCAGCTTTATGTTACTACCCCATATGTATAAAAGATGGCTGGACTAGCACTTTTTTTTACATTTTGTGTCTCCCTTATTTCCTCATAGATTGTAAACTCTTGCGTGCAGGGTCCTCATTCCTCTTGTTTGAATTGTGAAGTAGTTTTGTCAATATATAATGTCTGATTTTGTCTATACATGCTCCCCCTGAATTGTAAAGTGCTATGGAATATATTGGCGCTATATAAATAAAAATTATTATTATTATTATTATATCTAATGTGTATGGCCAGTTTTACATCTTATAATACAGTCCAGAGCTGCATTCACAATTCTGCAGGTTGGTACTGGAAACAGGCATCAAGATTGTTGTCAGACAGAATCCTAAGGCTATGTTCACACGGAGTATATTGGCGAGTTTTTTGACGCGGAAACCGCGTCACAAAACTTGTCAAGAACGGCTCGAAAATGCCTCCCATTGATTTCAATGGGAGGCGTTGGCGTCTTTTTCCCGCGAGCAGTAAAATTGCCTCGCGGGAAAAAGAAGCGACATGCCCTATCTTCGGGCGTTTCCGCCTCTGACCTCCCATTGACTTCAATGGGAAGCAGAGAAAGCGTATTTCACTGTGTTTTATGCCCACGGCGCTCAATGGCCGCGGGTGAAAAACGCTGCGAAAAACTCTGCGAAAATCGGCGTGCAGGGAGAGGAAAATCTGCCTCAAACTTCCAAACGGAATTTTGAGGCAGATATTCCTCCTGCAAAATACTCCGTGTGAACATAGCCTAACACTTCAGCTGAAGTCATATAACAAAAACCGCCATTTTTTGTACATCTGCCCAATACCTTTTTTTTAATAATTCTATTGATGTTGCTGTGTGAGGTCTTGTTTTTTGGATTTTGAGGTATATTTTTGGCCCTGTTCACGCAGAGTTTTTTGCAGCGTTTTTTGAGGTGGAAACCGCGTAAAAAAACGTCCGAAATCGCCTCCCATTGATCGGAAAAAAAATGCTCGCGGGAAAAAGAAGCGACATGCCCTTTCTTTGGGTGTTTCGTCTCTGATCTCCCATTGACATCAATGGGTGGCAGAGAAAGCATTTTTCGCAGCGTTTTTTGCCCATGGCGCTCAATGCCCACGGCCGAAAAACGCCTTGAAAAACACGGCAAACAGTGTGTAGGCAGGTCAAAATCTGCCTCAAAACAGATTTTTCTGCCTGCAAAAAACTCAGTGTGAACAGGGCCTTTTATTGAATCATCTATGCGCTAACTGCATACTGTTATACATCGAACTCAATAATACCCAAATATGCCATAAGCTCCCATCTAGTGGCAGTTGCAGGTAGCCAGCATAATAGCTCTTAAATCTATACCTTTGAGCCATAACATTAACCCCTTCCTGCAAAACTACGTGTCTGGTATGAAATGACAATATACTGCAATACAATAGTATTGCAGTGTTTTGTGCCAGCGATCTAAAGATGATGGTTCAAGGGGGCTAATAAAGTGTGTGAAAAAAATTTTAATAACGTTTTTAGTAGTGAAAAAAAACGAAAAAATTATACGTTTAATAAAAGTTAGCAAAATTTGTATCGCTGCGTCCGTAAAATTCTGAACTGTTAAAATATAGCATTATTTAATGTGCACAGTGAACGCCGTATAAGATAAAACATTTAAAACACCAAAATCTTTGTTTTTTGGTCAACTTAGCTCTCAAAAATTTTTTCATGAAAATTGATCAAAAAATTATATGTACCAAAAAATAATACCGATAAAAATGACATCTCATCTGGCAAAAAATAAGCCCCACACCGCTCAATCGATGAAAAAGTAAAAAAGTTGTGTCTCTCGTGGTGACACAAATCAAATTTTTTTTTTAACAAAAAGTTTTTTTCTTTAAAAGTAGTAAAATATAAAAAAAAACGATATAAATTTAGTATCACCATAATCGTATTGAGCAACAGAATAAAGTTACATTTTCGTTTTTACCACATGGTGAAAGCCGTAAAAACGAAACCCCAAAAACGTTTGAGGAATCAGTTTTTTCAAATTTCAGCCCGCAAAGTATTTTTTTCCAGTTTCCCAGTACATTATATGGAACTTTAAATGCTACCAATAGAAACTACAACTCCTCCCGCAAGAAATAAGCCCTCACATTGACGGAAGCTCACAAGCCACTCTATTGACGGAAAAATAAAAAAGTTATGGCTCTTGGAAGGCGGGGAAGAAAAAATGAAAATATAAATCTGAAAAAATGGCTGCAGCGGGAAGGGGTTTATAAAACTACCTTCTTAATATTACTCCCCGTCTCGCCAAAACAGCTCTGACCCGTCAACGCATTGACTCCACAAAACCCCTGAATGTGTTCTTTGGTACCTGGCACCAAGATGTTAGCAGATCCTTTAAGTCCCGTAAATTGGTAAGTGCTCGATCAGATTGAGATCTGGGGAATTTAGAGTCAACACCTTGAACACTTTGTCATGTTCCTCAAATCAAGTGTCCTGCACTTCTTTTGACGAGGCTGTAATTTTACGAGCCGTCTTTTGACAGCGACCCGTAAAATGACATGTCGTCAGCACAGTACATCGTAAAGCCCATTGAAAGTAATGGGGAGATGTTTGCCGACGTATTGGAGCCGTTTTTTCAGACGTAATTCGAGGCGTAAAATGCCTCCATTACGTCTGAAAATAGGTCGTGTGAACCCAGCCTAAAAGTAACATCCACATGAATGCTTGCCTTCTACCTATACTGGATCCTGGTGCCATCTCTTTCCCAGGTAAGCGAGGCACATGCACCCAGCCGTCCACATGATGTAAAAGAAAACATGATTTATCAGCTCAGGCCACCTACATCCATTGCTCCATTGTCCAAGCTCTGATACTCACATGCCCATTGTAGGCCCTTTCAGTGGTAGACAGAGGTCCGCATGGGCACTCTAACTGGTCTGTGGCTACACAGCCCCAAATGCTGTGATGCACTGTGTGCTCTAACTTTTTCTGCAATTTGTGTTAAAAGTAGCTTTTCTGTGGGATCAGACCAGATGGACTAGCCTTCGCTCCTCAGGCACATCAATGTGCCTTGGTTGTCCATTACCCTGTCAGCGACTTATCTGTTGTCCTTCCTCGGCCCACTTTTGGTAGGTACTACCATTGAATACCGGGAACACCCCACAAAACCTGACATTTTGGAGATGCTGTGACCAAGTCGTTTGGACATCACAACTTGTATAAAAGAAAAAAAAGGCGTTCTCATCTACGATTATAAATTTTTCCTGCATTCACCACATTACCTTCAAGAACTGAATGGTCAGATTGCTGTCTAATATATCCCACCCCTTCACAGGTGCCATTGTAATAAGATAATGAATGTTATTTATTTTGTTTACCTGTTACGCCTCATGCACACGACCGTGTGTGCCGTCCGAGTCCCGTCAGTGATCCGAGGAAAGATAGGACATGTTCTATCTTTCCTCAGATCAGAGACTGACCATTTTTCACTGACCCGATTCACCCACTAAAGTGAATGGGTCCGTGAAGACTATCGGGTGCCATTCGGATGCCGTCAAAAACGTCCTGAGTGGCACAACGGTCATGCGCATGAGGCATTACTCAGGAGTGTAGCTGTAGGGGGTGAACTAGTGCAAAATCAGCAGTCGCACTGATGCCTGAGGGGTCTCAAAGAGCCTTTTTCCACAAAAGAAGACACCAGTTTTATAAATGGCATGTGCCTGGAGGGGGCTTGTTACCATTTTTGCATTGGGCCCAAGAATCTAAAGTTACGCCCAGGGGTGAACCTAGCCTCTCTGCTGCCTGAGGTGAACTATAAAAAGACCCCCCCAATCTAGCCAAGTTTTTGTCATTACTAGCTTTACACAACAAACACGCAATATATACATTTTTTTTTAAATAGGAAAACAGTTTGAAGTCCTGTTTGAAGTATAGAAAAGATTTAAAGAATTCTTCTTACTGTATTACTTTAGTATCATAGATCAACAACGCAGCATCATCACTGAAAATGGTTTAACACATCTTCTTGCCAGGTGAAACTTCAAGGCCTGTTTTGAAGCGGCCAGCCTGGGCTGGTTTCTTTGCTCTGCCTGCTATATTGTAGTGGTCTGCCTGTGCTGGCTCGATGCCAGTGGTGGATTAATATGATCTTAGGCCCTGGGAAGTGCATAAGTTATGGGCCCACACCCTACACGTAAGTCTCACCTACATGTCAAAGTACATCACATGCCACTCTGCAGACTGTCTCTTAGTCTGATCATCTGCTACCACACTCACACTTCCCCACAGTCCGCACCACAGTAATGTACATAGATTGTAAGACCAACATTACAAATAATACCCCCATACTATTACTGAATAATACATTTATACTGTTAGTGAATAATACCCCCATATTGTTACTGAATAATACCCCCATACTGTTACTGAATAATACCTCCATACTGTTACTGAATAATACCTCCATACTGTTACTGAATAATACCCCCATACGGTTACTGAATAATACCTCCATACTGTTACTGAATAATACCTCCATACTGTTACTGAATAATACCTCCATACTGTTACTGAATAATACCTCCATACTGTTACTGAATAATACCCCCATACTGTTACTGAATAATACCCCCATACTGTTACTGAATAATACCTCCATACTGTTACTGAATAATACCCCCATACTGTTACTGAATAATACCCCCATACTGTTACTGAATAATACCGCCATACTGTTACTGAATAATACCCCCATACTGTTACTGAATAATACCTCCATATTGTTACTGAATTATACCCCCATACTGTTACTGAATAATACCTCCATACTGTTACTGAATAATACCTCCATATTGTTACTGAATAATACCCATACTGTTACTGAATAATACCCCATACTGTTACTGAATAATACCTCCATACTGTTACTGAATAATACCCCCGTACTGTTACTGAATAATACCTCCATACTGTTATTGAATAATACCTCCATATTGTTACTGAATAATACCCCCATACTGTTACTGAATAATACCTCCATAATGTTACTGAATAATACCCCCAAACTGTTACTGAATAATACCTCCATACTGTTACTGAATAATACCTCCATACTGTTACTGAATAATACCTCCATACTGTTACTGAATAATACCTTTATACTGTTACTGAATAATACCTCCATACTGTTACTGAATAAAACTACCAAATCAAGATCACATATTACTAGAAACATAGTGTCCGAAAAAAAACACCATACTGTTAGTGAATAAAACACACTATATATAGACCAACATTACCACCCTACTGTTAAGGATCTGCCAGGCACAGCTTCTGTATCCACGCCCATAGGTAATCAGTCTGCACCTGCTTCTATGTCTGTGAGACTGACTCCATCTTCCACCACTCAGGATGGCAGGCTTAGGAGTGGGAGAGCCTATCACAGCCTGGCCAGACGGAGCTAGCTCCCGCCCTCTGTCTATTTATACCTGCCTTTCCTGTTCCTCCTTGCTTGTGATTCTTCTCGTTTTGTTTCCTGGCCCTGCTGCAGCTTCTTGTACCATTTGACCCTGCTTCATATTGACCCTGGCTTACTGACTACTTTCCTGCTCTGCGTTTGGTACCTCGTACACTCCTGGTTTGACTCGGCTTGTTCACTACTCTCCTGCTCTGCGTTTGGTACCTCGTACATTCCTGGTTTGACTCGGCTCGTTCACCTCTCTTGTTGCTCACGGTGTTGCCGTGGGCAACTGCCCCTTTTCCCTTGCTTCTGTGTACCCTTGTCTGTTTGTCTGTCGTGCACTTATTGAGCGTAGGGACCGTCGCCCAGTTGTACACCGTCGCCTAGGGTGGGTCGTTGCAAGTAGGCAGGGACTGAGTGGCTCACTTGTCTGTTTCCCCCCCCCATCATTACATAATCACAAGCCATATACCTACTCTACCCTGGTCCCTCACACTACTATGGACCCCCTTGAGACCCTGGTTCAGCAAATGCAGGGTCTCTCCCTACAGGTCCAGGCCCTGGCTCAGAGGGTCAACCAGCCTGATGCTACCATGGTAGTGCCCCTCACCTCACCTCTTGAACCCCACCTCAAGTTGCCTGACCGGTTCTCAGGGGACCGGAAGACTTTTCTCTCCTTTCGGGAGAGTTGTAGGCTCTATTTTCGTTTAAAGCCCCACTCCTCAGGTTCTGAGAGCCAGCAGGTGGGTATAATTATGTCCCGGCTCCAGGAAGGGCCCCAAGAATGGGCCTTCTCCTTGGCTCCTGAACTTTCCTCCGTTGTTCTTTTCTTTTCTGCTCTCGGACTCATTTATGACGAGACTGACAGGACTGCCTTTGCCGAGAGTCAGCTGGTGACCTTACGTCAGGGTAAGAGACCTGTTGAGGAGTATTGCTCTGACTTTAGGAAGTGGTGCGTAGCTTCTCGGTGGAATGACCCTGCCTTAAGGTGCCAGTTTAGGTTGGGTCTGTCGAGCGCCCTGAAAGACCTGCTAGTTAGCTATCCCTCTTCTGACTCCTTAGACCAGGTTATGGCTTTAGTGGTACGACTTGACCGACGTCTCAGGGAACAACAACGTGAACATTTTTGTGTTTTCTCCTCTGACTCCCCCATGATGCCTCCCGAGCTTCCGTTGCTTCGTTCTTCCACGGAAGACTCGGAGGTACCTATGCAACTCGGGGCCTCCGTGTCCCCCCAACAACGTAGAGAGTTCCGCAGGAAGAATGGTCTCTGCTTCTATTGTGGGGATGACAAGCATCAAGTGAACTCCTGTCCTAGGCGTAAGAATAAGCATCCGGAAAATTTCCGCGCCTAAGTGATCATCGGGGAGGTCACTTGGGCGCACAAGTATTTCCCGTAAATATGAAACTTAATAAAATCTTGCTTCCCTTTCAGGTCTCTTTTGGTGGTAGGTCTGCTACCGGCAGTGCCTTCGTGGATTCAGGGTCGTCTGCTAATATCATGTCTGTGGAATTTGCTATGTCTCTAGCTATGCCTTTGATTGATTTGCCTAAACCTGTCCCGGTAGTGGGTATCGACTCCACTCCTCTTGCTAATGGTTATTTTACACCGCATACCCCTGTTTTTGAACTCCTTGTTGGCTCCATGCATTTGGAGCAGTGCTCTGTACTGTTGATGCAGGGATTATCGTCCGATTTGGTTTTAGGCCTTCCCTGGTTGCAGTTGCATAATCCCACGTTTGACTGGAATACTGGGGATCTTACCAAATGGGGTAATGAATGCTTGACGTCATGTTTTTCTGTTAATTCTATTTCTCCCCCTGAGTAGGTGAACACGCTACCTGAGTTTGTTCAGGACTTCGCTGATGTTTTCTCTAAGGAGGCCTCCGAACTGTTACCTCCTCATAGAGAATACGATTGCGCTATCGATTTGGTACCAGGAGCTAAGCTCCCTAAGGGTAGGATATTTAATCTCTCTTGTCCCGAACGTGAAGCCATGAGAGAGTATATCCAGGAATGCCTGGCCAAGGGTTACATTCACCCCTCTACTTCTCCGGTAGGTGCTGGCTTCTTCTTCGTAGGGAAGAAGGATGGTGGTCTTAGGCCATGCATTGACTACCGTAACTTGAATAAGGTCACTGTAAGGAACCAGTATCCCCTTCCTTTGATTCCTGATCTCTTTAATCAGGTTCAGGGGGCCCAATGGTTCTCTAAATTTGATCTACGGGGGGCGTATAACCTTATCCGCATCAAAGAGGGGGATGAGTGTAAGACTGCGTTTAACACGCCCGAAGGTCATTTCGAATACCTCGTCATGCCCTTTGGGTTGTGTAATGCTCCCGCGGTCTTCCAGAATTTCATAAATGAGATTTTAAGAGATTACCTGGGGGTATTTCTTGTAGTGTACCTTGATGATATACTTGTGTTTTCCAAGGACTGGTCCTCCCACATTGAGCACGTCAGGAAGGTGCTCCAGGTCCTTCGGGAAAACAAACTCTTTGCGAAGACCGAAAAATGTGTGTTTGGGGTGCAGGAGATACCATTTTTGGGTCAAATCCTCACTCCTCATGAATTCCGCATGGACCCCGCCAAGGTCCAGGCTGTGGCGGAATGGGTCCAACCTGCCTCCCTGAAGGCGTTACAGTGCTTCTTGGGGTTCGCTAATTATTACAGGAGATTTATTGCTAACTTCTCGGTCATCACTAAGCCTCTTACGGACCTCACTCACAAGGGTGCTGATCTCCTCCGCTGGCCTCCTGAGGCTGTCCAGGCTTTTGAGGTCCTTAAGAAGTGCTTTATCTCGGCCCCGGTGTTGGTTCAGCCCAACCAAATGGAGCCATTTTTCGTGGAGGTTGACGCGTCCGAGGTGGGAGTGGGGGCTGTCTTGTCCCAGGGTACCAGGTCCCTCACCCATCTCCGTCCCTGTGCCTACTTCTCCAGGAAGTTTTCGCCCACTGAGAGTAACTATGATATTGGCAACCGCGAACTCTTAGCCATTAAATGGGCATTTGAAGAGTGGCACCACTTCCTGGAGGGGGCTAGGCACCAGGTAACGGTCCTTATCGACCACAAGAATCTGGTTTTCCTAGAATCTGCCCAGAGGCTAAACCCGAGACAAGCTCGATGGGCGTTATTTTTTACCAGATTAAATTTTTGGGTTACCTATAGGGCTGGGTCTAAAAATATTAAGGCTGATGCACAGTCGCGTAGCTTCATGGCCAGCCCTCCTTCGGAGGAAGATCCTGCTTGTATTTTGCCTCCAGGTATAATCATTTCCTCTATTGATTCTGATTTAGTCTCCGAAATTGCGGCGGATCAAGGTTCAGCCCCCGGGAACCTTCCTGAGAACAAGCTGTTTGTTGCCCTGCAATTCCGGCTAAGGGTACTTAGGGAAAATCATGCCTCCGCACTATCTGGTCATCCAGGCATCCTAGGTACCAAGCACCTCATTGCCAGAAACTATTGGTGGCCTTGGTTGCCTAAAGACGTTAAGGCCTACGTCACCGCTTGTGAGGTTTGTGCTAGGTCCAAGACCCCCAGGTCCCGACCAGCGGGCTTACTACGTTCTTTGCCCATTCCCCAGAGACCTTGGACCCATATCTCCATGGATTTTATCACCGATTTGCCTCCATCTCAAGGCAAGTCGGTGGTGTGGGTTGTAGTAGACCGTTCAGTAAGATGTGCCACTTTGTGCCCCTCAAAATACTACCCAATGCTAAGACGTTAGCTACCTTGTTTGTCAAACACATCCTGCGTCTCCATGGGGTTCCTGTCAATATTGTTTCTGACAGAGGGGTACAATTTGTTTCTTTGTTTTGGAGAGCCTTCTGTAAAAAGTTGGAGATTGATCTGTCCTTCTCCTCTGCCTTCCATCCTGAAACTAATGGCCAAAATGAGAGGACTAATCAGTCTCTAGAACAATATTTAAGGTGTTTTATCTCTGACTGTCAATATGATTGGGTCTCATTCATTCCCCTCGCCGAATTTTCCCTTAATAACCGGGTCAGTAACTCGTCAGGGGTCTCCCCCTTTTTCTGTAATTTTGGATTTAATCCACGGTTCTCCTCCGTTTCACCTGGTAGTTCCAACAATCCCGAGGTAGAGGTCGTTCATCGGGAACTGTGCACAGTTTGGGCCCACGTTCAGAAGAACCTAGAGGCGTCCCAGAGCATACAAAAAACTCAGGCAGATAGAAGACGTTCTGCTAACCCCTTGTTTATGGTCGGGGATCTGGTATGGCTATCGTCAAAGAACTTGCGCCTTAAAGTCCCGTTGTTAGGGATCTGCCAGGTACTACGTCTAGGTATACTCCTGGGATTAATCAATCCACACCTGAGGCCAGACCTGTTCGACTGACACCCTCTCCCACCAACCAGGGTGGCAGGCTCAGGAGTGGGAGAGCCTATCGCGGCCTGGTCAGTCAGAGTTAGCTCCGCCCCCTGTCCTTTATTACCTGCTGTGTTCTCCTCCTCAGTGCTTGTAATTCTTTTGGATTCCTGGCCCCACTGCTGCTTGCTCCAGCCTGCTTCTGCCGTGCTTCTGCCTTGCTGCTGTTCTGCTTAACCTGCTTTGCTTTGCCTCCGGCTTGCTTCCTCCTCCGTGCTCACTTGGGTATACTCCACCTTATCCTGGTCCTGACTACTCATTCACTGCTCCGTTTCCTCGCGGCGTTCCGTGGGCTACTGCCCCTTCCCTTGCGTGTTCCCTGTTTGTTTTCCCGTGCACCTAGACAGCGTAGGGACCGCCGCCCAGTTGTACCCCGTCGCCTAGGGTGGGTCGTTGCAAGTAGGCAGGGACAGGGCGGTGGGTAGATTAGGGCTCACTTTCCCTTCACCTCCTTCCTGCCATTACATAATTACAAGCCCCTTACCTAGTCTACCATTTCCCCTATGCTGACGCTATCATGGACCCCCTTGAGACCCTGACCCAGCAGATGCAGGGCCTCTCCCTACAGGTCCAGGCCCTGGCCCAGAGGGTCAACCAGGGTGACGCTGCCGTAGTAGTTCCCCTCACCTCACCTCTAGAACCCGACCTCAAGTTACCTGACCGGTTCTCAGGGGACCGTAAGACGTTTCTCTCCTTCCGGGAGAGTTGCAGACTCTATTTCCGCCTTAAACCCCACTCCTCAGGTTCCGAGAACCAGCGGGTGGGTATCATCATATCCCGACTCCAGGAAGGGCCCCAAGAGTGGGCCTTCTCCTTGGCTCCTGACGCCCCTGAACTTTCCTCTGTTGATCGCTTTTTCTCTGCCCTCGGACTCATTTACGACGAGACTGACAGGACTGCTTTAGCCGAGAGTCAGCTGGTGACCTTACGTCAGGGTAGGAGACCGGTTGAGGAGTACTGTTCTGATTTTAGAAAGTGGTGCGTAGCTTCTCGGTGGAACGATCCGGCCCTAAGGTGCCAGTTTAGGTTAGGATTATCTGACGCCCTGAAGGATCTGCTGGTTAACTACCCCTCTTCTGACTCCCTTGACCAGGTTATGGCCCTAGCAGTACGACTTGACCGACGTCTCAGGGAACGTCAGCTTGAACGCTTCAATGTGCCCCCCTCTGATTTTTCTGCGATCCCCCCCGAGGTCCCGTCTCCTCGCCCCTCCACGGAGGACTCGGGGCCTCCATGTCCCCTCGACAACGTAGGGTGTTTCGCAGAATGAAGGGTCTCTGCTTCTACTGTGGGGACGACAAGCATCTTCTGAACACCTGTCCCAGGCGCAAGAATAAAAAGCCGGAAAACTTCCGCGCCTAAGTGATCATCGGGGAGGTCACTTGGGCGCACAGGTATTTCCCGTTAATGTGAAACGCAATAAAATTTTGCTTCCCTTTCAGGTCTCGTTTGCTGGCCGGTCTGCCACTGGCAGTGCCTTCGTGGATTCTGGCTCATCTGCTAATATCATGTCTGTGGAATTTGCTATGTCTCTAAAAATGCCTTTTATTGATTTACCTTATCCTATCCCTGTAGTAGGTATCGACTCAACTCCCCTTGCTAATGGTTATTTTACTCAGCATACTCCTGTTTTTGAACTCCTGGTTGGCTCCATGCATTTGGAGCAGTGCTCTGTACTGGTGATGCAGGGACTATCGTCTGATCTGGTATTAGGTCTTCCCTGGTTGCAGTTGCATAATCCCACGTTTGATTGGAATACTGGGGATCTCACCAAATGGGGTAATGAATGTCTTATGTCATGTCTTTCTGTTAACTCTATTTCTCCCCGGGAGGAGGTAAACAAGCTTCCTGAGTTTGTTCAGGACTTCGCCGATGTGTTTTCTAAGGAGGCCTCCGAGGTGTTGCCCCCCCATAGAGATTACGATTGCGCCATCGATTTGGTGCCTGGTGCCAAGCTTCCTAAGGGTAGGATATTTAATCTTTCATGTCCTGAACATGAAGCTATGAGGGTGTATATCCAAGAATGCCTGGCCAAGGGTTTCATTCGCCCCTCGACTTCTCCTGTAGGTGCTGGCTTCTTCTTTGTGGGGAAGAAGGATGGTGGTCTTAGGCCGTGCATTGATTATCGTAACCTGAATAAGGTCACCGTAAGGAACCAGTACCCACTTCCTTTGATTCCGGATCTTTTTAATCAGGTTCAGGGAGCCCAATGGTTTTCTAAGTTCGATCTACGGGGGGCATATAACCTTATCCGCATCAAAGAGGGGGATGAGTGGAAAACTGCGTTCAACACACCCGAGGGTCATTTCGAATACCTGGTCATGCCCTTTGGGTTGTGCAATGCCCCTGCTGTCTTCCAGAATTTTATTAATGAAATCCTGAGAGATTACCTGGGTAATTTTCTTGTTGTGTACCTTGATGACATACTGGTGTTTTCCAAGGACTGGTCCTCCCACGTGGAGCATGTCAGGAAGGTGCTCCAGGTCCTTCGGGAGAATAATCTGTTTGCTAAGACTGAAAAATGTGTCTTTGGGGTACAGGAGATACCATTTTTAGGGCAAATCCTCACTCCTCATGAATTCCGCATGGACCCTGCCAAGGTTCAGGCTGTGGCGGAATGGGTCCAACCTGCCTCCCTTAAGGCGTTACAGTGTTTTTTAGGGTTCGCCAACTATTACAGGAGATTTATTGCCAACTTCTCGGTCGTCGCTAAGCCTCTTACGGACCTTACTCGCAAGGGTGCTGATGTCCTCCATTGGCCCCCCGAGGCCGTCCAGGCCTTTGAGACCCTCAAGAAGTGCTTTATCTCGGCCCCCGTGCTGATTCAGCCCAACCAAGAGGAGCCATTTATTGTGGAGGTTGACGCATCCGAGGTGGGAGTGGGGGCCGTCTTGTCCCAGGGTACCAGCTCCCTCACCCATCTCCACCCCTGTGCTTACTTCTCTAAGAAGTTTTCGCCCACGGAGAGTAACTATGATATTGGCAACCGCGAACTTCTAGCCATTAAATGGGCTTTTGAAGAGTGGCGGCACTTCCTGGAGGGGGCCAGACACCAGGTAACGGTCCTTACGGATCACAAGAATCTGGTTTTCCTAGAATCGGCCCGGAGGCTTAATCCTAGACAAGCTCGGTGGGCACTATTCTTTACCAGATTTAATTTCTTGGTTACCTATAGGGCTGGGTCCAAGAATATTAAGGCTGATGCCCTGTCACGTAGTTTCATGGCCAATCCTCCTTCCGAGAAAAATCCTGCTTGTATTTTACCCCCTGGTATAATCATTTCTGCCACGGATTCTGATTTAGCTTCTGATATCGCGGCTGATCAGGGTGCAGCTCCCGGGAACGTCCCTGGGGACAAACTGTTTGTTCCCCTGCAATACCGGCTAAGGGTACTCAGGGAAAACCATGACTCCGCTCTATCTGGTCATCCTGGCATCTTGGGCACCAAACACCTCATTACCAGAAACTATTGGTGGCCTGGGTTGCCTAAAGACGTTAGGGCTTACGTCGCCGCTTGTGAGGTTTGCGCTAGGTCCAAAACCCCTAGGTCCCGACCTGCGGGCCTACTACGTTCCTTGCCCATTCCCCAGAGACCTTGGACCCATATCTCCATGGATTTTATCACCGATTTGCCTCCATCTCAGGGCAAGTCGGTGGTGTGGGTGGTAGTAGACCGCTTCAGCAAGATGTGCCACTTTGTGCCCCTTAAGAAGCTACCTAACGCCAAGACGTTAGCTTCTTTGTTTGTGAAACACATCCTGCGTCTCCATGGGGCCCCAGTCAATATCGTTTCTGACAGAGGGGTACAATTTGTTTCCTTATTTTGGAGAGCCTTTTGTAAAAAGTTGGAGATTGATCAGTCCTTCTCCTCCGCCTTCCATCCCGAAACTAATGGCCAAACGGAGAGGACTAACCAGTCCCTGGAACAATATTTAAGGTGTTTCATCTCTGACTGTCAATTTGATTGGGTCTCATTCCTTCCCCTTGCTGAATTTTCCCTGAATAACCGGGTCAGTAACTCGTCAGGGGTCTCCCCGTTTTTCTGTAATTTCGGGTTTAACCCAAGGTTCTCCTCCGTTTCCCCTGGTTGTTCCAATAATCCTGAGGTAGAGGATGTTCATCGGGAACTGTGCACTGTCTGGGCCCAGGTTCACAAGAACCTAGAGGCGTCACAGAGCGCACAAAAGATTCAGGCGGATAGTAGACGTTCTGCTAACCCCCGGTTTGTCATCGGGGATTTGGTCTGGTTGTCGTCCAGGAACTTGCGCCTTAAGGTCCCATCCAGGAAGTTTGCTCCCCGATTTATTGGGCCTTATAAGATCATTGAAGTCCTCAACCCTGTATCCTTCCGTCTGGAGCTGCCCCCATCCTTTCGCATACATGACGTCTTCCATGCCTCCCTCCTTAAACGCTGCTCCCCGTCCTGGTCCCCCTCGAGGAAACCTCCTGTTCCCGTTCTCACCCCTGAGGGGGTGGAATTCGAGGTGGCCAAGATTATGGACAGTAGGATGGTCCAGGGCTCCCTCCAGTACCTGGTCCATTGGAGAGGGTACGGGCCGGAGGAGAGGACTTGGGTACCTGCCCGTGATGTTCACGCTGGGGTATTGATCAGGAGGTTCCACCTTCTCTTCCCTACTAAACCGGGTCCTCTTAGTAAGGGTCCGGTGGCCCCTCATAAAAGGGGGAGTACTGTTAGGGATCTGCCAGGTACTACGTCTAGGTATACTCCTGGGATTAATCAATCCACACCTGAGGCCAGACCTGTTCGACTGACACCCTCTCCCACCAACCAGGGTGGCAGGCTCATGAGTGGGAGAGCCTATCGCGGCCTGGTCAGTCGGAGTTAGCTCCGCCCCCTGTCCTTTATTACCTGCTGTGTTCTCCTCCTCAGTGCTTGTAATTCTTTTGGATTCCTGGCCCCACTGCTGCTTGCTCCAGCCTGCTTCTGCCGTGCTTCTGCCTTGCTGCTGTTCTGCTTAACCTGCTTTGCTTTGCCTCCGGCTTGCTTCCTCCTCCGTGCTCACTTGGGTATACTCCACCTTATCCTGGTCCTGACTACTCATTCACCGCTCCGTTTCCTCGCGGCGTTCCGTGGGCTACTGCCCCTTCCCTTGCGTGTTCCCTGTTTGTTTTCCCGTGCACCTAGACAGCGTAGGGACCGCCGCCCAGTTGTACCCCGTCGCCTAGGGCGGGTCGTTGCAAGTAGGCAGGGACAGGGCGGTGGGTAGATTAGGGCTCACTTTCCCTTCACCTCCTTCCTGCCATTACACCCGTCCAAGAAGTTTGCTCCCCGGTTTATAGGGCCGTACAAGGTCATTGAAGTCCTCAATCCTCTCTCCTTCAGACTGGAGTTGCCCCCATCTTTACCAGTACACGACGTGTTTCATGCCTCCCTCCTTAAAGGCTGCTCCCCGTCCTTGGCTCCCTCGTGGAAACCTCCTGTCCCCGTTCTCACCCCTGAAGGGGTAGAATTCGAGGTGGCCAAGATTGTGGACAACAAGATGGTCCAAGGCTCCCTCCAGTACTTGGTCCATTGTAGAGGATACGGGCCTGAGGAGAGGACTTGGGTACCCGCCCGGGATGTTCACGCTGGGGTATTGGTCAGGAGGTTCCACCTTCGTTTCCCCAATAAACCAGGTCCATCTAGAAAGGGTCCGGTGGCCCCTCATAAAAGGGGGGGTACTGTTAAGGATCTGCCAGGCACAGCTTCTTTATCCACGCCCATAGGTAATCAGTCTGCACCTGCTTCTATGTCTGTGAGACTGACTCCATCTTCCACCACTCAGGATGGCAGGCTTAGGAGTGGGAGAGCCTATCACAGCCTGGCCAGACGGAGCTAGCTCCCGCACTCTGTCTATTTATACCTGCCTTTCCTGTTCCTCCTTGCTTGTGATTCTTCTCGTTTTGTTTCCTGGCCCTGCTGCAGCTTCTTGTACCATTTGACCCTGCTTCATATTGACCCTGGCTTACTGACTACTCTCCTGCTCTGCGTTTGGTACCTCGTACACTCCTGGTTTGACTCGGCTTGTTCACTACTCTCCTGCTCTGCGTTTGGTACCTCGTACACTCCTGGTTTGACTCGGCTCGTTCACCTCTCTTGTTGCTCACGGTGTTGCCGTGGGCAACTGCCCCTTTTCCCTTGCTTCTGTGTACCCTTGTCTGTTTGTCTGTCGTGCACTTATTGAGCGTAGGGACCGTCGCTCAGTTGTGCCCCGTCGCCTAGGGTGGGTCGTTGCAAGTAGGCAGGGACTGAGTGGCGGGTAGATTAGGGCTCACTTGTCTGTTTCCCCCCCCCATCATTACACATACACTGACTTTTAAGAGGTAGATGCCAGTTATACACAAGATATCTGCACACCATATACAGTGAAGGAAATAAGTATTTGATCCCTTGCTGATTTTGTAAGTTTGCCCACTGTCAAAGACATGAACAGTCTAGAATTTTTAGGCTAGGTTAATTTTACCAGTGAGAGATAGATTATATAAAAAAAAAACAGAAAATCACATTGTCAAAATGATATATATTTATTTGCATTGTGCACAGAGAAATAAGTATTTGATCCCTTTGGCAAACAAGACTTAATACTTCGTGGCAAAACCCTTGTTGGCAAGCACAGCAGTCAGAAATTTTTTGTAGTTGATGATGAGGTTTGCACACATGTTAGATGGAATTTTGGCCCACTCCTCTTTGCAGATCATCTGTAAATCATTAAGATTTCGAGGCTGTCGCTTGGCAACTCGGATCTTCAGCTCCCTCCATAAGTTTTCGATGGGATTAAGGTCTGGAGACTGGCTAGGCCACTCCATGACCTTAATGTGCTTCTTTTTGAGCCACTCCTTTGTTGCCTTGGCTGTATGTTTCGGGTCATTGTCGTGCTGGAAGACCCAGCTACGAGCCATTTTTAATGTCCTGGTGGAGGGAAGGAGGTTGTCACTCAGGATTTGACGGTACATGGCTCTATCCATTCCCCCATTGATGCGGTGAAGTAGTCCTGTGCCCTTAGCAGAGAAACACCCCCAAAACATAATGTTTCCATCTCCATGCTTGACAGTGGGTACGGTGTTGTTTGGGTCATAGGCAGCATTTCTCTTCCTCCAAATACGTCGAGTTGAGTTAATGCCAAAGAGCAAAATTTTAGTCTCATCTGACCACAGCACCTTCTCCCAATCACTCTCAGAATCATCCAGATGTTCATTTGCAAACTTCAGATGGGCCTGTACATGTGCCTTCTTGAGCAGGGGGACCTTGCGGGCACTGCAGGATTTTAATCCATTATGGCGTAATGTGTTACCAATGGTTTTCTTGGTGACTGTGGCCCCAGCTGCCTTGAGATCATTAACAAGTTCCCCCCGTGTAGTTTTCGGCTGAGCTCTCACCTTCCTCAGGATCAAGGATACCCCACGAGGTGAGATTTTGCATGGAGCCCCAGATCGATGTCGATTGACAGTCATTTTGTATGTCTTCCATTTTCTTACTATTGCACCAACAGTTGTCTCCTTGTCACCCAGCGTCTTACTTATGGTTTTGTAGCCCATTCCAGCCTTGTGCAGGTCTATGATCTTGTCCCTGACATCCTTAGAAAGCTCTTTGGTCTTGCTCATGTTGTAGAGGTTAGAGTCAGACTGATTAATTGAGTCTGTGGACAGGAGTCTTTTATACAGGTGACCATTTAAGACAGCTGTCTTTAATGCAGGCACCAAGTTGATTTGGAGCGTGTAACTGGTCTGGAGGAGGCTGAACTCTTAATGGTTGGTAGGGGATCAACTACTTATTTCTCTGTGCACAATGCAAATAAATATATATAATTTTGACTATGTGATTTTCTTTTTTTATTTTTTTTTTATATATATATAATCTATCTCTCACTGGTAAAATTAACCTAGCCTAAAAATTCTAGACTGTTCATGTCTTTGACAGTGGGCAAACGTAAAAAATCAGCAAGGGATCAAATACTTATTTCCTTCACTGTAAGTGATTAAAGTATAGTTATATCGAGTGACTCACGGGTGACGTCTTCTCAGATTGACGTCGCTCACTTTCACCTTTTCTTCTTCATCCAGCCAAGACCGCAATGACAACTTCTCCCGGATAAAATTTCCTAAGCCCTGCAGAATATGACACAGATATCTTTGGCTCCTTGCTTTTCTACCGCACTCCCTAACTATTCCCTACCTCTACACAAACTCCCTATACATATTATACTAGGTGCCCCGCACAGTAATAGTACACACACCATTTTGTTACCCCAAAGGCCCCACACAGTAAGTGCTACTTTTGATCCCCTACACAGTGTTAGTGTCCTCATTATACCTTAGTCAGTGATAGAGCCGCTTTTAGGGCCCTCATCCAGTAATAGAATTCCCACTCCGTACTAATACCCCCTTTATGTCCCCATAGAAATAATGTCTCCACTCAGTAGTAATGCCACTTTCTCTGCCACACTCAGTAATAATTCCCCCACAGTAATTTTTCCTCTTTATACCCCCACTTAGTAAAAATGACTGCTTTATGCTCCAACAATAAGGATGCACCCTTTTGTATGCCACTTTCTTATGACCCCTTTTTATTACATAATAGACTTATGAATTTTAACTGAATTCAGTGGCCCGGCGTGGATGGCATGATGCAGTGATGTCATCGTGCCGGGCAGTTGACGTCATCAGCGTGCTCCCGATCTCTTGTAGACCTCAGATCTAAACCAGGCTGTGGCCTACAAGAGCAAACGGCGGAGCAGGGAGCCAATAGCCAGGGGTTGGCTGGCAAATTTTAGTCTGCGGGGCAAGCACATAGCACTGGCCCAAGAGTAGCGACCCATTCTGCGGGTACTGGGTAATTGGCGAGCTTGCCCCCCTAACCCCCGCTGAGGAAGAACTCTGCTACCTGTCAACAGAAAAATCATCCGCCAGGAGGAAAAACGTTTCTTGATGACGGAGTACAAGATAGCCTCACCTGGGAATCAGACTTTCTTGTACTCCGCCATGGGGAAACATTTTTCCCTCTGGCGGATGACTTTTCAGTTGATGCAGAGTTACATGAAGGGGAATAATTCATTCGCTGGACCGTTTGGACTATGTCTTGGATTCATTGGACTACTGCAATGATCTACTTTTTAAAAAAAATAAAAAATTATGAAAGAGGGTTGGTGGGGGAGTTTAGATTTCAATAATAAAAAAAAATTCTTGTGTTTTTTTTAATACTTTATTATGGCCTTAGTAATGGCTGCTGTCTGATTCAGAGCGCCATTACCAAGAGGGGCTTAGTGTTAGCCAGTAAAAAGGCTCTCACTAACCACTATTATTACCCCAGTTCTCCCTGCCGCGAGGGGAGTACGATCCAGTACCCGACCATCTGAAACGACGGTTAAGCAGCAGGGCGACCGCAGGCTGGTTTTATCAGGCTGGGAAGGGACAAAAACCGTGGCCCTTCCCACCCTGGTAATGCTAGCCTGTTGCTGCTCTATTGTATCTGGTTGGTCATAAAAAATAGCGGGAACCCCACGTCATTTAAAAAAAAAAAATAGTTGAAAAAAAGTTACGTGTGATCCCCTCCATTTTTCATAACCAGCCAGATACAATAAAGCAGCAGCAGCCTATCATTACCAGGGTGGAAAGGGCCCTTCACTTCAGACGGTCGGGTGCTGGATCGTACCCAGCTCTCCTGGTGGCGGTGGGTACCAGGGTAATAATAGGGGGTTAGTGCTAGCCTTATTACTGGCTAACATTAAGCCCCTTCTTCGTAATGGACGCTCTCCTCACACAACTGCCATTAATAAGGCGGTAATGAAGTATTAAAAAAACAGACATAAAAAAAAAAATTTTTATTGAACTAACAACTCTTCCACACAATCCACTTTAACCATTTTATTAAAAAGAAAGAAAAAAAGCTTAAATCAGCGAGGCAGTCCAACGAATATACGACGCAGTCCAAATGGTCCAGCGGATACTGCAAAACAAAAATTAGCAGCATGAAAAATAAAAATAAAGATGGCTGCCCCCACAGAAGTACAAACATGAGAATAAATAGTTACCTTAGGGAACATATTAAAATAACTAGAAAAAATAGGCCCATAAAGTAAAACATAATAAAAATAAAAAATGAAAAAATTATAACACCTTTCCTTTAAAGAGAATCTTTCACCTCCCCATACATGTGCACCTGAGTGCAGCATGTAATGGGGAGGGCTGCACAAACCCTGGGGCACTTTACATTTTTCTTTCTAGCCTCCTTCGTTATTTATATATCGGTGCAGTCATATTTGGCGCCTGATATTTAAATAACCCCATGAACAGTCAATGGGGAGGTAATTGGCAAGGGGGAGTGTAACATCGCTGTGACACTGTCCAATCAGCTACGGACAGTGTCACAGCAAGATCTGGAGAGAGGAGAGCGTGTGCGCACAGCTCCGCCACCACTACGGAACAGAAGAGAAGAGTGTGAACTCTTCTTCCTCTGTTCCATGTTATCGGAGCTGTGCGCGTGCACGCTCTCACTCTTTAGCTCTCGGCAGACAAGGACGACAAGACTGATCTCTCGCGAGAGATCACACAGTCTTGTACTTGACTGCCGAGAGCTGAAAAGTGAGAGTGTGCGCGCGCACATGCTCTCCTCTCTCCAGCTCTTGCTGTTGACACTGTCCGTAGCTGATTGGACAGTGTCACAGCGATGTTACATGCCCCCTTGCCAATTACTGCCCCATTGACAGTTCATGGGGTTATTTAAATATCGGGCGCCAAATTTTACGGCACCGATATCTAAATAAGGAAGGAGGGTAGGAATTTTTTTTTTAAAGCGCCCCAGAGTTTGTGCAGCCCTCCCTATTACATGCTGCACTCAGCTGCACATGTATGGGGAGGTGAAAGGTTCTCTTTAAAGTGTAACAACTTTTTAAAAAACTTTTGACATGTCAGAAGTTTTGATAAGTGGGGTCCGAGCACTGAGACCCCCCACTAGTCGCTAAAACGAAGCAGCAGAAGAGCTCAGGTGAGCGGTGTGCCGCTTCGATCCTGTTTGGCTTTCCTTGGAGCAGTGTTCAGGCTCAATAGAAAGTCTATGAGTCCATACACCGTATAAATGAAGCGGCACAGCGGTCACCCGAGCACTTCTGCTGCTTCGTTTTAGCGATCAGTGTGGATCTCAGTGCTCGGTCCCCCCACCGATGAAAACTTCTGACATGTCAGTATGACATGATAAAAGTTTAGTTACAGTTTAAAGGCTATGTACACCTTTAAAAACTTATATATATATATATATATATATATATATATATATATATATATATATATATATATATATATATATCTCAATGTGATTGGTGCAAGTTTTAATGACTTTTTATTGAAGTTGATTGTTACTTTTTGCGATACAGCTGCTTTGTATCCTGTTCACAGAGCAGCTGTATATAGCGCTGAGACCTGAATCCATTGGGTCGCCTATTATTTATCACATCTAAGTTATGAACTTAGATGTGATTGGTAACAGCTCGATCCTGCAGGACCCGCTGACCTGATGGATACAGGATTCAGTGCTATATACAGCTGCTCTGTATACAGGATACAGAGCAGCCGTATCTCAAAAAGTAACAATAATTTTTAATAAAAAGTAATTAGAAAGTAGCACCAAATTACACTGAACCCACCCCCCCCCTCCCCTTGAAGTGTAATAACTACTGAGGGTGCTATGGGGTGGATTATACTGCAAGGAGGGTACTGACTCTGACTGCTGTGTGGGACTGCTGTGGGGGAGTGCTGTGGGGGAGCTATACTGCGCTCAGCTTCCTGCCCCCACTAATTTAAAAGGGGTCGGCCTACACTTGTGGGGAGCGACTGTATACTGCAAGGGGGGGGGGTCTGGGCGTTTTACTAACAGCAGGGGGGCTCTATAGGGGGGAATTATCCCCCCCATAGAGCCCTCACTAGTTACTATACTGCAAGGTTAGTGGGGTCTGAGCTTCTGACTGACTGCTCTAAAGGGGGGGGGGCAGAATCCACCCCTATAGAGCCCTCTGCAGTAAGTCAGACCCCCCTCCCTATCCTTCCATTATAGTGATGTGAGGGCTCTATGGGGTGTATAATTCCAGCCCCATAGAGCCCTTTGCTGTCAGTAAAATGCCCAGACCCCCTTGCAGTATACTCCCGGGTTCCGGTCCCAGCAGCTTCGGCCGACCGAGCTAAGGCAGGAACGTACCTCGTGCTTTTCGTCACTTCTCCTCTTCGTTGCAGACCTGCTCCTCCCTGGCGGCGTGTGCTGCATACAGCGAGGAGGAGGAGTGTTACACACATGCCCATCATGCAGCAAGTCTGCTAAGTCTGCATGCCCCCTCCCCCTGGTCCAGTCCGTCCCTGACTGAAAATGTCGCCCGTCATTTTCGGGTAGGTGGCGCCGCCTGAGGCTGTCGGCTCACCTCACCTCATGGCAGGTGCGGCACTGGAAACGCCTCCGCTGTTAGTGGTTTTAATATTATGGTGGAATGGTTTATGTCTATACAGGGGATTTGAAGCTCTGTATCAGTTAAACTGAGCTCCTGCCCTGCTATGTTGTTGTAATGACGGGGTAGGGAGACAGACAGGTGAGCCCTAATCTACCCGCCACTCAGTCCCTGCCTACTTGCACGGCCCATCCTAGGCGACGGCGTACAACTGGGCGATGGTCCCTACGCTCAATAAGTGCACGACAGACCAACATACAAGGGTACACAGAAGCTAAGGGAAATGGGGCAGTTTCCCACGGCAACACCGTGAGCAATTAGAGTAGTGAATGAGCCGAGTCAAACCAGGAGTGTACGAGGTACCAAACGCAGAGCACGAGAGTAGTCAGTAAAGGCAGGGTCAATTTGAAGCAGAGGTCAATAGTATTAGCAGGAGCAGCAGAGCCAGGAAACCAGACAGAATCACAGGCAAAGGAGGAGCAGGAAATTAAGGTATAAATAGATAGAGGGCAGGAGCTAGCTCCGTCTGGCCAGGCTGTGATAGGTTCTCCAACTCCTCAGCCTCCCAGCCTGAGTTACAGTACCCCCCTTTTTATGAGGGGCCACTGGACCCTTCCTAGGTGGACCTGGCTTGTTGGGGAACCGAAGATGGAACTTCCTGAGCAATAACCCGGCGTGAACATCCCGGGCGGGTACCCAAGTCCTCTCCTCAGGCCCGTAACCTCTCCAATGGACCAGGTATTGGAGGGAGTCCTGGACCATCCTGCTGTCCACAATCTTGGCCACCTCGAATTCTACCCCCTCAGGAGTAAGAACAGGGACCGGAGGTTTCCTCGAGGTAGCCAAGGACGGGGAGCATCTTTTCAGGAGGGAGGCATGGAACACGTTGTGTATCTGAAAGGACGGGGGTAACTCCAGCCGGAAGGAGACAGGGTTAAGGACCTCAATGATCTAGTACGGCCCTATATACCGGGGAGCAAATTTTTTCGACGGGACTTTAAGGCGCACATTTTTTGAGGACAGCCACACCAGATCCCCTACCACAAACAAGGGGTTAGTAGAACGTCTCTTATCTGCCTGAGTTTTTTGGATGCTCTGGGACGCCTCTAGGTTCTTCTGAACGTGGGCCCAAACTGTGCACAGTTCCCGATGAACGACCTCTACCTCGGGATTGTTGGAACTACCAGGTGAAACGGAGGAGAACCGTGGATTAAATCCAAAATTACAGAAAAAGGGGGAGACCCCTGACGAGTTACTGACCCAGTTATTAAGGGAAAATTCGGTGAGGGGAATGAAGGAGACCCAATCATCTTGACAGTCAGAGATAAAAAACCTTAAATATTGTTCTAGAGACTGATTAGTCCTCTCAGTTTGGCCATAAGTTTAAGGATGGAAGGCCGAGGAGAAGGACAGATCAATCTCCAACTTCTTACTGAAGGCTCTAAAAAACAATTAAACAAATTGTACCCCTCTATCAGAAACAATATTGACAGGAACCCCATGGAGACGCAGGATGTGTTTGACAAACAAGGTAGCTAACATCTTGGCATTGGGTAGTTTCTTGAGGGGTACAAAGTGGGACATCTTGCTGAAGCGGTCTACTACAACCCACACCACCGACTTGCCTTGGGATGGAGGCATATCGGTGATAAAATCCATAGAGATATGGGTCCAAGGTCTCTGGGGAATGGGTAAAGAACATAGTAAGCCCGCTGATCGGGACCTGGGAGTCTTGGACCTAGCACAAGTTTCACAATCGGTGACGTAGGCCTTAACATCTTTAAGCAACCCAGGCCACCAATACTTTCTAGAAATGAGGTGTTTGGTACCCAGGATGCCTGGATGGCCAGATAGTGCAGAGTCATGATTCTCCCTGAGTACCCTTAGCCGGAATTGCAGGGGAACAAACAGGACAGAAAATATATCATGAGAATGAACCAAGTCCTGATTGTCACAATAAAAACATATTTTTATTTTTAAGAACTCGCTCTCCCACTCCTTACCAAGCCAACATCCACCCAAGCATCTGGCCATTGCCTCACACACCAATGCCCATGTAAAAAAGCACCAAAAACTAACAATCCGCTGCATCAGTATAAAAAAGAAAGGACTTCATTCGAGATCACACAGTCCATCCACAATGATTGCCCATTGTAATGTGTTAAAAAGGAGTCCCAAACATCTAAGTCTGCCCGGACCTCTATAGTGATGAGCACAAAATGCATAGGGGACAAAGCACCATCGACAAAACAACCTGGCCATTGGCATAATCCGATACACAAAGCTGAGCATACCAAACAAAAAATGTACTTCCCGTAAACGAAACTTACGTACCCAACTCAAGTTGCCCACCATCGCTCTCAGGTCAGACAACTTGTCTTCAGGGAACCTACATTCCATCACCAGGGCTGCTGTCAGAGAAGCATAGCTAGCGCTCCCGTCAGGGGCCCAGCTCAAGGAAATGAAAAAAGGGGTCCACACAGAGGCGTAGCTAGGGGTTTAACAGAGGGGGAGTGAAACACATCTGAGTGGGCCCCAACCCAGTGGGCCCCCCACACAGTATAATGGCTATGTGTGCTCCACATAGTATAATGTCCATATAGCTGCCCCCACTCAAGATAATGCCCCTATGGTTGCCGCCACACAGAATAATGCTCCCATAGCAGCCCCCACATAGTATAATAACCCCTTAGTGCTCCTCACATAGTAGCCGGAATTGCAGGGGAACAAACAGCTTGTTCTCAGGAAGGTTCTCGGGAGCTGAACCTTGATCAGCCGCAATTTCGGAGGCTAAGTCAGAATCAACAGAGGATATGATTATACCTGGGGGCAAAAGACAAGCAGGATCCTCCTCAGGACGAGGGCTGGCCATGAAGCTATGCATCAGCTTTAATATTTTTAGACCCAGCCCTATAGGTGACCACAAAGTTGAATCTAGTAAAAAACAACGCCCATCAAGCTTGTCTCAGGTTTAGCCTCCGGGCAGATTCTAGGAAAACCAGATTCTTGTGGTCGGTAAGGACCGTTACCTGGTGCCTAGCCCCCTCCAGGAAGTGGACCACTCTTCAAATGTCCATTTAATGGCTAAGAGTTTGCAGTTGCCAACGTCATAGTTACTCTCAGTGGGGGAGAACTTCCTGGAGAAGTAGGCACAGGGACGGCGATGGGTAAGACCCCTGGTACCCTGGGACAATTTAAAGCAGAGGTCAATAGTATTAGCAGGAGCAGCAGAGCCAGGAAACCAGACAGAATCACAGGCAAAGGAGGAGCAGGAAATGAAGATATAAATAGACAGATGGCGGGAGCTAGCTCCGTCTGGCCATTCTGTGATAGGTTCTCCCACTCCTCAGCCTCCCAGCCTGAGTGGTAGCAGATCGAATCACTCTAACAGTCCTAGGCACAGATGCAGGCTGATTAACCACGGGCGTCGACAAAGAAGCTGTGTCAGGCAAATCCATTACAGTTGTCAAGAAGATCATGGGTGGATAAAAATCATTCACATTGATACCCGCACATAAACACACATAACTGCTACTGTTCATGCCAGTTAGTAGGTAGATGTTGATGTGAGTGATTATTTGAATGCACATAGCATCTCTAGAACAACACTGCACTTGACAAAAATGTCATCAGAATTTGTCAGTTGTTCAGCCCCAGGCTTTGGGCCTGTAACTGAAACATTCATATAAGGCCAGATTCAGATGGGCGTTGCACATCTCGGACGTGAAAAACAAGCGTTTTTCACGTCCGAGGTGCATCCATGCTTTGTGCCTGTAGGGCGCGATATCACGCATCCCCCATAGACTAGAGTTTATGAAGGGATGAGTGAAGCGTGAAAAAATAGGACATGTCCTATTTTCTCACCGACCCTTCACACGGTCCGTTGAAACAACGGCTGTGTGAACGGCCACACTGTATTATATAAGTGCGTGTGACGGCCGTTGTTTTGATGTCCGTCATACGGACGTATAACACGTTCGTGTGAATAAGGCCTTACAGTCATATCTCTGTACATAAGTAAGCTATTAAACATATTTTTCATATCTTCAATGTACATCAAAAAGAGTTTATAAATTTCTTCTGGTAGTTCTCTTTTAACACTTGTTACATTTTTTTCACGCTTCACGCATCCCTCCATAGACTCTAGTCTAGATTTCTATGTGAGGCAAATAATATATTTTTTGTTTTAGGATGCGCATAGTTGTATGGATTTGATTTGAAATGAGGTCACACAGTGGTTACTGTTCTTTTATTGCTTTATTATATTTGGGCATTGTGGAGTTGTCAGAACTGATAGGATGTTTGAGGAAATGTACCACACCTGTGTTTGCACTTTTTTCACATTAAATTGTTAAATACTGATCCTGCTTAATCTCCAGTTCAGCTGTAACTACAATCTCACAGTCTCTGTTACCTACCTTCCCCTGGTCCAGGGCTTTCTACAATTGTATAGTGTTTTTTAAATTGTCCCTGGAGGTCTGGTTAGTTAGATTCTATTTCTGCTGTCACCCTTTTTTCAAATTTTTGTTATTCCTGAGTGCTGATCCGTGTTCTGATCTTGGCTCCGTTCTGGTCCTGCTCCTGTGTCAGTCCTAGGTCTTATGTATATGGAAAATTTGTGTCCATGGATCCTGTATGGTGGCATGCGGAGTCCGTTTAGGCTTTAGGGCATTGCCCGAGGGCCTACAACCAGAGGTAGCCCAGAACCCATAAATCGGTTACAGCTTTCATAAAATTTGGAATGCAGAAATTGATAATGCAATTTGTTAACCCAACCCAAGTGTATCAGCCCATATCATCTAGTAGTTGCTAGGAGCCATGACTTAAAATAACTAAACCACCCAGTGACTCAGTCATTGTGTACAACTCCGCATTGTGGAGTTGTAGGCACTCTGTATGCCGCCTTATGATGCGTTCATGGAATTGTATTCTAGCAAGAAAAAATGTTTATGTAACTGGAGACATACAGTATGGACCATCATGTCATCCTGAAGCAGGGGCTAGTTCTGAAATGCGTAGAAATAAAACATGATTTATGCATAGCACCTTTGTGTTTGATGCTTTACTATGACAATGGGAAGAGAGATTTTCCGGTCGACTCTGCAAATCCTTTCACTTACACTGCATAAAAGCCAGATTGAAAGTTTTTCAGCCACATGAAACCTCAAAAACCTCGGATCAAGTGGTGTGGAATGATTGTGCGATGCTTCCTGTTCGTCGACGTGACAGTTATCGCCACTTGTCACATACTGAGAGGGACAGAATCCTTGAACTGGGAGACCATGGTTTATCACTCTGGCAGATCGCTATGTGCCTAGGCCTAGATGTCAGCACTGTTCAATGTTGCGTGTCCTGGAGGTTGGAAGAACAACAACGAACTGAAATGACAGCAAGAGGTGTGCAGAGGCGAACCTCTGCATGGACGGATCATCTGATTAGAAGAATGGCGCGTAGTGATCCATTCTGTTCTGCAAATTAAATTAGACATCACATCCCAAACATAGGGCTGCAACCAGTGTTGATACAAACCATCACAAGGCGTTTGCCAGACATCCAGCAACAGGTGTTCCATTGACCACACGCCACCGCTCTCAGAGGCTATCATGGTGCACAACAAGTCAGCAATGGAGGTCTATCCTCTTCAGCGATGAGTCCCGCTTTTGTTTTGGATGCAATAATAGCCGGGAATGGTCTGGAGACCACGTGGGCAATGCCATAAAGAGGTCTTCACAATGGAACGTCATACTGGTCCTACTTCCGGTATTATGGTGTGGGGTGGCATAATGTACGGTAGTCAGACCCCTCTAGTCTCAATTTCAGGTACACTAACAGCTCGGCGTTACATTGACTTGGTCATGGAACCAGTGGTACGGTCATTTCTCCAAAGTGTCCCAGAAGCCGTTTTTCAACATGACAATGCCAGGCCGCATGTTGCTTGTGCTACTGTAAAAAGCCTGCATGGCCTAAACGTGCTACCGTGGCCTGCAGCGTCTCCCATCGAGCACATCTGGGACATCATTGGTCGCCAATTGCAAAGGGAGCTGCCAGCAGCCAATCTTGATGATTTGCGTGCCCAAGTGCATTCAGCATGGCATAACATTTATCAGACAACTATTCATAACCTCATTGATAGGATGCCAAGGCATGTAAGTGTGTGAGTATTTCTGCACGTGGCTCTCATACTAGATACTGAATAGATCGAAATGTTTGGTATAGTTGTTTTAATTTTTTTCAGCATTAGCATATCATTAGCATATCTATCGGTTCTGTGATTTCCACAATTCCAAAACTTTTCCTTCTCTGTGTTGAAATTTCAATGTAGAGGAGTGTATTTACCTCACTATCTAACTTTAACCTATAGAAAGATTGAACTTCTTGTATCATAGGTCTCAGCAAGAAGCAGAAAATTGCACTGTCACGATCTGTGGGTATGTGGACCCACTAGGCCAAAGCGTAGAAGAGTAGCAGATGGCCAAACAACAATGTGCCTAGTCTATACAAAGTCCAAGCACAAGGGTACCTGAAATAGTCCAGACAGTAGCAGCGGCTAGGCGCAGATTATACTTTGACGAAAGGTGATGCAAAACGTGGCAGGAGTTACCAGGCGTGGCAGATGACACCAGACGTGGTCTAAGACAGCAGGCGTAGCAGACGGCACAACACGACTCCAATACTAAAGAGGGCACAGGAACAAATACAACAGTGGATACAGGATACAGGTAGCAGGGCATGGGAACACTGGGAACAGGATACAACTAAGGGATAATTTGCAAGACTAACATAGGAATGCAGACAACACTCAGGCAAGAAGTGAAAGGGCCGAGCCCTTTTTATAGTGCCCTTTTTATAGTCCAAGGTGATCTGCAGATAATTAGTTAATTCTTTATATGTGCACGCGCTGGCCCTTTAAGGCTGGGAACGAGCTCGCGCACGCACCCTAGTGGTCACTGCAGGTCAGGACGGCCGCATGTGCTGGCTTCTCCGGGGAGGGAGACGTTGGCAGGATGAGAGGGGTCTGCAGGTAAGGGGAGGCGGCAGTCCGCGACCGCGGCCAGTACATGCACCAACTGCCTAAGAGGGCAAATTTATTTTTATGCCATGACGCTTAACCAACATCTCTGCGGAACCTTAGACTGTACAGGTGTAAAATGTAGGAAAGTGTTTCCTAGAGATCGGCCAACTGCAGCATTGTTTAAAAACCAAAGCGGGGGGCTAAGGTCCCTGCTACGGACCCCACGCTGAAAAACCTTTCATAGCCTGCTTCACTATAAAATCTTTAGTCACATCATGAACCCCTTGCACACGAAACAAAAAGGCCTAGACCGACAATTTATGCAACACCACCGAAACAGATCGGCCATCCGAGAAGGCACCAACCAAACACAGGTCCCGTACTTGCCTCTCATTGTCAGACTGACACATACCATGCAATTTGCATTCATTCCACAACAGAAAATACAGTTTCCAGCACTGTCCCACACCAACCACCTCATTAAATCAGCTACTGTACCGAGACCAGATTCCATAAGGGATCGGGACATTGCGCACCTACTTCTTCCACCACCGGGGTCAATAAACAAGACCTGTCAAACTGAAAAAGTGATAGAGCGTCAGCAACTAAAAATCGTACACCCGCCACATTCCAAGCAGATCGGCACGAATTCAACTCCAAGCATCGTAATGACCAGATTAGGCACCAAATTACACAAGCATGACACCACTGGGAAAGAACTAGCTGACAGAAAATATATCATGAGAATGAACCAAGTCCTGATTGTCACAATAAAAACATATTTTTATTTTTAAGAACTCGCTCTCCCACTCCTTACCAAGCCAACATCCACCCAAGCATCTGGCCATTGCCTCACACACCAATGCCCATGTAAAAAAGCACCAAAAGCTAACAATCCGCTGCATCAGTATAAAAAAGAAAGGACTTCATTCGAGATCACACAGTCCATCCACAATGATTGCCCATTGTAATGTGTTAAAAAGGAGTCCAAACATCTAAGTCTGCCCGGACCTCTATAGTGATGAGCACAAAATGCATAGGGGACAAAGCACCATCGACAAAACAACCTGGCCATTGGCATAATCCGATACACAAAGCTGAGCATACCAAACAAAAAATGTACTTCCCGTAAACGAAACTTACGTACCCAACTCAAGTTGCCCACCATCGCTCTCAGGTCAGACAACTTGTCTTCAGGGAACCTACATTCCATCACCAGGGCTGCTGTCAGAGAAGCACAGCTAGCGCTCCCGTCAGGGGCCCAGCTCAAGGAAATGAAAAAAGGGGTCCACACAGAGGTGTAGCTAGGGGTTTAACAGAGGGGGAGTGAAACACATCTGAGTGGGCCCCAACCCAGTGGGCCCCCCACACAGTATAATGGCTATGTGTGCTCCACATAGTATAATGTCCATATAGCTGCCCCCACTCAAGATAATGCCCCTATGGTTGCCGCCACACAGAATAATGCTCCCATAGCAGCCCCCACATAGTATAATAACCCCTTAGTGCTCCTCACATAGTATAATGATCCCTTTGTGGCCCCCACACAGTATAATGACCCTTTAGTGGCCTTCACATAGTATAATGCCCCTATAGCTGCCCCCCACACCGAATAATGCTCCCATAGCTGCCCCCACATGGTATAATGAATCCTTAGTGCCCCCCACATAGTATAATGACCCCTTAGTGGCCCCACACAATATAATGACCTCTTAGTGGTCCCCACACAGTATAATGCCCTTATAGCTGCCCACACAGTATAATGCCCCTATAGTGCCTCCACACACAGAATAATGCCCCCATAGCTGTCCCCACACAGTATAATGCCCCTATAGCTGTCACCACACAGTATGATGCCCCTATTGCTGTCCCCACACAGTATAATGCCCATATAGTGCCTCTCACACATTATAATGCCCATATAGTGCCTCTTACACAGTATAACGCCCCATAGCTGCCCGCATACAGTATAACACCCCATAGCTGCCCTCATACAGTATTATGCCCTCATAACTGCCCTCATACAGTATAATGCCCCCATAGCTGCCCCATACAGTATAATGCCACCAAAGCAGCCCAAATAGAGTAAACTTCCCTATTGCGGCCCCCATACCCAGTATAATGCCACCTTAGATTCTACCACCCAGTACAGTGCCTAATAAAAAATAATAAAATAAATATTTACCTATCCCCGTTCCCACGACGAGTGGTGGAGATCCCTCTGCTCCTCCGCTCTGTGAAGTGTGTGGCTCTGCGCAGACAGGCGCGATGACGTTACTAAATCGTGCCTGTCTGACTCGAGCCACTCACAGCTAGAGCTGGCATTACACAGTGAATGCTGGAGCATGGAGCCGTCGGCTCCGTGCTCCAGCATTGAATTCAACTGTATCTGTGTCCAGAGGACGTAGATACAGTTTAAACCGGGACACACCACTGCTGGGGGATTGGCCCTGGGCCCCACCATCCCCCCCGCTAGCTACGCTTCTGGGCCACCCGCAGTCATTGTCCACCGCCGTTGATTTGAAAAAAGGAATGGGCCCCATTATATTGCAGGACCCATTCCCTTCTACAAAGTAACAATGTCCTGCGCATGCAATGTCCTGACAGTGGCGTTATAACGTTTTATACGCCACTGAACACAACATTCTGATGCTGACCAGCGTCAATCTTGCGAAGCACGGCCCCAGCATCAAGATCATCAGGTGCCTGAGGAGAAGAGGCACCCAAAAGCAGAAAAAGTGCCCGAAGGAGAAGAGGCACCCGGCCAGAAGTAGCGGCAAGAAGACCTGGGAGCATTAAGTACATAGGGGGTCTGAATTTTATTTATTTTTTTAGGGGGTCTGGTCTGGGGTGTAATTTAGCAGTCAGGTTAAGAGTCTAAATTAATTTAGGGTTCTGGTCTGGGATTTGAATTAATGTTGTGGTATGATTGAGGGTGTAAATTAATTTAGGGATCTGGGGTCTGAATAAATTCAGGGGTCTGGTCCTGCGCCTGAATACATTTTCGGGTCAGGTCAGGAGACTGAATTAATTTGGGGTTCTAAATTGGGGGTGGAAATTAGTTTAGGGCGTCTGGGGTCTGAATTAATTTAGGAATCTTGCTGGTAGTCTGAATAAATTTTGGGTTCTGGTCTGGGGTCGGAATTAATTTAGGGGTCTGGTCTGTGGTCTGAATTAATTGAAGGGTCTAGTGGGGGGTCTGAATGAATTTTAGAGTCTGATTGAGGGGTGTATTCATTTAGGGTTCTGGTCGAGAGTCTGAAATAATTTAGGGGTCAGGTCGGTGGTATGAAATATTTTTTTTTCTGGTGTCTACGCTTGTGACCTGGGTGCAACATGTGAGGAGGAGACTTTGTCCAAGCTTGCTACAATGCTGAAAGATCTGCAGACAGCATTACATCTTGGTGAGTGACTCTGCTGTGTAAAAGCAGCAGCTTCAGTACAAGGATTTTTTTTTATGTTGCCCCCTACATACCTACTGTCTCCGCCTTGTCCTCCCACAGAGCCCTTGCCCACTTATCCCCCCTCCCCACAGAGACCCTGTAAAACCTGGCCTGACTACCGCCCCTGCAACTGACAGTTTGCATCTCAACCCTGTCCCCCTTTCCGACACTTTCTGTTGCCACACCCCTGTAATGGGGAAACTTCAACGCATTTATGAATGGGGCCCAGAAATTTCTGATGGCAATCCTGTCCATCGTAACATAGTCAATCACAATCCCAAGCAAACGCATAACCGTAAAGAGGCCCTCGCAAGGGCAAGGGGAATACAGAAAAAGCAGGCCACCCACTAAACAGTGTGCAACAATACCAAGCACACCGCTGAACAAGGCGGATATACACAGAAAAACAATTGTCCAAGTAGTGGACGACCAAGGAAAGGCCAGAAATGTCCCTCACCAGTCATTTGACAAAAGTGGTAAATGTCTAAAAATACGAGCATGAAATAGGGCGCCCTATAGGCAAACAGAAATTCACAAAAATAACACCGTCCCACATACAACCTAATAAATGAACCGGGAGCTGTTGGGAGCGGCCTCAATATTAGTCTTTACCATGAGGGCTCTTTTATCAGCTTGCCTGACCAACGCAAACGCCTTATCGATAGATACAAAAGTGACATATGACACCAAAGACAGCTTGTATTTAATCCGATCAATTACAGATGCCGCAGCCGGGTAGGACAAGTAGTGAATTAACCTAAACCTATTAGGTTCCCGCTTTGGGATGATGTGGGAATCTTAAAGATGGGGCCAAGGCTGGGCCATAAACAATCCAGCCAAGTTCTTTCCTAAATTTTTCGGCAATTACCACCAGATGCTGATGCACAGATCGCAAGTTACCTGGGCAAAAAATTAGCACAGAAAGATCAAAAGGAATACAGAAAACAACTTGAAAACTAGACGGCAGAAGGGCGGCCACCACTTTGTCTGGATATCTACATAGAAAGGGAAACATTGCTTCGACCTTCATTGTTGTCTTCCCTTTTAACCACAGTCTCACCAGATTTTCCTTTTGTTGGCTTAAAACACTTGACAAGGATGTAACTCCCCCCACACCCTGAGCACTCAGGTTTAAACCGGCACGCCGCTCCAAATTTACATTGGCCTTCATTGTATTGCCAACAAAAACCTTTTCGCTGTGACACCGGAGACCAGTTGCTAAGCTTAAACCCCTGGCACCACCCCAAAAAGGCCACAGACAACGAGCTGCCATAAGTCGCATACGCAAAGAGAAAATCCGTGTGATCCCATCGCATCCCGTGCCACACCGCTTTCTTCTGTTGAAATCCATATAACCAAAAAGGGTTGAGCAATGCTCAGTCTCCTATTCACCGATGACTTTCCCCAAACTGTCATATGCCTGCAGCCAATTGATGAACATCCAGGGAATTAAGTGATACCGATGCTTGAAATTTATAATCCTTTTTACAGTTTAATTTTATCTAAATGAAACCTCTCCAGCGGGAGCAGAGAAAATATCTCCACATAATCACCTTTTAAAAGTTTTTTCTTGCACCCCTGTTTCAAGTAAGCACCCAAAGGCCCCTCGAAACAAGCCTCATCCTTCCCCCTGTCATCTAAATAGACCATGTCTTTCTCCATTTTCTTCTCAACCGCAATTGCACTCCCCGCCAAAGTACTCGATGATTCAACCTCTATGTGAGGACTTACACTGTGCGACAGCTATCAAAGAAGAGGGAACGAAGATCTGATGATAGCCCCTGAACAAAACTCAACTGCCCTCACACAACCTGACTCCTAACACCTGCTACAGAGAACCCCACAGTAACCACAGGAGAACAGCACTCAGACCCCCCAACCAGGCATAAAATTGGGCCCACCCCCGCAGTAAGAGTAGGGGCGTAAAGAGATTTACCAGGCTGCTTCGGAGGAGAACTCAGATCAACCGCTGTCCCTGAAACCACAGACAACTGGATAGGCACCTCATTCACGGGGGGGGGGGGGTAATTTAACCTCCTCCGCGCTGGACTCCAGACTGCTGGTGCCCCCTTCAGGCCCAGGGGAAGGCTCATTAACCACATAACGCCTACGTCTGCAACCAAACCCCACTACGTCACTTCCTCTCTAGAGATTACCTTTGTTTCACTCCCCGCTCCCCTATCATGCTGTCCTTCTGCCTTATGCTTCAGCTTATGTGCATGGAGAGGGATACAAAAATACCAGAAAAGACCAGCTTAGATACACAAGTTCTGGCTGCACGGATCTATTATATTGCTAGTGGACACCACTCCTGTTTTATTGAGTTCAGGTGTTTCAGCCATATCCATTTCAAACATGTGCATAAAACTCAAGTGCACAACCATGCAATCTCCATAGACAATTATTGTTAATGTTATGGGTACAACTGAAGAGCTCAGTGACTTTAAACACAGCACTGTCAAAGGATGCCACCATTGTCACAAGTCAATTTGTGAAACTTCTGATCTTCCAGAACTGTCCCAGTAAACTGTAAGTGCTATTATTGTGAAGCGGAAATGTCTAGGAGTAATAAAAGCTGAGTTACGAAGGGATAGACCACGCAAACTCACAGAGTAGGGCTGCCGAGTGCTGAAGCGCATAGTATGTACAAATCACCTCTCTGTTGCATCACTCACTACAGAGTCCCAAACTGCCTCTGGAAGTGACATCAGCACAAGAACTGCGCGTCAGGAGCTTAATGAAATGGGTTTCCATGGTCAAGCAGCTGCACACAAGCCTCAGATCACCATGCACAATGCCAGGAGTATACTGTAAAGCACACCGCTACTAGACTGGAGGTATGGAAATGTGTTCTTTGGAGTGATGAATCATGGTTTACTATCTGGCAGTCTGATGGACAAATCTGGCTTTAGGTGTATGCCAGGATAATGCTATCTACCGGGATGCATTGTGCCTTTTTGGTGGAGGAGAAATAATGGTCGGGGCTGTTTTCCAGGGTTTGGGCTAGGTCTCTTATTTACAGTGAAGTGTAATGTTAATGCTTCAGTATACAAAGACATTTTAGATAATTGTATGTTTCCAACTTTGTGGGAACAGTTTGGGGGAAGCCCTTCGTGTAACTGTGCCCCTGTCTAACAAAGTAATGTCCATAAAAGCATAGTGTAAGGTGGTTGGTGTGGAGGAACTCGAGTGACCTGCTCAAAACTCTGACTTCAACTCCATTGAACACTTTGGGATGAATTGGAACGCTGCTTGCAAGTCAGACCTCCTCATCCAAAATCAGTGCCTGACCCAAAAGGGGCACAACTCCTCATTAACACTAATGATTTTGGAATGGGATGTCTAACAAGCTCATATGTGTGTGTGATGGTCAGTGGAGGCCCTCAGGCTTATTAGCCGCTGGGCCCATGTCTGTGTGGCACGGAAAGGGGTAAAGAGGGCTAGGTTGGGCCAGGGCCAGATTCCCTTACCCCCCCCATCCGAGATAGGTAGGGAGGGGTTTAGGCCTCACATGGATGGAGGCACCCGCCCCAATGGGCGTTTGGTGCGCAGAATGGTGGGCGGTAGCATTGGCGGGCTTGATCACCCTCCCCTGATGGTAGGCTTTATAAGCCAGGGCCGGCAGATATCTTCCTTTTCCAGCCGTTTGTTGTCTGCAGTTACATAGAGTGTCACAGTGAGTACACTTACCTGTTTACAACCATGAACCGGCAAGAGCTTGAGGAGTCCATCCGCCTCCATCTGCAGGAGGAAGGCTCTGTATGGCTGCAGTTTCTCTTAAACGAGACTGCAGGCCGCCAGTGCGGCTCTCCCCCTCCGACAACCATCGAGTCTTCCCTGATTCGGCCAGACAGGTTGCGCATGCGCAGTCCTGCACCGCGTCGCAACCCTGCACCACGATTCAACCCTCGCGCTGAGGGCGGGATGAGGACGTGATACCCCCGTCTCCAGGTTTAACGTCTCCTACCGGGCTGGGCTGGGAAGGGCTAGGCCACGCTCAGCAACTGCGCGGAGCACATCTGCCGTTACTGCAGCTCCAGGGTCTACGGCGGCGGCTGGCCCGGTGAGGTTGCAAAGGGCGACTCCCTTCCCATCAGCACTCCGGATGGGTACCCGTAACAGTACCAGGGGTGCGCCCCCGCAGCACATTCCCCCAGGTACTGCAACCAGAGGGTGGCATGAAACGTCACCTCCCCCGCTGAACGATGGGGATGACGGTTCCCTGGGCATTAGCGACGAGGATTTTTTCCAATGTGAACAGGATCCACTGAGGGTGAGGCAACAAGCACCACCACCTCCGCCGCCCCTGGCAGTCCCTCCAGATTATGTGCCAACGGAAAACGTGGAGCGCGCTTCATCGGTTAGCTCCAGGGGCACCAACCGGACACGCCGTTCCCGTTTTCGGCATTCATCCAGACACCGTTCATCGCAACGCTCGCGCAGACGTCGTCAGCGGCGCAGGAGATCGTCGTCAACTTCCGAATCATCAGGCTCCTGCACTGGGTCGTCTCGCAATGGCAGTCCAAGGGGCAGCCATGGGGGACGTCGCCATAGCATACGCTCATCCAATCGACGGCGGCCGACGAGTTCAAGGACAGTGGAGGTACCAGTAGCATCTTCCGCACCTGTTCCTCCCCCGCCGCCTTCGACGGCATTGGTCCCGGCATCGGCAGCTGATCACGGTGAGTATGATTGTCTTCGTGCTTGGGGTTCAGGGAATACTTCTGATGTTGATATAGTTAATGTATTGAGGTCCCTGTTGGCGGGCAGGCCAGTCGCCCCCGCTCCCCAGGCCTTGCAAGCTGAGGCTGGGAAAAAGTTGGTGGAAACGTCTACGTCGATGTCAGGCCCTTCCTTGCCCGCCTTTAGGGATACTTATTTTTGTGGCATCCCCCCACTGGGGGCCCACTTGTTTGATGATACCAGGGAAAAAATAGCGCGGAGCGACTACGTGGATATTTGGTCCTTGGTATCAGCGGATTCGTCGACTATCGACAAGGAACGACGTTTTGAAAGGGGGATTACGGCAAAGCCTAAGGTGGCGAGAACTTTTAATAACTGGTTACAGGCTGTTGCAGTATTAAGGTTGTGTAGCTTCCCAGAATAGCCCCGAGAAGTCATTCCAGCTGTTTGTATACTTAGACACGGTTTTTAGTGCTTATAAGTCACACAGTGGTTCAGCTTGGTGGCGCTACGATGAGGAGTTTCGTAGGCGAATGGCGCAAAAACACGAAGTGGGCTCGGAAACTAAGGCCACGGACGTTTGGCTGCGGCTCATGATGTCCCAGTGTCCCTTTCAGCCAGCGGCCCCCACCCCACCTGTGTTTGGTTCCCCCTCTGGGGTTGGGGCCCACAACGTTAAGCGCACGGGCTCATGCTGGCTTTTCAACATAGGCCACTGCAAATTCTATGCCGCATGCAAGTTCAAACACGAGTGTTCCTTCTGCGGCGCCGCCCATCCAGCCATACGTTGCAACCGTCGAAGCGCGCAGGTCCCGCGTCCCAATAATACGAACAGGGCTGAGGACCCCAATACGTGTATTAGAGATGTCACCATGGCTAGACCGGTACCCCAAGATGGGGGAAGCCGCCCTGCTTAGAACGGGTTTCTCGTTTGGCTTCTTTATCCCTTTCGTGCCCAACCCGGCGCCTGCGGTGTCGGGCAATTTGAAGTCAGCAAGGGAATTCCCTGAGGTAGTCAGAGATAAGTTGACTAAAGAATTGGAGTTGGGCCGGATGGCCGGCCCCTTTTCGGAAATTCCATTTCCCAACCTGCGGGTATCACCTTAAGGAGTAGTCCCCAAAAAAGAGCCCGGTAAATTCCGTTTAATCCACCACCTGTCTTATCCAAGGGGAAGTTCGTTTAACGATGGGATTGACAAGGACCTGTCGGCTGTTTCGTATGTCTCGTTTGACAAAGCGGTCAAGTTAGTCCGGCAGGCCGGACAGGGCACCCTTATGGCTAAATCTGATGTGGAATCCGCCTTTCGGCTGTTGCCCGTTCACCCTGATTGTTACCATATGCTTGGCTGCCAGGTTAATGGGCAGTTCTACAATGATATGTGTTTACCCATGGGTTGCTCCATTTCTTGTTATTACTTTGAAGTTTTTAGTTCTTTCTTAGAATGGGTTCTCAGGGAGTTGACGGGTTGTCCTACCACTACTCACTACTTGGACGATTTTCTTTTCGTAGGGCCCTCCTCGTCCACGCATTGTCAATTTTTACAGGACTCGTTCCGTGGTTTGGCTGTCCGTTTTGGCGTTCCCCTTTCGGAGGACAAAACGGAAGGCCCGACAACGGTGTTATCTTTTCTAGGAATCGAGATTGATTCTGTGGAGATGGTTTTCCGCTTGCCATTGGATAAGGTTGTTAAACTTAGGTCGCATTTGTCCGCAGCAATGGTTGCAAAGAAGCTGCAACTCCGGCAGGTCCAATCCTTATTGGGTCTGTTGGTGTTCACGAGCAGAGTGATGCCAATGGGTCGTATGTTTTCACGTCGTCTGTCCGTAGCCATGGCCGGCGTTCGGTCCCCCACGCACTACGTGCGTATTACGGCAGCTCTTAGGAGCGATTTCCAGGTGTGGCTGAATTTCGTGTCCAGTTATAACGGGCGCACCTGCTGGATGACCCCGTCGGTGTCCAACCACGAGATTCAATTGTTTAAGGATGCGGCAGGTTGCGCGGGGTTCGGGGCTATCCTGGGCAGCTCATGGTGCGCGGCCCCATGGCCCCAGTCTTGGCGGGACCGCGGCTGGTGCAAAAATTTTACGCTCTTAGAAATGTTTCCCATTGTAGTTGCCATCGAGCTATGGGGGGAGGGTTGGCTAATTCATCGGTAGTGTTTTTGTAATGGTGGGGGGGGGTAGGGAAACGGACAAGTGAGCCCTAATCTACCCGCCACTCTGTCCCTGCCTACTTGCAACGACCCGCCCTAGACGACGGGGTACAACTGGGCGGCGGTCCCTGCGCTCAGTAAGTGCATGACAAACACGACAAACAAACAAGGGAACACAAGCAAGGGAAATGGGCAGTTGCTCGCGGAAACACCGTGAGCAACAGAGTAGTGAACGAGCCGAGTCAAGCCAGGAGAGTGCGAGGTACAAAGCGAAAAGCAGAAGAGTAGTCGGTAAGCCGGGGTCTGTATGGAGCAGGATCAAAAAGTAGCAGGAGCTGTAGCTGGGCCAGGAAACCTCAGGGAAAGAATTCACAAGCACAGATGGACAGGAAGAGCAGGCTTAAATAGACCGAGGGCGGGAGCTAGCTGAGTCTGGCCAGGTTGCGATAGGCTCTCCCACTCCTAAGCCTGCCAGCCTGAGTGGAGGAAGCTGGTGTCTGTCTCAGGGATGTACACTCAGGTGTTGACTGATTAATTCTGGGAGTTAACCCTGAAGCAGTGCCTGGCAGATCCTTTACAGTACCCCCCCTTTTATGAGGGGCCACCGGACCCTTTCTAAGTGGACCTGGCTTACTGGGGAAACGCAGGTGGAACCTCCTGACCAATACCCCAGCGTGAACATCCCGGGCGGGTACCCAAGTCCTCTCCTCGGGCCCGTATCCTCTCCAATGGACCAGGTACTGGAGGGAGCCTTGGACCATCTTGCTGTCCACGATCCTGGCCACCTCAAATTCCACCCCCTCAGGGGTGAGGACGGGAACAGGAGGTTTCCTCGAGGGGGCCAAGGACGGGGAGCAGCGTTTCAGGAGGGAGGCATGAAACACGTTGTGTATACGAAAAGACGGGGGTAACTCCAGCCGGAAAGAGACAGGACTGAGGACCTCAATGACCTTATACGGCCCAATAAACCGGGGAGCAAACTTTTTGGACGGAACCTTGAGACGCAAGTTCCTGGATGACAACCACACCAGATCCCCGACCACAAACAGGGGGTTAGCAGAACGTCTTCTATCGGCCTGAGCCTTCTGTATGCTCTGGGACGCCTCTAGGTTCTTCTGAACCTGGGCCCAGACTGTGCACAGATCCCGATGAACGACCTCCACCTCGGGATTGTTGGAACAACCAGGTGAAACGGAGGAGAACCGTGGATTAAACCCAAAATTACAGAAAAAGGGAGAGACCCCTGACGAGTTACTGACCCGGTTATTAAGGGAAAATTCGGCGAGGGGAATGAAAGAAACCCAATCAAATTGACAGTCAGCGACAAAACATCTTAAGTATTGTTCTAGAGACTGATTAGTCCTCTCCGTTTGGCCATTGGTTTCAGGATGGAAGGCAGAGGAGAAGGACAGATCAATCCCCAACTTATTACAGAAGGCTCTCCAAAACAATGAAACAAATTGTACCCCTCTGTCAGAAACAATATTGACGGGGACCCCATGGAGACGCAGGATGTGTTTGATAAACAAGGTAGCCAACGTCTTGGCGTTGGGTAGTTTCTTGAGGGGCACAAAGTGGCACATTTTACTGAAGCGGTCTACCACCACCCACACCACCGACTTGCCTTGGGATGGAGGCAAATCGGTGATAAAATCCATGGAGATATGTGTCCAAGGTCTCTGGGGAATGGGCAACGAACGCAGTAAGCCCGCTGGTCGGGACCTGGGAGTCTTGGACCTGGCACAAACCTCACAGGCGGCGACGTAGGCCTTAACGTCTTTAGGCAAACCAGGCCACCAATAATTTCTGGTAATGAGGTGTTTGGTACCCAGGATGCCTGGATGGCCAGATAGTGCGGAGTCGTGATTTTCCCTAAGTACCCTTAGCCGGAATTGCATGGGAACAAACAGCTTGTTCTCAGGAAGGTTCCCAGGAGCTGAACCTTGATCAGCAGCAATTTCAGAGACTAAATCGGACTCGATAGAGGAAATGACTATACCTGGAGGCAAAATACAAACAGGATCTTCCTCCGAATGAGGGCTGGCCATGAAGCTACGCGACAGTGCATCCGCCTTAATATTTTTAGACCCGGCCCTATAGGTAACCAAAAAATTGAATCTGGTAAAAAACAACGCCCATCGAGCTTGTCTCGGGTTTAGCCTCCGGGCAGATTCTAGGAAAACCAGATTCTTGTGGTCGGTAAGGACCGTTACCTGGTGCCTAGCCCCCTCCAGGAAGTGGCGCCACTCTTCAAATGCCCATTTAATGGCTAAAAGTTCGCGGTTGCCAATATCATAGTTACACTCCGTGGGCGAAAACTTCCTAGAAAAGTAAGCACAGGGGCGGAGATGGGTGAGGGAGCTGGTACCCTGGGACAAGACGGCCCCCACTCCCACCTCGGACGCGTCAACCTCCACAATAAATGGCTCCCTTTGGTTGGGCTGAACCAGCACGGGGGCCGAGATAAAGCACTTCTTGAGGGTCTCAAAAGCCTGGACGGCCTCAGGGGGCCAATGGAGGACATCAGCACCCTTGCGAGTGAGGTCCGTAAGAGGCTTAGCGACGACCGAGAAGTTAGCAATAAATCTCCTGTAATAGTTAGCGAACCCCAAAAAACACTGTAGCGCTTTCAGGGAGGCAGGTTGGACCCATTCAGCCACAGCCTGAACCTTGGCAGGGTCCATGCGGAATTCATGAGGAGTGAGGATTTGACCTAAAAATGGTATCTCCTGTACCCCAAATACACATTTTTCGATTTTGGCAAACAGTTTGTTTTCTCGAAGGACCTGGAGCACTTTCCTGACATGCTCTATGTGGGAGGACCAGTCCCTGGAAAACACCAATATGTCATCAAGGTACACTACAAGAAATATCCCCAGGTAATTTCTCAAAATCTCATTTATGAAGTTCTGGAAGACCGCAGGGGCATTGCACAACCCAAAGGGCATGACGAGGTATTCGAAATGGCCTTCGGGCGTGTTAAACGCAGTCTTCCACTCATCCCCCTCTTTGATGCGAATAAGGTTATACGCCCCCCGTAGATCCAATTTAGAGAACCATTGGGCCCCCTGAACCTGATTAAAGAGATCAGGAATCAAAGGAAGGGGATACTGGTTCCTTACCGTGACCTTATTCAGGCCACGGTAGTCAATGCATGGCCTAAGACCCCCATCCTTCTTCCCTACGAAGAAGAAGCCAGCACCTACCGGAGAAGAAGAGGGACGAATGTAACCCTTGGCCAGGGATTCCTGGATATACTCCCTCATGGCTTCACGTTCGGGACAAGAAAGGTTAAATATCCTACCCTTAGGAAGCTTAGCTCCTGGTACCAATTCGATAGCGCAATCGTATTCTCTATGAGGCGGTAATACTTCGGAGGCCTCTTTAGAGAAAACATCAGCGAAGTCCTGAACAAACTCGGGTAGCGTATTCACCTCCTTAGGGGGAGAAATAGAATTAACAGAAAAACATGACGTACAACATTCATTACCCCATTTGGTTAGCTCCCCAGTATTCCAGTCAAACGTAGGATTATGCAACTGCAACCAGGGAAGACCTAGAACCAAATCGTACGATAATCCCTGCATCAATAGTACAGAGCATTGCTCCAAATGCATGGAGCCAACAAGGAGTTCAAAAACAGGGGTATGCTGTGTAAAATAACCATTAGCAAGAGGAGTGGAGTCGATACCCACTACCGGAACAGGTTTAGGCAAATCAATCAGAGGCATAGCGAGAGACATAGCAAATTCCACAGACATGATATTAGTAGAGGACCCTGAATCCACGAAGGCACTGCCGGTAGCAGACCTACCACCAAACGAGACCTGAAAGGGAAGCAATATCTTAGTATGTTTCATATTTACGGGAAATACCTGTGCGCCCAAGTGACCTCCCCGATGATCACTTAGACGCGGGAGCTCTCTGGCAGCATTCTTACGCTTGGGACAGTTGTTTACTTGATGCTTGACATCCCCACAGTAGAAGCAGAGACCATTCTTCCTGCGGAATTCTCTACGTTGTTGAGGGGACACGGAGGCCCCGAGTTGCATAGGTATTTCTGAGTCTTTAGGGGAGAAACGAAGCAACGGGACTTCGGGAGGCATCATGGGGGAGTCGGAGGAAAAAACACATAAACGTTCACGTTGTCGTTCCCTGAGACGTCGGTCAAGTCGTACCACTAAAGCCATAACCTGGTCTAAGGAGTCAGAAGAGGGATAACTAACTAGCAGGTCTTTCAGGGCGTTCGACAGACCCAACCTAAACTGGCACCTTAAGGCAGGGTCATTCCACCGAGAAGCTACGCACCACTTCCGAAAGTCAGAGCAATACTCCTCAACAGGTCTCTTACCCTGACGTAAGGTCACCAGCTGACTCTCGGCAAAGGCAGTTCTGTCAGTCTCGTCATAAATAAGTCCGAGGGCAGAAAAGAAACAATCAACGGAGGAAAGTTCAGGGGCGCCAGGAGCCAAGGAGAAGGCCCACTCTTGGGGCCCCTCCTGGAGCCGGGACATAATTATACCCACCCGCTGGCTCTCAGAACCTGAGGAGTGAGGCTTTAAGCGAAAGTAAAGCTTACAACTCTCCCGAAAGGAGAGAAAAGCCCTCCGGTCACCTGAGAACCGGTCGGGCAACTTGAGGTGGGGTTCAAGGGGTGCGGTGAGGGGAACTACCAAGGTAGCATCAGGCTGGTTGACCCTCTGAGCCAGGGCCTGGACCTGTAGGGAGAGACCCTGCATTTGCTGAGCCAGGGTTTCACGGGGTTCCATAATGGTGTCAGGGACCAGGGTAGACTAGGTATAGGGCTTGTGAATTTGTAATGGTGGGGGGGGGGGTAGGGAAACGGACAAGTGAGCCCTAATCTACCCGCCACTCTGTCCCTGCCTACTTGCAACGACCCGCCCTAGACGACGGGGTACAACTGGGCGGCGGTCCCTGCGCTCAGTAAGTGCATGACAAACACGACAAACAAACAAGGGAACACAAGCAAGGGAAATGGGCAGTTGCTCGCGGAAACACCGTGAGCAACAGAGTAGTGAACGAGCCGAGTCAAGCCAGGAGAGTGCGAGGTACAAAGCGAAAAGCAGAAGAGTAGTCGGTAAGCCGGGGTCTGTATGGAGCAGGATCAAAAAGTAGCAGGAGCTGTAGCTGGGCCAGGAAACCTCAGGGAAAGAATTCACAAGCACAGATGGACAGGAAGAGCAGGCTTAAATAGACCGAGGGCGGGAGCTAGCTGAGTCTGGCCAGGTTGCGATAGGCTCTCCCACTCCTAAGCCTGCCAGCCTGAGTGGAGGAAGCTGGTGTCTGTCTCAGGGATGTACACTCAGGTGTTGACTGATTAATTCTGGGAGTTAACCCTGAAGCAGTGCCTGGCAGATCCTTTACAGTTTTGGTCTGATTGTAAAGGATCTGCCAGGCACAGCGGGGTTAACGCCCATAGGTAATCAGTCGGCACCTGAGTCTATGTCTCTGAGACTGACTCCAGCTTCCACCACTCAGGCTTGCAGGCTTAGGAGTGGGAGAGCCTATCGCAGCCTGGCCAGACTCAGCTAGCTCCCGCCCTCTGTCTATTTATACCTGCCTTTCCTGTTCCTCCAGTGCTTGTGATTCTTCTCGTGTGGTTTCCTGGCCCAGCTACAGCTCCTGATTATTTGATCCTGCTCCACTCTGACCCTGGCTTACTGACTACTCTTCTGCTCTGCGTTTGGTACCTCGTACACTCCTGGTTTGACTCGGCTCGTTCACCTCTCTTGTTGCTCACGGTGTTGCCGTGGGCAACTGCCCCATTTCCCTTAGCTTTGTGTACCCTTCTCTGTTTGTCTCGTGCACTTACTGAGCGTAGGGACCGCCGCCCAGTTGTACCCCGTCGCCTAGGGCGGGTCGTTGCAAGTAGGCAGGGACAGAGTGGCGGGTAGATTAGGGCTCACTTGTCTGTTTCCCTACCCCTATCATTACATAATCACAAGCCCGTTACCTAGTCTACCCTGGTCCCTGTCTCTACTATGGACCCCCTTGAGACCCTGGCCCAGCAGATGCAGGGTCTCTCCCTACAGGTCCAGGCCCTGGCTCAGAGGGTCAACCAGCCTGACACTACCATGGTAGTGCCCCTGACCTCACCCTTTGAACCCCACCTCAAGTTGCCTGACCGGTTCTCAGGGGACCGGAGTACTTTTCTCTCCTTTCGGGAGAGTTGTAGGCTTTACTTTCGCTTAAAGCCTCACTCCTCAGGTTCTGAGAGCCAGCGGGTGGGTATAATTATGTCCCGGCTCCAGGAAGGGCCCCAAGAGTGGGCCTTCTCCTTGGCTCCTGACGCCCCTGAACTTTCCTCCGTTGATCGTTTCTTCTCTGCTCTCTGACTCATTTATGACGAGACTGACAGGACTGCCTTTGCCGAGAGTCAGCTGGTGACCTTACGTCAGGGTAAGAGACCTGTTGAGGAGTATTGTTCTGACTTTAGGAAGTGGTGCGTAGCTTCTCGGTGGAATGACCCTGCCTTAAGGTGCCAGTTTAGGTTGGGTCTGTCGAACACCCTGAAAGACCTGCTAGTTAGCTATCCCTCTTCTGACTCCCTAGACCAGGTTATGGCTTTAGCGGTACAACTTGACCGACGTCTCAGGGAACGACAACTTGAACGTTTTTGTGTTTTCCCCTCTGACTCCCCCATGATGCCTCCCGAGGTCCCGTTGCTTCGCTCTTCCACGGAAGACTCGGAGGTACCTATGCAACTCGGGGCCTCCGTGTCCCCCCGACGACGCAGAGAGTTCCGCAGGAAGAATGGTCTCTGCTTCTATTGTGGGGATGACAAGCATCAAGTGAACACCTGTCCTAGGCGTAAGAATAAGCAGCCGGAAAACTTCCGCGCCTAAGTGATCATCGGGGAGGTCACTTGGGCGCACAGGTATTTCCTGTAAATATGAAACGTAATAAAATCTTGCTTCCCTTTCAGGTCTCTTTTGGTAGTAGGTCTGCTACCGGCAGTGCCTTCGTGGATTCAGGGTCTTCTACTAATATCATGTCTGTGGAATTTGCTATGTCTCTAGCTATGCCTTTGATTGATTTGCCTAAACCTGTTCCGGTAGTGGGTATCGACTCCACTCCTCTTACTAATGGTTATTTTACACAGCATACCCCTGTTTTTGAACTCCTTGTTGGCTCCATGCATTTGGTACAGTACAGTGCTCTGTACTGTTGATGCAGGGATTATCATCCGATTTGGTTTTAGGCCTTCCCTGGTTGCAGTTGCATAATCCCACGTTTGAATGGAATACTGGGGAGCTTACCAAATGGGGTAATGAATGCTTGACGTCATGTTTTGCTGTTAATTCTATTTCTCCCCCTGAGGTGGTGAACACGCTACCTGAGTTTGTGCAGGACTTCGCTGATGTTTTCTCTAAGGAGGCCTCCGAGGTGTTACCTCCTCATAGAGAATACGATTGCGCTATCGAATTGGTACCAGGAGCTAAGCTCCCTAAGGGTAGGATATTTAATCTTTCTTGTCCCGAACGTGAAGCCATGAGAGAGTATATCCAGGAATGCCTGGCCAAGGGTTACATTCGCCCCTCTACTTCTCCGGTAGGTGCTGGCTTCTTCTTCATAGGGAAGAAGGATGGTGGTCTTAGGCCATGCATTGACTACCGTAACTTGAATAAGGTCACTGTAAGGAACCAGTATCCCCTTCCTTTGATTCCTGATCTCTTTAATCAGGTTCAGGGGGCCCAATGATTCTCTAAGTTTTATCTACGGGGGGCATATAACCTTATCCGCATCAAAGAGGGGGATGAGTGGAAGACTGCGTTTAACACGCCCGAAGGTCATTTCGAATACCTCGTCATGCCCTTTGGGTTGTGTAATGCTCCTGCGGTCTTCCAGAATTTCATAAATGAAATTTTAAGGGATTACCTGGGGGTTTTTCTTGTAGTGTACCTTGATGACATACTGGTGTTTTCCAAGGACCTGTCCTCCCACATTGAGCATGTCAGGAAAGTGCTCCAGGTCCTTCGGGAAAACAAATTGTTTGCGAAAACCGAAAAATGTGTGTTTGGGGTACAGGAGATACCATTTTTGGGTCAAATCCTCACTCCTCATGAATTCCGCATGGACCCAGCCAAGGTCCAGGCTGTGGCGGAATGGGTCCAACCTGCCTCCCTGAAGGCATTACAGTGTTTCTTGGGGTTCGCTAATTATTACAGGAGATTTATTGCTAACTTCTCGGTCATCGCTAAGCCTCTTACGGACCTCACTCGCAAAGGTGCTGATCTCCTCCACTGGCCTCCTGAGGCTGTCCAGGCTTTTGAGGTCCTTAAGAAGTGCTTTATCTCGGCCCCGGTGCTGGTTCAGCCCAACCAAATGGAGCCATTTATCGTGGAAGTTGACGCATCCGAGGTGGGAGTGGAGGCTGTTTTGTCCCAAGGTACCAGGTCCCTCACCATCTCCGTCCCTGTGCCTACTTCTCCAGGAAGTTTTCGCCCACTGAGAGTAACTATGATATTGGCAACCGTGAACTCTTAGCCATTAAATGAGCATTTGAAGAGTGGCGCCACTTCCTGGAGGGGGCTAGGCACCAGGTAACGGTCCTTACCGACCACAAGAATCTGGTTTTCCTAGAATCTGCCCGGAGGCTAAACCCGAGACAAGCTCGATGGGCGCTATTTTTTACCAGATTCAACTTTTTGGTTACCTATATGGCTGGGTCTAAAAATATTAAGGCCGATGCACTGTCACGTAGCTTCATGGCCAGCCCCCCTTCGGAGGAAGATCCTGCTTGTATTCTGCCTCCTGGTATAATAATTTCTTCCATTGATTCTGATTTAGTCTCAGAAATCGCGGCTGATCAAGGTTCAGCTCCCGGGAACCTCCCTGAGGACAAGCTGTTTGTTCCCCTGCAATTCCGGCTAAGGGTACTTAGGGAAAACCATGACTCCGCACTATCTGGTCATCCAGGCGTGCTGGGTACCAAACACCTCATTGCCAGAAACTATTGGTGGCCTCAGTTGCCTAAAGACGTTAAGGCCTACGTCGCCGCTTGTGAGGTTTGTGCTAGGTCCAAGACTCCCAGGTCCCGAATAGCGGGCTTACTACGTTCTTTGCCCATTCCCCAGAGGCCTTGGACCCATATCTCCATGGATTTTATCACCGATTTGCCTCCATCTCAAGGCAAGTTGGTGGTGTGGGTTGTAGTAGACCGCTTCAGTAAGATGTGCCACTTTGTGCCCCTCAAGAAACTACCCAATGCCAAGACGTTAGCTACCTTGTTTGTCAAACACTTCCTGCGTCTCCATGGGGTCCCTGTCAATATTGTTTCGGACAGAGGGGTACAATTTTTTTCATTGTTTTGGAGGGCCTTCTGTAAAAAGTTGGAGATTGATCTGTCCTTCTCCTCTGCCTTCCATCCTGAAACTAATGGCCAAACTGAGAGGACTAATCAATCTCTAGAACAATATTTAAGGTGTTTTATCTCTGACTGTCAATATGATTGGGTCTCATTCATTCCCCTCGCCGAATTTTCCCTCAATAACCGGGTCAGTAACTCGTCAGGGGTCTCCCCATTTTTCTGTAATTTTGGGTTTAATCCACGGTTCTCCTCCGTTTCACCTGGTAGTTCCAACAATCCTGAGGTAGAGGTCGTTCATCGGGAACTGTGCACAGTCTGGGCCCAGGTTCAGAAGAACCTAGAGGCGTCCCAGAGCATACAAAAAACTCAGGCTGATAGAAGACGTTCTGCTAACCCCTTGTTTATGGTCGGGGATCTGGTGTGGTTATCATCTAGGAACTTGCGCCTTAAGGTCCCGTCCAAGAAATTTTCTCCCCGTTTTATTGGGCCGTATAAGGTCATTGAAGTCCTCAATCCTGTCTCCTTCCGACTGGAGTTGCCCCCATCTTTTCGAATACACGATGTGTTTCATGCCTCCCTCCTTAAACGCTGCTCACCGTCCTTGGCTCCCTCGAGGAGACCTCCTGTTCCCGTTCTCACCCCTGAGGGGGTGGAATTCGAGGTGGCCAAGATTGTGGACAGCAAGATGGTCCAAGGCTCCCTCCAGTACCTGGTCCATTGGAGAGGTTACGGGCCTGAGGAGAGGACTTGGGTACCCGCACGGGATGTTCACGCTGGGGTATTGGTCAGGAAGTTCCACCTTCGTTTCCCCAATAAACCAGGTCCACTTAGAAAGGGTCCGGTGGTCCCTCATAAAAGGGGGGGTACTGTAAAGGATCTGCCAGGCACAGCGGGGTTAACGCCCATAGGTAATCAGTCGGCACCTGAGTCTATGTCTCTGAGACTGACTCCAGCTTCCACCACTCAGGCTTGCAGGCTTAGGAGTGGGAGAGCCTATCGCAGCCTGGCCAGACTCAGCTAGCTCCCGCCCTATGTCTATTTATACCTGCCTTTCCTGTTCCTCCAGTGCTTGTGATTCTTCTCGTGTGGTTTCCTGGCCCAGCTACAGCTCCTGATTATTTGATCCTGCTCCACTCTGACCCTGGCTTACTGACTACTCTTCTGCTCTGCGTTTGGTACCTCGTACACTCCTGGTTTGACTCGGCTCGTTCACCTCTCTTGTTGCTCACGGTGTTGCCGTGGGCAACTGCCCAATTTCCCTTAGCTTTGTGTACCCTTCTCTGTTTGTCTCGTGCACTTACTGAGCGTAGGGACCGCCGCCCAGTTGTACCCCGTCGCCTAGGGCGGGTCGTTGCAAGTAGGCAGGGACAGAGTGGCGGGTAGATTAGGGCTCACTTGTCTGTTTCCCTACCCCTATCATTACACTGATAATTCCAGTGCCGTCCATGCTGTTAACCACCTGACTTCTTCATCCCCCCAGTGGTTGTGTTGATCCGGCGTCTAGTGTTAAGATGCCTGCAACACAACATTCAATTTAGGGCCCGCCATATTCCTGGTGTGCAAAATACTGTCGCTGATGCTTTTTCGTGTTTTAATTGGCAGGTTTTCCGTTCGCTTTGCCCGCTGGCGGACATGGAGGGGGCCAGCTGCCCGGATACGTTGTGGAGGATGCTGGATCTCAACTGATCCCCCTTGTAAGGTCATCTCTCGCCCACTCTACTTGGGCGGCATACGGTAAGGCGTGGAACGAGTGGCTGGAAGTAGTCGGTGAGCGGGTCCTGGGACCCGATGAGGCTACCCTCAGAACTTATGTATTGGCTTACTTATCCAAATTGTCAGAAAGAGGAGTTTCTGGTGCAGTTCTTGGCCAGATGTTACTAAATTCTTTTTCATAGCCCAGGCGTTGAAAGGGTGGAAGAAAGCGGCAGTTAGACGAGAATCCAGACGGCCTGTCTCCTATCCCATTCTACTAAAATTAATTCGGGAATTAGCCGGGGTGTGTTCTTCCCTGGTTGAAATTTTGTTATTTAAAGCGGCATTCGTCCTGGCCTTTTTCGGTGCCCTACGCATTTCCGTATTGGTGGCCATGTCAGCCTCCCGCCTCGGAGGCCTACTAGTTGGCGATGTCTTGTCCAGCTCCATCATCCGTTTCCGTATACGGAAATCTAAGACGGACGTATTTGGCAAAGGATGTTGGGTGTCCCTGCGGCCCGTACCCGGGCCGGCCTGCCCCGTGCAGACGATTGCTCAATATTTCCAGGCTCGTTTGTCCGGTTCCCAATTCCTATCCCATCTGGATGGAAAACCTCTCACCAGGTTTCAGTTTACGGCGGTTTTCAGGTCCGCTTTATCTAGGGCGGGTTTCCCCCCAAAAGAGTTTGGGACTCATTCATTTCGTATTGGGGCTGCTACTATGGCTAGTGAATTGGGCCTGCCCGACGGGGAGGTCCGACGCATTGGGCGCTTGCGTTCTGAATGTTTTGCTGGATATATTCGTCCGGATTTGGTTTTGCAATAATGTTGTTTCTTGATTGCAGGTTCTCTCCCCGCGATATGGATCCTTGGGCACTCTTATGTTTTTTGGGCTGAAAGGAGGGCGTCTATAAGACCAGGTGGTCTCTCGCTGGGCGTGTCGGGAGCTGATATTCATTGGAGAGGAATTCGTGGCCTGAGATGGCTGGAAGTACTGCAGGAGGTGGTGGCTATCAGTAGACAGCGAGCAACGCCAACGGTGCTGGTGATTCACGTTGGGGGGGAACGACCTCTGTTACGTTTGTCTAGGGGAACTGATAGCATTGATTCAATCGGACTTAGAGCGGTTCACGTCGTTCTTTGCTCAGTTGGTTTTGGTCTGGTCGGAGGTGATTCCCCGTGCAGAGTGGCAAGGCGCACGTGATCTTAACGCCATTGAGAGGGGGAGGCGCCTGTTAAACACCAGGGTCTCCAGGTATGTCAGAGCCGGGGGTGGGGTAGTTGTTAGGCATAGGATGTTAGAAGGGGATAATAGGTGTCTGCTATTGCAGGACGGGGTGCACCTCACTGACATTGGTTTGGACATCTTTTTGTCAGGACTTCAGGATGGGATGGAGGAGGCTTTGTTCAGGCTGGCCGGGGGTCGTGGGGGAGTAGGTATGCGCAGTTGAGGATGTGCACCCTCCTCGTGGCGGTATTTTGTTATATAAGAAGGGACCTACATGCCCTGCCTTAGGCGGGCTAGCATACGGGTATAAGCGGAAATCTGTTGATTTTGAAAATATTCGTTAACAAATAATAAATAAAGCTGTGGCTGACCCCCAGGTCAACCAACGTTAAAGGTTAAGTTGGTGTTGGTTGAATTATTGGGATGAGCAAGGTAAATCCACCCTAGCCTACATGTGAAAGTTATGTGCGCGCAGTCACTTACTTTTGGCCACACAGTGTACAGCTATAGCTGCCCGAAGGAGTGACTGAATGTTTGTTGAACAATAGCCATGCTATAATAGATATGTCAAAGACATAAGTCAAATTTATTTCATAGCCTCAAAACATGGCCTACCACCAGGGCCGGACTGGGACATAAAATCAGTACAGTTTTAAACCACACAGGCCCACCTGCTGTACATTAAATATGTTTGCGCGGTTGCGAGCCCACCCTTCAGCTATACAAAAACATTAAACATTGTTCCTTAAATGCTGCCTTCATGTCGTGCTACTCAAAAATTTCATAATTCAGTAAATCCCAGAAAAAAGCTATATAATAGCAGCATGTAATGGCCTGAATGTACGCACCTGCCACAACTCTTACAGGAACATTGTCTGATTACCCATAAGAAAATGTTTTAGCAGCACAGAAGGGGACCTGATGGAGATGAGTCATTGGTGACGATAGCCGGAAATGGACTCTCCTGAGCAATAGTTAATTTTCTAGTAATAAATAAAATATTATAGAAATATTAAGAATATATGTGCAATAAAAATAATACATCATACACCACCACGATATATTACATGTGTCCCTAATTTATTTATTACCAGTAAGGATAAATGAGATATTAACTTAATTATTAACCCCTTAAGGTCCGAGCTATTTTTTAATTTTTGATTTTTGTTTTTCACTTCCCGCCTTCCAAGAGACATAACATCTTTATTTTTCCGTCAATAGAGTGGTGTGAGGGCTTATATTTTGCGGGAGGAGTTATAGTTTCTATTGGTAGCATTTAAAGTACCATATAATGTAATCGGAAGCTGTAAAAAAATCATTTACAGGCTGAAGTTGGAAAAAACTGTGATTCCTCCATTATTTTTTGGGTTCCATCTTTACGTCTTTCACAGTGTGGTAAAAACAACAACTTAACTTTATTCTGTGGCTCAATACGATTACGGTGATATCAAATCTATATAGATATTTTTATGTTTTACTACTTTAAAAAAACAAAAAACTTTTTGTTAAAAAAAAATTGTTTTGTTTCACCACATTCTGAGAGCCATAACTTTTTTATTTTTCAGTGCATTGAGCGGTGTGAGGGCTTATTTTTTGCGGGACGAGCTGTAGATTTTATTGGTACCATTTGCTGGTACATATGACATTTTTTATAATTTTTTTTTTGGGAGCTAATGTGACCAAAAAACTGTGATTTTGGCCGTTTACAATTTCAATTTTTTTTACTGCATTCACTGTGCGCATTAAATAATGCTATATTGTAATAGTTCAGACTTTTACGGACGCAGCAATACTAATTTTATTGACTTTTTTATTTTTTACATTACTTTAGATGAAAAATTGGAAAAGGTTTTTTTTTTAACTTTTTATATTATTTTTATATTTTTTGCACTACTAAAAACTTTATATCATTTCTTTTTACACATTTTATTAGTGCCCCTGGGGTACTTGAAGCACCGATCGTTAGATTGCTGGTACAATATACTGCAATACTAATGTATTGCAGTATATCGTCATTTTTACAGGCATCTGTTAAGCCCTGCCACAGGCAGGGCTTAACAGAGGCAGAGTGAAGGCAGCCCTGAGGGCCTTCATTAGGCCCCTGGGCTGCCTTAACAACCATCACCCCCCAATCTCGTTGCGGGGGGGGCGATGAGCTGTCGGAGGGGGCCACCCCCCTCTTTTCAACGCCTTAGATGCTGCGGTCGCGATTGACTGCAGCATTTGAGGGGTTTACAGCCAGGAACAGCATGATCGCTGCTCCTGGCTGTTAGTCTTGGGTGTCAGCTGCAAAACACAGCCGACACCCGCAGCATACGGAGCGCACTCAGCGCGTGAGCGCTCTCCAAACATCACCCCCCCGCATCATGACGTACCGGTGCATCCTGGTGCGCCAAGGGGTTAATATATTGTACACTTTAACCAGTTGCGGACCACCCATAGACTATAAACGTCCGGGCGTTTCGCACTCAACTCTGCAAGGACGTTCCAGAACGTCCTGCAGAGTTAACTTATTAGCCGCCCCCCGCCGCCATTTAGACTGTCTCTAGACAGCTTTATCACGGAGCTTTCTCCCGGAGATCACTCACTGTGGTCTCCGGTCACGTGATCGCTGTGACAGGCTGATCACAAACTTTTTCATTCGTTGTATCTTTTCCTGACACAGGTCGCCCGGCCAAAGATCGCTATGTCCCGTAGCGTACATTGCAAGTTTTAAAAGTGAAAGTGGTTGTGTTGCGACAGGCAAGTTGCCGTGACATGACAGTTGCAAGAAATCCAAACTGTCGAGTCGCAGTAACGAGCAGGTCGCAACGCGACCACATTGACTGTACATGCCGTGTAGGCTATGGGACATAGCGATCTTCAGCTGTTGCGGCCAAAGTCGCCATGTAGTCCCAGCCTTAGGGTGACGTTAGATGTGACGGATTCACTGCAGATTTTACCTGTGGATTTGCGCAGGTAAGTCTGCAGCGGATTACAGTACAAGGCAAGTAGATGAGATTTTACACTGCAGATTTTCAAATCTCTGACATGTCGTTAAATTAATAATGAATACCTTGGGGGGTCTACTTCCATAAAATTTTAATTTTGGGGGTGTTAAAGTGGTTTTCTAGTCATCAAAAATTGATGACCAATCCTTAGGATAAGCCATCAGTATCTGATCGGTCGAGGTCTGACCCTCGGCACCTCCGCCGATCAGCTGTTTTGAAGGGGCCGCAGCGCTCGTATGGTCATTTCCTTTACTACTCACACTGTGAATCTCCGACACAATTTTAGCGGCAGTTCACACTATTACCGTCTGTTCACTTCAATGGGAAGAATGCTATTATACTAGGAACCGCCTTAACAAGTGTGTTGGTGATCCACAGTGTGAGCATTAAAGGAAATGAAGGGAAGCTGATTGGCGGGGGGTGCCGGGAATCGGATCCCGACTGACCACACATTAATAATGCCGCCATCTATACTGTACACATCAAATACGCCACTATACTCTACACAAATAATGCTGCTAGATATGCTACACACAAATCAGCCTGCCTTATATACTAGACACATGAATAATGCCACTATAGTGTACACATAAATAATGCTGCTATATATGCACTATACACGTGAACAATGGCACATATATACTGTACACATTAATAATGCCACCATATATACTTTACACATGGATAATGCCGCCAAATATACTGTACACATGTATTAATCCTGCTATTTGCACATAAACAATGAAGCTATATATACTATACACATGAATAACGCTACTGTATACTGTACACATGAATAATGCCACCATATATACTGTACTATACACATGAATAATGTTGCTATACATACTATACACAAATAATGCTGCCATATATACTGTACACATAAATAACCTGCGTCACATGCGCAAGTGGCACTCAAACGTAGGACATTGACTTCCAATGGGGTTCATTGGCGTAATGTTTGCTGTTTTGATGGGAAAATAGCGCAGCATGTATCGCTATTTTTCACGTAAAATCTGGTCAAAACTGTGACAGAGGCTCCGACACAGATGTGAACAGAGCCTAATTTCCCTGTAGCTACTAGGAGCTCCAAAGATCCTGTGTGTAGATGGGAGAAACTTCTGTTAGGTCAACCATCACTGCAGCACTCCACCAATCTTGGCTTTATGGCCAGAAAGAAACCTCTCCTCAGTAAAAGACACATGAAAGCCTGCCTGGAGTTTGCAAAAAAGCACCTAAAGGACTCCCAGACTGTGAGAAACAAGATTCTGTGGTCTGATGAAAGAAAGATTTAACATTTTGGTCTCAAGTCCAAACATCATATATGGTGGAAACCAGGCGCTGTTCATCACCTGCCAAATACCATCTCTACAGTGAAGCATGGTGGTGGCAGCATAATGCTGTGGGGGTGTTTCTCAGTGGCTGGGAAAGGGAGACTGGTGAGGGTAGAGAGAAAGATGAATGGGGCAAAGTACAGAGATATTCTTAATGAAAACCTGATCCAGAGTGCTCTGGACCTCAGACTGGGCTGAAGGTTCACCTTCCCACATGTCAATGACCCTAAGCACACAGCCAAGACAATTCAGGAGTGACTTAGGGACAACTCTGTGAATGTCCTTGAGTGGCCCAGCTAGAGCCCTTATTTGAACCCAATCTAACATCTCTAGGGAGACCTGAAAATGGCTGCCCACCGACGGTCGCCATCCAACCTAACACAGCTTGAGAGAATCTGCAGAGAAAAACAGCATAAAATTCCCAAATCCAGGTGTGCAAAGCTTGTGGCATCATACCCAAGAAGACTGGAGGCTGTCATCGCTGCCAAAGGTGCTTCAACTAAGAACTGATTAAAGGGTCTGAATACTTATGTCAATGCAATATTTTAATTTTACCTTTTCAGTAAATTAGAAAATATTACAAACATTCAGTTTTCACTTTGTCATTATGGGGTATTGAGTGCAGAATCAGGGGGAAAAAACCAAAGGGTTTGAAGACTTACCGAATGCATTGTATATAATAAAAGAAGCATTACTTACCCTTTAAATACCCCGCCGCTCCATTGATCCCCTACGGTCTTTGCTTACTGAGCTGCAACGATGACGTCACACTGACACACTTGACCAGTGCTGAGGCCAGTGATTGGCTGCAGCGGTCAAGTGTGTCGACACAGCTATGTAAACAAAGATCGGACGGGATCACCGGAGCGGCTGGGAATTTAATAGGTAAGTAATGATTCTTTTATTATTGTATGCCTTTCCCACACCTCCGTGGCCTGTTCTTTCTTGATCAATCAAATAAAAACCCCTTTAATAAGAACTGTGTGGGGAGCAGCCAACCAGCTCACTGTGCACCAGCCCATATGGCATTTGCCAGAACTGCCAGATGGCCAGTCTGGTCCTGCCTACCAAAGTACTGAAAAGCTTGCTACAGCCTTCCACAAAATATATTACAAAGCAAGTGAAATATACATACAAAGAAGTGACCTGGCCTGTCTTATGTCTTGGTTCTTTGGACTCCTATCCTACCATATTCCTTATAGTAAATACTAATATGGCTGAAAGAAAACAATTACTACTATAAAGGTTATCTTTACGAATACAGGACTCTTTTCTAAAACTTTTCTTTAGCTCTTGTGTTCCTTTAAAAAGCCACATTGGCAGCAGATGGGAACTATAGTATTCACAAATCAATCACACGTTTTATAATGGTTCCTGTCTGTGCTGCCAAGTTCCGCTTCATCTGTTAAGTAAACACAACTAATGTAGAAACATTTTCATAACAAAATAATAGACAGTTTATTGAAAGTTATCAGTTTTACCACTTCAGTAACTGTCCCTTATTATTATTATTATTATTATTATTATTATTATTATGAATTATGTATTAGTATAGCACCATGCTACTCTGTGCTGCTGTACATTGTAACACATTTGATTGGATACTTTTTCAAAAAGCACATATATAGCTGTGACCACCACCATAGTGGCGCTTGACCTCTTAAAGGGCCCGTCAACTGTTTATTCCTTGATCTTCTGTTTATTGAAACCTGCTTAAGATGTCATTACCTTGTCTGAGCAACAAATATCTTTGAGATTATGACGGTGATCTTCATATTACAAACAAAAAGAGTTGGTCAGCTCCTCCTAAAACATTAAATAGTTATGCAGGTGCTAATCTGCCGTGACTAATGTATTACCAGTAGCAAGAAAATGCAGATGCACACCGCAGGCGCTAAGATATATATATACACACACTTATTGTTTATTATGCATTTTTATTATTTTTATTGCATTACTGCTATAGTTATTATGTTAATAAATGTGAGGTTCTTAGCTCTCAGTTTGATCAAAATGTGCGAGCCCACCTTGTCGTGTATTATATATGTGGGTGGCATTGGGAGGACTGACAAAGAGTGGTGGCCTTTGAGTAAAAAGAGGAGAAGCGGCTCAGAGGCAGAGTTTAGGATAGACTGGAAGGGTGCCAATCTGTTCCTCGGCAGATCACAGTGAAGATATTGAAATAATCTAGTATTTTCATACATGAAGATGGGACATATGGGGGAAATCTTTGAACAGCAATTCAATACATCACTTTGAAAAATAGCCAACAATGTGCAGACTAATCGCTGCCTTGTTCTGTGACTTGGGTGGAGGCACTCACTGTATGTTAAAGAAATCACAACAGTTGGTGTGTGCCCACTGGAGTCGATCTGTTTATGAACGACTTTACAATTATGCCAACAACTGAACCCATCAACAACTGAAAAAAAACCAATACGTCATATCAACTGTTCCACAGACATCTGCCTTAGGTCAGCCTGTGGTTGTGTCACGAAAAAACACATAAAGTCAGCAGCAAATCTCCCTTTTAGGCCATCAAAAATCACTATGGATGATGTCTTATCTATGGTTAATCAGAGGACATGAAAGAGAAAACATCTGATAGACACCTAGAAACAGGCAGAGTATTTGGTCAGTGGGGCCGAGAGATCATTTCTAGTGTCTTCATGAAAAGACTACGGATGTAGATCCAAGAGACTAAGAAAAGGGCTTAATGGCATGCAGACAGATTAAGGGTGAGGAGATCAAGTGGAAGTGGGAGTCACTAAATATAATAACGATAGTTGAAGTCTTAGAAAATTTAAGACCATAGAGGAAAGAATCAGGAGAAGTGGGTGAACAAGTGGCAAAGGATAAATCAAAAGGGATAAGTATGTAGTAGTGACCATAAAGAGCTTGTCTGGTTTAGAAATCCTATTATTAAATAACCAATTAGGGAATTCAGAGTTTTTAGAGGAGCATCCCCCACAGATCTCTTGCTCTGGGGAACCCGGCTTGTCCATGGATTAAACAGACAGCCCATTGATTTCAATGCAAACTGTGTAATGCCTCATTTTCCCTGGGGTGTTGCTTAATGAGAATGTGAAAAGTGACAGTGGGTCAGAAAACAGACAAAATGCTACCTCAATATGCGCTTGGAAATAAGTGTTCCATGTCCGTACAACCACACCCACACCTTCATGGTATCAAATTATGTATACACCACAGACCACAAGACAGGGTCAAAGTGGATCAAGGCCCCTCTAGAATGGGACAGGTAATGAATACTATGGAACATGCGGAATCCTTCTCTGGAACCACCCCCAATAAGGAGATCACCAGGTCCCCATTAGAAGTAACGAAAATGGCCCACCCATATGCCCCAGGGATACCTGCTTGGACAATTTGTCTAAAACTGCCTAAGGGTCTAGATAGGCGGACTTCAAATTCCTAGAGGAATAGAGGACCATATTTGGAGAAAGGTATGCAAAAACCCATGGTTGAACTAGACAAGCACAACTCCCAAGACCACCTTGGTAGTACATCGGACCAAGCTGGTATAGGTGGAATGACAAGTAAACTAATAGGCGCCCACGCTCCCCCAATTAAGTGAGTTCTCACAAGGTTCCTCAGCAGTCTATCGCCCTTCTTGGTTGACCAAGCAGCCTCTAGCAAGAACTGAAGAACGCAGCATCTCCTTTCTGGTGTATCCAAAGCAGAAAATTACCACAGCACTGGTCCACAAGTGGGTGCACGCCTCAATAGGACCGGATCCGCGGTCCCCAATATCAGATAGACAGAATAGACGAGGAGACAGCACTTCCAACATATGTCAGCTTTTTAATCACCCGTGCAAAGTTTCAGTCCAACAGGAGAAAGGTCTTGAGAAAGGTCATGCTTGAGAAAGGTCCTGTTGGACTGAAACGTTGCACGGGTGATTAAAAAGCTGACATATGTTGGAAGTGCTGTCTCCTCGTCTATTCTGTCCTTTCTGGTGTAGGCAGGAGAGGAATTACGCAGCCTGACAATCCATATGGATCATCACTGCACCATAAGCCCAGCCTCAGCTGTAGAACAGGATGGGTAGATGTCACAGGAAGCCTGTGCGTAGTTTTCCCCTCTCTAAGTTCCTCCAAGTTCAGGCTGTGGACAGAGGGGCAAGGATAATGGGTCCCTGGTGAGGATTCAATTGCTCAGGTGGATGGAAGCTGATATAGAAAGGACAGGATGCAGTGGAGGTGAAATAATGCTCCTTTCACTGATGCCTCTCCTTGCTTGTACCTACCTCTTTCAGCCCAGGTAAGTGCTACACCTGTGGTACTGCCTATTTATATACAGTAATTTCTGTGTTACATTATTCAGCTGACAAATAACATCTTCTGTCTTCTCGTCAAAAATCTTCTGAGAATTCCACTGTTGGTAGTCATGGTGAGGTGTCATCATCAGATTCTATTACTTCACAATTAGCAACAACTGTCCGGAAAGCCCATACAAAACCATATATAATGGATTATATGCCGAGCATAGCTAAAGGCTCATGGGCCCTGGTGCAAGAATTCAGCTTGAGCCCCCCTACCCCTCCCCAACATCACCAGACCCCTGCACACGTGCCTATGCCCAGCTGCCTTGCCCAACCGCCCCCACGGATGCACCTCACAGTATAATGCCCCCATACAGTATAATGCTCCCCATAGTTACCCCCACACAGTATAATGCTCCCCATAGCTGCCTCCACACAGTATAATGCCCCCCACAGCTGCCCCCCACAGTATAATGTCCTCACACAGTATAATGTGCCGCATAGCTTCCCCCATACAGTATAATGCTCCCCATAGCTGCCCCCACACAGTATAATGCTCCCCATAGCTGCCCCCACACAATATAATGCTCCACATAGCTGCCCCCACAGTATAATGCTCCCCATAGCTGCCCCCACAGTATAATGCTACCATAGCTGCCCCCACACAGTATAATGCCCCATAGTTGCCCTCACACAGTGTAATGCCCCCATACAGTATAATGCTCCCCATGGCTGCCCCCATACAGTATAATTTCCCCATAGCTGCCCTCACACAGTATAATGCCCCCATACAGTATAATTCCCCTATAGCTGCCCCCACACACAGTATAATGCCCCCATAGCTGCCCACACACACAGTATAATGCCCCTATAGCTGCCCCATACAGTATAATGCCCCCCGCCATATCAGCCCCCCTACAGTATAATGCCCCCCATATGAACTCCCCATACAGTATAATGCCCCTGCCATATCAGCTCCCCATCCAGTATAATGCTCCCCCATATGAGCTCCCCATACAGTATAATGTGTCGAAGATGTCGGTGCGAGTACCAGTCGGCGGCGAGAGAGGATTTGGAAGATGGAGAACTGGATGAGTCGCAACGCGGTCAGGATTTTCCGGCTGGCGGGAATACAGCGCCTGGGCAGCCTGGTGAGTGTGTAACTCCTACGTTACCATATCCAGCAATTTTCATGTCGGGTGTTGGGGGTGGGGCAGCGAACGGGGAGGTAGCGGCTGTCGGTAGTGGCGTTGCCGGGCGCGATGGCTTAGCAGATTTAGTGGGTTGTTTGCGCGAGCTAGTCGGGCACTTAGATAGGGCAGCGGCGCCTGTAGTTCCGATATGGGTCTCCGGTCGTGGTCTGGGAAGGTCCTCATGATGTACAGTCGCGGTCCATGGTTGGGGAGGTCCCGGGGGTGGCAAAAGAAGCGGTAGCAGTGTCTGTCCAAACCGAGGCGCAGAAGGATTCGGCTTGATGATCGTGCTCGGGGCGAGGTTTACGTCTGTTTTGAGGGCCCTTTAGGGGCTCACCTTAAGCAAGAGGTACGTGAATGGATTTGGAAGGATGAATACGTGGAGATATTTTCTCTTCTGCCGCTTGCGAAATTCAATTTGGATAAGAGCAAGCGGGATGAGAGTAAGAAAGAAGAAGAAGAACGTCGGCGGTATAGGCTTATCCCGCAGACATTCGTCAATTGGTCGCAAGCTTTCGCTATTTTGGCAAGCGTGATCGGGGAAAAGGCGCCGGAGAATTGCTCGCCGTTGTTTTGTTATTTTGATGCCATCGGGGAGGCCTATCGGGCGTACGGGGGTCAGGCGTGGTTGCGGTACGACGAGCAATTTCGCCAGCGGAAGGCGGTCCGGCCGGCGATCCGGTGGGATCAATAGAATATTGCGTTGTGGTTACGGGTTACGGCGCCGGTTAACCAGTCCTTTCCCGCGAGCGTTGGCCAAGGGGGCCAGTCTAGTCAGTCCGGGCAGGGTTCCGGGTCAAAACTTGGGTTCTGCTGGCAATTCAATGATGGCCAGTGTAAGTTCGGGGCCACATGTAAATTTAAACATGTCTGTTCGGAGAGCAACGGCTCCTCGCACGGGGCCTCAAAATGTATGCGGAAAGGGAGGCGGTCAGGCCCTCAGTCCTCTTCAGTTGATCAAGGGGCAGTCGCCGGTGAGGGTGGAAAAGATGGCCCCGTATCTAAGTGAATATCCGGATAGAGTTGCGGCCAAGTTAATTTATGAGGGGTTTTTGTTTGGTTTTGTTATCCCCCCCTCCATATGAGGTTCCGATTACACGGCGCAACCTTAAGTCGGCTTATCTGCACTCGGCGGTCGTTTCAGAAAAGCTTTTGAAAGAAGTGTCTTTGGGTCGGATGTCCAGGCCTTTTGCCGAGCCGCCGATTGAGCTTTTAGTGGTATCACCCTTGGGAGTTGTGCCAAAGCGGGAGCCTCACAAATTCCGTTTGATCCAGCATTTGTCGTTTCCCAGGGGTGCGTCGGTGAACGATGGGATAGATCACAACTTATGCTCGCTTGTTAACACATCATTCGACAAAGCGGTGGCGTTAGTGCGGGAGGCGGGGTCCGGTGCGTTGTTGGCAAAGACTGACATTGAGGCGGCTTTTCGCTTACTGCCGGTACATCCAGAAAGCCAACGGCTGTTGGGTTGCTTGTGGAACGTTGGGTTTTATGTTGATAGGTGCCTTCCAATGGGGTGCTCCCTTTCTTGCGCATACTTTGAGGTGTTTAGTAATTTCGTGGAATCGGTGACGAAGGGTGTAGCAGGGGTGGATTCCTTAATACATTATCTTCATGATTTTTTGTGCGTAGGCCCTAGCGGTTCCCCGGTTTGCGGTAATTTATTGTATTCCTTGCAGAGGGTTGCGACGGATTTTGGAATCCCTCTGGCGCCTGAAAAAACGGAGGGCCCGGTCTCTACCATCTGTTTTTTGGGGATCCAAATTGATTCGGTTGCAATGGAGAGCAGGCTTCCTGAGGATAAATTATTGCCATTGCGGCAAGAGGTCAGGCAGGCTTGCCAATTGAAGAAGATCACTTTGCGTGATCTTCAGTCGCTGCTGGGAAAGTTGAACTTTGCCTGTAGAATTATGCCAATGGGTAGAATTTTTAGTAGGAGATTGGCGTCAGCGACGGCGGGTATCCGGGCACCCCATCATTTTGTGAGGATTGGTGGGGATCACAGGGCGGATCTGCAGGTCTGGGACGAGTTCCTCGGGCAGTATAATGGTAGATCGTTGTGGATGTCACAGGTACAGGAGATGGGCGAGTTGGAGCTGTTTACTGACGCGGCAGGGTCTGGTGGTTTTGGCGCGTACGCAGGAGGTCAATGGTGTGCGGGGAACTGGCCGGACAGCTGGGTGACTAGTGGTCTTACGCGAAATCTGGCCCTGCTCGAGCTGTTCCCCATCGTGGTGGCGGTGACCATTTGGGGGGACAGGCTCAGGGATAAAAAGGTTTGTGTCCACTGCGATAACATGGGGGTGGTGTTAGCAATTAACAACTTATCAGCATCTTCTCCACCGGTGGTTCAGTTATTGCGTCACTTAGTTTTGGTGTGCTTGTCTTTAAACACGTGGGTGGTTGCGGTGCATGTACCTGCGGTTTCCAATTGTATTGCTGATGCTCTTTCTCGCTCGCAGTGGGATCGTTTTCGTCAAATGGCACCGGGAGCGGAGCTGGTCGGTTTGGATCTGATTTCGGTCCCGTGGAATGGTTGATTGAAAGGTCGTTGGCTAGCGCGACTTGGAGCGCTTATTCGGCGTGTTGGCAGCAGTGGCAAGAGTGGGTAAGAGTGTTGGGTAACGTCAGCACGGCGCAAGACAGGTTGGTGGCATTGTTGTACTGGTTGGGGGATGCTTGGGAGGCGGGGTTTTCCCTGGCAAAAGTGAATCGTTTTGTTGCTGGTTTGGCGTTTGGATTTAAATTACGGGGTTTTCAGGATGTGTCCAAACAGTCCTATGTAACTTCACAGATAACACAGTGATATTGTAATGACGGGGGTGGGGAGACAGACAAGTGAGCCCTAATCTACCCACCACTCAGTCCCTGCCTACTTGAAACGACCCGCCCTAGGCGACGGAGTACAACTGGGCGATGGTCCCTACGCTCAACAAGTGCACGACAGACAAACAGACAAGGGTACACAGAGCCAGGGGGAGAAAGGGGCAGTTGCCCACGGCAACACCGTGAGCAACAAGAGTAGTGAACAAGCCGAGTCAAACCAGGAGAGTACGAGGTGCCAAACGCAGAACAGAAGAGTAGTAAACAAGCCGAGTCAAAGCAGGAGTGTACGAGGTACCAAACGCAGAGCAAGAGAGCAGTCAGCAAGCCGGGGTCAATATGAAGCAAGGACAGTGGTACAAGAAGCTGCAGCAGGGCCAGGAAACCAAACGAGAAGAATCACAAGCAAAGGAGGAACAGGAAAGGCAGGTATAAATAGAAGCAGGTGCAGACTGATTATCTATGGGCGTTAACCCCGAAGCTGTGCCTGGCAGATCCTTTACAGATATCTCTCTGAGTACAGATAATGTAGTAGTGTTACCTGCAGTCCTATGTAACACCAAAGATAACACAGTGATAACGCTCTGAGTACAGATAATGTAGTAGATGTTATCTGCAGTCCTATGTAACACCACAGATAACACAGTGATATCTCTCTGAGTACAGATAATGTAGTAGTGTTACCTGCAGTCCTATGTAACACCACAGATAACACAGTGATAACTCTCTAAATACAAATAGTAGTTTTACCTGCAGTCCTATGTAACACCACAGATAACACAGTGATAACTCTGATTACAGATAATGTAGTAGCTGTTGCCTGCAGTCCTATGTAACACCACAGATAACACATTGTGCTAAATTACAATCTCAGCTCTGCTACAATGTGTTATATGTGGTGTTACATAGGACTGAAGGCAACAGCTACTACATTATCTGTACTCAGAGAGTTATCACTGTGTTATCTGTGGTGTTACATAGGACTGCAGGTAACATCTACTACATTATCTGTGCTGTGTACATATATATATATATAAATATAAATATATATAAATAAAGATTATGTGCCTGTGTGCGTATATATGGGTCTGTTTGTGAATGTGTCTTTGTGCTTGTATATTTGTGCCTTTTATGTATTTGTATATGTTCCGGTCTGTGTATTTATCTGCCGCTGTGTTTGTGTGTGTGTGTGTGTGTGTGTGCGTATATGTGTCTGTACGTCTATATATTTACCTGTATGTATATATTCCAGATGTGTGTATGTATATTTGCCTGTATATCCAAATATCTGTCTTTATGTATGTACAGTATATATGTTCTAGTGTGTCCATATATGTGGTTACGTTTTGGTTTGTGTAGGGGGCGGCAATAGAGAGTCCCGCACAGGGCGCCATCCAACCTAAGGCCGGCCCTGGCTGTCACCAACCCTAGTCACAAGAAACTCCGCCGCTGCCTGCGCCGAATGACCTCCTCGGCTCCTCCACCAGGCAGAGCGGAGAGTGGTAGCGGTAGGCTACTGCTCACCGGTCTGTTCACAGTGTGGCGCTAAGTACAAGGGGTGGGAGTGTGGTGCTATTTAAAAGGGGTGGGAGTGTGGCGCTATTTAAAAGGGGGGAGTGTGGCGCTATTTACAAAGGGGCAGCGGTCTGTGTGTGGCACTATCTACAAGGGGGGCTGTTTGTGGCACTATTTACAAGGGGGGCTGTGTGTGGCACTATCTACTGGGGGCAGTGTGTGGCACTATCTACAGGGGGCTGTGTGTGGTACTATCTATAGGGGGCTGTGTGTGGCACTATCTACAGGGGGCTGTGTGTGGCACTATCTACAAGAGAGGGGCTGTGTGGCGCTATCTACAGGGGGCTGTGTGTGGCCTCTTCAATTTATTTTATTTTAATTTATTTTTATGTTAATTACATTATAGAACTATATCGCTTGTAAAATGTAGAAATGCTTTTATACTCAAGTTACATTTAAAAAATTGTGAACAAAAAATTACATCTCATTGATTGGTAGGGAAAGAAAACATGGCGAGGGGGAAGGAGATGTCGGGAAATAAGTTGGCGGGGGGGGGGGGGGGCGCCAATCTGAATCTTTTCCCCGGGTGCAGGAGAACCTAGCTACGCCTCTGCTTTCAGGGCCTTATATATTAGAAAGTCCCCATAAATCATCCCATTTTGAAAACTGCACCCCTCAAGGTATTCAAAACCACATTCAGAAAGTATTTTAACCCTTTAGGCGTTTCACAGGAATTAAGGAAAAGTAGAGGTGAAATTTACAAATTTCATTTTTTTTGCCGAAATTCATTTGTAATAAAAAAAAAATCTGTAACACAGAAGGTTTTTTCCAGAGAAACGCAACTCAATATTTATTGCCCAGATTCTGCAGATTTTAGAAATATCCAACATGTGGCCCTAGTGTCCTAATGGACTGAAACACAGGCCGCAGAAGCAAAGGAGCACCTAGTGGATTTTGGGGCCTCCTTTTTTTAGGAATATATTTTAGGCACCATTTCAGGTTTGAGGAGGTCTTGTGGTACCTAAACAGTCGAAACCCCCAAAAAGTGACCCCATTTTGGAAACTACACCCCTCAAGGCATTTTTCTAGGGGTATAGTTAGCATTTTGACCCCACAGTTGTTTTGCAGAATTTAGTCGAATTAGTCTGTGAAGATGAAAATCATCTATTTTTCTATGGAAACATAGAATTTTTTCATTTTTACAAGGAATAAAGGAGAAAAAGTCGCCCAACATTTGTAAAGCAATTTCTCCCGATTACGGCAATACCCAATATGTGGTCGTAAACTGATGTTTGGACCCACAGCAGGACTCAGGAGGGAAGGAGCGCCTTTTGGATTTTGGAGCGTAGATTTTGCTGGATTGGTTTTCAGTGCCATGTCGGGTTTGCAACGCCCCGGAGGGACCAAAACAGTGGAAACCCCCCAAAAGTGACCCTATTTTGGATTCTACACCCCTCAAGGAATTTTTCTAGGGGTATAGTGAGCATTTTGGCCCCTCAGGATTTTTTTTAGAGCTAAGGTGACCAAAAAACAGCGATTTTGGCGCTTTAAATTCTTTATTTATTACAGCGTTCACCGTGCGCAATAAATTACGTTTTAATTTATTCTGCCAGTCGGTACAAATACGCCGATACCATATGTGTATAGTTTTTTTTAAGTTTAGCAGCGTTTGCACAATAAAATTTAGTTTCTATAAAATAATTTATTTTCTGAGACACGCTATTCTGAGCCGTAACTTTTTAAATTTTTTGTCAAAAAAGCTGTGGGAGGTCTTGTTTTTTGCGGGACGGGTTGTAGTTTTTATTGGTACCATTTTGGCGTAAATGCGACTTTTTGATCACTTTTTATTCTATATCTTGGGAGGGGTGGTGACCAAAAAATAGCGATGCTGACAGTTTTCCGTTTATTTTGTTTGCATCGTTCACCGTGCGGAAAAATGAACATTATAGTTTCATAGTTTGGGTCGTTACGAACACGGTGATACCAAATATGTGTACTTTTTTTTTAACGTTTTCATTTTTTCCCTATAATAAATGACTTATTATAGGAAAACAAAACCTTTTATTTTTACACTTTTATAAAACATTTTTATTAACTTTTTTTACTTTTTACACTTTATATTTTTGTTTATTAACTTTTTTTTTACTTTTTACACTTTTTTTTTTTTGACCTGCAGCTCTGATCGCTGCTAGAATACATTACACTACCTAGGTAGTGTAATGTATTCCAACTGTCAGTGTGACGTCACAGTCACTCTAACAGTTGGTCTACGAGGATCAGCAGAGGCTGATCCTCATAGGCTGACATACATGGCAGACCCGGGGGCCGTTGTCTGGCCCCCGGGTGCCATCACAAGCATCAGAAGCCCCCACGATTGCATGGGAGCTGCTGATGCGCTACAAACCCGCTACATACGGAGATCGCAATCGAGCCCCGCATGTAACGGGTTAATTGCCGAAATCAGCGGCGATGAGCCGCTGATCGGCAACACTGGAGTGTCAGCTGTCGGGGACAGCTGATCTCCAAGTTCCCGATGCACACTGTCGCCGACAGTTTGCCATCGGGAACGACACAGTGACTTCCTGTCACTCTGATTTCGGACCGGGGTCTGCCGATATGTTAGAAACCCCCAAAATTCGGCGATTGCACCTGATCGCCGAATTTAAGGGGTTAATTCGCCGAAACCAGCGGCAAAGGACCGCTGGTCGGCAAGAGTGGAGTGTCAGCTGTCGGCGACAGTGTGCACCGGGAAAAACTCAGTAACTGTACGTCCTCGTGCGGGAAGTAACCTCCCGCGACGATGGACAGTTACGTCCTGGTGCGGATAGGGGTTAAAGAGGCTCTGTCACCAGATTATAAGTGCCCTGTCTCCTACATAATCTGATAGGCGCTGTAAGGTATCTACCTTACAGCGCCTATCAGCAGTGGTTTTTATTTAGAAAAACTGTCATTTTTGAGCAAGTTATGAGATAGTTTAGATTTATGCTAATGACTCTCAATGGACAACTGGGCGTGTTTTTACTTTTTACCAACTGGGTGTTGTACAGAGGAGTGTATGACGCTGACCAATCAGTGTCCTGCACTTCTCATTGTTCCAGCCCAGCATGATCCACAGCACAGTGTGATTGTGAAGTGAAAGAAGTAAACAAGCCCAAATGTAACAAACACAATACACGCCCAGTTGAAAATAAGAGAAAACATGCCCAGTTGTCCATTAGAAAGGCTCATGTGCATAAATATAAAATTGCTCATAGCTTAGCCAAAAATGATCGTTTTAAAAAAAAGCAAAAATGTTACTGTTATCTACATTGCAGCGCCGATCACATGCAATAGGAGATAGGGATTTGATAATCTGGTGACAGAGCCTCTTTAAAGAGGCTCTGTCACCACATTATAAGTGCCCTATCGCCTACATAGGGAGATCGGCGCTATAATGTAGGTGACAGTAATGCTTTTTATTTAAAAAAAGATCTGTTTTCACCACTTTATTAGCGATTTTAGATTTATGCTAATGAGTTTCTTAATGCCCAAGTGGGCGTGTTTTTACTTTAGACCAAGTGGGCGTTGTACAGGGGAGTGTATGACGCTGACCAATCAGTGACCAATCAGCGTCATGCACTTCTCTCCATTCATTTAGTCAGCGCATATGGATCCTTTTAGATCGCTAAGTGCTGTCTTATACTAACACATTAACGATACTGAAGTGTTTAGACAGTGAATAGACATTCCACGGGATGTCTATTCACAATCTCTGCACTTCGTTACTGTTTCTGTGGTAGTTACAGCAGAGGAAGCGTAATCTTACTACCTGCAGCAACCACTAGAGGGAGACCACTGCATACAAATTTACACATCTCCCATTAAATTTAAATATGCGCTCTGAGCTTTTTCACACCGCTTCCCCTTCCATTTACAAATGTAATCTGTGGAAAGGAAGAGGTAGAGAAAGAAACTCCTTCGTGGGGCAATTGTTCAGATAAATCCACAAATGGTTTCCAAACAATAGGAGCTTATTCACATGAATGTATATAACAAACACAAATGCAACGCGTTTCGACCTCATAATTGCATAAGATCACCACACGAACGAGTTTCTTTTTCTACCTCTTCCTTTCCATGGATTACCAGACTACAGGGGCTCCTTCATCATTGGAGCCACGCACCCAGGGTCAACTCCGGAGGCCTGCTGACTGTGCTGACATCAGGGTCATATCAACCTGATATGTTTTAACCCCTTAGTGACCACCAATACATCTTTTCACAGTGGTCACTAAGGGGACTTAGGCTAGGCCATCGCCTTTTCACGGTGGCCCAGTTTAAGTCCTGTCTGATGAAAGCCGGGCTCCTGCTCCAATGGTAGCGGTCGAAGTTTACTTAGATCGTGGCCATTTAACATGTTAAATGCTGCATTTGCAGAGGGAGGGTGCTTCCTCTGTCACCCATCGGCGGCCCCCAAATACAAAAAAAACATACATATGTGGTATCGCCATAATCGTACCAACTCATAGAATAAAGGTAACATGTTATTTACGCTGCACAGTGAACGGGGTGAAATTAAAACGCATAGAACAATGGCAGAATTTCAGAGTTTTTTTCTATTCCCCCCAAAAAAGGGATGATATATTACATGTGCATGCTGTTGTAAATGCTCAGAGCAGGGGAACCTTAGGATGGCTGTAAGTTATGTGTGTACTGGGCACTGACAGGTCAGGGCTACCTGGGCACCCCAGTCTCTGAAGCTCCCATAGAGTCTTGGGCTGCAATGTCAGTAATTATGACAATGATGTAGATACAACTGTCGGTTAGCTTTGAGCATATGGGATTATGTAGGCTTCTCTTGTCATTATGCCAACATTACCTCACAGTCCTTACTGGATCCTGGCACTGGTGCCCATGTCATTATTACACATCTACACTAAATGACTTCGAGCTCAATGACCCCCTACACGCTGATGGGCACAGCTCTAAATACTATGTTTTACTTCTTTCCTTATTTTAATGTTATCTACAAAGGGCTTTGTTTTCCCACACAAATGCAGAACAATCTATTACTGGAGTATTTGTCATGCTGAGGTGTAAATCTTTTAGCTTGTCACACACACTGGCACAGAGTCCACAGAACAGATTTCTTTCCTCTTCAAAGGACTGGAAAATTACCAGACCTTTAAACATGGTTTTTATGAGCCCAAATGAAGAGAAGTAGTTAGTTTCACTGTCAATTATTTTTAGGTGGACACAGAGGCGTAGCTAGGGGTTTAACACAGGGGGACCATCTGATTGGGCCCCAACCCAGTGCCCCCCCCCCCAACTTGTGTTTACAACTGAAGAGGCACATTGTAATTATAGTGGTCATCATTCTGAATGAGCAAGAGTGCTGTACTGTATATGCTGCTATATTTCCCATTCTTACTGAAAGAGGCTCTGTCACCACATTATAAGTGGCTTATATTGTACATGATGTGATCGGCGCTGTAATGTAGATTACAGCAGTGTTTTTTATTTAGAAAAACGATCATTTTTGACTGAGTTATGACCTCAATGGACAACTGGGTGTGTTTTACTATATGACCAAGTGGGCGTTGTACAGAGGAGTGTATGACGCTGACCAATCAGTGACCAATCAGCGTCATACACTTCTCTCCATTCATTTACACTGCAGATAGCTATATAGCTATATCGCTATTTGCAGTCACATAAACACACTATAACGCTACTAATGTGTCATGACAATGAATATACATTACCTCCAGCCAGGCCGTGATGTCTATTCAGAATCCTGACCACCTCTGTAGCGTCTCTGTGATTTACAGGCACAGTCTCGCGTGATTACGCTGCAAACTGTCATTCACAGCGAGATCTCGCTGTGCTGTGCTGTAAATCATGGAGACGCTACAGAAGTGGTCAGGATTCTTAATACACATCACGTCCTGGCTGGAGGTAATGTATATTCATTATCAGGACACTGCAGTAATGTTAGTGTGTGTGTATGAGGCTGCACATAGCGATATAGCTATATCGCTATGTGCAGAGTAAATGAATGGAGAGAAGTGCATGACGCTGATTGGTCACTGATTGGTCAGTGTCATACACTTCTCTCCACAACGCCCACTTGGTCATATAGTAAAACACGCCCACTTGTCCATTGAGAAACTTATTAGCATAAAGCTAATATAGGTCATAACTCAGTCAAAAATGATCGTTTTTCTAAATAAAAAACACTGCTGTAATCTACATTACAGCGTCGATCACATCATGTACAATATAGGGCACTTATAATGTGGTGACAGAACCTCTTGAAGTTTAATCTTTTCTCTGACAGAGGAGTTTGCATTAGAAAGTGTTGCAGACCTCTCTGAAAGTGAACAAAAGAATATATACCCCCCGTCATCCCTGTATATAACACCATCATCCCTGTATATAACCCCCATCATCCCTGTGTATACCAGCCATCATTCCTGCATACAACCACCATCATCACTGTATATAACCCCCATCATACCTGTATATACCAGCCTGGCTGGTATATACAGGGATGATGGAGGTTATATACAGGAATGATGGCTGGTATATACAGGGATGATGGTTGATATATACAGGGATGATGGGGGTTATATACAGGGATGATGGGTAGTCCAGCCATCATCCCTGTATTAACCCCCATCATCCCTGTTTAAAGCAGCCATTATCCCTGTATATTTTCATAACTGAATCCATTGGGGAAGGGCACTTGCTCACCCTCTCCTCACACGCAGGATTCTTTTGCTCCTGGCGGGCAGCGTCAGAAGTGTGCTCTAGCAGACGTGCATAGCGTGCGGCATGTATGCTTGCTTGAATAATAATGCCGCGTGGCCACGCACAGTCATGTCATGGCGGGTGGGAGCGGAGTGGCAGGCCACACCATCTCAGTGGGCCCGGGGCTACCGCCTCCCACCCCGCTAGCTACGCTACTTTGTGGACATCATTTATAAATTAAAGAAATTCACTTAGGGCGTAGTCACATGTCTAATGTAAATATAGAACATTATTTGTACGTTGTCGATAGTTCAGTATTCTTCCATAACAAATTAATCGCTGTCACCAAGTAAAGTTTGACCAAGCAATTCATAGATACTGTATACTGAATTGCATAGTGTACTGTATATTATAATTTAACCTGTAAGATCCACATTTTGCATAGGGTAGCAGGCTGGGAATAGTGGCGATGAAAGAGTGAATACAAATTTATTTGGTGGATGTAAGAATATATTAGTTACTCACAAAGAAATGACTACATCTTTAGAGGATTGTCACAATATATTTTAAGTAATGTTCAAAAGATGGTCTGCACTCCGTTTGAAAAATAAAAAAAGCTAATATCTGATTCAGTGAGTGCCGGGATTTTGTTTATTTAATATATTTTAAGTAGGCAGAACTTATTATGCTAACAACAGTGTAAGGGTATGTCCACACACAGCATAAAGACTGCCGAATCTCCGTCCAGATTTTCCATGCGGAAATTCGACAGTATTTTCATAAGAGAAATTGACATGCTGCAGTTTGAGAAGCCGCACTGAAGGTAAATTTCCGCAATTGTTTTCTGCAGGTTTTTCCCGCAGCACGTGGATGAGCTTTATTCAAAGCTCATCCACTTCGTTGCTATTGTAATACGCTTCAGATTTTCCGGCCAGAAATTCCAGCTGTTTGTGTATGTATCCTTAATCACACCTTATGCTATATAAACAACATGCCAGGGGTAGCCATATTATTTGTGCAGCCTGTGCAACTGCACAAGGGGCCAGTAGGTTAGGAGGGACACTGCCACCATGAAAGCAGCTGTCAGCATCCTACTGTCTATTGGATTACATATAAGGGACTGAGATAAATGCATTTCAGGGCTTACAATTACTGGAGGATTGTTAGAGAGAATTATGGGCTCTATGATGAGGTATTAGAGATCAAGGGGACCATATACAGTATTTTTTGGACTATAAGATGCAGTTTTTAGCCAGAAGAAATCTTCTGGGCCCCCTGACCACTTCTTACTTAACCCTTTCCCGACCCATGATGTGGGGAGGGGATGATGTTCGGAGCGGGCTCACGCGAGTGAGCCCGCTCCATACACTACAGGTGTCAGCTGTGTTTTACAGCTGATACTCTGCTCTAACGGCCAGGAACAGCGATCGCGCTATTCCTGGCAGTTTAACTAGTTAAATGACGCGGTCAATAGCAACTGCAGCATTTATAGGGGTCTTCCCATGAAGGACATTTGTAACATATCCACAGGATGTCATAAATGTTAGATAGATTCATGTCCCACCTCTGGGACCCGCACCTATCTCTAGAACGGGGCCCCCTAAACCCCGTACTATCTTACTCGGCTCCGCTGTCTCCCGGCCACTTCCTGGTTAGGTGATCGGGAGTTACAGAAACAGCCGAGTGCTCGCAGAGCTACGCTGTTTCCGTAACTCCCATAGAAGTGAATGGGAGTTACGCAAACAGCGTAGCGCCGTGAGCTACGCTGTTTCCAGAACTCGGTAGCTACGAAAACGTACATGGTCGAGTTACGGAAACAGCGTAACTCGCTGAGCTACAGTGTTTCCGTAACTCCCATAGAACTGAATAGTAGTTACGGAAACAGTGTAGCATGCTACGCTGCTTCTGTAACTGCCATTCACTACTATGGGAGTTACAGAAACAGCGTAGCTCAGTGAGTTACGCTGTTTCCGTAACTCATCCATGTATTTCAGTGTATTGTACCAGTGATCTAATGATCGCTGGTTCAAGTGCCCTTGGGGAACTAATAAAATGTGTGAAAAAAACATAGATACATTTGCAGGAAAGTAAAAAAATATTAAAATTAATTAAAAAAAACCTTTTCCCATTTTTCCCCAAGCACAATGTAAAAAAAATAAAAAAAATTAGTATTGCTGCATCCATAAAAGTCTGAAAACGATTACAATATAGCATTCTTTGACCCGCACGGTGAAAAGCGTAAAAAAGAAAAATTGAAAACCCCAGAATTGTTGTTTTTTTGGTCACCATAGCGCTAAAAAGAATGAAATAAAGAGTGATAAAAAATCATATGTACCAAAAAATGGTGCTAATAAAAACTACAGCTCGTACCGCAAAAAATAAGACCTCAAACGATGAAAAAAATCGAAAAGTTATGGCTCTCAGAATGTGGTGAAACCGAATAAATTATTTTTTAATCCAATAGTTTTTTCTTTGTAAAAGTAGTAAAATATGATATTTTTTTTCCCTATTTTCTGTTGTCTAAAACCTGGGTGCGTCTTATGGTCAGGTGCGTCTTATAGTCCGAAAAATACGGTACTGTTCTAGCTCGGGGGCCATCTTTTGCTTATGTCCACCCCTGAAACATGCTGTACATGACTCTTAAGATTTTGCTATGGTCAGTAATTAAAATTATTTTGCATTTCTTTGCCACTCACCTACATCACCCATAAACTTGTGACAGTGCCTGTGTTCTTTTGAACACATACGTTCTCGGGCAGGGCTGCAGCTCTGATGAACAGAGATTAGAACATTTTTAAAATATGTAAAAAAATAAAGAGGGAATGTTATATATTGGCCTTCTGGACAAGTTTGTGTCTGTCTGTTGGGATCCCTTCCGATCCCATGAATGAGAGGTCTCCAGCGACCATTGTAGTTGGAGAAGTTTGTGTTGTCATTCTCCATAGAAATGCATGGGAGATATGAAAAAAGCCAAATGAGTGTGCTTGTTTATTTCATACTGTATGTCTGCCATTTCGTAACTTATGTGTCATAACATGAACACTGGTCCTTTCGGCACTGAAGATTCTTTTGGGGGACGGAACTAATAGGGATAACAGAGCATCAGAATTTCAAACAGTATGTTACAAGTACTAGCTATGTACCACATTGGAAAAGATGAAAAGTTCATGAGCGTGGCTTGAGGTTTTGGAGGTGGTGGTTACATAGTTACATAGTTTGTACGGTTGAAAAAAGACACATGTCAATCAAGTTCAACCAAGGGATGGGAAAGGGGAAGTGGGATGGGAAAGTAACAGTGTGTTGCTTAGTCCACTTTCTATGGCAGTGGTGGCTGTTATTTCTCATATATCAAGGACTTTTTTTGCTAAAAGTAATTCTTCCTATGCTGGCATTGGATAACTGTGTGCACTTTTACTTATGACTACATCTACTACTTTAAACACCCTCTCCAAAACAACATTTGCAGTGGGATAGAGATAGACCAGCATCTGCAAGGCAAACTGGGCACGTTTTAGTCACTGCTCTAGTTTGTATACCCAGAACCCGTTTCTTCTGAAATTTTTTTTAGCTACTGTATGTGGTCAAGGTTACCTGTCTAAGTGTGCCGACGAAAGTATGACTCCATTATGCCTATTATACTTATGTGGCTGATGATGGCGGTGCTGCTACTGGTAATGTTTTTACTTCTTACCAGTGACTGAGGCAGCTAATAGACTGACAAATCGCCATGTTGTCCACTAGCCCGATGGTCACTGATGCTTCAACTAGCTTGCTGTAGAGAATGGTATGAGTAGTCATCATTCTCTTTGATGTCTTGAACGCACTAATTTCTCTACAAGTAGGGAAACATACACGCAATTTGCCATGCTTGACAGAGTGCTGGAGGACAGAGGACTGTTTTAGTCTATAGACACTTTTCTGACCATTAAAACCCGTTCATTACAGCTGCCATAAACACACACACCCTGCTGCACAGTCTTTACAGTCAATACAGGAAGGTGGTGTGTCTCTCCCATATGGCGTCCCCAGGGATTTATTATTTTTTTTACATACAAAATATAAACAGATACAAAATGTAAAAAATAACAAACACATTTCTCTTCTAGAGACTTATTTCTAGTTATGGCTTAGTTTACATCTGCATCATGGCTTCTGTTTATAACAGAAGCCATGACACAGTGTGGAATCCGTTGCACTTGGTCCGTCAGGTTCTGCTGAGGTGTCCATCATTTTGACTGGGAAAAAAAAGAACTGCATGCAGCGCCATTTTACCTGTCAAAATTTACGGTGTTTGCAATGGAGGCTCCAAACGCGGCTCCAACACAGATGTGAACATAGCCTAATAAAAAAATATTACATTCCCTACTAGCGCAATGTTCGGTTAGGGGGAAAGGACCATAAGCCAATGCAGTTTAGAGGAATGCTTTATTTTCTACACTCTAAAAATACAAAGCAAATATAGAAACAGACTCACATTGAACATAAGGGCTTTTAGAGACACAAATACTAGTATTTGAGAAAAACCTCCTAACAGTCCACACTTTAAGAAGTAAAATAAGGCATATGATATTTCCCCATTTCTTGTGTGCATTTTGTTCTTAGAATATAAGCTCACATTTCAAGCTTATGTAAAAAAAATACAATTCTCATCAGTAGTGTTTATGAAATGGTTACAGAGCAAACGAATGACATCTTTAACCAAATTCATTAAAGCATGATATTCATAGAGCTTACAGTGGATAGTATGATAGCACATTCAGTCGAGTTCAGAAGGAAAATCATGTCAACCATCTTTTTCCAAACACATGACTTATGAGGAGAGCCAGGCTGTGTACAGCAGTTTATATGGTGTTATGGAGGGTCGAACTTAGCTATAGGTACATGGGTAGCCCAGGGAAAGGGGTGCCTGCTGAAGTTTACATATAAATACACTGAACAGTATGCTTTCATATGTAAAGTATAGGTATTTATATGGGGTGTTGTGGGAGTGAGAGGAGGACAAGGCTACAGAGGGTGCTGGATGATGTGAGGAGCGCACCACAATGTCCGTCTTTATCTGGTAAGAGCAGATGAACATTTAAACCCATATATGACATAAGGTGTTGCCGAATTCACAGGTGGAGTCTGAAGCACCAGAAAATTCACTATTTTATATACTGGAATGGTGGACAACAAATTGGTTGCACCATTATCCTGATACTCTGATATGAACTATACATTTACCATATGGAAGTTATTTTGCCGTTTCAAGAATACCTAAAACTCTCCTTTTTATCATTAGTTAGAAGACATTTTAAGTACAGCATTATGGTGCAATGCTTCTTACAGCATGATCCAGAGTTGTAAGTAGACTTTCCTTAACCTGGGGTAAATTTTAGGTTTGCTGCTCTAGCTTTGTATCTGTAGCCAATGCGGATTGGCTTGTTGGTGTCTCTCTGGCACCCATGTCACATGCCCCGCCGGTCCCCATCTAGCCACACATCTGGGACGATCCCATCCTTAGTTACATCTCTATTCTCATTACTGCTTAGTGGAGGATGCAATTTTACATTATAAATAAGTTGTGTATTGTAATTCACAGAATAATCCTGAGAACCCATGGCTGTAATATATCATATGCTTAATTTAATATATTAGTGGTTATGTATCAAGTGTTGTATGACACAGCATATGAAGAGTAAATGCATCAGAAAATATCTTGGGCAGTTTATACACTATATTTACTAACACATTGCTCTATTTTTAACATCAGATACTAAGAAGGGCTAGATTCCGACATACGCATAAATATGTGTATGACAGTTTTTTCCTACAATATACCTGTATTACAGGCTACAGCAAAACAGTAAGTGTCCTTAATCATTGTCATCACAATTAAAACTAAAGCATCGAGTAAACGACACTATTGAGGCCTGATTCACACGAACGTGTTAAACGTCCGTGGGACGGCCGTTAAAACAGCGGCCGTCCCACGGACCTATGTAATTCAATTTGGCCGTTCACACAGCCTTTGTTTCAACGGACCGTGTGAAGGGTCCGTGTGAAAATAGGACATGTCCGATCTTTTCACGCATCACGCATCCCTCCATAGGCTCTCAACCCCATGTTTCATGGATATTTCTTACTACGTATACTACACATTTTTTCAGGACGCAGCCGGGTCTTATGTGCTGGGAGGGCATGATGTGCTGGCGTTTGGTTTGGAATGCAGAGCAGCCCGCTTTAGCTAACACTAGCGGCGTTACAAATAGGCTGTTATTCGGCAAGTTACGCCATGCCTGACGACCAGCACATTATCCCTCCACGTATTACACATAGTACTGACACCCCATGTACTATTCACAGCACTGACCCCTATTCATCACATTTATTTATTTATTTATTTTTATTACATTATTACACAGTTCTGACACTTTCATACATACATATTTATTTTTTACCATCCACTCACACCCTAGCACTACACTGACACTCATTTATCGCACACCTTTGAGCACTTAGTTCGCCACTCCCCTCAAGACTAGTGGGAGGGGCTATCACTATTTAATGCACACTCCTTCTGCAGCATTCTTTGACCTGTCTGCGTCCTGATGGGAACGGGTTTTCACCCACCCACCTACCTAGTAAGTATGGCCTTTTTGGTGGTTTTGAAGATATCTATGTCCCATTTTTTCTGTTTGTGTTTTTAAATTAGGAACGTAAAGTTCTGGTTAGGGACTCGCAAGGCACTGGGGACCCTTGACGTTGGGTTGCGAGCTTTGCGTATTTTGGCCAAAATAACAACTAATACCCCATGTTTCATGGATATTTCTTACTACGTATACTACACATTTTTTCAGGACGCAGCCGGGTCTTATGTGCTGGGAGGGCATGATGTGCTGGCGTTTGGTTTGGAATGCAGAGCAGCCCGCTTTAGCTAACACTAGCGGCGTTACAAATAGGCTGTTATTCGGCAAGTTACGCCATGCCTGACGACCAGCACATTATCCCTCCACGTATTACACATAGTACTGACACCCCATGTACTATTCACAGCACTGACCCCTATTCATCACATTTATTTATTTATTTATTTTTATTACATTATTACACAGTTCTGACACTTTCATACATACATATTTATTTTTTACCATCCACTCACACCCTAGCACTACACTGACACTCATTTATCGCACACCTTTGAGCACTTAGTTCGCCACTCCCCTCAAGACTAGTGGGAGGGGCTATCACTATTTAATGCACACTCCTTCTGCAGCATTCTTTGACCTGTCTGCGTCCTGATGGGAACGGGTTTTCACCCACCCACCTACCTAGTAAGTATGGCCTTTTTGGTGGTTTTGAAGATATCTATGTCCCATTTTTTCTGTTTGTGTTTTTAAATTAGGAACGTAAAGTTCTGGTTAGGGACTCGCAAGGCACTGGGGACCCTTGACGTTGGGTTGCGAGCTTTGCGTATTTTGGCCAAAATAACAACTAATACCCCATGTTTCATGGATATTTCTTACTACGTATACTACACATTTTTTCAGGACGCAGCCGGGTCTTATGTGCTGGGAGGGCATGATGTGCTGGCGTTTGGTTTGGAATGCAGAGCAGCCCGCTTTAGCTAACACTAGCGGCGTTACAAATAGGCTGTTATTCGGCAAGTTACGCCATGCCTGACGACCAGCACATTATCCCTCCACGTATTACACATAGTACTGACACCCCATGTACTATTCACAGCACTGACCCCTATTCATCACATTTATTTATTTATTTATTTTTATTACATTATTACACAGTTCTGACACTTTCATACATACATATTTATTTTTTACCATCCACTCACACCCTAGCACTACACTGACACTCATTTATCGCACACCTTTGAGCACTTAGTTCGCCACTCCCCTCAAGACTAGTGGGAGGGGCTATCACTATTTAATGCACACTCCTTCTGCAGCATTCTTTGACCTGTCTGCGTCCTGATGGGAACGGGTTTTCACCCACCCACCTACCTAGTAAGTATGGCCTTTTTGGTGGTTTTGAAGATATCTATGTCCCATTTTTTCTGTTTGTGTTTTTAAATTAGGAACGTAAAGTTCTGGTTAGGGACTCGCAAGGCACTGGGGACCCTTGACGTTGGGTTGCGAGCTTTGCGTATTTTGGCCAAAATAACAACTAATACCCCATGTTTCATGGATATTTCTTACTACGTATACTACACATTTTTTCAGGACGCAGCCGGGTCTTATGTGCTGGGAGGGCATGATGTGCTGGCGTTTGGTTTGGAATGCAGAGCAGCCCGCTTTAGCTAACACTAGCGGCGTTACAAATAGGCTGTTATTCGGCAAGTTACGCCATGCCTGACGACCAGCACATTATCCCTCCACGTATTACACATAGTACTGACACCCCATGTACTATTCACAGCACTGACCCCTATTCATCACATTTATTTATTTATTTATTTTTATTACATTATTACACAGTTCTGACACTTTCATACATACATATTTATTTTTTACCATCCACTCACACCCTAGCACTACACTGACACTCATTTATCGCACACCTTTGAGCACTTAGTTCGCCACTCCCCTCAAGACTAGTGGGAGGGGCTATCACTATTTAATGCACACTCCTTCTGCAGCATTCTTTGACCTGTCTGCGTCCTGATGGGAACGGGTTTTCACCCACCCACCTACCTAGTAAGTATGGCCTTTTTGGTGGTTTTGAAGATATCTATGTCCCATTTTTTCTGTTTATGGTGGATGTGTGACATCGCGTCCCGCAGCGCTGAGCACGGATGCACCTCGGACGTGAAAAACTGCAGTTTTTCATGTCCGAGATGCGCAGCGCTCGTGTAAATCAGGCCTTAGTCATGACCCTTATATAAAAGAAACAACCTATCTGCATTACTTGGTTCCTTAAACTTTTACAACATCAAACTTTTTTTTATTTAAGATTGCCATAGGTTGACTTATTCAAATACAAACTCTGTGCAAGAAAACCTACTGCTGCCTGGCCACGAGTGCTTTGTGTTTATCGATAACAGCAATAGTATACATTTAAAATCGTCAAATCTTCTGCATTATAATCTGAATGCTGTTTTATCCAGTGCTGGCGACACTACTGCTCCTGGTTTACCATATGAAGCAGTTCAAAGAAACCTATATAGCAGTTAAACAGGCTTAAAGTAAATGTCCACCCTTGAACAACATGACTTTTCATTCCAAATAAAAAATAAGTCTAAAATTCCAGGCGGATTAATTTCTTAATATATCTTTATAGCGTTCAGAGACCCAATTTTTATGATGCAAAGCTTCAAATCTTTTGCAAAGTTTAAGGATAAAACTCTGGCCGCCTTCAGTCACCACTAGAGGGAGCTAACTACATACATATAGTAATATATCATTTAAATCTATGTTTATGAAGAGGTTTTGGAGCTGTGCATAAGAAAAATTTAGGAACCACAATAACTATATATTATGAAATGAACCAGCACAGAATGTTGGACCTTGACATTAAGCCTGTTTTGAGATAGGTTGTGGTTATCACTTCAAAATATAATTTTCCCCCTCGTTCTAGGAGTCATTGCTGATTTTGCTTATTTAACATCTTAACCCAACATGGATGTGTCACGGGGAAGCTGTTATAATTGAATTTTGCATTGCTGCAGAGATGATCAATACAATTCAGCTTCAATGTTACAGCGGCTGCATAGTTATTTGGTGCAAATGATTTAGGGCTCTGTTCACATCTGTACTTTGAATTTCGCTTTTCTGTTCCGTCATACGAGCCATAAAACGAAATTCAATGCTTTGATGGATCCGTCACATGATGGACACCAACATCGCCCGACTGACCTCATTGGTTTTAATAAGGTTCGTTGGGTCTCCGTCATGGTCTCTGTCATTTTACCTGAAAAAATAGTGTAGCACGCTGCGCTATTTTTTATGGCATTTTTAAGGAGTGTGCAACAGAGGTTCGTGACAGTGTGGAAGCAGCCTTATAGGTTGTAAAACATGTGACATGTATGGCCATGTGCTACTGCAGCACAAACATTCAGCAAAGAGTTAATTGTGGAGAACAAATAAATAAACATAAAAAAGGATATTTAATATATTCTGTTTGTAAATTCAACACAGCATTATGGCACAATATGATGTGTTACTAATGTGCAACACCTAAACACAAGAAAATGCTGTATTTAAATTAAATATTGTTCTAAAAGCCTTTAAACAGGCTGTAGAAAAAAACAAAACACTGCAACAATATATTCACTAACAGAATAAAACTTGTCTTAGCACATTTATGAAATAAAATGGTTTCACCTCTGAAAAACTGGCAAAACCGCATAATGCTATCTGAAATAAAACTATAAAGAAATACATACACTAACCGGTTTCTACCTAGAAGAAGATAGCAACCCTAATGCTCAGCAGTCAGGCGCTGATACCCCCATTTTGGTAGGCAAAAAAGTTTTAGTTAATCTTAAAGTCACCAACACCCATAGTATGCAAGTAAGAAACATGATATAAAAAGTGAGTAAATAATCCAGTTTTTCGAGCTCCCAGGACATCACTGCTGGTAGCGCAGCAGCTACAGGTTAAAATATAAAATTCATAAAATGTATGCTACACCTAGTATATCATAGTGGCATAGGGGTAATCTACAAATGTCAGCAATTCCTGAGTTGTATGCTTCATAATGCTGCTAAAAGTCTAGCAAGTACTATATTCTAGGCACTTATTTCATACACAAAAAGTACAGATGGCACAATGTGACTTCTTCCCAAAAACACAGGTGCCCAGTGCCTATTATCTGCATTCAGTTACAGGTGCTATGCCAGCAAATACCTGACCTCACAGGGGTCTAGGCAATGGAACGAACAGAATTTAATCAACTTCAAAGATCTCCAGAACTAATTCAATGCATATATATGATATAATCTTTAAAGTAAATCTCCACTTTTAACACCATGTAGTTTTAAGGTCCAACCTTCTGTGCTGATTCATTTCTTAATATATCTGTATAGAAGATAGAGCTATTTTTTTCCCTGATATAGAGCTCCAAATTCAGAGTAAAATGAAAACATTCTGGCTGTCTACAACCTCCACCAGGGGGAGCTTTATCATTGAGTTTAATGTTTAAACAGTAAGCTCCACCTACAGGAGTTATTATTTAACTCAATGTCTATGTACGGAGTGTGGAGCTGTTTCACAAAAAAATTAGCTCTGACCACTATAAAGATGTACGTAGGAATAAATCAGCACAGATTTTGGAACGATGTAGATTTAAAAAAATATGGTATCGTGGTAAGAGTGGCTATTCAATTTAAGGCTGGATTCACACGAGCACTTTACGTCCGTAATGGACGGAACGTATTTCGGGTGCTAATCCCAGACCGAACACACTGCAGGGAGCCGGGCTCCTAGCATCATAGTTATGTACGATCCCAGGAGTCCCTGCCTCGTTGCAGGACAACTGTCCCGTACTGTAATCATGTTTTCAGTACGGGACAGTAGTTCCACGGAGAGGCAGGGACTCCTAGCATCGTACATAACTATGATGCTAGGAGTCCGGCTCCCTGCACTGTGTTCGGTCCGGGACTTCCGGCCGAAATACGTTCCGTCCATTACGGACGTAACATGGTCGTGTGAACCCAGCCTAAGTCTTTAAGAGCTCACGTGTATTGATATAATGAAATTCTTTATTTTTAACAGGACTATATAAACATTGACCACCGGGTCAAATAGGACAAAGTGATGGATGCTGCACGAATGTTGTAGAAGAGAATGAATGTGACTTTGTCTACCATGAGTTGCGTCTCCTTATTTGGCAGTCTTAGTAAAACATATTTCACTATGATGGGTTACAAGAGTGTTATTGCTTGCACCTTGCTTGTATATTCTTTCTGAAAATGATCTGTGGCTGAACATTGTGATAGTTGTAGTTCATTTTCAAAAATGTGTTTAGGGGCACACTGCCAGAGGCATCACATGCCTGTTACAGTAGCCCAACTGGTATGTCAGTTTGTGCTCAGTAGTTAGTCCTCATTTGCAGCACTCACATCACTTTGTGGAGCCGCCCTATGCTGAAGCATTGTAGTTCAAATGTGGGCAATGCAGGACAGAATGGTAAGCAGGGGCAGACAGAGTAATCTGGGTCCCCACGCATTAAAGCTCATGGGCTCCTTACCAACTGCTATAGACTGGATACCCTTGGTTTGGGTAAATAAATAGCATTTGAGGATTCCTCATCATTTGCATTTTTTTACATGCCCTGAACTTTTAAGGAATGTTGTACTGACTAATGGACCATGTGGCACTGCCCTAATGCCCAAATGGTCAGTCCGCCCCATATGGTAACATTATACCTGCTACTGGAGCCCGCCAAATTCCAGTGGCATCAGACCCATTTGCACTAACGTTTTCAATCTTACCTCTGCTCTTTTTATTCCAAAACCTTATGGCAGACACAATATATCCCTAGTTGTTCCCGAGACATCCAGTATATCTTTATAAATAAAGTACCTTCCAAAAATCTATATATATTCTCTCTCTCTGTCTCTCTCTATATATATATTTCTTAAATATGGAATATTTACTCTGTATGCTTTAGCTGCTCATGTACTTTTACAGACATATACACTTAAGTTGCAATATTATTTAATGTACTACATGATATATTTATATTTATATATTTATATCTCTAGTGCACAATGTACTATACTTATATATATATATATATATATAAAAAACAAAAACAAACCTTCATACCAGATATGTTGCCTATGTATATACTGTTAAAAACCTAAGCAACCAAACCACATAATATAAAACTATATGGTTAAAGCATAAAAACGCAAAGGGAAATGTACGAACAAATGTATGTATCTTAAAAACCGACTTTTGCAGAAAAAAAAAAATAAAAAAAAAAATTCACATATATAAAATATTCTTCTAAGGATATATTTTTAGTTTTTTTTTCTTCATAAATATTTTAGAGTTCCTTCAGTCCCCTGCCCCTTTCCTTGAGATGACAGTCTTAGTAGGTTTGATAGATGTCATGTAATGGAACCTGGAAGGCTGCAGCAGGAAAAGCTTGAGGTATATATCCAGCATATCCCCCATACACTGCTGCTGCAGCAGCGGCATTCTTCTGTAGTGTGGCTAATGTGGCAGGGGATGTGATGGGGACATAGCTTGCACCATAAATGCCCGCGGCTGGAATCCTTTGCACATTTGGAGCCATGGTATACACTGGAGTTATTGGACGGCCCTGTAACACAGATAAGGCAAAAATAAATACATTACATAAAAGAAAAATAAATTAAAAGTAAACAAAATATTAAGTTCAAAATATGTCCTGTCTCCAAACCAGGAGTGTGTATAAAGAAGAGTAGGGACCGACACCAAACATTGCAATAGTGCCCTAGTTTCCGCCATTAGAAGGGCCTACTTTTATGACGTGTCAATAAGACAGATCATAAAAGTACGTTAGGTGGAGCTCTCAGGTAAAGAAAAGGACGAGCAAACACCGTCCCTCTCCAGAGAAAGGAATGGGAGCGTCAGAAACAGCTGGGTGAGCGCACTCACTGTTTCCAACACTCCCAATTATAATATATTGGAGAAGAGAGCGAGGGTGGATATATCACGTTGGATTTTTCATGTCCAATTCTATTCCTCCTCCCTGGATCAGCGGTGCCTGTTGTGTCCGGCAGTCTCCTATCTCCCCCACTCCATAGCATCCACATATTAGTTTGGCTAGGCTGAATGTGTGGAAATCAGACACTGTAATTGCCGACAACTGTTTTATTTCTAGCTGTTAGCTCTTTTACACATGATCACAGTTGTACTGCTCAACCGGAAACAGCCCTGTTCTACTTCTCTTATTATCTTTCAACTTTGCTCTTGGTTCTTAATAAATTCCATGACACTCTTAGGTAAGATCAGTGACTCTTATCAGTTATCATTGACGCTTTTATTGCACTATTAGTGTTCTTTCTGTACATTTTATCAGTTTTAGTAGTAATGATCCACATCAGTTTTAAAGGGTAACTAAAAGTTCAACAAACCCCTAACATGTCATAATGACATGTCAGAGGTTTTGATCGTGGGGGTCCAAGCACTGAGACCTCCACAAATCGCTAAAACGAGTGGCAGAAGTGCTCTTGCGAGCGCTCAGCCGGTATGTTTCTGTTCGGCTTTTTTTGGAAAGCCGATGAAGCGGTGTATGGGCTCATAAACTTTACATCGAGCCCGTACACCGCTACATTGATTTCCGGAAAAAGCTGAACAGAAACGAAGCGGCTGAGCGCTCACCCGAGCGCTTCTGCCGCTTAGTTTTAGCGATTGTTGGAGTCTCAGCGCTCGGACCCCCACCGATCTTAACTTTTGACATGTCAGAAATTTTTTGAACGTTTAGTTACCCTTTCACACATATATTCCATATAGTGAAACTTGCAAAGTTAATGAATTTGGCTGTGCCTTGATATCTAGCCAGCTATGGTGATGCTGATAACATTTTATGTAGCAAGACTTTATATGAAATAACATGGCAATGTGTGATGACAGTTCGGGTATGTTCACACGAGGGCGTCCGTAACGGCTGAAATTACGGGGATGTTTCAGCCTCAAAACATCCCCGTAATTTCAGCCGTAGCGGCATGTGCAGGCGCTTGAACCCAACGTCCATTACGGACGTAATTGGCGCTGCTATTCATTGTAGTCAATGAATAACGGCTCCAATTACGGCCAAAGAAGTGACAGGTCACTTCTTTGACGCGGGCGTCTATTTACGCGCCGTCATTTGACAGCGGCGCGTAAATTACGCCTCGTGTGAACAGACAAACGTCTGCCCATTGCTTTCAATGGGCAGATGTTTGTCAGCGCTATTGAGGCGCTATTTTCGGACGTAATTCGGGGCAAAAACGCCCGAATTACGTCCGTAATTAGTGCGTGTGAACATACCCTTCAGGTTGAAGCAGGTTTTGGACTATGCTACAGGTTAGGCAGAAGGAAACATAGATTGCAATTCTGCTAAAATAACAGCAGCAGTGGTCTGTGACTGATACCACGTTGTTTATACTTTATGCGGGATACATTGAAAAACATTCAAATGTATCTACAGGAAAGAATACACAGTAAACCCTAAAGTACAAAATGTATTTATATTCATTTATGGAGGTTTGAGGTGTGGCAGAGGAGTGAGGCAATGATTATAGGGGCAGGGATTTACGTTAAGTAATCCCATTAAGGAAAATTACAGCATGAAGGGGCTGATAATAAACAACAATAAATTTAACTTCACAATAATATAAAAAATAGACTATATAAACCTTTAAACACTTTAAAAAATTAAAAATAAATAAAAAATGTATTATGGTGTCTAATGAAACTTTTTAATTGTTTTTTTTACTAAAAAAAGTTTGACTTTTTGAGATACAGCTTCTGCGTATCCTGCGAAACCATAGGTTTCCGTTTACATCACCATTGATTTCAATGGTGACGGATCCATTGCAAATGGTTTCCGTTTGTCACCATTGTGTAAGGGCTCCGTTGTTTTGACTGAATAAATAGCGTAGTTGACTACACAATGGTGACAAACGGAAAACATTTGCAATGGATGCGTCACCGTTTGTTTCAGTTTAGTTTCCGTTCACGGGTTCCCCTGATGGAAAGCTCAGACGGAACCCATGAATAGAGCCCCAAAGCAGATGTGAACGAAGCCTTACAAAAATCATGGAGCCTTATTTATTAAAACTAATGTGTAATAGAAATACTGGCCTTGTTGCTGATAGCAAGAAATCACAGTGCAGTGAAACTTTCCTATATATATATATATATATATATATATATATATATATATATATATATATATATATATATATATATATATATATATATATATATATATATATATATATATATATATATATGTATATATAGACATAGTCACCAACCTGAAATGGTGGAGGTGTAGACACTGATGGCAGAACCGCAGCACCAACGGGATCTGTCTGCACAGTCATTGGATTGATCATGTGTTCCATCCCATGAATTTTGCCTTCTTCAATCAGCTTGGCAGCTGTTGCAGCCTGAAATACGGAATATTGGGTCCCGAGCGTTGGAATAGCCACTGAAACATATGGAAATTAGTGAGTAACAGAGTTTTCTGCCTAATTATTCTGTCAAGTGGTGGCAGCAATTCATGAACGGCTTTGACTAATATAATTTTGTTACATTGATAAAGTGAAGCGCTACCTTTAGAGTTATCTTAAAGAATATGTCAGGCAATAGCATAAATAGCAATTCCCTAATACGGTATAATTAGAAATTCTCCATTTAGTTCCATTGTTGACTAAAAGATGTTGCAAATTGCAGACTGCTGTTTGTGGTAACCTTTAGTCAGATGGATCTCAATAATGACATCACATACAGCCACTCCAAAGGTAGATCTTCATTTTAAGGCCACTTTCAGAAGCCATAACGCGAGCGCATCGTGGCATCCCCATTACTTCCACAATAAATGGGCTTCCCATGGTTCTATTGAACCGGATTTATACCACCATAGGATTCTCTGGTGATCTATGTTCGGTTCAGTAGGTTGAAGCAGGAGGTCCACTCATATGACTTTTATTTTATAGGGCAGATAAGGATGGTTGCATTCAACAGATACATGAATAGCTTTTTTTTTTGCACCAAATACAATAAAGTAAGTATTCTATAACCTGTAAGGGCTTTTTATACCAAGCTTCATAGTTATAGTATGTTAGTCTAGCAGATAAGAAGGCATGAATGAGTGATTTGGGAAATAATGATCAAGGAACACAAAATGATTGATCAATTACAGATACCAGGAACAGATCTTTGCAATAAAGGCTGATTCATAAGCAGTATATTTGTGTTAGGAAGTATGGATAGTAGAGTAATTTGTGACACACACGTCTACTTGTAGCCAGTCCCTTTTCTTTATTCTAATATATATATAAAATAGTTCAAGTCACTATAATTGTACACATTATGGACCCTATTAAGCGGGTTGTATGAGATTAGAAAAGTTTAGCTGCCTGTCTCTGGAATTATAACTTGGCTCCATACAAGTTAATGGGATGAGTTGCAATACCAGAAACAGCCTATGGACAACAGTGGAGCTGTTTCTGAAAGAAAGCAGACATGTTTAACTAATCTCATACAACGCCTTGGAGCACTAAACCTAGAGTACAAAATATAGAGAAACAGAGTTTATTGAACAGCTGAAGATATGTACGATAAGGATAATGGGGGCAGGGATTTTTGCCTGGACTTCGTGTCAGTAATCCCAATGTAGAACACCACAGTCAGCCTCTTCCCATCCTGAAATGGCTGCTTACAGTGAACAATAGTTTGCATTCAACTGCACAGGAAATTTAGATAAGATAGACTAGGTTTAGTGTCTCTATATTAGGTTGGTAATTTTAATTTTAGTATTTTGCATGCTCTACCATCCAAGCTTTTCTCGACTGAAGGAATGAATTGGATTATTAGGGATCAGTGTAAAATGTCAGATGTTAAGACTAACCTGCACCGTGTTTAAGAGCAATTGGATTGACCGCTGGTAACTCCATGTTGGTTATAAGTTCAAAGCCTTTTTCTTGCAGTTTACCCTTCCCTTCATGATATCTGCTATAAATGCCACGGCCAGCCGAATATCCCCCCAGGTACGTGCCCCTGGGACCAGGGGCTCTGTTGCCAGCTGCACCTCGCCCTCTGCCTCTTATGCTGCCTGCTTGTAATACCAACATAACACAATCAGAAATCACAGGAGATCACAACTAACGCCTCCATGAGCATATGCTGAGCAATGGATAGGTGTTTCTATTTTGAGCAATGACACACATTGAGGAGCAGACGCTAGAGTTGTCTCCATCCTTCTTACTGGTCTAGCCTGACAAAACTTTTTCTCCATTCTTTTCTATATCATTTTTACTCCTCCCAAGATTGAATAGTGTCAATAAATATCTTGGTGCAATGTCATCTTCAAAATGGAAACACAAGTTAAGCAAAATGCAGTTTTGTGGAAAGAAGAGCTAAAATACAAGTATATTTATAACCTATTACTGGAGACATTTCAAATATATACATGCACTTGACAGAATGCAAAACACTTGATCTAATATATCTCGGGATACACTAGTGTCTATTTATCCATCCACCTATTTATTTATCAAGATAGATGAATACAGTGAAACCTCTCCAGAAGACCACCGCTTTGTGAAGACCACTCATAGACCAGATTTCTTTGTGAAGAATTTTAAATTTTCTTCCATCCTATGTATATCAGCCCTCTCTTCCTTAGGGCTCATTCAGACGAGCATGTATCTTGTCCGTGTGACGGCCGTTAAAACAACGGCCGTCACACGGACTCGTGTATTTCAATGGGGTCATTCTCATGACTTATTTCAACGGAGCGTGTGAAGGGTCTGTGAAAAATTAGGACATGTCCTATTTTCCTGCGTGTCACACATCCCTCCATAGACTGTAGTCTGTACGGGATCTGTGACAATGCGTCCCGCATGGGTCCACCTCGGACGGGGGAAACTGCAGTTTTTCACTTTCGACGTGGGCTACGCTCCTCTAAATGTAGCCTTAAGGGGACCGCCGCTTTAGAAGACCATACACTGCAAATTTGGTGGCGTTCTTAAGGAGGTTTCACTGTATATAGATGAACCAGACAATCTAAGGACGGCCATACACCTTAGATAGCTGTTGGCTAACAGATATTCCTCCCTATGCCCCATACACATGCATGGTGAGAGGGGAATACCCACTGCCAGACATCTCTGGCGGCAGCTTATTTCCGCTGAGAACAAAAGGAGCGGGCAAGTAAAAAAAATAAAAAATCTGCCGAGTCGTGAGGCCATCATACACATTAGATAGTCGGCTTATCTTGCCAAAATTGACAGGTTAGGATGACATTAATTTTATAAGTATGGCCGCCATCAGATTTTTTCAGCCGATCGTCTATTGTTTTTCCTAAAGGTCAAAGATTTATGGCGGCTCCTCAAACATATTATGCATGAAACAAATATCTAGGTTGCTAGGAGCATCTGGGGTGCTAGCTGTCCAAATGACAGCTATTCTATGAGTATGACTGCCTTGAAGAGTATCTGTCCACTCTCCTGACTTGCCTGTTTTAGTAAATACTTGCATTCCTCATAAAATTACAATGCTTGAGAATCTTTTCTTAAAACTGTCCCACCCCTTTGTTATTCCTCCGGGAAATGTATGAATAAATTCCAGGAGGAATAAATAGCAAAGGAGTGGTACAATATAGAGTCCTAAGAAAAGGCATGTTAGGAGAGCTGACAGTTGTTTGTGGAGAGACGGAGCCTAGATTTGGTTCACACTACCTATGGGCAAAGGGTATAGTGCCAGCTGCAGCAAGTAACTGCAGGGGATGTTTCCTTGGTATTTTTCGTTTGCGTATGCAATCTTGTATGTTATAAAAACCTATGTATTTCAAATATTTTGCATTCTGACAAGAAAGGGCTATTTTTACCCATGTATTTGTCTGTATTGCAATTTCCATTTAGACATCTTGTATTTTAGCTGAGAAAGGATTCATGGCTTTAGTATGAAAGTGGGATGTAAAATACATGCTAGGCATAAGAAAACAAATCATGGTTGCTTAATGACATGTCAGAGGTAGGACTATCAGGTAATCAGGTGACAAACAAGAATTTACTGATAACAGAGAAATGAGGTGCACTGTGACCAAGAGCAGAGAGAAAAAAAATGTTCATGTGACCTTGGCAATGTTCTCTTATCTGCCCTGCTCACATATTACCGGGGTAGAGTACATTTATATATGCGTACTCGTCCTGAGGTTTTATCGCTCAATCCACAGAAAGACTGAGAATAGACATTTGAATCTTGCCGGCGTATGAGCTCAAGACCTTCTAATCTCTTTAAATGTGATTAGATCGGACCAGATTAAGGCTAGATTCACATGAACGTAGCCCACCTCGGACATGAAAAACTGCGGTTTTCCACGTCTGAGGTGGACTCGTGCGGGATGCATTGCCACGGATTCCCCACAGACTAGAGTCTATGGAGGGATGCGTGACACGCCTTATAATAGGACATGTCCTATTGAAACAACGGTCGTGTGAACGGCCCTATTGAAATGCATGGGTCCTTGTGATGGCCATTGTTTTAACGGCCGCCACACAGACGAGATTCACGTTCGTGTGAATGAGCTCTAGTAGTTTACAGATTTATGACTTTCAAGTTTGGGGGCTTGAACCTAAAAATGACACTTTTTTCCCAGAATCGAAAATGATTACCTATCTACTGGATAGGTGATAATTGTCCGATCGCTGGGGATCCCCACCGATCGTGAGAATGAGGGTCACAGAACCCACCGGTGCTCCTCTCTGCCCTCACCCAATCTTGTGGATTGGTGATATTTTTTGACTCTGGTACAACCCCTTTAAAAGGCACATGACAATTCATGGTCTTCCTGCCAGTTGGAATGAGGGAATGTTGGCATGGATGTAGAAATCCAGCATCTAGACATAGTTATATAGTTAGTAGGTTGAAACAAAGAGCTAAATTCATTAAGTTCAGCCTTTTATACTTACAAATCCCAGTTGATCCAGAGGAAGGCAAAAATTACCCATGAATGGCAAATACTTAATTTGCTATAAAGTGGACAACATTCTTTCCTGATCCCTACTGGCAATCGGACAGGTCCCTGGATTAAAATTCTACATTAATACCAGTAACCCCATAGATTGTGTTTCCCAAGGAAGATGTCTAACCCTTTCTTAAATCTCGCCACACTTTCAGCCATTACCAAATCCTGCGGGAGTATGTTCCATATCTTTAAGGATCGGACAGTAAAGTAATGCCTCCAAACTTTTTTATAAAATTGCACTTCCTATAACCGCAAGCAGTGACCCCATGTTCATGATATGTCAATTTTAAATGGACACGGCACGTATAAGGCTCTGTTCACATCACGTTTGAGCCATATGCTGTAATGGTTTCACAGGTTTATTTGGGACAAATATGCTAAAAGGGTGTCTTTTTGGCATACATTTGAAAGGATTACTCATGGATACCTTTTTTTGATGGTACTATATAGCATATTCTGCTATGCTATAATATACGTGAATGTGATGGTGCAATCATTTTACAATAAAAATCAAAGGACAAATGGATCCAAACATATGGGAAGCATATTTATACGGTTGCACAGTATATTTATATGGATCCGTCTGGAAATAAGAGCAAAAATACCACCGCTTTCCCTTTTTTTTTTTTTTTTTTTTTAAATCACCAAACAAATATATCTGTTAAAAGGATTCAAAGGTTTTTGGAAATTTGGGAAAAAATAAAAAAATTCAAAAAAAGTATACCTCAACTGTATATCCCATATATTATGTGAACAGAGCCTGATTTAGGAATTTAAATTCTCTCTCAAACCATACCAATAATATATTCATTAAACTGATGGAGAAATTATTACTCAGCACATCATTTTAGACCTATTTAGAGTAAGTAAAGAAAAATAATCAACCTAGACCATCCTGGATATACTCAACTCCTTCACCAACCCTAACCCTAAACAACCAGAGACGATATAACTAACCATTTCACTACCCTAGACCACCAGGGAGATTAGTTATTAAGACCTAAGCCACTATAGACCGTCAGGGATATTACCATGAATACTATTACTAACCTCTAATACCTATGGAAGAACGTGTGACGTACAGCAGGCAGAAAGTCAGCAAAGTGAGTATAATGGGAAGCATTTAGCAGTCAGTCATGCATGTAGGAAACATTTATTTAAAATACTGCATTTATGCCCAAAGGTAAAGATTGCCATGGATTTACTGCTGCCAACCTACTTTCCACACACACAGCACAGTGCCAGTTAAAGGCCGAAACAGCTGCAATTCTGTAAAAAAGCGGTTGTCAAGTTTCAAGTCCCTAGCAACCAGTCTGTCTCAGATTACTCAGGTCTTTGGTTGAATGGGAAATTGATGCTGAGGAAAAGAAGAACTTTGCTGCTATGTTCATCAGATTTTTATAACAATACATTCAAGTGAAGAGTGTAGTAAGGGTGGTCATATACAGGTAGATATCTTGGGCACTTGCCAGTGATGCCCCTACACAGTCAAAAAATTATAGATGTTGGGTGGACTGAGACACTGACAATATACAGAAATACAGTCAGCATCATATTATATAATGGTATTGGGAAAGCCCAATGAAGGTTTTCATCAGCTTGTGAAGCATGTGATATATTTATACGACGTTTCAATAAAGCCAGTCCTAAAATGGTTCATTATGACATAAGCGAGTATTATGAAGAGATTTCCAGCATTGCTCATTGCTTGTTTGCATTAATGCATGGCCTTATAATCTTCTACTACATATTCCATATATCTTTTTTGCGAAAGCCCTAGATCCCTAAGCCTTCAGCAAGAGTCATGGACAACGGACCACACCTAACCAAAATTTAGGTTGACCTGTTTGTGCCATGGTTTCTGATTAGCCTGCCACACAAGCATCCCCCAAGGATCCTTAAAGAGGATCTGTCACCAGTTTATTAATTCCCTATCTCCTAACTAATCTAATAGGCGCTTTGCTACTGTTAACTACAGTGTAATTTGTTTTAAAAACATTTATTATTTTAAAAGTTTTGAGCATTTTTCAAAATATGCTAATGTGGCTCTAATAGCCTAATAGGAGGTGACTTTTTTTTTACTCTGGGTGGTGTAATGTTTTCTGTATGACGCTGTCCAATCAGAATAGAGCTTCCCTGCCCAGCAACACAGTGTGATCATATAGTATACAGCTTCCATTACCAACGGTATATTCAACTGGTGATATCTCCGGTTGTGTCACAGCTAGAACTGCTGGACTGGTCCACAGCCTGAGATATGGCTATTTGAAGTGATCCCCCTTCCCTCTAGCCTCAGTCTCTCACACTGTGTGAAGCAGCTTCATGCTGATAGGACAGCATCAGAGGCTGTGAGGAGGCTCCACCTCAGGAGAATCGTTGGTGTTACCTCCCACTTGTCTAAGGCTCATTTACATATTTAGAAAAAAGCTCATGACTCTTAAAATAATAAACCTTTTGGGACACAATTTTCACTAACATTATCAGTATGACAGCGCCTATTAGATTATCTAGGAGATTGGGCATTACTAAACTAGTGACAGAGCCTCTTTAAGTAGGAGAAGAAAGGGTTGCAGAAAGAGAGGAAAATAAGGACCACGCACAAACCCACTAGACTATCAGGAGGGACCTTCCATAAGGGCACCAAATCCAGGTCCCATATCCTGGCCTACCTATAAAATGGTAGGGCAAGTAAAGTGGCAAAAGACCACGAGCAGTTCACCTCATGGGGTCTACAGAAAGCCGTAGAAATGTTTGTGGTTGATATACACATTATTACATTCTGATTGTAGTCATCAAATATATAGTCATCAATTTTGCTTGTTGTTCACGTACTGGCTTCAATTACCACCAAATTACTCATTTTTGGATTGTTTTAGCTTCCACTGGGTCACAGTGCACCGCATAACTAAAGTCAGCAATCATGAAGATGGCAGAACAATGAAACATCATGTCACATACTAAAGTGCTTGCTAAAGATTTTCAAGACTATACAAACATTTTGGAGAATTTTGCTCTTCAGAAAAATTTGAGATGATCTTTGCAAATTTGCAGAAAGAAAGACAGAAGGATTTGTTAGATAAAGGATACAACATCTACATCTAGTATTGCCATTAAACAGAAATCAATTATTGTACACTCTGTTTCCCATAATGCATAGCTAGGTTCACTTGTGGGAAAACATAAAATCTGTCGCCCTAAAAATTAATCTAATTCAATATAAAAATGGACATGACAGAAATAATAATTCACATTCTAAACTATTGACTATGCGCTTTATGACATAAAACTGTTTGCTATGAACACCTGTGTTTATTTTTCGCTGGTTTCCATAAGGGCACGTTCAGACGTGGCAGATTTTTACGGCGGATTTCAGCCTTTGCAACGCAATGGCTGTAATCTATGGCAAGTCTGCTAAGAAATCTTCCACATCTGGATGAACTCTCAAATATGAAAATGTTGACACAGATTCGTTGCGTAGTTGCTGCAAATTTCCGCCACATTTGAACGTGCCCTAAATGTCACTATTAGTGCTATATACTATACACATACAAATAAATAATTATTTGCCATTTGGCAACAGAGACTAAAATGGATTAAAAGGCCCTAGCTTCATAAATTAGTCAGAAAAACACAAAAGGGCATCAGTTACCAACCTTTCACGAAGTAATCTCTGTTTGGGCCAATCAAAGCATTATATGGGTATCCATAGTAGGCTAGTGTGTAGGGGTCACAGGAGTAAACATAATTTGGCTGAGTGACTTCAGTGGTGGTGGTAACCGTGGCCGGTGCTCCTCCTTTAGCAGCTTTCTGGTAACGTGTGTACTGTTCCTTATCTACAGGTTTGGCTAAAGTAACCTCTATACAAGAGCCTTCCAGTTCTGTCCCATTGAGGTTTCTCATGGCCTGGACTGCATCTTCTCGGCTGATAAAATGCACAAACGCATAATCACGAATTTTCTTGACGCGCTCAACACACCCTGGATTGTACTGGCCAAATATCTTTTTTATTACATCCTCAGATGTTTCAATCATCAGGTTCCTAACATAAAGAATTTTTACAGTCTCCATCACATCTTCATCAACATCAATCTCTGGTTCGGCCCAATCGACAGCAATCTGGTGGCCCCACAGCTGGATTCTTCCAGGCATCAGTTTTCTTCTTGCCATAGCAGCAGCTCTGTGGCTTTCATATTCAACAAAGGCAAAGCCTCGATTTTTCATCTTATCAGCAGCACTAGCATAGACAATGACATCTAAAACCCCTTCGGTGACTTTAGAGATTTCTTCCAAGATCTCCTCTCTCTTCTTCATCTTCGGAATCCCCCCAATAAAAAGTCGACAGTTATCGACACTGCAACAAACACCTAAAAGTCTTCCAGGCCTTATTTCATAGTTGTTAAGTTCTCTGACTGCCCTCTTGGCCTCATGCTTTAGAGTATACATGACAAAGGCATAGCCTCTGTTCTTTCCATCAAAGTCCATCATCAGACGCATTTCATAGATTCTACCCACACTTTCAAAGACGGGAACAAGTTCATCCTCATACACATCACGGGGTATTTTGCCCACAAACACTTCACAGCCACGTGGAGGATGGAGTCCTTCCCAACCTGGTGGTGGACCACCATATTTCCTCTGTCCATTCTCTTGGACCATTGCATACCCTGTACGTTCCATGAGTGTAATGAGAGCAGCTTCGTTTGGTGCACCCGCAACTCCTTCTGTGATCTTTGATGTCATATTAGTAGAATCGTTACTCATCATGGCAATAGAATCCTCTGCTGTCATTATGCCAAAGTCATGCAGTACTTGCTGAAACCTATGGAAGAAAAATAATGGCAGAAAATTAATGTATGTGCACTGATATGGAGTAAATAATAGCGTTTGAAATTAATCTTTTTTTTCTCCCTTTGTCTAAAACTGCTTCCCAGAGCAAATTAGTCATAAAAAAACTTGGCTAAAATGAAACAACAGGAAAAATACATGAAGAAACAGAAGCTACTCTGGTAGTGAGAGACACTCCTTATCATGCAGTGACTTGCACAACAGACGGCAGAAACCCTTTACCCAACAGTTATGAAGTAAATATACAGCTCGATTCATTGCTACTAATACAAAGGCATGAATGGGAAATGCAACAAAAATATTGTTGTTCTAATGTTTTAGATCTGTATTACGGTGACATAAATATATTTAAATATGCTGCACAATTTATCTGATGATGTCATCACCGAAGATAATCATAGACACAAAGATGTGACCATGATGATTAGACAAACTTTCCAATATCTGAATTTGTCTTCAAATACAAATCACATGCAAGCAAAGTTATTTTTGCTACGATCTGAGTGATTGTCTCAGGGAAGATTTAATTCAGAATGTAATAAAAAAAAATCTTCCTGATTTAACATCTAGTCAACTACATTTACTAGTACAGCAGCATCCCATATAAAAAGTATAATGTGCGGTATACTTTTTTTTTTTGCTTTGGAAGTCAATGGAGGAAGTATGCATTCAGGTGAATACATCTGGACTACACGACTCTTGTACATACAGCATGGTGTGAACAGAGCCTTATTATCACTGATGTAGGATTGTAATGTAATACATAACTGCTATTGAAGGCAAAGCAGTTAGATATACATTTGTTCATAGAAGGAAGAAATGTAGGAAAAATTGTATACAACCTTCCTGTAAAAAATGTCCCTATGACACACATGCACACACTTAAAACTCCCTAAGATGCCATAAAAACGCAATATTTTATAGATTTATAAGGTTGACCAGGATTAGAAAAACATGGCTGATTTCATCCAGAAACAGTGCCACACTTGTCCAATGGTTGTGTATGGTATTGCAGCTCAGCCCTATTCACTTCTGTGAAGCTAAGCTGCAATACCAAACACATTTAAATGGAGCCAAGCAAGCCCATGGACCCGTGGCACAGTTTATAGAAGAAAGCAGCCATGTTTTTCTCACCCTGAGCAATCCTTTTAATAGATGTGTTCCCTAAATATTTGATTCATATTGTAATGATGAGTCATGAGTGTAACTGGGGTGAATAGGGGTGTTACAACAGGATTAAGAATGTGCTTAATCAGTCTTATGTATGTCACCCAGCTATAATAATCATTCTCCACCAATTGTTATCTACGCAACTTGTGTGACCAGTAATAACTTCTTTATGATGTTTAATGAAAGGTAAAATGTAGGTTAATAAGTGGAGCTGTTCGTGATGCAGGGAGGTCAAGCACCGGTCTTATTGTAAACTGCTTGACTTCCCCATCTTATGTGAACATGACAAATCAGAAGGTAGGAAAAAAATGACCCGTAGTAATAATGCAAGAAGAGGACATTTTGAAAGAGGTCGACAGATAATAATTTAACTGGTCTGATAATGATCACAGTAATATCTGATGTATCGAGACTCCATATGTAATCTATGGGGTAAGGACTAAATCCAAGGGCTGTGCAATGGAGCTCATAGATAGCTTCAAGCCTGTGGGGAGTAGCAATGAGACCCTCACAAATTATCACGTGTTTATTAGGAATCTTTTGGCGTTTCCGTTTGAACTGCTGTTTTTTTAGCCCAGGAATTTGCTATTGTGGGGAATTGCTGTAATCTCCTTGATCAAGATTCCTACACAAATGTACGTAGCGGATCTGGATCACAAGCCGTAGGGTGACATACTGGTTCTACAAGCTTGAGGGCACAACTATACTATTATTTGTTTATTCGAATAACGTCATGGTTAATACCACATCACCTAAGTGCCAGCTGAAAAGCAGATGAAGTTCTAAAGTTTGTGAACCCTTATTACAGTCTAAAGTGAATCACAGAATTCTTCATTATTCATGGTTTAAAGAGGCTCTGTCACCGCATTATAAGTGGCCTATATTGTACATGATGTGATCGGCGCTGTAATGTAGATTACAGAAGTGTTTTTTATTTAGAAAAACGATCATTTTTGACGGAGTTATGACCTATTTTAGCTTTATGCTAATGACTTTCTTAATGGACAACTGGGCGTGTTTTACTTTTTGACCAAGTGGTTGTTGTACAGAGAAGTGTATGACACTGACCAATCAGTGTCATACACTTCTCCCCATTCATTTACACAGCACATAGTAATCTTACTAAATCATTATGTGCAGCCACATACACACACATTAACGTTACTCAAGTGTCCTGACAATGAATACACATCACTACCAACCAGGACGTGATGTCTATTCAGAATCCTGACACTTTGCTAACGTTTGTGAGATTTACAGTAAGGCAAGCGTAATCTCGTTTTAAATGACAGTTTACAGCGTAATCTCGCGAGATTATGCTTGCCTTGCTGTAAATCTCACACAATCGTTACCAAAATGTCAGGATTCTGAATAGACATCACGTCCTGGCTGGAGGTAATGTATATTCACTGTCAGGACACTTGAGTAATGTTAGTGTGTGTGTGTATGTGACTGCACATAGCGATATAGCTATATCGCTATCTGCAGTTTAAATGTATAACAGCTGAGAGTTTGTATGGCCGGCTTTAAATGGACCATTTATTTGCATTCGATTACTTAGTAGTAACTATGGTCAGATATTTTTATTGAGTATTCCTATTGAAGAACACTACAGCCAGCCTGAGATGGTTGCTATCAGTGAACTGTAGAATATACTCTCAATATAATATTCAGCAATTATCTATGGAGTAGACTTTTACGATTCATGTCTCTTTATTTGGAATTTTAAATTCAATCTTTGCCAATTTCATATTGATGGGAAATGTTAGGCCTTATTCACGTGAACGTATTTCTCGCCCATGTGCTGTCCATTTTAACTACAGACAGCAACTGACCAATTTAAAGGGGTTGTCTGGGCATGGGGCAGTTTTTCATAGTAATTACATATCCACAGGGGTTCCGTCACGCTATTGATTCCGTCAAAACAGCTGAACCCTGTCAACGGTGACAAACGGAAACCTTTAGCAACGTTTCCGTCACCATTGAGATCAATGGTGAGGGAAATGTCAAAGAGGTTTCAGTTTGCCTTTCCGTTGAGGGGATAACCCGACGGAAACCTCCGACAGAACCCCACAATGGAAGGGCAACATTGATGTGAACACAACCTTAGGCCGGATTCACACGCCCCTATAGTCTAACATAGGTCTGTGCGACGCGCGTGAAAATCATGAGCGTAGCACGGACGTATTATACGTTCGTCTTAATAAGCCCTTACTATTACTTGTAAATGAGGAAACCCTTATATAGAAAACCCAACAGAGATTTAACAATGCAATGCAAATCCAAAGCTAATTGGTTATCTTGTGAACCTAAAGAAGGGAGGCACGGCTTGATATTTCTGCCTGACCTGTTGATCTAGCCGACAATAAGGCCATGTAGGGGTAGATGGGGCATCAGCTAGCCCATAAGAAATGCCTGTCATTGCTCACAAAAGATTTACAACATGATATAAATCTCACAGCATTATAGAAATCTTTTCATTTTCATCCCAATTTAAAAATAAAAAGGTGCCAATAGTTTTGTAACTAAATTAGAATTCTAATATATATTAGTATACAAGAACTCTTCTTAAAGTTAGCCATACACATTAGATAAAAGTCTACTGAACCCAATTTCAGTGGGGTCAGTCGACAATCTAATTTGTATGGGCGGTCTCCCAAACATCTCCTGGTGGGAGAAAGAGGGATTGGGCATGTTGGACCTCCACAGGAAGATATGCCGCTGCCAGAGACGGCTGCTTATTCCCCTCTCTCGATTGAAATAAACATGCATGCTTGGCCGAGTGTGCATGTTTATGGTGGAGTAAGTTTAAATATCCGTCGGCCAAATGAGTTATTGCACATGCATGGCCGGCTTTAGTTCTCTGTGCGCACATAAAGATACACAGAATGGTGATAACTTTTCAGATTATAGACTGTTACCCAGAGAGGACCTATAAGACAGAATATATACTGTATGTTCCATATGGGTTTTTTTTTATATCAAACTTTGCATTAATAAATCAGCTTTTTCTTATCCATACATATGCTAAGAATTTTTTCTGTGGCCTAAAAACGTTATCATTGTTTTTCATTGAGGTCATATTGAAGCCCAAAATGGACATTGTATGTCAGCTAGTTTGTTTTTGCCGTAACACTGCTGTGGCATATGTATACAGACTCCTATATTATCTATAAGGGTAATCCATTTACGACTTTTACTCCTGTTTTCTTGCCCATAAAATGGCCTAATTTATGAGCAACGAGAGGTCTGGAATCACGTTCACTATTAAGGCAATTTTCTCAACCTCTTCCCCCCAAGGCACAATGCACCAGGTCAGACTGGATTTTCCTAATTTCCCCTGATTGAAATCTAGCATGACGGTAACTTCTCATGGTAATGCACATTTTCTAATTATAAGGCCACACTTTAGAATTCACTATAAAAACAACCGTTATACTGGAAGAGCAAATTAGACGACTTTAATCTGGAATCCAATCATCCAGAAAGTTTCGTAATCTGGCCGTTGTTTCCAACATAGAATGCAATGTAATGATATGGCAAATCCACTATAAATAAATTTCTGAATTAAGCTTTTTTTAACCACATAAAGTGAGGGACGCATGTATAGACACTATGGATAGCAGCACAGTGTGGTATTGTTCAAGATATCATAGTCAACACCTCTGTTATTGCCAGCGCTAGTTTTCATACATAGACTGCAAAGGAGCTTTTCTATATACTCATTACTAAGATATATGTTTTCCCAAGATGTAGATTAAAGCCCCTGACCGCTCAACCTAAGATCTAATGATCATATATGATGATATAATGCCATATATAGGGAAATTAAAATGCTTCTGCATAGAGCTGAGATGAAGACAGATGCCCTGAGGGGTCCCAGTACTTGGTATAGGGTCAGCAACTTCAATTATGATCAACCTCTCACTTGGGAATTTCCATGTCTCCTGACGGCTGACTATGGACACCAACAGATTGCAGTGGTACCCTGGATGCATATGTGGTTGCCACCGCCACCCTTACTACCCATCCTGCAACGTCATTATTATTACTAAAAATAATCACATGTTCTGATTTTCCTATAAAATTCACGTATATTTGTTTTTTATTATAAAAGACCTGACATGAGATGGTTTCTGTGAATATTAAAGCTTAATATTTGTGATAAAGCGCAAAAAAATTGTTAGTTGGGGCTCATTTCTACGGATCAATAGCCCTCCGTGTGCCGCCATATAGGACCCATGTACACGATATTGGGTGCATGAGCCCTAATACAATTGATGCAATGATTTCATCCCTTGTTTTCTGCATAGTTCTCTATATTAACAAAAACTTTAGCATATATGTCGTTAGCCTCAAAGTATTTGACTTGTTTTTTTGGTGCAGTCTTATCCCTAGCAGTAAACGCGCTTAGATCTGACCTTTTCTGCATATGTGTTGCTCTGCAGAAAGCTCGGCTGCTTTTGAAGTTACTTATTAATCCCATGTACCAATGACTGACTTGTATCAAGCATTTCACCGGCTGCTGATTTCAGAGTAGGGGGTGGGGGCCAAATCTTCATATCTTTATTTCTGTCACATCGGCAGTATGAAGCTGCAAAGTGCAGCAATTTGAAAGTAACCTCTGATCCGAAATGTTTGTATAACCCTTTTTATAGGAATTGTGAAATAAAGGTTTACAGTGATTGTTAAGGATTACATGAACCATCACCGACTTCTGCACAGGGTTAATGTAATAAAAATATTCAAATGTTTAACTAGGGTTTAGGGCGAAGCCAGGAGATCTTTGCACCTTGCATGATTGGGCTAAATTTATAACATGCAATCATACGTGTCTAAATAGTACAATAATAGCCAAGGTGACAGCAATAGGAGTTGTTCGACACTTCAGCAAAAACAGCTATAGGTTGGAAGGGTTTGTCAAGAATTAGAAAAACATGGCTGCTTTCTCCCAGGAACAGCATCACACCTGTCCATGGGTTGTGTTTAGTATTGCAGCTTAGTGTTCTTTCACACTACCGTTACGATCAGTTTACCCGTCTTCCGTTAGAGGATAGAGGATCGATACATTGAACGGAAAGCAACGGTTTCAGTTGCTTTCCGTTTGTCTCCGTTCACTAGGTTTCCGTTTTTTTGAACGGAAACAAAAGTTCTGCAGACTGCACTTTTGTTTCTGTTCAAAAAAACGGAAACCTAGCAAACGGGGACAAACGGAAAGCAACTGATACTAAAGAATTACCATTGAAATCAATGGTAATTCTAACGGAACCGTTGCTTTCCGTTTAATGTATCGATCCTCTCTTCCTCTGACGGAAGACAGGTAAACTGATAATAACGGTAGTGTGAACTTAGCCTTAGCTTCATAGAAGTGAATAGGGCTAAGCTGCAATACAACACACAACCTGTGGACAGGTGTGGCACTGTTCTGGAAGAAAGCAGCCATGTTTTTCTAATCCTGGACAAACCCTTTAATCATTTCATTTCCTCTTGCATGATTCTGCAAAACAGAGCACTGTAATAAGCAGCATTATGGCATCTGCATTACTGTTATAAGATCCGGGCACACCACATTTCTACTGTCCATATAACAGACGCTAAAATACAGCCATATGATGGCCACGTGAAACCATCCCAATGTGTATGGATAGCCATCCTAATATTAAAGCTCTGTTCACACAATATTCAGACTTATATATCTGGAATATACATTTGTGAGCTAAAAAAACATGTGAAACTGAACAGTATAGCCCATACAGAGCATGCACAGTGTTTTAAAGGGGTTGTCCCAACTTGACGACCACCCTAGATGAATCCAGCTGCTAAAACCTCCGGCGATAACAGTAACCACTTCACAGGAAATGTATTAGATACTTGTTGAAAGGGTCCCCTGACAATAAGCAGATTACAAATTGTCCCTCTGTTAAACCCCCAGCCATTAACTGTGATCTGTGGGGAGACACAGCAATGAGTGTTCAAATTTCCTGCAGCGCCACCAAAGGAGAAATTAAGCATTACACAGTATTGAAATCAGTTTACCATGTAATGTACAGATGTGTTGTGTCCTCCAGTGCAAAAGAAGTTCTATATAGCCATTGTCCACTCTAACCAATAGATGAGGAACATGGATCAACTGGGAATTCTCTACCAGCGTTGAGAAATGGGTTTTCTAAAGACGACAACCCTTCCATTCAAATCAGTGGTTTCTCTGTGTAGAACAGGACAGGTCCTCCAGAGCGAGAGACACTCTTTGTAACTGCTCTCCATTTTGGTCAAAAGACGACAATCCTGAACAGAGGGACCCACTGAGAATTTCCTAATTAGGTGAATGGAAATGTGTTCTCTAAACTATAATATTTGGATGTGCTAGATCCTCCAGAGAACCGGAACAGCTGATAAGGGCGGGGTCCGGGTGTCGGACCCCCACGATTCACAGGATAGGTCATTAGTATAAAAAACAGCCGTCAACCTAGTCAACTTCTTTAATATTAGTATTAGAAAATGGGTTTTCCACACCAGGCATCCCCTAGTACAGAATGGTTTTTTTATGCTTATAAAGAAGTGCTTGTACTACTACTACTATTACTACTACTATATAACTGTAGAGCAGCCATGAGAAGGAGTTCCTACAACCTGCTGTGAGGCTCAAAAAGAGTGATACGGGCAACAAACAACTAACAGTCTGAAATGTCAGAGTCAGGGAGCCATATAATGGGATTAGACTAATGAACAATGCATACATTGTCCCTTTTAACCCTTTCAATAAAAAGACAGGTAAGGAAACTCTGTGCAGCACAAACCATTGTTCATCCTTTCAATTGATTCAACTGAAAAGAAAACCCAAACTATTTACCACTGAATGGATTTAGCCGAATTAAAGTAGAATTTAAACGAATTACTAGATTAGAAAGTTTACTCCACCTTAGATTAGACCAACCTCCTATCGGTTACATTATCTTATCTGTTGTTAAGTGCTACGCCATGTAATAACAACGCCATAGACAAACACGTCTTGTGTATTTCTTGTACCAGTCACTCCCCGGGAGCTGTTACATATTCAACGTCTTCTATCAAACTGCTTTATAATTTCATATCTACCCCGTGTGACTAAAACAATTGTATAGATGTGTCAGGATTCTGAATATAGACAGGCGTTTCCCATACGTGTAGGCAGTCATGTACTGACCACATGACCGTCATTTCCTTAGACGAACATTAATGAAGGTCAATAAGTTCTGTTTTTTTAGTAATATTTTATATTCATCTCTAGCTTTTGTTTCTTATGTCTTTATGGCTACTTACAGTAAATGGCGGCCATAGAGGTGTTGATACTTGGGACATATTGCGAAAAATTGCTTCGGTGGCAACAAAGTCAAAATCTAATATTTTTGCCTATATTTGACATAAAGGCAAATATACGGATATCATGGTGGGGACCAAATTGTGGCATCTTTGGGAACTTTAACCATGTGTGGTTGGGAGCCTAAGTATCACCGCAGCTGAGCGGTCTAATTCCTTACGTATTTGCACACAAACAATTCAAGGAAAAATGGTGAATTCATTATCTGTTATTCAAGCTCAAAACTGAATTCCATACGCCCACCTTTGTCAGTTCATTAACATCTTACCTGCCGAGCATGTTGGGAAATAAATGACCGCTAAAAGTATATTTTACTGCGCAGCCACTCATATATGACCAAGCGCATGTCAATCAAGATATGGCATTTTCAAAGGCGTTAAAGGTCATCCTAAAAATGAATTCTACTAGTTCTACTAGCAGGATGAACATCCATTTACATGCATATACTATACTATAGCACCGAGAGATGACGTAATATTGAAAACAGGTTGTCCTTGATATATTTAATAACCATGATAATTACTACTAAGTAATTTTCTAAAGGTTACGTTAGATTAGTAGGTAGTCATCAGGCTCTGTATTCTTGCCAGGGCAACGCTACGATTATTATACTACGATAGAAATGTTTTGTTTTTTTAAGTAAAAATCTCAGAAGAAAAATCTGTACATCTTACATAAATTGTAATTAAATCTTAAATATAGAAGAATTATTAACAGTCCACATTAAATTGCATAATAGGGAATTACATTTATAGAGTCACAAAAATTAGACATTACGATTATGCAACTGGTGATCATCACATTTTAAATACTCCAACTCTATCCAACACAAAATGAGGGTTGTAGTTTAAAAGAAAATAACACAACTTACAGTATACAAGCTTTTCCATACCTCTCAAGCCTTCCTGACAGGTCAGTAGTACAAAACACCTCTGCTGGAGGAGTCACTCTCAGTCACAGGGTTCTCAGCTCATGCATATGTTTATTGGTCAGTAGCAAAGGGCCATTTACATTCCTTGCAAGGTATTTGCTCAGGGCACCTGAAATGAGTTTAGGTAGGAGTGGTCGACTAGGAGAAGGCGTAACTTACATCTCCCAGATGCTGGACAGCTTGAAAGAACCTATACAATGAATCTGCAGCTCACACTGATTCTGTTTTGCTATTTTTGTCATAACAAGAAATCGAGACACCACCATAAAATTTCCTAAAGAATTAGGAATTTAGTATAAATATACCCTTTCATGGCACAATGACCGTCAGCAGGGAAGTGATTGAAGTACAAACAACTTCACCCTAGCACAAGGCGTTGTGCAAACAGCGTTACCAAGCAGATAAGATAAAGCGTTGGCAGCACGGTGATCTGAGATACTGTATGTGCAGCTTTAATATAGACGACTGTTCAACAGAAACAAACCCAGTGGTTGAGTTGTGTGCATGAAGCTCATGGTGCAAAAAGCCTTCCATGAACCCTCACCTGTGCGTCATATTGACAAGTAGGACTTTCAGGTTGAAAAAGTTGAGAAAAATACAACCATACAACCATAACATTTCATTTATAGTACCAAAACAGGCTCTTCTCGAAGGGCAGGAAGGTTAAAAACCTGAGACACAAGCTCTCTGGGTTCTGCAGAAACACCAAGAGGACTTTATAAGAAGGTGGAGTGGAGCTGTTCAGTAGTTCTTGGCCATATATAATATGTCTTCTCCAGGTAGCAGGTTCCTTATAAACTCCTTCCACCTTAATTTAGTTAGCCAGGTAGATCAGTGCAGGCAAACGGTGTATGCTACTAGTAGACAACAAGGTACACAGCCCAAAGGGGTTGCCCAAGATATATATGAAAAATTTAATCTACTCGAACCACTGCCCTCGATGTAATTTCATCATGTCATACCTCATAGCTCAACTTCTAGCGGTGAACTGATAAGCTAAATTCCCACCTATACTTATCAGTCTAACCAAAATAGGTGCCTAACTGCATGTACAGGATGGTGGCTGGTCATATGACTTTACTAGATGTAGCTACTCTCCTTGCCACTGTTTACACAGAACACCATTCCCAAAATCTCACCCAACAACGTATCCCCAAAGGAGCATCGAAATATTTCTTTGTGAAATATGTCATTTTATTTTGTAGACTCTACTAACATGTGGGATATAGATGGGCTATATACTTGTGCTACATACGTATTTATGTATTAAATAGTTTTGAGTATGAATGAAGCTTTGCAGCAAGAGTAGGGATCTGGTATATACATTATTTATAGATATTGTATATATCCAGATTACTACTATTTGCTGGCATGGTTCATCCATAATAAAAGCTATTTAGTACATAACAACGGTGAGATCTATGGACGCACATAGGCAAAGTAAACATCACACCTACACAAGACTAAAAGAAAAAAAAACATAAAGGAGCTACAACTGAAACTCTCGCTGTGAACCTACAATTTGTCAGTTCAGCGGGCAGAGCAGCCAACCAGTGGTAGAAGGGGCTCGAGGTGTGATCTGCCCTATGATTAATAGATGGGAGCCACGCTGAGAGCACAAAAAAATAAACATGGACGACAGCAGGAAAAGCCAGGCAGGTGGGGATTGTTTTTAGTTTACTACTGAGCTTGTCCGTTGTTTGTTCTCATGTGGGAAAGCTGGCTCTGAGGCTAACCATAGACGGAAGTATTTTACACATAAATGCTACATCAATAGCACAAAAACAAATGGGTACAATTAGTCAAACTTCATCAAAATAATTATCAGACATGTTTTTCAATTTGAAACAGTTCCAGGTTATATTTCATTATATTCCTAGAGCTGTTTTTGCGGTGTCACATGAAAAATCAAAATTTTTTGGTCGTTATTTTATTTGGTTTTTCTGATATATTATTTTTATCACTGAATTTAATGGACAAAAAGCTATTTTGGGCCTCAACAACGGAGCGATTTTTCCGTTTTTTGATTGTCGTATTTCAAAAGCCATACATTTTTGTTATTTTTCCATAGACATAGTTGTGTGAGGGCTTGTTTTTTTTTTTCCTGACAAGTTGTATTTTTTATGGCGCCATTTTCGGGTACATCATATAATTTATTGATTACATTTTATTAACTTTTTTGGGGGAGTAATAGAAAAAACCTGACATTTTGGAATTCTTTTTTGCATCCTAAATTTACACCATTTAGGGTATGTTCACACGGCCTATTTACGGACGTAATTCGGGCGTTCTTGCCCCGAATTACGCCCGAAAATAGCGCCTCAATAGCGCTGACAAACATCTGCCCATTGAAAGCAATGGGCAGACGTTTGTCTGTTCACACGAGGCGTATATTTACGCGCCGCTGTCAAATGACGGCGCGTAAATAGACGCCCGCGTCAAAGAAGTGACCTGTCACTTCTTTGGCCGTAATTGGAGCCGTTCTTCATTCACTCCAATGAATAGCAGCGCCAATTACGGCCGTAATTGACGCGGCGTTCAAGCGCCTGCACATGCCGGTACGGCTGAAATTACGGGGATGTTTTCAGGCTGAAACATCCCCGTAATTTCAGCCGTTACGGACCCCCGCCGTGTGAACATACCCTTACTGTGTAGCATAAATAACATAATGACTTCATTCCGCGGGTCATTACGATTACGGCGATACCAAAATTGTATCGTTTTTTATGTTTGCACAATTTTTTTAAAAGTTTTTTTTTTCTTGTCGCCATATTCTTTGGCTATAACTTTTTTATTTTTCTGCCGACGTAGCTGTATGAGGATTTATTTTTTGCGGAACGACTTGTAGTTTTTCCTGGTACCATTTTGAATAAATACAAGATTTTGATCATTTTTTCTTGCATTTTTTTTGAAAGGCAGGATGAACAGAAAACAGCAATTCTGCCACTGGTTTTTATCTTATGTTTTTACAACGTTCACCATACAAATAACATAATCATTTTACAGTTCGGATCATTACGGACGCAGCAATATCAATTATGTGTAGGTTTTCTTACTTTTCTTTTTAGTTTTTTTCATAATAAAGTATTTTTTAAGCGGAAAAAATGTGTTTCCAATTTATTTTACTTTTTGATTATTTCAAACTATTTTTAACTTTTTTTTTAATCCCACTATGGGACCTTTCTTAAAGAGGCTCTGTCACCAGATTTTGCAACCCCTATGTGCTATTGCAGCAGATCGGCGCTGCAATGTAGATAAGAGTAACGTTTTTATTTTTAAAAAACGAGCATTTTTGGCCAAGTTATGACCATTTTTGTATTTATGCAAATGAGGCTTGCAAAAGTACAACTGGGCGTGTTTACAGTAAAAGTACAACTGGGCGTGTATTATATGTGTTACATCTGGGCGTGTTTACTACTTTTACTAGCTGGGCGTTCTGACGAGAAGTATCATCCACTTCTCTTCAGAACGCCCAGCTTCTGGCAGTGCACAGACACAGCGTGTTCTCGAGAGATCACGCTGTGTCGTCACTCACTTCCTGCCCCAGGTCCTGCATCATGTCGGACGAGCGAGGACACATCGGCACCAGAGGCTACAGTTGATTCTGCAGCAGCATCAGCGTTTGCAGGTAAGTAGCTACATCGACTTACCTGCAAACGCCGATGCTGCTGCAGAATCAACTGTAGCCTCTGGTGCCGATGTGTCCTCGCTCGTCCGACACGATGCAGGACCTGGGGCAGGAAGTGAGTGACGACACAGCGTGATCTCTCGAGAACACACTGTGTGTCTGCACTGCCAGAAGCTGGGCGTTCTGAAGAGAAGTGGATGATACTTCTCGTCAGAACGCCCAGCTAGTAAAAGTAGTAAACACCCCCAGATGTAACACACATAATACACGCCCAGTTGGACTTTTGCAAGCTTCATTTGCATAAATACAAAAATGGTCATAACTTGGCCAAAAATGAAATTTAAAAATAAAAACGTTACTCTTATCTACATTGCAGCGCCGATCTGCTGCAATAGCAGATAGGGGTTGCAAAATCTGGTGACAGAGCCTCTTTAAGCGATTGTTTGATCAATTTTATAACAGACTGAAATACTTCTGTATTGCAGTGTATTATGCTGTCAGTGTAAAACTGACAGGCATTCTACACAGTCAAATCACATTATTATGACCACCTCCTACTTTCGACGTCGGCAGCGCATAGCCCATGAAGGAAGTGATGTGTCGTGTGCTGGCTTGGTGGGTATATAAGGTGTGTGATAGGCTGTCTGAACACATATCAGTCGCTATTGCCATGGGTAAAAGGGGTGATTTATCAGAGTTGCAAAAAGGGATGATTATTGGCTTTTGGGCCTAGGCTGGCAGTATTTCTCAAACAGCGCAGTTTGTGAACTGTTCGTGTGCTGCTGTGGTGAAAGTGTATCGTGAGTGGACAAATGGCACTATTGGGAATAACCGATGTGGAAACTGCGAAGCACCACGTGCCATTCATGTGAGAGGTGAACGTCGGCTACAAAGGTGCGTGAGGGCCGAACGACATGCTACAGTGGAGCAGCTCACTGTGAAAATCAAACAGGGGGCTACCAGATGTGTGTTTAAAACAACAGTTCAGCGAACCCTACCGCTTCTTGGGGCTCCAAAGCAGACAGATTATCATTACTCCTATGCTAACAAAAGTGCATCAGAAAAAAATGCTTCAATTTGAACGGCAGTATTGGAATTGGACCACTGATGATTGGCAAAGGGTTTTGCCAATTGGAGTTGCCTTCTCCGATGAGTCACGTTTTCTGTTTAATCGAACAGATGGACGTTGGCATGTCAGGCAAGAAATATCAGGGAACAAACACCCTGCAACCATTGCCGGAAGAACACAAGCTGGTGGCGGCAGCGTTATGGTCTGTGGAATTTTTTCATGCCATTCTCTGCACCCACTAATCCATGTGGAAGGCACTCTGAACTGATTTGGGTATGAATCCATCGTTGCAGACCACGTCCACCCATACATGCTGTTTGTCTTCCCTGGGGAAGATAGTATCTTCCTGTAAGACAATGCGACATGTGACATGGCTAGAAATGTCCGACAGTGGTTGGAAGAGCACGACCAAGACTTCCAAGTACTTCCCTGGCCCCTTAATTTGGCAGACTTGAACCCAATTGAGCATCTGTGGGACCACCTCGATCATCTTGTTCGCTCTACGGATCCTCTCCCATGCACCCTCCAGCAAATGTGGGATGCACTGCAGTCTGCATGGCCCCAGATACCTGAGACAACCTACCAGCACCTTATTGTCTCACTCCCAGCCCGTCTAGCTGCTGTTCGTGCTGCACACGGCGGTTACTCTGGATATTTACTGGTGGTCATAATAATGTGACTCGACTGTGTATAAGTTCATGTCTTTGGCATGAACTTACAGATATAGGCATACACTAATGTCAGACCTGGGGGCCTTCGTCAGGCGTGGGGACGCCCCCTCCCTCTGAAGCCACTTAGTTGCCACCGCCGTGGCTACTGACCGCAGCATCTAAAGGGCTAAATGGCTGAGATCAGAGGCGGAGCACGGCTGTATTTAGACAACCGGGCAGCACTGTGCCATAAGTACTCTTAATGACCGCCGTGACAAGGCGTATGGGCAGTCATTAAGGGGTTAAATACTGCAATGTCTGTAAAACAAGAAATTAGGCAAGTGGGAACTTAAGGTAGTGCCCCCCCAAAAGAAAAATTCAGCAAGATTGATCCATTATCTAATGTGTATCGGGGTCACCCGATCCTACCCCCCCCCCCCTCGACGGCAGATGTTGGGTCGAAGAAGGAATAGGCATGTTGGATATTGCTGAAAACATTTAAAGAATTATGAAAATTCCTTGTACATGTTTTACCGTTTTTACTAATAGTAATTGTTTAATTGGAACTTGTTTGTCAATCTATAGTCTTGAAACATAATTCATCGTGAGACACATTAAATATACTGATACCCATAGATATCTATGTGCCCATATTCTCACAGAAAAAGAATGGTGAATTCCATCCCATTTTTTTACCGTTTGCTTGAGACCTAATTGTTACAATATATCTTTATGTTCATGATTTCAAAAATATTGTATTATTTATTGCACTTAACAAGAAAAGTTTCAAGCTTATGACCAGTTTAAACATCTAGGGCAGCAGGATTTTTAGCATGCGACGCTATTATGTCATGCAAAGCGACGGACACCGTAAAAGAAACCAAGCTGCACCCATTAAAGACAAAGTGTTTAGCCGGGTGCCGTTGGTTTCCGTCATGCCAAATGACGGAGCAGAACAAGTAAGCAGAACATCGGAAAGCCCTGACGCAGATATGAACAGAGCCTGAGTATAGTGTAGAATGCGCAGTATCCACCGTATTATTCAATTTGGAATACAGCACAGATACTGAGCAGGTTGTATCTGCACGGAAAAGTGGCATACATTTTTTAATTGTAAAATAAGTTGCAAAGTGTGGGATTTAAAAAAGCACCTCCTCCTTTCACTGACAATTACAGAAATGTCATAAGTGTTAGAAGAAGTGTCATGAGGGTTGATAACTGGTGCAACTGCATTAATAAATATGCCCCAATGCTTTTTTTGAATGCTGGGGTTAACACCAATTTTTCTCTACTGTTGCATGACGATGAGTTTTCATATAAATTCTCTTTTGTGCTAAAAATTGTAGGAAAATGGCAGCGTGCACAGTACAACTCTCAAATGCTCCTGTTAGCAAATTACGTGATAAAATTGCATTTATCATTTAATAGAATTATCCCTAGACTATGTTAAAATATTAGTTTCATGTTTCGATTCACATTTAATGTTGAAACTATAAGGTACTTTCCCATAATTAAGGAACGGCTTATGGCTTAGTGGTTTAGTACAATAATTGTAGTAATGGTGAAATATAATGACAATATAGACATTTAGAATACCTGTCTCGTTCAAAGGCTATTGTCACCTTTTTCTTCCTGAAATGTAAATATTTTTTGCATACAATTCACTTTTGTAATATATTTTAATAAAAAATGTTGCTCTTTTTCAATTTTGCAGCTTCTATGTATCCACTGTACATAGAAGCTGCAGAACGCCGTTGTCAGCTGCATCTGTCTGTGAGCTAGTTCTGTCGGCTCAGCTGCATTCGCTCCTTTATCCCTCTGACACTTTGATTTTATCAGTATGAGGGTATGTTCACACGGCCTGTTTTTGGAGCCGTTTTTCATGGACTCCATTGAAAAACAGCTCCAATGACGTCCGTAATGGACGGCGCAAAAAACTCGAAAACCGCCTGAAAACAGCTCCGTAATTTCAGACGTAATTTGTTAAGACGTGTGAACATACCCTTAGTCTTTGATGAGGTGTCAAGGAGGAGACAAAACATTTTTATACATAAACGCTTTTTTCATACGTAATACTTTATTTTCATTCGGTAGCTTATAAGTGCTAAATAACTACTTTACTACAACTATCGAGAATCTAAAGCTCGCCAATAGAGTGTCTTTTGGCATACATTTGGTTGGTATATGTCTGGATCCTGCAGCCCCACTTGTTTTAAACATTATCGTGTTTTTTTAATGGCAGTCAATGGCAGACATATGCAACTTTATAGGCAAACAGTTCCCTATGTCTGGGCATACATTCAGCTGGACCTTTTCAAATGGTTCTGCCAAATGTAATCTCTGAACGCAGTGTGAATTTAGGTTAAATGATACATACTAAATACATGATGCTCAGTGGACTGTCTCTAATGTGACCCATTTGTAGGTACATACCATGTTCAGGGTGCCATGGCTGCTGAAGTTCATGACAGGACAGGATTTATCTATATCTAGAAATCAGGTCATTGAATACACACTTCAAAAATCTTATAAAACACAAAAACAAGGAGGGGAATTACCAGTGCCAGAGAAGTGCTAAATAAGCACTTTTTTCATTCTCTACTCCGGGTGTCATAAACCTTCGGCACTCCAGCTGTTGTGAAACTACAATTCCCAGCATGCTCTGACAAACTTTGGCTGGAATAATAAAGCCTTTGGCTCTCAGTGCATGCTGGGAGTTGTAGTTTTACAACAGCTGGAGTGCCGAAGGTTGCTGACCCCTGCTTTACTCAAAGACTTGTAGAGTAGATTTCAGGCACGTGTAGACCTCTCTAGCACATGTTTATATCATATGTTTAATACAGCAAATCATGTTGGATGTCATTATTGAGTATTGAACACTGAGATGGATATCCAGCCTCTGGCACCTCAACGGTCCAGAATAGAGGCTGCATTTTGCCCTGGAACCCTAACTGTCTAAGGAGAGGTGGCTGTGCATGTGTGGTCACTCAAATGGGGGCTACATAAGAAGCAGAGCACTCTCATATAGTCCCAAACTTTTGGTTTTTACCATAAGTGATGTGGCAATATATCACTTTTGGGAAAACCCCTTTAACAATGGCTGAACATAGAGTTAGTTTTGAGTAGCTTAAAATATAATTCTATCTATCTATCTATCTATCTATCTATCTATCTATCTATCTATCTATCTATCTATCTATCTATCTATCTATCTATCTATCTACCATATTTCTAATGTATCATAAAAGAGCTTGGGTGCACAACTGATGCTAGAGTCTAAATGGGCATGGCTGGCATACACCCCATCTAGTTGACAGGTTGCCTTACAAGCAGGGCCGGCCTTAGGGGGGTGCGACCTGTGCCATTACACAGGGCACATCCCTCCAGCAGATGGAAGGGGCGCTGTGCTGGCCCCTGCTTGTGTTTCAGAAGTGCCCCGTGACTCTGCATTTGCCTTTGTGCCTGGACGCTTCTTCTCTCAGTGGCATCACTACTGCTGTAGCAGTCATAGCCGCTGCTAGCGGCAACACCGGGCATTATCCAGTTGCGCCAGAACAAAGGATCCAATATTTTATTTATTTTTATCTTCTCCATCCTATTGTTTTGAACTAAATCTGTCCAAATTTGGGATCCAGGCTGCAACTGTGTCTAACCACCACTCAGTGGAGTGTTTTGTGACTATGCACATTGGTATGTTGTGTTCATAACACAACAAAATCAGATGAGCGTTCTCTGACCACCTTTTTCATCCTAACTCATCGCATTTTATATAGGTTCATGCACTATGTGCGCTATGTTTTTTCTTGTCCACCCACATATTTAATAAATCTGCACTTAACAGTTACATTACTGACACATTAGGACAATGGGAAGGAAACATCTTGTGGAGTTAAAAAAAGAAATCTATTTCCTCAATGCAGCCAGTAAACTCACCATATAACGTGATTTACTGTTAAAGTGATGAATAAAGACGACTGTATGTATTGGGTAACTGAAAATGTTTTGCATAGCAGAAGAGCAGACACAAACCTTATTGCTATGATATGTGATATGAACATATTCTGTATAGATGGAGGATGGGCCCTGAAAATAGGTTTCAGTAATGGACCCAAGGAACCCCAGTGATACAGTGGTTTGAAAACAATACACATTTCCCACTATTTCCCAGTGAAGTTGTATTAAAATGTTATTTTGTTTTAGTGCTGCAGCTTCTACAGTATGTATCCACCATACAGAGTGGTTGATCAACTTAAATGTAATCAGTAATAGGGTTAGATTCTATGTTAGAAGTACACAGGAGCCACTGTCAGCCGAGGCATCAGCCCAGCTCACTGACGGATTCATCTTACAGCGGCGTTATGCAGCTTCTATGTATAATGGATACATAGAAGCTGCGGCGCTAAAACAAAATAACATTTTTAATAAAACTATATTAGTAAAATGTTTATTATGCCCAAATACATACATTACATAAAGAAAATATTATTTTTTTTATAGCCTAAAATAATTTCCCATTTTGTTACTGGTGACTATTGGTCATACCTTTCTCTTATGCACCAGTTTTCACACATATTCCTTAGTTTTTGGTGAGGATTTTCTATATGTTATAATACCCCATTTGGCAGGTAGTGATATTTTCAAGATTATTATTAGTCATGAGGGAAAATTAGTTCAGAAGATGGCAGTTGACCATGTGAAAAGATGAATTGGCTAATTTGGCCATAAAAGTACCGGACCAGATTAATAATTTATTCTTGTCAGTCATTCCCGGATCGTGTGGTAGGAGATGATTCTGTATGAAAGTTTGCAATATATCAAAATGCATTTCAAAATCATTGGCTAACAATTTGCTGAATTTTTCTTTGCTATGTGTCAGCATCCCTACATAAATGGCGCATCGGAGTCAGTGCTAAATATATTTTATCTTAGTGGGGCCTCCGTGTAATCCAGTAAAGATCCAAATATAATAATCCATTTCCAGAACCTTTCCTGTGTGTTGGGAATAAAGTGACAACCATTCTAGGTGCCTCACAATGATGTCAAGAGTAGATGCCTTTTTTTTTCATCCCCCCCCCCCCCCCCCTCCACCAGGGGAAAAGGGGTTTGTAATAGAAATGTAACTAAAGCAATTCTGGGTGCAATTTTTGTTTAACACTAACACGGCCAAACAGAAGCAGCTCCCTGCATGATGGCAATCCTGAAGATAGATGTTAAAATACCTATAGCCTATAAGAAGCAAAGACAGACGTTTTAGGAATGAGCCGCATTTATTTAGACAGTAGTGACAAAGACTTGATTATTACTATAAGCAAAGTAGTTCATACATTAGATGAATTTTCATAGATGTTGATTGAATCCTTCAAATTTCTACCATTAGAAGGGCGTAGCAGACTTTACTTCTCAACGGCTACGTACATTTTTATTGCTCTAAATCATATAAAGTATAAAATGAATCAGCTTTGCATATCATCTTGCAACACCTGTAGTGATGTATTACTATCTTCCATCTACCTCCCCCCTACTGTCTGTAGATTAGCAAGAACAGAGGGAAAAATGGAAGGTAGTGACACATGAATACAGGACCTGACTACACACAGGGTTTGTTAGTAGTCTGTAACCATGGGAACTCATAGGACTACATAGAAGCTGTATATGCAAAATGGTAAGATATTTTTAATGAAGATTATAAACAAAGTTGCTTAATTTTTTATTTTAAATGCATTGGAGCAATAACAAAATCGTTGCAAAAGAGTACATAGCCAAATGTGCTACGGAAACCACATTAGGCTACTGAGCATCAACAGTGCAAAACACACCTGCGTGACAAAATAAAAATCGACCAATCACAGTTATTAACCGCTGACTTATTGTCAAGATGTCTTTTCATTTCAGTGCTGTCTGGAAACAGAAAATGTTGTAGATCATTGCATCTGTTTATATTACACCACTTAGGCTGTATGCACAAATCATGAATCACAATGGGCTCTTTCTATGTACTTGCTCCCTGGACAAACAGAGAATCAGTGCTCTGGAAAGTGCCAGGTGACAAGCGGGACGTCAGTGCTGGGGGTGGGGTACATGAAGTGAGGGTACTGGAAAAACAGGAACATGAATGGGATTTGGAGATATTAAATTGTGAAGTAGAATAACAATAATAACAACAATAATGCTGTAAATGTAACAATCATATTTATATCTAATAAATGTATTTTTCATGGTACACTGATTCAATTCTTAGTACATAGTCCCAGGAATTGGATCTCTGCTTCTCCGAAAACAATGATCACGCTAAACAGCTAAACAGATCTTTCATTAGTTTTATAACAATAAAAGGTTTTTCTAATAAAGACAACCCTATTTGAAATAGAAGCCAGCACGAGGATCAGAAGATCTCTCGGGTCAGGCTTCCCATGACCCCTGGCAATCAGCTAATATCGCGTGGGAAAGTGGGTTGGGCCATACATCTTTCCTGCAGCTGTCTCTGCAGGAAAAATGTGGTATTACATCCCAGCAATTCAAATGCGTGACTGACCATGTAATGCATGGATGGATGGGTCCTCCAGGGTGGAAGCCACTAATACATACTGTTGCACCTCTCCATTTTGGCTCATAGAGTTGGATCCTAATAGGACATATGAAAGGGGTTGTCGTGAGAAACTAATATTGGGTTGGCTGCTATAAGTTAATGTGGCCCAACAAGTTGAGATATCTACAGGTGAAAGAGATCTTCCTATCTTTGGAACTCTACATTTCTCCTTTATTTCTATTTATGAGTCATTGCAAGGAAATTTTCTAACTTGTTGGAAAATCTTGTTCAATAAGCTCTTCTACAGGGTAATATTGATAATATTACCCCACACATTCTCTTTTCCTCAATCCTATTGACATATAAGGCAATCTATAGCCTTATAGCATTACGAAACAGGGTATTTGCAGCATAATATCTATATAAATTGAGTTGCAATCAGGCCATATGACCACAATGCGGCGGCTAATGTGTTGGAGAACTGAACTGCACAAACTAGTAATTATTATTGCCATTAACCTTAGTTCAGCAGGCACGGTGCACAATAAAACAAGATGATTTATTAGGGATCTATTTTAAAAACATTGCACAAGCTAAATGATTAGAAACCAATTTTAGGTTGAGCAAATAAGCAGTTTCAGGGGTGGGGTTCTAGTGTTACAGGTGGTATAGTAGTCAGGAGATTTGTCAGTAGTTATTTACAACATTTAAATCAGCGCTGTCAATATATTCTGGTGTAAATATATTCTCATACTTCCATTTGTTAAAAAAAATTATTAAAAATATAGAACAGATTTGCAAGCAATGAGCTAGATCTAACTGGTGAGCATGCACAGATGTGCTACAGCCAAAGTTTTGTGACTCCTGCAACAGTTATACCAACAGGAAGGCAATAGGGCCCCATAAAACCGACATACGGTGTGCCATTTTGTGCCAAAGTTGCAGTACAGTGAAGGATGAGAGGTGAGCAAAAGTCATTTTGCTATAGAAGTGAATACTATATTGCTCAATATTTGCAATTCACTGTATATTTTAAAGGTATAAAGTATAAAGCTCTGCAACTTGAAAATGCATATTGTGATTTGTGTACATGAAAGGCCTATGGCTTTGATTGCACCTAGGATGTACCGTAACTTCTGTACCAGGGTAGCAGGCATATTAAATTAAAAAGGGTCCCTATAGCGACTTTGCAGGTACCCTTAAGGAGGACCTGTCACTAGGTCATATATGTTGAACTGGTCTACTGATCTAAATAGTGCTGTCTCCCTGATTTCAGCACTGTTTTTCTATTTTTCCTGGACCCCCTAAACCCTCCCCCCCCCCCATTCCAGAGACATGACCCACTGTTGTATTGGCTCCCTCTATGCTAATTTGCTGTCCTTAGCCAACAGGGAGTGAACTACCCTCAAGCTGCCTTGCGTTGATTGGTCAGCATCAGAGGAAGGGAAGCTATCTCCACCCTGTTGGCTAACTAACTACAGCAAATTAGCATAGTGGGAGCCAACACAACAGTGTGCCATATCTCTGGAATGGGTGGTCCAGGAAAAAAAGAAAAACAGCACTGGAATCAGGGAGACAGTGCAATTCAGGTCAGTAAACCAGTTCGACTTATGACTTAGTGACAGGTCCTCTTTAAAAAGGCGAACATCTTTCTGGGATATTAAAGTGCCATGGCCAGCATAATGAATGTAAACATACGGCACCGAGCATAATGGCTATACAGCTGCAGCACTAGTGATAATGAAAGCAATACACAAATATACATGCTCACCACATACTCATGCACACCCCTCCATTCCCGCTTTTGCTACGACTACTTACCCCTGATAACAGACTTAAATCGTCATGTAGTCATAGTCTTACAGAGAAGTGCATTGTTATTGTGTGTGTCTAAGGTACATGTACATGCTGATAAAAGCATAAAAAAACATAGGTTGTAACTGTGCCAACTGTGCAACAGACATTAACATATTCCTGTCCTTTATGAATTCTATAGATTGACATTACACAACGACTAGTATTCTATACCATTTGTGTCATATCATATTACTATGTGCTACCATACAATATCAAGATTATAGATCTAGATATATAGTGTATATGTATATATATATATATATATATATACATGTATATATATACATATATATATATACAGTATATATATATATATATATATATATATATATATATATATATATATATATATATATATATATATTTACAGAGGTGAAACTTGAAGCTCCAGGCCCCAAGGCAAAGCCTGTAACACACACAGTGCCCCCTCCTACTATGTGCCACATAAAACAGGTGTCTTCTTATGTGGCAGAAGGGTCTTTGACCCACTCAGGCACCCGGGCCTGGGTGTGATTGCTTCCTCTGCACCCCCATAGCTACACCCCTGTATATCTAGGCAGTGAAATCTGTGTCCAAGATATATATTCGTTTAGAGAAACACATCACGGGAACTGTTGGCTGGGGATCTGTATTACAGGAAATGAGTATGTATCAGGTGGCTGATCAGCTGACAAATAGTTGCAACACAGGCCCCAAAACGACTTCTCATGACCTCTAAAGTCACTTGTAGAGAACACTGTCATTTGTTGCTGTCAGGAGAGCTGATTGTGCGCTCTTGCATTACATGACTGGTTGGTGGAGCAAAGCTTATATCCAGCAAATCTACATTGTACTTTTCTCTAAATGTTCCAGTTAATTCTAAAAAATGATACAACCATTGAAAACAGAAAATAAGTGGGGTAATAGATTCTGCAGAATTAGGTTTGGGTTTAATAATAAATTGTGACACAAACATTAAACAAAATAAAACTTTACCAAATACCAACAACCACATAGAAAGTTATAAATCTGACCTGAATGTTATTGTTAAGTTACTTGTATATATCAATAGGGCAGGTATTTAGAGGTTAACTAGGGCCATGAACTGTTGGTGATTCACACTTTTCCCAGTAAAAAAAAATATCCCTCCTGCAGTTTGTAACTTTCTCTCTATTGTTAATATTATAGATCCTCAATCATTGCTGAAAACTGTATTATACAGGAGCTATATGGAATCATAAAGATCGCTATAGACGTAATGTTGGCCGAACCCGCCGATTTCAGCAGAACCGGCCAACCATCTAATATGTATGGCAGTATCCCGACTCTCCACCGACGGCAAGATACCAAGGCCAAACATATGTCAAAGTCATGCAGATCTAGCACAATGGAGGGCATTGTGTATGTTTTTACCACATGATGTCATAGATTGCTGCAACCAAATACAACCAAATACACTGCAGAATAAAAACAAGCCAGATCTACAGATCACTGAAACATCAAAGCTTTGTCTGCACATCATGTCCCACTAGTGAAATAACATCTACTACTTTTGTTGCCATATTAGACCCCTTTCACACCATATTTATGGGTTACATAAGAAGGAAATGTTTTAAAACTGAAAAAAAAGTACTTGTGACATATTTATAGCTTTCCATGAACCAGATGTGTACCAAAAGAATGTAATTTTAATATATTTAGGACAGGTAAGTTTCTGTACAATTGTATTGCTATATAATACAATATAGGCTGCCACAATATTCCATATTTAAAAAATTAAAAATAAACCGTAAATGTTATGAAACATTTCTTTATATATATATATTTTTTTTAATTCTGAATTGTATGGGCATAAACATGGTATGATGGAGCCATATTTAAGATACCTGGATATCTGTGGTATGTTATATAGTTGTCCCTAATAGAGTGATATGCACAATATTTATGAATATTTATGTACATCCTTTTTAATCTTGTCCTGCGTCATAAACAACAGATTAGGAAAAAAATGCTTCAAAGGGGCATAGCTAAAATACGATGGTAGCGCCAAATTTATTATTGACTTGCAAAATCTTTGGACACAAAATGTGTACATTGCATGACAGCCATGTTGTTAGTTGTTTTTACTTCAAGGTACTTTTGCAGTAAGGGCTATTTTTAAATGTAAAAGATCATTAAAGTTTTTTTTCGCTTTGGTTTAGTTAGTAGGATCACGGGGTGTGTTTAGGGGAACCGGGAAGCAGGTATTCAATTCCTCTACAGCTCCACCGCAGGGGAAATGCAGAATTACACAGAATTAATTAAAATCAATGGGTGGTCCATGTAATGCACGGACATACTAGATCCATTACAGAGAGAGATGTTCTTTGTTTCCGCTCTGGCTCTTAGATGACGTTCCTGAACAGGGTACCCCACTCTGTTAACTCAGATCTCAGTAAGGCCTTATTCACACGAACAATAAAAACAGCCGTGTGATGGCCGTATTTTTAATGGCGGTCGCACGGCTTCATAAAAATCAATGTATCTCTATTGGGTTATTCACATTACTGTTTTTTTAACGGACCGTGTCAACAGCCCATGAAAGAATAGGACATGTCCTATTTTTGCACTTTTTCACGGTTCCCTTAATAGACTGAAGTTTATGAGGAATCTGTGAAAACGGGTCCCGCAAGGATGCAAATCAGCCTCGAAAAACCGCCGGTTTTCACAGACGATTTGACACACTTTCGTGTGAATAAGGCCTAAGCCAATGAGCATTATCTTTAAACTGGTTGTCCACTTTCTGAAAACTGACGACCTATCCACTGGATAGGTCATCAGTATATGATTGGTGCGTATATGATCCGGACCCCACAACGATCCGCAACTCCGGCTGCCTCTGTGCCCCAGATGTTTGGAACGGGATGCAGTAGTTAGAGCCAGAAGCAGATAGCTCCAACCACTGCATAGCGGCCGGTCGGCAGAACTGCAGCTCTGATCCTATTCACTAGAATAGGAGCAGAGTTGCAATACTGCAGCTTGGCCGCTATTCTTTGACCGGAGCCATCTGCTTATGGCAACATTGCCCGGCGCCCGGAGTGGCGGATCGGTGCGGGGTCCGGGGGTCAGACACGCACCGATCATATACTGATGACCTATCCAGTGGATAGGTCATCAGTTGTCAGAGAGTGGAAACCCCTTTAACTCTTGTCCTATATTGTGTAGGTAATTTATAGCTTTACATGAGCAGCCAGATCTTCAAAAGAGATGTTTGCTGAAGTAACACCCTAGCTAGTCTCAGGCTCACCTCGTAATCTTACATAACCTTTGATCATTGAAGGGATCAATTGAAAGGGTAATTAGTTTTACTCAGAAATCAGACTGAGATAACAAATCTAACTATTTCAATCAATCGATGAATAAGTAGAAACATATAATGTACAAAAGGGAAGAACCAACTTTATTCATTTTTCTAAAGTAAACTGAAAATGCATCAATTGTTAGAGGATAGCATGCAAGCAATTGTTTCCCTACCCACAAAACTTTTTATCATTATCTGGAAATTAACGGTTGTCAATTTTCAGTTTTTTTGGGGGGTGAAAATTGGGGTTACTGACTTATCAAATCTAACCTTCCATTTATGAACAATGTTGATCTATTTGTTTCTATTTGAAGATGTTACTACACTGTTCATAGCAAGATTTTTGGTGATAGTGCATAGTAACATTGAAGAATATGAGAGGTTAGTGCATGACTGACCATCAAAATATAGTCTGCAGCTTGCTGATGGGTCTTCTGTAGTTCGGCATATACAGTAGGAGATTTTCCCACTACATATGCTAAACATGCACCAGAGGCAAGGTGTGGACAGAGCCGTATATTGATTTCTATGGAAATATGGTCTTGAAGGTGCTTGTGCCATACACATTAGAAAGCTTTCGTCTAAATAGCTATAGCTCCCGATCCCTCCATGCACATGCATTCTCAGCTTTGCAAACCGTGCATATATTCTGAATGGGGAGAGGGAAGTAAGCCCTGACAGAAACCTCTGGCGGTAGTCAGGGTCCAACTGACCCACCAGAAAACCAGAGGATCGTCTGGTGGGCCTACCCTCTGACAAAATAATGGGCCTTAAAGGTCCAGCAGAACACAATCCCATTTGAAGCCAATCCCTTTCCACTAGGGTCTATTTCTTAAGGCCTGTTCACATCACCCTTGCCCTTCCGTTGAGGGGTTCTATCGGAGGTTTCCGTCACATCGGAAAGGCAAACGGAAACCTAAGCTTCAGTTTCCCTCACCATTGATATCAATCGTGACGGAAACGTTGCTAAAGGTTTCCGTTTGTCACAGGGTTCTGTTGTTTAGATGGAATAAATAGCGCAGTCGACAAATGGAAACCTTTGATATCAATGGTGAGGGAAATGGAAGCTTAGGTTTCCGTTTGGCTTTCCGTTGAGGGGTTAACCCAATGGAAACCTCCGACGGAACCCCTCAACGGAAGGGCAACGGTGATGTGAACACAGCCCAAAGGGATGAATCACAAATTACCTATTAGAACTTATTGATTATATATTACAGTGATAAAAACAAGAACTATGATGAACATAGTGGACATGTACAAGTTCTATATAGATGGCGATGGGCCCTCAGAATCATCTCCTCTGCTTATCTTCCCTTAGAACAAGAGGGCAGGAATGTTAAAATCCATCTACCCGATTCTTCTCTGCTACGACAGGAGATGTCGGGAGGCCCCCATACACATTAGATTGTCGGACAATCCTGCCGAAATTGGCAGGTTCAGCCAACATTAATCTAATGTATATGGCCACCTTAAAGGGGTTGTCCACATTCTGAAAACTGATGACCTATCTACTGGATAGGCCATCAGTATATGAATGGTGCGTGTCCGACATCCGGCCCCCACATCGATCCGCAACTCCAGCTGCCTCCGTGCACCAGATGTTTAGAACGGGATGCAGTAGTTGGAGCCAGAAGCAGATGGCTCCGACCACTGCATAGCGGCCGTTTGTCAAAACTTGAATAGGAGCAGAGCTGCAATACTGCAGATCGGCTGCTATTCTTTGACGGGAGCTATCTGCTTCCAGCAAAATAGTCCGACGGCCCGTAGGCAGCCAGAGTGCCAGATCGGTGCGGGGTCCGGGTGTCGGACATGTACCGATCATATACTGATGACCTATCCGGTGAATAAGTTATCAGTTTTCAGAAAGTGGAAAACCCCTATAAGTCAGCCGCATACTCCATAGTTGCTTTCAGTATTTAATTGAGGATATAATACAAAGTTGGTGTGATTCAAATGCTAGCAATTTGCAACCCTATTTTACGTTAATGTAAACCCAATAAAAATTATACAAATATTTTTTAGTATAGTATTCAACTGCTGTTTATATTTACTATTACATATATATTGCTCTTTATATTGCTGTTTATATGTTATTCTAATATTTTATGGCAAATACCTTCACGTTACCTTACCAATTTCATATAGATGCATGGAAATATTTGGTAATATTTGGAAATACTTGGTATTTTACAATAAATTACCCATGTAATGAGACCCCTCATTACAAATGCTACCTATACCTATATGTTTTAGATGTTGCAGTTTTGTATTAGTGAATATTTAGTGGTTTGGAGATAAGCAGACGTTAAATATTAAGTATTACTGATAGGCAGTATGAGTTTTTTTAATATTACTTCCTGGATTTTTTGACCTTCACATTGAACAGGAACATTCCAACAGTTAAAGAAGGTTTTTCTGATACTAACAGTACATTAGGGAGTTAGTAATATTGCAATTTCCTAAAAAATTATTAAGGGGTACCCCAGTATGTTGTTTCATTTAAAGATAGTATTCTAATAGCTATGGGTGGCTTTAATGCATTATTCTTTCCTGATCTTGAAAACATTACCTTTCCTTTCCTGCCATATAATCTGTGCCAAGCACCGCCGGTGCCAATGCAAAGAACATCCTTTAAAGCGGTTCTCCAACCTTAGCAAGTGAGAGCATGTTGCTAGGATATGCCATGACGTGCTGATCAGTGGGGATCTGACTGCAGGAACTAATCATGAGAGTAAAGGGGCTGAGGTGCAGCATGGCAGAGCATAGTGGCCCTTTCATGCTAGCAATTGGTGGGGGTCTCAGAGGTTGTACTCCCACTGATCAGCAAGTAGTGTTATACCCTAGCGATATACTATCACTTGCTAAATTTGATAATACACATTCGATAAAAGTCAACCGAACGTGCCGAATTCTGTTGGATCGGTCACCTATCTAATGTGTATGGGGGTCTCCTGAATCACCCCTAATGGCAGATGCCTTTGTTTCTAGAGGTGTCTGGAAGCGGATTATGCCCCTCTTCCTTTGGAAAAAAAGACTCGTTCTCGAGTATGCCAAGTGTATGGCCAGCTTAAAGGAGTTGTCCAGGCTGGGGGCAATATTTTATACTCATGACCCATCCACAGGATATGTCATCAGTATATGATCAGTGGGGGTCCAACAACCAGACCCTGCACTGATCAGCTGTTCCGACTGCCTCCAGGCACCGGAAGATATGCAGGGTCGGTGTCGGAAGCTGATGGCTTCAGTCACAGTATAGCGGCTGTGCTGGGTCACTGCAGCTCTGCTCCTATTCAATTGTACAGGAGCAAAGATGCAGTACTGCAGCACGGTCGCTATACAGTGGTCGGAGCCATCTGCTTCCGACACTGACCCTGCATAGCTTCCGGCGCCCAGAGGCAGCCGGAACAACTATCCTGTGGGTAGGTCATCAGTATAAAAAAAAAACAGCCCCCAGCCTGGACAACCCCTTTAAAAGTGGAAAACCACTTTTAAAGGTGATCTGATCCCTTACAGCTTTTTTTACTTTTTATAAATGGAAAAGGCCAACTTGCTAATGATTATATCACTTAGGCTCTGTTCACATCTGTGTTGGGGTCCCTTTCTGACATTCCGTCAGAGGTTTCTGTCAGAACGGGACCCTGAGCAGACACAAACTGACACCGACGGAAACCAGAGGTTTCCTTTTCCATTACCATTGATTTGAATGGTGACGGAGCCGGTGCCCGTGGTTTCCGTCTGTCTCTTTTGTGGACCATATCCGTCGTTTTGCCGGAGGCATTAGCGTAGTCGATTAAGCTTAGCGAAGAGACAAACGGAAACCACGGGCACCGGCTCAGTCACCATTGAAATCAATGGTGATGGAAACGGAAATCTCTGGTTTCCGTCAGTGTCAGTTTGTGTCTGCTCAGGGTCCCATTCTGAAAAAGAAACCTTCGACGGAACGTCAGAACGGGACCCCAACGCAGATGTGAACAGAGCCTTACAGTAGCTTTTATATAATAATGTACAATAATCTCAACATTTTTACAAGATAATCCACATAGGTTTTGTATAGTAAAATGAACATACACTTAAAACAGGACACATAAATCCCCTTTATTCTAAATGCTTACACTCATATCCAAAAAGAGGAGATCACACTAAATTTAAAGTTTCTTCCAATAATAACAGTAGAAAAAAAAGCCCCCTCATTTTTAGCACATGTCTGAATCAACTTCCTTCTTTTTAGATTTGCTTCTATATGGAAACAAGCAGTTTCATACATCTTCCTCTTTGGAGTAAACTCTAGTCTCCCATATCTAAGAAGCAAAGATTGAGCAAAATACTGTAATTGTATATATGCCCCACTACTACGGTGTGATATTAGCTGGCCATACATAGCCCAGCTTACTCAGGCCTAGAAATGGGGGGATATTGAGAGTTCAACAACAGTGACAAGGGAAATTCTTCACCATTAAGGGAACAATGTGCTTATGACCTATATTGCCATTAGCTGTCAGCTCTCCTGATATGTCTGTTTTAGTAAATACCTCCATTACTCATAAAATAACAATGCTTGAGCATCTTTACTTAGACCACTTTATTCTTCTGTTCCTCTATTATTCCTCCTGGAAATCTATGAATAAATTGAAAACTGGGCATGACCATTCCCCTTGTCAAAGAGGCGTGTACCTACACTTTCTAACACTGACCAACTAGTCCTGACATTGCCATATTGTGTAGAGACCACCCTATTGACAAAGGGAATGGTAACAATCAGTTGTCAATTTATTAAAACATTTCCAGGAGGAATAACAAAGGAACAGCAGAAAACATTACATTTTAATGAAAAGATACAAGTATTTACTAAAGAAAAAAATATGTCAGGAGAGCCGACAGGTCCTCTTTATTAGATAAATATATAATACAGCAAGGATAGTAAAAGTAAAATATATAATACAAAAATATATTACGCATTTTTTGGAATCAAAACATTTTTGGGGACAAAATGAACATGGTCACATGCGTCAGCAACATATCAAAGTATTTGTTATTAAAGTCAGTTGTAAAGTGAATGTAGTCTATGGTGTAAACAATAAATGTCAAATGATAGACGTACCTCTCATTGTACATTGACCCCACAGCTGCTCAGTTTGTGTGTGTGTGTGTGTGTGTGTGTGTGTGTGTGTGTGTGTGTGTGTGTGTGTGTATGTATCTGTGTGTGTGTGTGTATGTGTATGTGTGTGTGTGCATGTGTGTGTGTATGTATGCTTATTTCCTGGTTTATAGAGCACTCGTCAGGAATGGATACAGGTATTGAAAACAATGGCGGAGGGAGTGAAAACAGTGGGGAGGGCAGTTATAGTGGCTTATGTTTGGGAATATATACATGCTCTTGGCTACAATTGCTGTAAGTGCATTTTCCCCAATGGGAGGCAAAAGTTCATATTTCAGACTGACATCTCGCGAGATGACAGACTGCATTACAATGCATCCACAAAGATCAAAAACACACAAGGAGCTGTCTCTCAACTAAAACGAAAAATGTATTGCCTTCTATGATTAAACAAACAATGGTTATAATAAAGTATGTTATATTTTCCTATAAATAAAAACAAATACTTGAATATTACAGTCCACATTTAGCCCTTTAGTCCTTTTAATAACAGTTTAGATTCAAGCTACTTACACTACACTGTAGTCCATGCCTTCTGATGAGATAATTCTTCATTACAGTCATGTATGCGAGATATTGAGCTCCATTCCTCTGGGTACAACCACCATATAACACGCAAAAAATCTCCCACCTTCACTCCAGAGCCCCACCAAAATGTCTTCAAATCCCAAATGACTCTTTTTTTATTCCAGGTGACAAGATAAGATCAGGGGGTTGTATCATAACCCTATAGACAAGGACTGTACTAAACATACCTGTGTCTGCCCCGTGCTCAGGTCTTCATTTATATTGTTCTCATGCAAATAAGAGGACAATGTGTTTGCAGTTGGAGAAAGGGGAAGCTGTCAGGACTCTTTGCATTGTTTCCAAAAAAAGGAATTGTTGTATTGAAACTAGCCCTGGGGCCAATAGGGCAAATATGTTTTGTACATGGCCTTGAAAATAAGATTTTACTCAGTGGGAGATACAGACAAAAAAGTATCAAGCCGGCTGCTTTCACAACAGGACATCTTTAACCCTTCACAGCTACAGTTTTTACAATTACAGGAATGCAGGAAAAAGTCAGCAAATAACTTTGACTGACTATTTGACTGCGATGAGTCCCAGAACTTCCGAAGTTAGGCAGGCTGTTTATATTAACATATTTTTCCACCAGTTTGATAATATTCAACCATATTCATGTAGGATTGTCACATAATAAAGATTAATTTGACAATGAATATGTGATTGTATCTGATTAAGATCAAGATGGAAAATCTGGTTGACTCATTTTGGCATCATCATACAACACAAGCGTTGTGGTCTTTCAGCCCTGTTATTCAATATGCCTAGATATTGGTCACAAGTGCCTCAAATATCTAGTCTAAAGATATTTTTGGCGTGATTTTTCAAATCTCAAATCAAATCTTCATAGAATTCTAGTGAGTAATCCAAGATTAAAGAGGCTCTGTCACCAGATTTTGCAACCCCTATCTGCTATTGCAGCAGATCGGCGCTGCAATGTAGATAAGAGTAACGTTTTTGTTTTTTTTTAAAACGAGCATTTTTGGCCAACTTATGACCATTTTTATATTTATGTAAATGAGGCTTTCTAAAGTACAACTGGGCGTGTTTAAAGTTAAAGTACAACTGGGCGTGTATTATGTGCGTACATCTGGGCGTTTTTACTTCTTTTACTAGCTGGGCGTTCTGACGAGAAGTATCATCCACTTCTCTTCAGAACGCCCAGCTTCTGGCAGTGCAGACACACAGCGTGTTCTCGAGAGATCACGCTCTGACGTCACTCACTTCCTGCCCCAGGTCCTGCATCATGTCGGACGAGCGAGGACACATCGGCACCAGAGGCTACAGTTGATTCTGCAGCAGCATCAGCGTTTGCAGGTAAGTAGCTACATGCTGATGCAGTAGCCGATGCTGCTGCAGAATCAACTGTAGCCTCTGGTGCCGATGTGTCCTCGCTCGTCCGACACGATGCAGGACCTGGGGCAGGAAGTGAGTGACGACAGCGTGATCTCTCGAGAACACGCTGTGTCTGCACTGCCAGAAGCTGGGCGTTCTGAAGAGAAGTGGATGATACTTCTCGTCAGAACGCCCAGCTAGTAAAAGTAGTAAACACGCCCAGATGTACGCACATAATACACGCCCAGTTGGACTTTTACTTTAAACACGCCCAGTTGTACTTTAGAAAGCCTCATTTACATAAATATAAAAATGGTCATAACTTGGCCAAAAATGCTCGTTTTAAAAAAAACAAAAACGTTACTGTTATCTACATTGCAGTGCCGATCTGCTGCAATAGCAGATAGGGGTTGCAAAATCTGGTGACAGAGCCTCTTTAAGTGGCCATACACATTAGACTAACGTCGGCCAAATTTGCCGATTTCAGCGGGATCGGCAAACCATCTAATGTGTATTAGATGTTCAGCCTCCATTCGTTTGACATATGTAGACGGAAAAAAGGATAAGGCATGTTGAATTTCAGAGGGGTCTGGCAGCAGCTTATTCTCCTCTCCCCATTAAGAACACATGCACACTCGGCCAAATCGAACATGCTTGTGAATGGGGAAGTCGGGAGGAATAGTTGTCGGCTAAAAGGTGTATGGCCGCCTTTATGTATGACGTTTTAATAATATTTTTAATCACGGGGGACTACAATGGGCAGGACATGACCCAACATGGCTATTAGTTGAGTAGCCTTATCTTCAAGCTTGACTGGTACTTGTCACACAATGGATAAACAAGCTCCTATATACAAAACATGTTTAACAGCATGATTGCTATTGACCCAGTTAATTGATATTGTATTGTTATTTCCAGTCCTGGGCCAAGATCATAGAGCATGTGACCAGCAATAAGTTAGGCACACAAAACTAATTCTCAGCACCTTTGGCATGTCTAATAATATAATAAATGTATAATAATCCATTTAGTGTAATATAATGTAAAATTATGATTGCATCTTGGTTAGTTGAATACGTATACTAGCATGTGAAATATATCGAGCGCTTGTAAAAGGCAATCGGCGGAGTCACTGAAGCAATTCTTTCACTATGCAGTTACACAAACAAGGAAAGTGAAGATAAGATCTGAAAACTGTATGCCTGGAAACCTACATAGTAAACAATCAGCAGAGCTGGAACAAAAAGATGAATGTGTTTAGAGATTTGAGAAGTTGGGACTAAATAATATCTATGTGTATATCTATCCTGTAGGTGACCAAACATTGTCCTATACTGCAGGATCTGAGATTTGGGCTATTTATGAGAAGCCATAGGAGACCTACGGAGGGGCTAGATGTCTCGATAGCTATCAGACAACGGCAGATTTCTTCTTGGCTCCTTTAAAGTGGTCTTATGTATGGATACTGTAATCCTACTTAAAGAGGCTCTGTCACTAGTTTAGTAATGCCCAATCTGCTAGCTAATCTAATAGGTGCTGCCTCACTGATAATCCTAGTGAAAATTGTGTCCCAAAACGTTTATTATTTTGAAAGTTATGAGCTTTTTTCTAAATATGCAAATGAGCATATACTTGACAAATGGGTGTCAACAGCAGCAGTTCTCCTGAGGTGCAGCTACCTCACAGCCTCTGACGCTGTCCTATCAGCATGAAGCTGCTTCACACAGTGTGAGAGACTGAGGCTGGAGGGAAGGGGGATCACTTCAAATAGCCATATCTCCAGCTGTGGACCACCTAGAACAGTGTTTCTGGTGTCATATGAAAGATGAGATTCTAATCTTTCATATGACAAATTAGCATAGTTAGAAAACTACTCACAAATTTGGAAATAATAAAAGTTTTTGAAACACCCCTCACACTGTAGTTATCAGCAGCAAAGCACCTGTTAGATTAGTTAGGAGATAGGGAATTAATAAACTGGTGACAGATACACTTTAATAAGAGCACAAGTCTGGCCCAGTTAGATGACCTAATCCAGGCATTGGTCAAGAACCAGGCTGTGTATCAGGTAGATAAAGCACTCATTGAAAATCATTAAAGAGGATCTGTCATTAGTTTATTCATTCCCTATCTAATCTAATAGGGCAAAGTTGTGTGCATTTTTCTAATTATTTAAATTTCGCTATACTTGCTTAATAGGAGGTGACTCTTTTCACTCTGGGCAGTGTAATGTTTTCTGTATGACGCTGTCCAATCGGCATACAGCTTCTTTCTCTTCCCTGCCCAGCAACACAACGTGATCATATAGTATACAGCTTCCATTCCCGACTTTGTTTTCAAGTGGTGATATCTCCAGCTGGAACTCCTAGTGCCATATGAAAGATTAGAATCTCATCTTTCATATGACGCCAGAACCGTTGTTCTAGGTGATCCACAGTCGGAGATATGACTGTTTTAAGTGATCCCCCTTCCCGCCAGCCGCAGTCTCTCACACTGTGTGAAGCAGCTTCATTCTGATTGGACAGTGTCAGAGGCTGTGAGGTAGCTCCACCTCTGGAGAATCGCTGCTGTTACCTCCCACTTGTCTAATAAAGACTCTGTTACATATTTAGAAAAAAGCTCATAACTTTTCAAGTAATAAACATTTTGGGACACAATTTTCACTAGCATTATCATTGTGACAGCGCCTTGATGCACATGGGGATTTTCTATCATGTTGGAAAGCTGCGTGATATTTAACCAATATTGTGCAATTAGACCAGTGTAGGGGATCTCATAACAATGTACTTACTGGACAAAAGGAAAATGCAGTTTGTAGATGACAACTAATAAACGCCATTGAGCTATAAATGTGGTCCTCTTGTAAATCTAGAAAGATAGGAGACAGGACTAAAGCTAGCTCTAAACATTAGATTAACCCCTTGGCGCCACAGTAATTTTTCGTTTTTGTTTCGTTTCCATCAATGGAGTGCTGTGAAGGCACTATTTAAATTTTATTTTCTATTGCCACTATTTAAGTACTAAATAATGTACTGGGAAACTGAAAAAAAATCTTTGTGGGGTAGAATTGGAAAAAACTGTGATTCCTCCATTGTTTTTTTGGGTTTCGTTTTTACGTCTTTCATTGTGCGGTAAAAACAACAACTTAACTTTATTCTGCTGATCAATACAATTGCGGTGATACCTTATATATATATAGGTTTTTTAATGTTTTACCACTTTTACAAAGAAAAAATTATTTAAAAAAAAATGTTTTGCGTCGACACATTCTGAAAGCAATAACTTTTTTTATTTTACCATCATTTGAGTGGTGTGAGGGCTTATTTATCAGTTTTTTTATCAGTTTTTATAATTTAAAAAATGTTAGCGCTAAGATGACCAAAAAACTGATTCTGGCGTTATAAATTTTTTTTTACGCTGATTACCGTGCGGGTTAAATAATGTTATATTGTAATAGTTCGGACTATACATGGCAAAACCAATTTTGTTTATTTTTTACATTACTATAGAGAAAAAATGGGGAAAGTTTATTTTTTTAACTTTTATTTTTTTTTAATTTGAACCAGCGATTGTGAGATCGCTGGTACAATACACTACAATACTAATGTCTTGCAGTTAATTGTAATCCTTACAGGCTCCTGTTAAAGGGGTTGGCCTCTCCTCAGGAAGTGAAGTGAATTGGAGAAAAGGTCGCCAATAAATCACTGTGAATCGCCACTAAATGTGTGTTGGCGATTCACAGTGAGCACGTAGAAATAAAGGGGAAGCAATGCTCGTACGATGGGCTGTCGGAGGGGGCCCCCCTCTTTCTATTCGCGATGGATCGCAGCATGTCAGTGGTTAAACGGCCAGAATCAAAGTTTGATCTCTTCCTGGCCATTAGTGCGAGGCGTCAGCTGTAATACACAGCTGACACCCGCAGCGTATGGAGCGGGCTCAGTACGTGAGCCCGCTCCATACTTCAACCCCCACATCAGGACGTACAGTGTCGTCCTGGTGATTCAAGGAGTTAAAGATCACCAAAGCCACCGATCGGTCGTGAATCTAATGTGGTTAAGTATAGTCTGAACTATGGCATAAATTACCAAATCAGATGCTGATCCTATTATTTGATCTTTGGGCCATCAGCAATATTAGTGTGGGTCTGTTTATTCTGCAAGATAGAGTTTATACATGTATACTATATGTCAGCAGTAGCGTAACTATAGGGGTCGCAGCGGTCACAATTGCGACTGTGACCCAAAGCCAGGGGGGACCGCGGCCCCTCGCACCTCATCATTGCAAAGTTACTACAGTAACTGGGGCCTATGTAATAAACTACACGGGCCCCGTTACTATAGTAACTGACAGTACTTACCCACCTCCTTCCGGAGCGCAGCGGCGGTCCTGACGTATCAGCGCTGTGCGCAGCACATGACATCACAATGCTATGTGCTGCACACAACATCCCGAGGCTGGATGGAGTCAGGACCTCTGCTGTGGCCGAAGTCGAGGGCAAGTTTAATACCATTGGCTGCTGGAGCGGATAGGTCGGGGTCCAATTCCCAGGACCCCCGTCAATCAGCTATTTTGAAGGGGGTGCAGCGCTTGTGTCAGCAATTCACAGTGTGAGCAAGTAAGGGAATTAAAGGGGAAGTAGCGCTCGTACGAGCACTGCACACCCTTCAAAACAGCTGGTTGTCGGGGGTCCTGGGAGTCGAACCCCGACCCATCTGAAGATAGGCCATCAATGTTTAGGGACTGGACAACCCCTTTTAAGCCTACCATGTGGTAGGCTTAGATACAGGGTCCAAAAAACAGTATCACACATGCACATGGGCCCTGTATCTAATCCTACCATATGTGTTAGGCTGTGTTTACATTAGCTTTGCCCTTCCGTTGAGGGGTTCCATAGGAGGTTTCAATCTTGTAACCCCTCAACAGAACGGCAAACTGAAATCTCAGCTTCCGTTTCCCTCACCATTGATCTCCATGGTGACGGAAACGTTGCTAAATGTTTCCGTTTTGCACCGTTGTGACAGGATACCGTTGTCCTTGACGTAACCATTAGTGAAGTCGACTGCGCTATTGATTCCGTCAAAACAACGGAACCCTGTCACAACGGTGACAAACGGAAACCTTTAGCAACACTTCCGTCACCATGGAGATCAATGGTGAGGGAAACGGAAGCTGAGGTTTCAGTTTGCCGTTCCGTTGAGGGGTTACCCGATTGAAACCTCCTATGGAAGGGCAGCGGTGATGTGAACAGGCCCTTACTTTTTTTTTTGCGTTGGTGTTTTTATAATGGTGCGGTCGTTGGACTACGTTGGATTCGAGGACTACTTCGATGACAGCCTTTTTTTCTTGTCAATAAAATGGTTAATGAGGGCTGTGTGGGGGGGGGGGGGGGGTTTATTTCAATAAACCTGTTTTTCTATGTCTTTGTATTTTTTTTAAACTTTATTACTACCTCCTTATTAATAGCTGCTGGCTGATTGACAGCATCCATTACTAAGGCGGGGCTTAGTGTTAGCCGATGCAGAGGCTAACACTAACCCCCATTATTACCCTGGTACACACTGCCACCAGGGGTGCCGGGAAGAGCTGGGTATGATCCAGTACCCGACCATCTGTTGTGATGATCGGGCACTGGGGCGGCCGCAGGCTGGTGTTATTAGGCTGGGAAAGGCTAAACATGGTGGCCCTTCCCACCCTGGTAATGCTAGACTGCTGCTGCTGTGGTGTATCTGGCTGGTTATCAAAAATGGGGGGGACCCCACATCATTTAAATAAAAAATAAAAATAAATAAATAAATAATTGAAAAGAACGATGTGGGGTTGTAACCAGCCAGATAAAACACAGCAGCAGCATGCTAGCATTACAAGGGTGGGAAGGGCCACTGTTTTTGTGCTTTCCCAGCCTAATATTACCAGCCTGCGGCCGCGCTACTGGCCCTCCATCTCTACAGATGGTTGGGTGCTGGATCATACCCAGCTCTTCCCAGTACCCCTGGTGGCGGGGGTTACCATGGTAATAATGGGCATTAGTGATAGCCTCTGCCCTGGCTAACACTAAGCCCCACCTTAGTAATGGACATTGTCAATCAGACAGCAGCTATTAATAAGGTGGTAGTAATAAAGTTCAGAAAAATACAGACATAGAAAAAATATTTAATTGAAATAAAAATCCCACACACAACCCTCATTAACCATTTTATTGAGAATAAAAAAAAAAACCTTATCGAAGTAGTCCTCAAATCCGAAGTAGTCCATCATCCAAACTTGTAAAAAAAAACACAAACACACAAAAATAATTAGTAACGCATAAAAAAAGCAAAACAATTATTATTCTTACCTTTCCTGGGTCCAGCGCTGGAGCCGCAATGTCAGCGAGCTGGGCCCTATATCTAATCCTATCACGTGTGATACTGTCTTCTGAGCCACTGTATGTAATCCTATCCATAGCTATAGGGTTGTAGTGCTATAGATATGCTGTCTCCTATATACACATACACATACACGCACACACATTTTTTGGGGGGGTATATGTATTGGGGCTATTTTTCCTGGCGTTTAAAGACCTTGCACCTGGCTGCTAGTGCTGCATCGTTGAGTCACTTAGGAGACCCAGCGATGCAGCTGAAAGCCATGAGAAGTTTGTGGGGGCCCAAGAAGAACCTTTGCATCGGGGCCCATGAGCCTTTAGCTATGCCCCCGCTGTAGAAGCCGTAGTGGCTGCTAAGGGGCCCGCGGCATGAGGGGGCCCCCACCACACGGGCCCCCACCATGGCCGGAGGCTTCTCTAGCAGCCGCTATGGCTGCTACAGTGCGACGCCACTTAACACTACGGCAGAGCAGGGAGGTATCTCCCCACTCTGCCATTAAACAAAAGACATGTATCCCCTATCCACAGGATAGGGGATACATGTGTGATCGCTGGCATTGATAAGGACGACGGGGGACCAAAAGTCCCCTGAAGTTCTCCATCACAAACCTCGGACTTCCGGGGTCTGTGTCGGCAGCTCCGTAGAAATGAATGGAGCGCCGGTTGCGCTTGTGCGTATGCATGACCAGCGCTCCTTTCATTTTTATTGAGCTGCGCAGACTCCAGAAGGTCAGGTTAGTCATGGAGAACTTCGGGGGACTTTCGGTCCCCCGTTCTCCCTATCAATGCCAGAGATCACACATGCATCCCCTATCCTCTGGATAGGGGATACATGTCTTTTGTAGGACACACTATAGGTCAGATTTTTTTTGGGGGTTGGGGCTGCATGGCGTTACCTACAGGGGGGGCTGTATAGCATTAACTACAGGGGGGCTGTATAGCGTTACCTACAGGGGGGCTGTATGGAGTTACCTACAGGGGGGCTGTATGGCGTTACCTACAGGGGGGGCTGTATAGCATTACCTACAGGGGGGCTGTATAGCGTTACCTACAGGGGGCTGTATGGCGTTACCTACAGGGGGGCTGTATGGCATTACCTACAGGGGGGCTGTATGGCGTTACCTACAGGGGGCTGTATAGCGTTACCTACAGGGGGGCTGTATAGCGTTACCTACAGGGGGGGCTGTATGGCGTTACCTACAGGGGGCTGTATGGCGTTACCTACAGGGGGGGCTGTATGGCATTACCTACAGGGGGGCTGTATGGCGTTCTCTACAGTGGGGGCTGTATGGCGTTATCTACAGACGGGGCTGTATGGCGTTATCTACAGAGGGGGCTTTATGGCGTTATCTATAGGGGGATGTATGGCGCTATCTACAGGGGGATGTATGGCGCTATCTACAAAGGGGGCTGTATGGCGTTACCTACAGGGGGGGCTGTATGGCGTTACCTACAGGGGGCTGTATAGCGTTACCTACAGGGGGGGCTGTATGGCGTTACCTACAGGGGGGGGCTGTATGGCGTTACCTACAAGGGGGGCTGTATGGCGTTACCTACAGGGGGGCTGTTTGGCATTACCTACAGTGGGGGCTGTATGGCGTTATCTACAGAGGGGGCTGTATGGCGTTATCTACAGAGGGGGCTGTATGGCGTTATCTACAGAGGGGGCCGTATGGCGTTATCTACAGGGGGGCCGTATGGCGTTATCTACAGAGGGGGCTGTATGGCGTTATCTACAGAGGGGGCTGTATGGCGTTATCTACAGAGGGGGCCGTATGGCGTTATCTACAGGGGGCCGTATGGCGTTATCTACAGAGGGGGCTGTATGCCGTTATCTACAGAGGGGGCTATATGGCGTTATCTACAGGGGGGGCTGTATGGCGTTATCTACAGGGGGCTGTATAGCGTTACCTACAGGGGGGGCTGTATGGCGTTACCTAAAGGGGGGCTGTATGGCGTTACCTACAGGGGGGCTGTATGGCGTTACCTACAGGGGGGGCTGTTTGGCATTACCTACAGGGGGGGCTGTTTGGTGTTATCTACAGGGGGGGCTGTATGGCGTTATCTACAGGGGGCTGTATTGCGTTATCTACAGGGGGGGCTGTATGGCTTTATCTACAGAGGGGGCTGTATGGCGTTATCTACAGAGGGGGCTGTATGGCGTTATCTACAGAGGGGGCCGTATGGCGTTATCTACAGGGGGGCCGTATGGCGTTATCTACAGAGGGGGCTGTATGGCGTTATCTACAGAGGGGGCTGTATGGCGTTATCTACAGAGGGGGCTGTATGGCGTTATCTACAGAGGGGGCCGTATGGCGTTATCTACAGGGGGGCCGTATGGCGTTATCTACAGAGGGGGCTGTATGGCGTTATCTACAGAGGGGGCTATATGGCGTTATCTACAGGGGGGGCTGTATGGCGTTATCTACAGGGGGGCTGTATAGCGTTACCTACAGGGGGGGCTGTATGGCGTTACCTAAAGGGGGGGCTGTATGGCGTTACCTACAGGGGGCTGTATGGCGTTACCTACAGGGGGGGCTGTTTGGCATTACCTACAGGGGGGGCTGTTTGGTGTTATCTACAGGGGGGGCTGTATGGCGTTATCTACAGGGGGCTGTATTGCGTTATCTACAGGGGGGCTGTAAAAAAGGCACTACCTACAAGGGGGGGTTGTGTGACACCCAGGGGAGGGGGGGCCCAAGTCAAAAGTTTGCTATGGGGCCCAGTCTTTCCTAGTTACGCCCCTGTATGCCCCTGTATATGTGAAATAAATTTTGACAGTTTCACGTGAGTAGTCGTGGTTTAAAGCCTAAACCAAGTCCTTGTAAATCAAGGACTTAGTGATATATAGCCCAGAAAACCTCTGCACGCAGCCCTGCTCTCAAAATCAAGATAGTGGTGTATTGGAGAAATATCAAACAGCAGTACATGAGCTATCGTGATATACAATTGTATATAAGCTATCATGACACAGTGCCAATGTTACATACACTTTCTCCAAGTTAACAGACACACAAACATTATAACATCATTATAACATCCACTCAATAATGTAATGAAACTTGTTGTACTGGCTGCATGACTTTCTGGGTCTTCATGCATTTTTAGTCTGTGTTTTCTAACATGATTGTCCCTCTCACCCTGTTACTTCAGAGAACAAGTCTGGTAATGGAATGCCCTTCAAACTCACGGTCGATTGCTTCTAGTAAATGTTTCACCAGACACTAAACAACCCCTGTGTTCCACCCTCAGTGCAAACATTGTGTGAAGGATGAAAAATAATATTCGGGAACAGTCACACAGAACCTTGGAGGTGGTAAAGATTCAGCCTGTGAGAATGTTCATGACATTTTTTTGTTTTGTTATTGCATTCATTCTAGTGTTACAGGACATTATATTCAAGAGAAAGAAACAAACACTTTATTTTAATGGAATTCATGGCACCTATGACCTATTATAGACTCTACCAACCATACACCAACGACTATGATAAAGAAGTTTCCTTGAAAACTTTCTTTATTATTAAGGCTTTCACCTCACTGGACATAATCTAAGATTAAAGGGGTTGGAAATCCCTTTTTGTTAGAAGTACCCCCCATGATTAGCTAATCACAGGGTGCACACTGCTTGGCCCTCTGTAGGGGAGCCCGTTAGCTGGTGTTCAATTTACCTACAGCACCACCACAGCAGAAATTAAGTATTACACATTTTCTATTGAAATCAATCAGGTTACTATGTAACGTACAGATGTGCTGGATCCTCTAGAGCAAAAGAGGCTCTTGGTAGCCATTCTGAGTAAAAGATGATGATCATGAACAGGGAACTTATTAACTTAATTTTCCAGCAGGATATTTGAAATGTATTTTTTTTCCTTTAAACCAGACCGAACCTTTTACTTTTTTTGTATTTTCTATTTTTTCTGTGTTTTTCCATACTGAAGTTCACTGATAGACCTTGCCAGAAGTGTAGCTTAAAGCTCCTGGGCTCCAATGCAAAATTTGTACTAGGAACCCCCGCAGAAGGCTTCGTTCACATCTGTGTCAGGACTCCGTTCATGGGTTTCCGTTGGAGCTTTCCGTCAGGGGAACCCATGAAGGGAATTCAAACTCCACTGACTTCATCGGTGACGGATCCAGTGCAAATGGTTTCCGTTTGTCATCGTTGTTTAAGGGTTCCGTCGTTTTGACGGAATGAATACCATTGAAGACTATAGGTTTCCCTGACAGAAAGCTCCAACTGAACACATGAACGGAGCCCTGATGCAGATGTGAACGAAGCCTTACATGTGCTATTTATAATACTGCTTTCTCCACATATTGCAAAAGAGCTTTTAAAGGGAATGTGTCGCAAATTAAACCTTTTTTTTTAAGTGTCGTTACTTATTTCTATTATATTTTTTACGTTTTTTGCTGTATTTTTTTTTTTTTTTCCGTATGGTGGAAAGTATTAAAAATTAAATAATAATTTGACATGTTTTCCAATGTTGGCCACCAGGGGGAGCACTTCCCAGAATTACAGCAAGGTGAATAAGGCAAAGCAACCTGACTCACAGCTGCTGTAAATGTGGGAGGGAACCTCACCCCCCCTCTCACAAGCCAGGTAAAGGTGTCTTCAAATTGCTAAGCAGTGTCTGGCAGCCATATTGGGTGTGATTCTGCAGCTGGAAGAAGTTCTAGGACACACCAAAAGGCTAAGTGTATGTTCACACGCTTACTAAACAAAGGGAAAACCGATCCTGATTTTCAGCCATTTTTTAATCAAACTCGCGTTTTTTAACGGCCGTTTTTGGAGCTGTTTTTCTATAAAGTCAATGAAAAACGGCTCCAAAAACGTCCCAAGAAGTGATGTGCACTTCATTTTGGTCGGGCGTCTTTTTACGTGCCGTTTTTGGAAAACTACCACGCAAAAAACACCCTGTCGGAACAGAACGCCGTATTTCCCATTGAAACCAATGGGCAGATGCTTGTAGGCGTTCTGCTTCCGATTTTTCAGCTGAAAACATTGTGTGTGAACATACCCCTAGGGTATGTGCACACACTAACTGCATTTACGTCTGAAATGACGGAGCTGTTTTCAGGAGAAAACAGCTCCGTCATTTCAGACGTAATTGCTCGTACTCGCGTTTTGCGAGGCGTCAATTACGGCCGTAATTTGGAGCTGTTCTTCATTGAATTCAATGAAAAATGGCTCAAATTACGTCCCAAGAAGTGTCCTGCACTTCTTTGCCGAGGCTGTTATTTTACGTGCCGTCTTTTGACAGCGACGCGTAAAATTACAGGTCGTCGGCACAGTACGTCGGCAAACCCATTCAAATGAATGGGCAGATGTTTGCCGACGTATTGGAGCCGTCTTTTCAGGCGTAAATCGAGGCGTAAAACACCTCGTTTACGCCTGAAAATAGGTCGTGTGAACCCAGCCTTAGAATGATGAAAGTGAAGTGAATGACTTTTCAGTTGACCGGTTCACACGCCGTGTATTTGACATGTTTTTTTTTTTTGCACATTTTACGTGCAAAAAAAACACAAAAAAAACGCTTGATTACACTTGATTTTGCGTGTTTGGGGGATGTGTGTGTGTGTGTGTGTGTGTGTGTTCTCGCCGCTGATTCTTCAAAACAGCTGATAAGCGGCTATGAAGTATCAGCGGCGCCCGTGCACACTCCGCTCTGCCACACACACACACACGGGAAAAGTCTTAAAGGGGTCGTCCAGGAAAACATGGCGCCGCACCTGTCCTCAGGTCGTGTGTGGTATTACAGCTCTGTCCTATTCACTTCAATGGAGGTGAACTGCAATACCAGACAAAACCTGAGGACAGGTGCGGCGCTGTGTCTCCAATCCGGACACCCCTTCTGTCCTGAGATGACCCGACGGGGGAGGCGGGTGTCAGAGCCACCCACCGCCATCACCGCAGACAGAACCACACAACTACGGCATGAGGGCAGGGCTTGTCCTGAGTGCACTGTCTCTTGTTATGGACATAGTTATAGTCACATGAACCCCGTCTGATGAACCGGTAACCTAGGTCCGATCACGTGACAGAGGGGGTCACCAAAAACCCTGTGCACCCTCAGCCCGTCCATCCAGCCCTTTCCTGGTTATATCTGCGTCTGGGAAAGCTGGGTGACCACCATTACCCCTCATACTGGAGTGTGTTTCGGGATGTGACTAATGAACCTCTCACACTCCAGTAGGAGGGGTAATGGTGGTCACCCAGCTTTCCCAGACCCCTGAACGGTAAATTTCTCTAGTTGTCCTGAGACTGTTTGGGGATGTGACTAATGAACCTCTCAGTCTCAGCACAACTAGAGAGATTTATCATTCAGGGGTCTGGGAAAGCTGGGTGACCACCATTACTCCTACTGGAGTGTGTTTGGGGATGTGACTAATGAATCTCACACTCCAGTAGGAGGGGTAATGGTGGTCACCCAGCTTTCCCAGACCCCTGAACGATAAATCTCTCTAGTTGTGCTGAGACTGAGAGGTTCATTAGTCACATCCCCAAACAGTCTCAGGACAACTAGAGAAATTTACCGTTCAGGGGTCTGGGAAAGCTGGGTGACGGGGGGGGGGGCGTCGGGTGGGGGGGCCCGTCGGGGGTCACGAGAGCGGGGGTCTGTGAGGTAGAGAGTGGGACATGCAGAGACACACATCTTACCTGCAGTGCAGCTGGTCTTCAAGATGGCGCCTGCTCTCTCCCTGCAAACAGCTGCTCTGCTCTGTGTAACTCTGACCTGCGTCTGCGCAGGACAGAGCCATAGTGCAAAGTCAATGGGACGGCTCCCGTTCATTGACTCCTATGCACTGTAGCTGCCCTATTCCATCTCTGTATGTGTCGTTAATCGACACATACAGAAATGAAAAACAAAATGGCAGCCCCCATAGTGAAGTAAAAGTTAGAAAAAAGAAAAAAGTAAAAAACAAACACACACATAAATAAAAGATTTTATAATAAAACACTAAATGCAAATTGATATAAATTTATTTTTTTTCGTGACACCTTTCCTTTAAGCACCCTCAGGTGACAGGGCACTCCCAATAGCTCCATCCCTCCACCTGGCTATGGCTTGCTTACATAATGGTCATCATACATATAGATTGTCATATGTATTGACTGACACTTGACAGCATGGTAAGGCATAAAAAGATAACGGGAGGGGTAAGAAAGGAATATGAATAAAATGGATTCACAATGAAAGTCACCAGAGCGGACTCTTTTAACTTCAGGTCTTTAATAGGTACCCTAAGAAAAACAGGCCAGTGTGTGCAGGTGCTCCTCAACTCCCTGCGCCCTATATGTTACTTGGGCCTCCTGCTTAGCTGATTGGCCTAGCGAGACCACGTGTTCTTTTCCATGGCACTTGCAAGGTGTCACAGAAGAGGCCTTGTGGTTATGCCTTGTGTGAAGGAAGATTAGTGACAAAATTGTGCCCAGATCGATGGTCACTACTTTCGTAGCACCCTGCAATCATTGCACAGATTGTGAAGTATGATATACACTGAGGAATCTTTAACATCAGATATATTTTCCATTTTATTATATCCGACTACGCCCTCGGCAATTGCTCTGGGAAAATGCAGATTGTGCAGTGGGACTATAAAAAAAAATGTCTAACTTGTTCTTTTAAAAAATCTTCATAAAAACACAAGAAAGAAAAGTAATTCTACAAAAACTTCTATCTATCGGTCTATCGATCTATCGATCTATCGATCTTTATATATCACATTGCAGCACTTTTTTTTTTAAAGGGGAAATCCAACTTTAAAGAGGCTCTGTCACCAGATTATAAGTGCCCTGTCTTCTACATAATGTGATCGGTGCTGTAATGTAGATTACAACAGGGGTTTTTATTTTGAAAAACGATCATTTTTGAGCAAGTTATGAGCAATTTTAGATTTATACTAATGAGTTTCTTAATAGACAACTGGGCGTGTTTTTACTTTTTACCAACTGGGCGTTGTGAAGAGAAATGTATGAAGCTGACCAATCAGTGACCAATCAGTGACATACACTCCTCATTGTTCCAGCCCATTGTTACAGCGTGATTGTGCAGTGAAAGAAGCTGGGCTGGAACAATGAGAAGTGTATGAAGCTGATTGGTCACTGATTGGTCAGCGTCATACACTCCTCTGTACAACGCCCAGTTGGTAAAAAGTAAAAATAAGCCCAGTTGTCTATTAAGAAACTAATTAGCATAAATCTAAAATTGCTCGTAACTTGCTCAAAAATGATCGTTTTTCAAAATAAAAACCACTGCTGTTATCTACATTACAGCGCCGATCACATTATGTAGTAGATAGGCCACTTATAATCTGGTGACAGAGCCTCTTTAAAGCATGTTAGGGGTTAGTGCATGGGTACCCTGCTGATTCCTAAATTAAAGGGGCTACAGTACTTTGTAAAACAGCCAACCAAGAACATTTTCCGATATTTCCATGTGCGGAGATGATCCCTTACTACTTCTCTTTAGATTTTTTTAAGGTGGATTTCCTCTTTCACGATTGACTGCCAATGAAAATATTGACTATACGGATGTAATATCTGAATTATAATTACTGTAAACTACCTGCCATTAAAATAATGCAAAACTACATTAAATTATAAATAGTGCTCAATGACTTGTGAATAATATGGTTCAACCTACGTGTTTAATATAGAATAATTTTTAGAAACAGATTAGCCTCTTTAACCTTTGGTACTATTGTTAGGCGATAAAGAAAAGGTGTGTCAAGCAGTAAAGAAATCTGAAGACTGGCTGATGAAGTAATGCCACATATATTACTCTGTCAAAGGCAAAGCATCTACACCTAGAATGACGAGTCAGTAAAGTTTATACACCTACGCAAGGACACACCACAAGTAGTTAAATAGCACTGTCCTTCTCCAAATTCTTTACTAAATCTTTTAAAGTTCAGGACACACATTCTAGGATGAAATGAACAGAATCCAACTCAGATTACCTAGAAGCAACACAAGCAGCATCTAAAGGTTAAACCACTTTTACACTTTTAGATACATATTGGTTAATCCACTAAATAACCCAACGAATGATCTGCTCTTCAAACTATGTAACTTGTATGGTAGGCAAATTGTTAATCCCTCTCTCTAAGGAGGCAGTTTATGAAGTAAAAGGAAGCAAAGTTCGGAGGTCCAGAGTGCCAAATTAGAGAAAGATTTCTGCATGGTCGGCATACCTGTTAGCTGGCGGAGGACGGTAGAGGGCTGCAATGGGGTTGTGTGCTTTCTGAATGATTTTCTCAAGTCTACTGAGTTTCAGTGCTCAAACAGCTCAAGGGCAGCAGAGGACTCCAGTGTTTACTTAATAATGGTTGAGGAGGTGCCGTTACCACACCGCTCTACCTGACAGACCTTTGCACTGCCTGTTCATCTGTGATACCTGGAAAATAAAAAATAAAAACCTTAGAAAAACAATACAGTCCGCCGATTAATAGGAAACTGACAGATAAGGCGTGCTTCTTGTATATACTGCACAAAATAGAAGACTTGCTAATAGCGTTTTTACACATGAATTTAAATATTTCTGAAGGTTTCCAGAACTAGAAATATGAGGATATAAGGTAGAGATCATAGTGGGCAGTCCTTTAATTGGGACTGCCTGTAATCCCACTATAGTCAGCCTCTCTCCAGCCTAAAATGTTTTCTTACAGACAATACATTGTATCAAACTGTATAATGAATATCAGAAGCATACATAAAACAGAAGGGGTCCCATAGCAAAAAATCTAAACGGTCCCACTTTTATGGCACCAGATTTTGTTTCCACCTCCATTCGTTTTCCAGGACCCTTGGGACAATTCCCTACCACTTGCTTGCTAACAATGCAGTTCTTCTTGAGACAGGAGTCCGGCAAAGCCTCTCGCTATTCAGTAGCAAAGATGATGGGACCAATGAGCCCCATAACAGCCACTATGGTAGGTAACTATCCCTATGGTATGTACACCCTCTGAATTTGTGAATGTGGAGAAGAGTGGCTGTGGGTGCTCAACATTGTTTGATCTGCAGGCCACATAGTCAAATTGTATCATAATGTAATTGTAGGGGGCGAAATAACGAACAACTTGTTCAGATTACTGCAGGAACATCTCATTCTGTTGTAGTCAAATCCATCTGAAAAGCGGTATGATGGGATGCCGCTATAGCCTGATAACCAACAAGCATGCTGTCCCATTGCTCTGGCAGCATTGCCTAATACCGATGCTGCCACTGGTAGGATACTGGCCATTATAGAACCGCATAGTTGTAGAATGTAAATGTATAATCTTCTTATACTTTATGATGCTTTTTTTTAATCTTTCCAACCTTGAAGTAGCTCACATGACTGTCTACCTGTTAACTTACACCTGTACAGGTAAAGATAGATGACACAATTCCTGGTTTGTGGAAAATATGTCATAGAGAAAACAGCCACAAGCTAAAATCCATACTGTAAAAATGAATACAAAGAGCAGATTTTTTATAATGCAGAGTTAGAAAGCACATACAAACACTACTACTGACGGTTTCTTTTAAGCCTGGGGCTTCACTTAGATATTTGTAGCTTGACAGCTCTAATAGCTGATTCTCATTGTCAACTTACATTTGCAGTCTATAGGAAATAAATACAATCACTTAAAGGGAATGTGTCACTAGAATTTTTTTTTTAGTTAAACAATTATTATTTAAGTGATTACACGTTGTTTTAATTTTTTTAATTTTTTCACAAGTCAGGAAATATTATAAATTAGATTTTAATTTATAACATTTCCATGTGCTGAGCACTAGAGGGAGCAGTTCCCAAAATTGCAGCATGGTCAATGTGGTAAAGCAACCTCATTGCTTTATGCTGCAAATTTGGGGTAGACACACTCTCTCTAGTGTCCTCACACAATCTCCCCTCCCTTATTCTGGCTAGTGCCAGGAGAAGGAGGGGTTTGAATCTTCAAACCTCCTACACTGTGTGCCGCCATTTTCTGAGCGACTGCACAGTGTAGGAGGATTAGATACGGGGCTCAGCAGACAGTATAACACGAACATACACGAACATAATAAAAACATCACATACACGAACATAATACACACATGACATACACGAACATAAATTACCTTCTCCTGCCACCGCCGCCTCCGCTCCTATTCCTTGCGCCTTCGCTTCCTTGAACATATGGCCGGAAGCCGCGGCCAGAAGTCGTTATCTTACTGTCCGGCAGCGGCTTCCGGTCCACATTAAAGTGGCGCCAGATTTCGCTCTGCGAACGAGCTTAGTTTTGGTCTGTGTGGGAGCGGCGCATGCGCCGTTCCCACACAGACGGCGTACGCTTCAGAGAATGGAATGGCTCCCGTCCGCATTCTCCATGGGGATGTATGTGCCGTATTCCATCTCTGTATGTGTCGTTAATCGACACATACAGAGATGAAAAAAAATGGCAGCCCCCATAGAGAAGTAAAAGTAAAAACACAGTAAAAAGTAGAACACGAGAACACAAATAAAAAAAAATTATGTTAATATCATATTAAAAGCAATATGATAAAAAAAAAATATTTCATGACACCTTCCCTTTAAAAGAGTTGTCTTACAAAGACAACCCCTTTTCAGATTTTACTGTGAATCCTGTTTCTCTCACCCCAGCAGACATCAGATTTTGCTAGGGGAAGTTGTCATCTGCTATACAGGCTGCAGGGGAAATGTAGTACTACATACGGCTATTCAAAAGGCTGGAGTCTGCCTGAGCGAGTGCCTCTGTTTGTTAGGGGCTCTTTGCTCTGGCTTATAGAGCAGAGTGCCTAGCGGGGATTCCTTTATATGATGCCGATATGGGCTAGTAGGGGATATGGGCAAGTGTTTTGTTTTTGTAGGACAACCCTTTTAAGGCACATACAGTATAGATGCAACTTCAAAGCAACTGTCATGCAACAAAAAAATGAAGAAAGATAAAAGGTGAAAAATAATGAGTTGCACTTACTGCATGCACGTCAGTCTCAGTTGCTATCAGTCCCTGCCTTATATTTATGGAGGTAGATCCATCTTGTGTGATGAGATAATTCACCCTCACACTTTTACTTACTCCTCTACCTCTAGGCATAGTGCAGTGCTTTCTCCTCTGTTACTCCTGTTTTTCTCCTGGCTGGAGGCAATGTCTATTCACTCTCAAGACACTTCAGTAAAGTTAATGTGTGTGTATGTGACAGCACAGCGTGATCTCGCGAGATCACGCTGTGCTGAGTACAAATGGACATGAATGAAGAGAAGTATATGACACTGATTGGTCACTGATTGGTCAGCGTCATACACTTCTCTTTACAACGCCCACTTGGTCAAAAGATAAAAAACGCCCAGTTGGGCATTAAGAAACAAATTAGCATAAATCTAAAATTGCTCATAACTTGCTCAAAAATGATCGTGTTTCAAAATAAAAAGCACTGCTGTTATCTACATTATAGCGTCGATCTCCTTTTGTAGGAGATAGGGCACTTATAATCTGGTGACAGAGCCTCTTTAAGCTCCTGTGGTTTTGCTGATGTCGCTGTTGTCTCTAGTTGTTTATTTCAAGTCAGGAAATATTTAATCGTAATATTTCTTTGTCACATTGTGCGGTGCTATGTAAAACTCATGGATATGAGTCAGCTGAGGCCAGCGTGTTTATATTTTTTTTTTTCGTTTTTTAAAAATAGCTCTTGATAATACGTTTGCTGATTCTTCACTTTATTTTCCTGGCTTTTATCAGGAAAGGGTCGTGTGCTTTCCTTTTGTTGATTACATTTTGTAAAGAGTGAGGAATAACAAGTGAGATGTTTTCAATAACTTATTGCTTAATATCCAGAACAAATTTATATTATATGAAAGCTTTTAGTGGGATTTTATGGTTATTAGAAGCAATTCATTGATAAATGAGTTTGATTTTCTAAGAACTTATTCCAATACTCAGTTCATCCTTTTTGGCCAATCATCCAAGAGGAATACATGGTTTACATACGGTGCATGCTAACCTATGGCTCTGAGGCTCCTGCACAACGATGACAGGGGCCATACTTCACCTAGCTCTTCAGCCCTTTCATTATAGGGATCATTTGACATCCCAGTGGTAAAAACTCCACCAATCAGAAAGTGATGCCATATCTTAGAGATGTCCCATCACTTATGGCAGAACCTGCTGAAGTCAATAGGGTCGGCCGATGATCCAATGGGTATAGGGGCATTTAGACTGTCCCCCCGAAGGCAAATGTTGGAAGAAACAAAAGTCAGGCATGTTGGATTCCAGCTTGCCCAATCCTTTGTTATGATAGCAAAAATAAAGTCACCACCAAAAGTAGGTTGGAGTAGATAGCTGTCTTAAGTATATGGCCAGCTTCAGGTCTAAATACTCATTTGGATGGCTGAGGAACATTTTTGAATGAATTTTATACACATAATGTAGCTGTTGGCTAAACACTTGCTCGGCTGTTGGCTATCCTACCCAACCTCCCCATAAACATGCACACTTTGCTCTGCCGAAAATTCATGTTTGTTTTAATGAGAAAATTAGACAAGTCACTACATATACACTTCTGGCAGTGGACTATGGCACTTTTACACGGGCCAATGATTGGGCAAACGAGCGTAAACTGTGTAAATAGGGAAATGTGCTGCTGACGTGATAGAAATGCATGGGGACAAGCGATCGTAGTAATGATCGCTCGTCCCCATACATTACTGATAATAGCTCCTGGTGAAAGGAGAAAACGAGCACCGATCAACGAGTTGACTCAGTAATCGGCACTCGTTTTTAGGCCCAAAATTGTCCGGTGTAAAAAGACACTTATTTCCCAGCAAAACAAAGGATGGGACATGTTGAAGGGAAACCCCAATTCACAATGATTGTCAGCAGCTTCCACCAACTTTAATCTATTGTATACTAAGAGCTTAACTCAAGATCAATACTGACATTGGGGTTATGTTTACAGAAACAGTACTAACAGGTGCATGATATTCTGGAATTATGACAAATTGAACTGACTGTGCAAGTCATGTGAACTGGAGCGCCATTCAGTTATTAAATTCAGGATCCCAGTGTCTGCACATTGGGGTCAACATTAATGCAGCTTTTTATTCAAGACAATGCATCGCCATACAGTTCAAACATTTCAAGTTCAAGCAGTTCATGTTTTGCTGGGTTCCATAGCAGCAGTGTGGCTTGTCTCAATGGCAACCACCCCACTAACTCCTAATATGAACAGACTTTATGGTTGTGAACATCTTATTTCTTTTTATTCTGAGCCACATGGGAAATTTGTCAGAGCTACAATTGGACAGTGTTTTTATGGGATATTGCAGAAAGTAAAAGGGGCACTCTCATAAGTAAACTTAGTATCAATGTAAAAAACTGAATAGTCCCAATGACACAATTATAGGGGGAAATAGAGAGTGCGCTGAAGCTTTTACTGACGATCAGCGATCACTGCGTCCTATCCTCCCCTATGGAGATTAATGAAATTGCCAGGGATTTTGTTTCATGAGACTTTTAACATGTGATTTTGACACTTTGTCCACGCTATATAGGCGATGAAAATGTTCTTTTATAAAGATTCATTGATGTAAAGTTATACTAATCCTTTTAAAATAATAGCTTATCAAGGTAGTCCTGTAGTTTATCTGACATTCTCTTCTAGCAAGAACAAGGTTGTGTGACGTCAAAGCAAGGACTTTTACCAGGTTGTTAAACTAGACTTTTACCCGGAGGGCTAAACATATAGCAGAGAGAAGAAGGTTGTAATTGAACTACAATACAATGGTTACATTTCTAACTAAATATATCTTTCAAAATGGAAAATTGCACAAATTAAAATCTGAAGTCTTGTAAAGATGTTCATTAGTTTAATCTAAGTAAACCATTTTCTTTCGGAGAGTCCGTCCGCTTTACATAAACAGACTTCAGTGCTGAGGAGGAGACTCTTGAAGAAGCGATCATTCATTCATTTAGTCAGTTCTTCTAAATGGCTGATTTAGCTATGTGGACAGGTCCCGTACAAAGTTTCCAGAAGTCCTGATGAAGCATTCTTCGATATTTCTATATACTTAAAGCATATCATTAGGATGAATAACGTTCTCTTTCCATTTCACCAGTTCCATTGTTCTAATGGGTGTAAAATGATGAATGAAAAGCTCTTTCCTGAGTGAAACCAAGAAGTATCAAGGAGTGGTGCAATCCTATGATTCTAGTGAGTGGTAGTATCTTATAAACCCCCAGCAACTTGTCTCGGACATGTCAAATGATAGTAGTTTGTGCAGAAAGGCGCAAGTTTATTTTAGTTACCAAAGTATGTCTCACATTGAAAACCCGTTTCTACATGCCCTATTAATGCATATGGACGACTTAGTGGGGGGGTCCTGTTTAGGGTGTCCCCCTATGAGCCAGAGTGGAGAGCTGCTGTTAATCTGTGGTTCATGCTCTGGTGGACCCAGCCTGTCTATGTATTAGATGGACGGCCATTCATTCACCACATGACCGACTGAAGGGAAAATGTTGGTCACTGATCGTCTGGGGCTTCAATAGCCAGATTCACACTGATCAGCTGATCTTCAAGAAAAAAAACCTTTATAAGAGCCATTTTCCAGGAATTCCAATAATCACATGACACATTAAAGGAGAACTATCAAAAGCCAAAATCATTAGACAAAAGCCCATTTACTACATGTTAAAGATGTAAAACACTTTTTTGGGAATGTTATTGATTACATTTAAAGGAGCCTGGGATCCCTTTTCTATCATCCCCATGCCAACATCTTGTGGTCTTAAAAATAAGTGTGTTCAGATGGACATTGTGTGGATCTAAATCTACATCCTGATAAGTTTCCAAACATTAATAGGGGTGATTTGAATTCACCCAATTTCCTAATGACAAAGTCACCAGCGCACAAGCCAGAGAGTATTTTCATTATAATATTCTTGGAGATCTAGTTTTGGGACTATAACTTTAATAATTTCAAGGAATTTGATAAATACAAGTACTTAGTTTCACTGAGTTTTTTTTCGCGGATTTTGACACGGAAAACATGTCGGAATCAGCCCCAAAAAACGGCCAAAATCACCCCCTATTGATATCAATGGGAGGCAGAGGTGTTTTTTTGCTGTGAGCCTTTTGACCGCTTGTGGGAAAAAAGGCGGCATGTCCTTTCTTGCTGCGTTTTCCGCCTCTGACCTCCCATTGAAAACAACCTGTGGCGCTTGTTTCTAAGCATTTTTCGCTGCTTTTTTTGCCCATGGTCCTTGCATTAGCTTCAATGGCTGCAGGCAAAAAACGCTGTGAGAAAAAAATAGGAAAAAGTGCAGGCAGTTCAAAATCTGTCTGAAAATTCCTGGAGATTTTTTCTGCCTGCAAAAAAATCTGTGTGAACAGGGCATTAGACTTTTGCTTTCATTATTTTATTTTCATTATTTTGAAATGTTATGTTGTTGTTGTAGTTAATATTGTAAATGTCTTATTTTATTTATTTTAATAAAAATATATTTAATGCACTATAAGAATAAGAATATATAGTTTCCTTTAATATGTAAGCAAAATAAGACAAAGCGGCACTTCAGAATAATAAAAAAAAATGGTTTAGGCTTTATTCACCCATGGTACATGCATTATCAAGTACCATTAGTGAATAAATTGTTGTGCAGCTTTTTTGACCCCCTTTTTTTTAATCAAAACTATGAATGGGTATTTAATTCAGGAGCAGCTTCATGCTTCTTCTATTTTTTTGGAACCCGTTTCTACTTTTGGCCTTAAAGAAAAAAACAACCTGCACTAAAACCATTGTGTGAATACAGCACAACATTGCCCTCTGTAGCATAGAAATATTACCAGTTTCAATACTTGCACATAATGAGTAAATGTACATCTATGCTGTTATGAGAGATCAGGGAAATCTTTGCATATATGTCTTGCTTTGTTTCAGTGTCAATTGCAAGCTTATCCATGGGTATAACATGTAACCATAGCAGGTCCCATAGAAAAACTGCCATGCCATAGGTGCTACTATGCCTGTTACTTGGTAGTCTATCACATTTAAAGACTATGTACATCTTTGTGACATCTTTTTACTTTTTGAGATACAGCTACTTTGTATTCTGTATACAGAGGAGCTGTATCTTTCACTGAATACTGTATCCGTCAGGGTTCAGTGACAGCGGGTCATGCGTGTCTCTGAAACACAGGATCGAGCTGATAACGATCACATCTAAGTTTAGAACTTAAATGTGATCGATTACACGCATGACCCGCTGTCACTGAACCCGTCACTCCTGCGGACCTGATGGACTCAGGTCTTAGCGAACAATACAGCTGCTCTCTATATAGGATACAAAGCAGTGGTATATCAAAAAGTAAAAGTTATTTTTAATAAAGTGTATTTAGGAAGTTGCACCAAACACACTGATGCACAATTTTATTATAAAAAAACAACAAAAAAAACCGATGTCAAAGGTGCACATAGCTTTTACCTAACTCTACTGAAGTAACTGCTCAAATATAGTTTAAAAGGGGTTTTCGAGTTTATCATTTTGATGGTCAGGGTGAGTACAGGTTGTCTAGGAGCAGGGCCGGCGTCAGCACCCCGAGGCCCACTACCCTTCATGGTGCCCACTCAACCGCTGGGTGCTGACGCTGCCATAATGGCTCCTCTAGGAGTGGAATCTGATGGGGTTTTACTTCTAGAGGGAGCCCGATTAGGAGGCGGCACCTCATGCCGTGGGCCCCATAGCTGCTCCACCTCCTAGATAGGGGCTCCCTCTAGAAGTAGAATACTATTAAATGCTATGGCAGAGCAGGGAGGTAGCTCCCTATTCTGCCATTTACTAGGCTATAGACTCCAAATCCCAGGCAGAGTGCTAATATGCTAATAGCGCACTGCCCGGGACTCCGGCTCTAGGGTTGTCCCTGACAACACTGTCCATATATGGAAATTGACGTCAGGGGCTTCCCCAGGGCTGGAGTACCGGAGCAGTACCGCTCTGCCCCAGACTTCAGATCTGGTCCGGACATAACTATATATGAAGAATGATGTGAGGAGCAGAGAAGGAGTTCCAGGCAGAGTCCGAGTAGCACTCTGCCCAGGACTATGACTCTGGGGTTGCCTCTGACATCACTGTCCATATGTGGACAGTGACGTCAGGGGCTCCTCCTAAAGCGGAATCCCCGGCCAGAGTGTCGGCAATCGTCTGGTTGGAGATTCCTCTCATAGGTGCTACCTACAGAGAGGGGGGCTGTGTGGCACTACTTGGGAGGGGGCTGTGTGGCTCTACCTGGGAGGGGAGCTGTGTGCCACTACCTGGGAGGGGGGCCGGGTGGCACTAACTGGGAGGGGGTTCGCGTGGCACTACCTGGGAGGGGGGTTGTGTGTCCCTACCAGGGAGGAGAGGCTATGTGGCACTACCTAAGAGGAGGGGCTATGTGGCACTACCAGGGAAAAGGGTCTGTGTGGCACTACCAGGGAGGAGGGCTGGGCACACCCAGGGCAGGGGGGGCTGCGTGGCACTACCTGAGTGGCTGAGTGGCACTATGTACAGTGGGCACTAAATATATGGGGATACAAACTGGGGACCTAACTTCTATATGGGGGCACAAAGTGATGTTTTCTGACATTTTGCTGCCGCTGTGAGTTCCCCCACAAAGGGCCCACTTAGTCTGTGTCGCCCAAGGGCTCACATAAGCCTGGAGCCGACTCTGCCTAAGAGCCACTTGAAGTTCTGTCTGACGTCACAGAAAGATATATTTGCTATACAACATATTGCCTCTTTATGCTACACAGGCTTGTTTTCAATTCCTCAATTCAAGGCAATAGGAAACTTGAGAACATTTTATGAACTTTCTAATAAAGTCTTACTATTCACAGCAAGAGATCAAACTGGCTTCTGGCGCTAAAATGTATTCTGAATATGAGCAGAATGTGCCATAATGTGGTTAAATGAGACTTATTGCATGTGACTGTATTAAGTTCTACCCCAAACAAACCATTGTTTGTAAAAGCATAAAAGTAAGAGGATTACAAATCACAGCTTGCATAACCTTTCAGCTTCTGGTGAGAACATATGGAAAATAAAAATGTTCAGATCACACCACATGGTCACACCAGGGTCTCGGGTTGTTGGGGTAATATCAGCTAAACAATATACCGTTGTAACAAGCTCTTTTCACACTGCGTTTTGTAGGGTTGGAGGTATACATATGCAAAGCACAACTCTGACAGATACCACTCATAAGACGTACAGTCCATACATCGACCTTAGGTTCCCATGTTAAAAAATTTATACCACGCAATATACGTTTTTTAATGAGTTCCTCTGTATGCAATAGAACAATCTGCTGCACTATTCCATATAACAGAACATGGGTATAACGATGTAAACCAGCCCAACGGAATTCAAAAGGAAAGTCTTTGGACCTCCGTCGTGTCAATAGGGCTTAAAAGGGGGAATCCTGTGCAGGTTTAGACAATTGATCAATATGGAAAATGGGGTCAACCTAAACTGGGACAAAACCACAATGTCATATGCTGGGATAAACATTCAGATTTATACTCTCTTGAACCTCAAACTTATTTAGGGCCTGAACAATACTTAAAAATGAACTGTCACTAGTTTAGTAATGCCCTATCTCCTAGTTAATCGGATAGGTGCTGTCACACTGATAATGCTAGTGAAAATTGTGTCCCAAAACGTTTATTATTTTAGAAGTTATGAGCTTTTTTCTGAATATGCAAATTAGTCTTTTATTAGACAAATGAGAGGTAACCGCAGCGATTCTCCTGAGGTGGAGCTACCTCACAGCCTCTGAGACCGTTCAATCAGCATTTAGCTGCTTGACACAGTGTGAGAGACTGAGGCTGGAGGGAAGCCATAGCTCAGGCTGTGAACAGTTCTGGTGGCATATCAAAGTTGAGATTCGAATCTTTTATATGACACAACCGGAGATATCACCAGTTGAATACACAGTCGGGAATGGAAGCTATGTACTATATGATCACACTGTGTTCCTGGGCAGGGAAGGGAGAGAAGCTGTATGATGATTCTACAGCGTCATACAGAAAACATTACACCACCCAGAGTGAAAAGAAAGAGCCACCTCCTATTTGGCTATTTGGCTATTATAGCCAAATTAGCATATTTAGAAAAATGCTCAGAACTTTGCAAATCAAAAACATTTTTGAAAAAAATCACATTGTAGTTATCAGCATCATAGCGCCTATTAGATTATTTAGGATATGGGGAATTAATAAACTAGTGACAGATCCTCTTTAAAAGCACCTATACAACTTTTGTTCTGCAGAATACAGTGAAAGTAATTTAATCCTGCACCTGTTAATCCAGAATGCCTGATAATCTACCTTTTGTTTTTGATGCCAGATTAAATAAATGTTACTGTATTATGATTATACTAAATGGGCAGTTCACTGATTTACATTCGGGAGAATGGGGGTCCTGTGTCCCGTTATTCGTGTATACAGCTGTTACATGCTTGTCTGTGCGAGCATCTGCAAGGCTAAGCCTGCTCCCATTAAGTTCTAGCAAAGCAGAGTCATACCTGCAGTTATTCGCTAGGACGTATGCTGCTTCCTGCTACCATCGTCTGTTTTGTAGCCGCTCTCAGCAGCATCATTTTGCCATAATGTATATTACATTCATGTGCTGCAACTTTGTATTGCATATTTTCAAATATGTATTTTATCTGCATGCTACAGCAAAAGAAATGCCAAGCACATGACAATATTTACCCAAAATATCACTGAATAACGAAATACACCATTATATTGCGAGTATACATTCATATCACATACCAACCAGTATAAGTACAGATTTACACTACCTTCACAAACATTACATAGCTATCATTCCTCAATCTAAACTCATGACTCACTTGTCATCACTCATTATTCCCAGTGCAGCTCACAATCTAAATTCCCTATCTTTATGTTTTTGGGTTGTGGGAGGAAAGCGTAGTAACCCAGTAGAAACTCATGCAAACATGGGGAGAACATGCAAACTCCATGTAGATATATATTTCTTGATCACATTCAAACCCAGAACTCCAGCGGTGCAAGGAAACAGTGCCAACCACTGAGCCAATGAATAGTGCACATTGATTAGTGCACAAACTATAGTCACCCTATATGAAGAATCTAGTCTCTAGTATATTTAATTTTAGGTACATGGTGGCATGGCCGCACCGTCCATGAGGCGAGATGAGCTTCCCGCCTCTCTATGAGGGGGCGGCAACGCAAGTGAAACAAGCCGCCACCACCCCCTCCTACACTAATTGTACCTGCGTCTATAGGACGCAGATACAATTACACACATAAGCGCTGATTGGCCGGGCACGTTCCATGCTCGTCCTTCCAGCGCCTTACAATGACGCTGATTGGCTGGGAAGAATGACTTGCACCGCAAATCAGCGCCTTTCAACAACGCTAACGGCGCGATGACGTCATCACACCGCTTCCGTTGTTGAAAGGCGCTGAATGGCGGGGCAAGTCATTCTGCCCTGCCAATCAGAGCCTTCAAACGATGCTAGCGGCATGATGACGTCATTGCGCCGCTTCCATTGTTGAAAGTCGCTGATTGACGGGGCAAGTAATTTTACCCTGCCAATCAGCGCCTTTCAACGGCGCAAGCGGCACGATTAAGTCATCACGCCGCTTGCATCATTCAGCCCCATCAGACCTGCTCAGAAGAGAGCAGGCCTGCATTGACACAGGGGACAGAATCAAAGTGAGTATGTACAGTTTGTTTTTTTTCACTTAAAAGTGTGAGTGGCATTATCTACGCGGGAGGGAGCTATATGTGGGGCACAATCTACAGGGGAGGCTATATGTGGGACACTATTTACAGGGGGGCTATATGTGGGGCACTATCTACAGGGGGTCTATATGTGGGGCACTATCTATGGGGGGCCATATGTGGGGCACTATGTATAGGAGGGCTATATGTGGGGCCCTATCTACAGGGGGCTATATGAATAGCGCTATCTACAGGGGGGCTATATGTAGAGTGCTATCTACAGGGGACCTATATGTGGATCAATATCTACAGGGGACTATATATGGGGCAATATCTACAGGGGCTGCATGTGCATCACTATCTACAGGAGGATCTATGTAGGGCACTATCTACAGGGGACTCTATGGGGGGCACTATCTACAGGGGGCTATATGAGGGCACTATCTGCAAGGAGCACTGTGTGTGTGTGTATATGTGTGTGTGTGTGTGTGTGTGTGTGTGTGTGTGTGTGCGTGTGTCCGTGTGGGACACAGTGTATGGTGCTATTATAATCAGGGACACAGTGTATGGCGCTATTATATTTGGAGGTGCAGTGTATGGAACTATTATATTTAGGGGCGTACTGTGTGGCACCATGAGCATTTTATCTTCGTTTAAAGGTGCAGAAATGTTTAAAAAGTGAGAAGCTGAAGACATCTGAGTGGCAAACTGCAGAAATGGGCTGCGGCCTGTAGAAGTCATTATAGAGGTCTGGACCGGATGGAGAAGAAAAGAGAAAAAGGACAACTAGAATTTGAAAAGACGTCACCAGTGAGTCACCTAATGTAAATGTTTATTCTGCCTCTAGTTAGTACTGTAGTCACTGTATGATCTGCAGCGAGATGATGGGTGGTATGATTTTTTTTTGTGAAACAGCAACTCTCTGCATATCCTTACCATGCTTCGGGTCATGCTGAGAGCTATAGTTTTATGCCGCACAAACCTATAAGGCAGGGGTTGCACTAAATTGAGCTGTATTTGTGCTGGCGTTGTATTTATGTGTTGAGCTTGGTTATGGTACTGTATTTATTCCCTGAGCTTTGTTCTGGTGCTGTATATATGTACTGATCTTTGTTCTGGTGCTGTATTTATGTACTGATCTTGGTTCTGGTGCTGTTTTTATGTACTGAGTTTGGTTCTGGGGCTGTATATATGAACTAAGTTTGGTTATGGTTCTGTATATATGTTCTGAGCTTGGTTCTGGTGCTGTATTTATGTACTGAGCTTGGTCCTGGTGCTATATTTATGTACTGAGCTTGGTGCTGGTGTTGTATATATGTATTGAGCTTTGTTCTGGTGCTGTATATACGTATGAGCTTTGTTCTGGTGCTGTATATATGTATGAGCCTGGTTCAGGTGTTGTATATATGTACGGAGCTTTTGTTCTGGTTCTGTATTTATGTATGACCTTTGTTCTGGTGCTGTATTTATGTACTGAGCTTGTTTCTGGTGCTGTATATATGTACTGAGCTTTGTACTGATGCTGTATATATGTATTGAGCTTTGTTCTGGTGCTGTATATATGTATGAGCCTGGTTCAGGTGTTGTATATATGTACTGAGCTTTTGTTCTGGTTCTGTATTTATGTATGACCTTTGTTCTGGTGCTGTATTTATGTACTGAGCTTGTTTCTGGTGCTGTATATATGTACTGAGCTTGGTACTGATGTTGTATATATGTATTGAGCTTTGTTCTGGTGCTGTATATATGTATGATCTTGGTTCTGGTGCTGTATATTTGTATTGAGCTTGGTGCTGGTGCTGTATTTATGTACTGAGTTTTGTTCTGGGGCTCTATTTATGTACTGAGTTTTGTTCTGGTACTGTATATATGTATTGAGCTTGGTTCTCGTGCTGTATATATATGTATTGAGCTTGAGAAATTTAGAGCTACGAATGCCTGGAGCCAAATATGTCAGAGCTTGGTTCTGATGCTGTAATTATGCTCGATATATTTATAATAACAAAATTGCAGGGTAGATGGAATAGTTTTCAATTCATTGTATATTTAATGCGAACCTGTCAGGTAGTTTTAGCCCCTTGAACCGCCACCATGCGGTAATATATGACCTGACAATATTTCCAAACATTCCCCTATATGTTTTTTTCAGGTGCAGCAAAATCTATAAAAATCAACTTTTAAAACGGTGCACTATATGCTAATTACTCATTAAAGGTTCACGGGGCGGTGCCGCTATCCTGAAGAGTCACATAGTCCTGCCTCCAAACCCACCTTTCCACGCTTATTTGACATCTTCTTGGCTGTTTTACATCACTAGCAGCCTCCTCCAACTTTCTTGGATGTGCCATTGCCTCGTAGTACTTGGGCACGCACCACGCAGCGAGGTGTACTCTGCCCGGCTGCACCACGCATGCCAGTACAAGACAACGGCGCATCTGCAAGAGTTGGAGGAGGCTGCTAGTGATGTAAAACAGCCAGGGTGATGTCAATCAAAATCTGGGGGGCACCATTTAAATTTTCGCCTCAGGCAGCAGGAAAGCTAGAATCGGCCCTGCATAGTGGTCTCCGGGGCTTTATTGATGGCCTATTGTCAGCATGACGTACTGTCGCTGGGCAGCGTCTGGACTTTAGTGTAACGCAGCATGATGTAAGTATAACTTTTTTATTTTATGTCCGATTGCGGGGTGCGGAATGGAAAGCACGCGGCCATGGTGACGGCCAGCGGAAAGATGCGACAACCCTTATTTCCCCTGTGGTGGCGCTGAACAGAAACTGGAATTTTACTGCCAGGTTTTCCCCAAGATGACATCTAATTGCTGGGGGCCTCAGCAGGGGGACAATTTGGAATCTGCTTATTGTCTTCTAATGGCCCTTTTACAGGGGAAGATTTTGTGTCCGGTAAACGAGTGCCAATCGACAATATAATCGACATAGATCAGCGCTAGTTTGCTCTATTTAAATGGAGCAATGATCGTTAGTACGATTGTTCGTCTCCATATATTTGCACCTTGTCGGCAGCACATTCCTTGTTTACACAGGCAGATATGCTGCCAACAAGCGACCATTTTTATGGCTGCATAAATTATGCAATCAGCCGACGAACAAGCATTTACTCATTCGTTGACTTATCGCTGCCTGGTTTACACAGGCAAATGAGTTCTCGTTCACCCAATTATTGGCCCGTGTATAAGGAAAATGCAGAGAACTCCTTTTAAACTCAAAGCAGAGGACCCCTTTAAACTCATCACTGGATTCTCTGCACCAAGAAGACACATGATACTACCCCACTATGGTTTGCCTTTGGATATAACTAATGAAATATAAACCACAAAAACTTAAGGAGAATGCAGAAAATCTATCAAGATGTTCAAATGCTCTATTTCAGGCCCCAAAAAATTAGTGTTATTAGTCGTTTCACATGGAAATAACTGTGCTAGATATACAGATTGTCCTATTCGGTGAGTGGAGTTAATTCAGAGATGATTATAATAATAAGAATATGAAAAATTGTTATGGCGTCTGTATTCTACTATAAATTAAGGAACATGTGAATGCCTTCCTTGATCTATGACTTGCAAAACTAGGCTGGGGTCATGATACATTTCGGATTAGTAAATACTTGGTAATCAAACACACCTTTTATGATGCATGTTCTAAAATTAAAAACAAACCTATTATGCAGAATTAAAAAAGGCTATATAACTTTATTAAAGTCATATGCAAATGAGGGTATAATAAAGTATTAATTCAATATCATTGGCAGGCAGAGATTTAAAGTTTGACATCAGAGAATGTCACAAATTCCACTCCATTATTTTATTATATTAAGGTCACTATGTAGTGCTATAATAACCTCTCAATGAGAAACCCTTCTGATTTCTCCTTACCTGACTACCTCCTTTATACCGGTAACTCCGCCCCTTTACACATCTATCCCCCTATTTTCCTACCGAAATATCGCTTTTTTCTATAAACAAAAGACCCTCTTCTTTCATTCTTCCTCCATCACTAGCCCTTACTCCCCCATGCTCTCCTACCTATTTTAACCCTTCAACTACCCCTAAACTATCCCCTATAATTACATTTAACCCTCCTGACAATAAATAGTTTGCAGTGACTCCCCTTATGGTTCCTCATGTGGAGATACCCACATTCGTAGCTCTAAATTTCTCAAATTCGTTATGGGGACGTTGGAGAGAGGAGGCCCAGCCCTAGGAGGTCCATTCCCTTTCCCTACTGGGTGACGAGAACCTGTGAAGGACTACATTTCCATAGCAGCTGTGGCTGGGATTGCTCTGCAGCCCTATCCCTTTCACTTGAATAGAACTGGAACTGCAAATCCAGCCACCGCCATTAAGGATATATACAGTGCTGTGCCCGGTAAACGATGAAGAGGCCGCGTAGTTTGTCATTGCAGCCCCCTTGCTGATGGTGGGGGTGCCGGGAGTCAGACTCCCAAGGATCTGATATTAATGACCTATCCTAAGAATAGACAATCAATATAAATGTCCCGGAGAACCCCTTTAAGGTAATGATGACAAACTTTGTATCTTTCTCAAAAATTTGGAATTTGTTTGTTTACTACCAAATTAAGAATTAAAGTAGCCAAAACTGAAATATACAGTGCAACCTTTTACAATAATGTGTACAATGAACGATATTAGGAGATTTTGTTTGCACTCCTGTTAACATGCTGGCGTTATAGGAAAATTACTTTTTTTATTCATGCATTAGCATTGAATAAAAAAGGAAGCTGTTCCAATGCAACGTGTCTTTAGGAGTACATAGATATTGTGCAATATATAATACACTTGGCAAACATAAACCTCCCCAGCATTCTGAAAAACCTGTTTCTTTTGTAAGCGTGTATTAATTTCCACTGAAAAAACACTCCCTCCATCCTGCTATGTATAAGAGCTTCAACTTTGCACTGGTTCAAACTATTTTACTGCGATCTTACAGATAGCGAAAATGATTATGTTCAAACATATCTGGGACCACAAAATGTCCCACCTGCAATAAAAAAGTAACTTACTAGTTACATTTTGCCTGCCATTTAAACAAAGGACCTGTAGGGTCATCTTTAAAGGGGTTGTCTGGCCTAAGAAAAAAGGAATGGCTTTTTTTCCGATAACAGTGCCACTCCTGTCCTTGGGCTGTGCCTGGTACTGCAGCTCAGCCCCATTCGCTTCGATGGGGATGACCTGCAATACCAAGCAGAACCCATTGGAAAGAATGGAGCCATTTCTGGAAAAAAACAAACAGCAGACTCTTTATTACTAATCCTACACAAACTTTTTAAGAAAAAGTTTACAGTCCTTTACAAGGGAAGGGATGACCTACTAGCCTAGTGTGGGTATTTTTCATATAAGTTGGGTAATTTAATGTGTACAGTATAATATTTGTATCATTTTTTCTGTAGAGTTGGTTTGTTATAAACTTCCCTAGCCTAAGTGTGTGTTTGTCTTTAAAGATACTGAGATGTGCAAATAATGACGTTACATATAGTGTGTGCTTTTTACAATATGCTATTTCTGGCACCATGAGCCATTCTTGAGACAAACAAAAGTATATTATATTATGATATTACATAGTTGATAAGGTTGAAAAAAAACACAGGTCTATCAAGTCCAACCTGTAATCCTACAGTGTTGATCCAGAGAAAGAAAATACTCCCTATGAGGCGGATACCAATTCCCCCATATTAGGGGAAAAAATTCCTTCCCGCTACCAATTATGGCAATCAGAATAAATCCCTGTATCAATTTCTCATCCGCTGGAATCTAGTACATATAAAGAATAATATTATATCATTCAAAAAAGGCATCTAAGCGCCTTGTTTAATGACCCAACCATCACAACATTCTGTGGCAGAGAGCTTCACAGTCTCACTGCTCTTACAGTAAAGAATCCTCTTCTATCATGATGGTAAAACTTTCTTTCATCTAGAAGTAGTGGATGCCTTATTGTCATGGTTACAGACCTAGGTATAAAAAGATCATTAGAAAGATTTCTGTGCTGTCCATGCATATATTTATATATAGTAATTATATCGCCCATAAGCCTGAATAACTCCAAGTTTGATAACTTGTACTGCAATACGCCCATTCCATTAACTACCTTGGTTGCCCTGAACTCGCTCTAGTTCAGCCATGTCCTTCTTATGCACAAGTGCCAAAAATTGTACACAATATTCCATGTGTGGTTTGATGTGCGATTCTTCTAGAGGCAAAACTATATTCATGGCCTCTTTTGATGCATCCCATGATTTTTTTGCTTTGGCAGCAGCTGCCTGGCACTGGTTACAAAAGTGAAGTTTACTGTCCACCAATATCCCCAAGTCTTTTTCAGCGGCAGTTTTACCCAGTGCTTTACTAATTGTAGAATTTGTTTCGCCCAAGTGTATAACCTTACTTTTATCCATCTTAAACTTAATTTACCATTTCCCTGCCCTCCATCTTCCCCAAATTTGTCTGTAATATTAACTGCTTAACGAGCCCCTGCCGTATATATATACAACAAGCGGTCCAGGTCCTTAAAGCCTGCGACAATTAATATTTATGGCGCTGGTTTAACACGGCTGCCAGATTAAGACTGCAAGACAATCTGAGGCTACACCAGATACACAACATCCACAGCCTTAGGCTAGGTTCACACCTCCGTCGGTGTTTCCGTTGTTCTTCTTCGTCAGAGTAGAATAACAACGGAAATACCTGAAGTGCTTGTTCCGTTGCACTTCGAAAGTACTCAGTTGCATTGAAGAGATACAACATACGTCTGGCAGTACAGCTGAGACGGGAGAAATGTCTGTGGAGAGGAGTAGGATTGTGCCAGCCCAAGTCACTTTAAAGGGCAGACCCTGTAAATCCTGCTTCTGTACGAGGCAGGTGAAGGCTGTGGATGCTTTCCAGAGGGAGGGTGACCAGAGACCCAGCTAGAGTAATGCTTCATAGACAATTTGTGTACTCCAAGTGCTGTGGGATGTTCTATATTCATTAGGAGACTGCAAACACCAAGCTCTGTACCAATTTAAGGACAGGTGTCGCGAAATTTTTTAATATAAATTAGCTTTTAGTGTGTTATTAAAATACATTTTATTTATTTGTGTGTTTGTGTTTTACTTTTTTCTTTTTTCTTTCTTTTACTTCTCTATGGGGGCTGCCATTTTTTTTTCATCTCTGTATGTGTCGATTAACGACACATACAGAGATGGAATATGGCACATACAACCCCATAGAGAATGCGAACGGGAGCCGTTCCATTCACTATGGTGTACGCCGTCCGTTTGGGAACGGCGCATGCGCCGCTCCCACACAGTCCAAAATGAAACTCTTCGGCCGAGCGACATCCGGCGCCATTTTCATGTGGACCGGAAGATGACTACTTCCGGTCGCGGCTTCCGGACATGTGTTCAGAAGCAAGGACTAGGAGCGGAGGGAGCGGCGTCAGCGGCGGCAGCAGGAGCAGGTAAGTTATGTTTGTGTTTGTTCGTGTTTTACTGTGTGATTACCACTGTATTTAAGCCTACTACACTGTGCATTCGCTCAAAATATGGCGGCACACAGTGTAGGAGGTTTGAACATTCAACCCCCTCCTTTCTCCTGGCACTAGCCAGGATAAAGGAGGGGGATTAATTGAGCACACTAGAGCGAGTGTGTCTTCTCCAATTTTGCAGCATAAAGCAATGTGGTTGCTTTACCACGTTGCAATGCTGCAATTTTGGGAATTGCTCCCTCTAGTGACCAGCACATGGAAATGTTATAAATTACAATCTAATTTATAATATTTCCTGACTTGTGAAAAAATTAAAAAAATTAGAACAATATCTAATCATTTATATACTTAATGTTTAACTAAAAAAAAAACACATTCGCCTTTAAGTAACTGTAACTGCTACGCTGTGCACCATATTCTGTAACACCCAAGCTGTGTGCCGTGTTGTAGCTAGTTTGCTTATTGCCCTAAGTGGAATAAAGATACACTTCTGTTGAGAGACTCTGTGTCCGACTCCATTGCTGCGTTATTTTTGAGTGCGGTACTGCCTCAGGATGACTCATGTGAATGCTGCAATATTGCATATACACTTGGTGTGCCATTCCTTCCTGCTTATTAAGTACGACGGGTGACTTTAAACAGTGTCATGGAACTTGCACCCATCCTCTTCATTCTGTGTGAGAGCTCGGCCATCTGGTTTAACATGAAAAAACTTCCAGTTTTTAGCTGTCAATCTGGTTCTCCTTGAACTCCGAGTTAGCCAAGACCACATGTATGTTCAAGTTAAACAGGCTTTGACCAGGAGGTTATATGGCCTGAGCCATGATAAATATTTTAAATTATTTATACCATACATTCAAAGATTGCAGACTTATAAAACAAAAAAACCTTTAAATATCAAAGTTATTATATAAAATAAGTTATATATTACAATTATATATATATGTATAGTTATATCTTACTACAGCTAAGCTTATCTTATTTAGTCTTTCGAACATGGACCTCGTCCAGAGCTAAGCAGTTGCCAGGCCAACTGGACTTGAGGAACCCATGTAATTTAGGTAAATACATTTTAAGCTTGCCAAGCCCAGAATGGGGTAGACAGGAGGCACAAGTGTTGCGCTAACTTTTTGCAGACATTACATTTGCACACCATTATGTATGTGCAAAGCTTATTGTTTGATCCAACCAAATACATATGGAATACTGTACATGTACTTTAAACGCTATAAAGCAGAAGTCTTTAGTATTTGTTTTTCACTTGTGTAACATATCCAATTATACAATACTATAATACAGTACTATTATTCACAATGTGAGAGCGAAAAGAAGCTGAATAATATTAGACTATTCTATCCTCAAAACATTCCATGGGGATAACTTATCATGTGTCTTAGTATATATGAAATAAAGTTCAGATGATCGAAATGGAGGTTAGTTCCCTTCTAAGGCCCCATGCACACAAACTTATTTTTTTCCTCCTGTAAATACTGGCGTAAATACGGGTCCTTTGTCACACGTATTCGACAAGTATTCCACCCATATTTACAGACCCGTTTTCTCTGCTCTAATCGGCAGCCCTTCTCTCTATCAGTGCTGGATAGAGAGAAGGGGCAGCCCTTTCGGGCAGAGTTTTTGCAGCGATTGAAAGTAAAAGAAGTTCATACGTACCCCGGCCGTTGTCTTAGTGACGCGTCCCTCTTTTGACATCCAGTCCAACCTCCCTGGATGACGCGGCAGTCCATGTGACCGCTGCAGCCTGTGATTGGCCTGTGATTGGCTGCAGCGGTCACATGGGATGAAACGTCATCCCGGGAGGCCGGACTGGAGGAAGAAGCAGGGAGTTGTGGGTAAGTTAACTTTTAATACTATTAACTACAGCGGTAGTCACTGTCCTGGGTACTGCCGATCAGTTAACTCTTTCAGCACCCTGGACAGTGACTATCCCCTGACGTCGCCTAGCAATGCTCCCGTAATTATGGGTGCACACACGTAGCCATCCGTAATTACGGGAGCCCCATAAACTTCTATGGGCCTGCCCATGCCGTAATTAAGGCCTGAAATAGGACATGTTCCATATTTTTCAACGGCCCCGGTATCTTCCCATAAGCAAACGGGAAGGTACCCGTGGCCAATAGAAGTCTATGGGCCCGTAATTATAGGCCGTAATTACGGCCCGTAATTACGGGCGTTTTTACGTTCATGTGCATGAGGCCTAACAGAAGCAAAGAAATGTGCAAATAGTCACAATGCTGTGCAAATAGCAAGCTGGATAAAAGCCCATTACAAGAAGTGGAATTAAAATGAGCATTATCCATGATGTGATATAACTAAAACTGGTCAGAGATGTTGCAAATCTTGGCTCAATTTAACAATTTTTGGAAATCTCACCTTAAAATTGCCAAACACCCTCTATAAGGTGGAAAAATGGGTGATATCTCTCTCACCAAAGATTAAATAGCTATAAAGGTGTGATTTAGACATTTATAGGATGTCCTTCAAGGTTATCTTTGTTTTAACACTTGCAATTGGAAAAAGCCAACAGCAGATGAAGTGGCACTATGGTTTACCATCCTATATACTTCAATTAGATCCCTGCTGATTGGTGACATCTTCTAGCCATATGCCACCAATGTGTTTGATGAGACCAACCTTTTACGGTTTGTATGAGACTATTCCCCTGGCATCAGACGGACATCCAGATCATTTATTAAGATTGAACTCAAAAATAATTGGGCACAATGTCCAGGAGTAACTGTAGAAACAATTTTTTTTCTGAAAGAGTAGTAGCACCTTGGAACAAGCTTCCGGTCGAGATTATAAAAAGATCAACAACAGTAAAAAGTAATTCAAGCATATTTGTATAAATACAAGTCCATCATAAAAGATAGAAGATATCCTAATACACTTAAAATATATAAAAGTAGACAGACTGGCTAGAAGTCATGGTCTTTTTCTGCTATTAAAATTATATGTAACTGACTGCTAAAACATAGGGGCTGACAGCGGTCACAGTCCTAATATGTTTACCACAATGTCCAGTTGATTTATCATCTTGATTGTAGATTATGGCATATTCTATTGGGTCATAGAGTTTATAGAGGGTTACAGAGGGAAGGGTGTTCCTTGGGGTTTCCTCTTTTAGCCAAAGTGTAGAACCGATGCAATCATGAATCACGCAAACTCCTACTGATTTCAGTAGACACATGTAATTATTTTCTTTCCATAACTTCAATACAGTACTGGTTCTTCCGGCAACAATGAATGTTTGCAAGGGGTCCCAATAGCAGAACCTACTGAAATATGAAGTACTCTGCGGTAGCTGCCAGACATGGGGTCCTTTCGGTAACACATAGCACTTGCAGGGGTTATTGTTTCATAGCAGATGCAATATTTCAGTGTGCAGAGAGAAGAGGATATATGGCATGATGCGGTGATGAACTAACGATTGGATTGTGTGGGGGAGATGATGCATATACGTACTTCAGATGACTGGGAGCAATACGCTGGACAACCTCTGTTTGATGATCAAGCATTCTCTCTTCTTATAATAAAGAGTAGGATTCAGTTCACCATTACATGGCGGCTCAGTGCAACCAAAAATCTACTGACAGTTGGGTGAGTGAGAAATCGGCCTATGTATGGTCACACTACGATTAATCCAGTTAAACAAGACCACTTAAATGATCAGGTCTGTTATGAATATAGTAAAGAATAACTTCAGCTGCAGACCACACAGGCAGCGAAGAAGTTAAGTCCCTAAACTTTACTTTCTGAAAATTCCTTAGTGTATTACTGCATAGCACTAGGGTGGTGTGACAAGGATCAAAAGATTAAAAATCATTTCATTTAACTCTATTTGTCAATCTTTTTCTAAGAGATTTCTCTTTCTGTACCAGGGGTACCGCTGCTGCAATAAATCACTGGTGCAGTCACATATAACGTAGCTACACTATAAGTAAATATGCCCTTCTCTATAATTTTATTGTCTATTAATGAGCTGCTCCAGGGGGCCGCCATAGATTCCAGCCACATAGCTGCATTGCTTTCTGATGATGATCATGTTTTAAGAAAATAACGTATTCGTCTTGCCAATTGCATTCCTTTTTTTCTGTGCCCTCCCACAATTTTATGAATTACAACACTCTCCTGTTTGAGGGGGACTAAGAGGATACGGACTGCGAATGGCTCTGTGTTATCGTGCCACCGGGACTCCATACACCTCTGTAACGTCAGTCGTATGCATGACACCCTACACAAACAGAAGAATAGAAGAGAGTGAGCAGGGTTGGGGAGGTTAACCTAAGTTTCCTGGGTCATGCCATGACACTGAGGTCTCATACACATGGTACAAGGCCGAGTTGTATTGAGCTGTAATACGGCTCCTAAAGAAGTATAAGGGGCCCTACTATAAGTCTGTATGGCTCTGATTTCATACAGAGGCCTACCGAAATCTTTTCAATTTGATTACTGGTCCGACATAAAAAAAAATCTTGGCGTGCTCCATCAGAAGCTATAATATGGAGTTATTCTCTCCTAGAAGTATTGATTCTATGGGGAATATATCCATAATGCATTGCCGTATAAAGACACAATATGCCGTATAAAGGCACAATATGGCGGCAAACAAAGTGCCTATATCTACATAGTATGAAGCTACATGGACTCTGGGTGCCTCGATAAAGTCAGCCGTGTGCATGATGCCTTACACAGACAGAATGGGAGGAGAGAGTGAGCGGAGGAGTGGGGTGTGTGGATGGAATTGTATTTAAAATGATTGGTGTTTGGCCCTTGAAAATAAGGGAAAAGAATTAAAAAATAAAGTAAGGGAAAAAATTTAGGACCACAAAAGTATGCAGGGACTGACATATCATATGTGCTACCTGTGCAGCTGCACAGGGACCCAGTAGGGCAGGAGATCCTCTGCCATCTTAAAAGCAGCTGTCCTACTGTCTATTAGGTTGTATGTAAGGGCCTGAACGAATGAATTTCATAGCTCACAACTACTAAAGTATTGTGAGAGATACATAAGGGGAGGTGATCTATAATGAGCTATTAGAGAACGAGGGGCCTATATACTGCACTTGCAAGGGGGCCCTCTGCTGTCTGTGTCCGCCTCTGAAAGTATATATTATCCTTAAGGAAAATATTTACCAGAGAGCTAGAAAAATAATTAGGATCCATTATAATCTATAATACAATAACAGAAAAAACATATCAATGGATTAACTTTAGTACACAAATGCTGATATCCTTAGGTCCCTATTGTGCGGGTAGGAGGGACTGTAAAGTGATAGAGTACAGAACCATTTCTAAAACCCGAAAATGATCCTTTTCTTTTATTTGTTTATTTTCTCACGGGACATTAAAATATACATTTCAGCTTGACAAAGGGGATCATGTGGGGAAACACCTATATTTTACACATTCTGCATAAAAGACAGTGTAAGCTCTCAAGGATGGGTGTCATCTGATAAAGTATGACATCAAGCCTTAAATTCTTTAAAGGGAATCTATCCTGGAATTTGGTTTATTGGGTAAAGCGGGTAATCTGGTGTACTAAGGATTAGAAGTGGCAATTTTAGCTGTTGTAAAAGCATGTCTGACTCAGCTGGAAATGTATGAAAACAACTTTGATGAGAAAAAAGTTGAAAAAAATCAAAGCACAATTCTAGTTCACATTTTCTTCCATAGATTTCCCTCAGGAAAGACATTTAAAACGCTCTCGGGCAGATTTATGAATACTGTCTACCCTTTAGACAGTGTAAATTTTGAGCAGTCAGAAAATGCGCCAAATTTATCAAATGGTGCACACGCTACTATAAATTAGGCACATCTAGCAAGACATGCTAGACACTTTTCTCTTCATTATATCACCTATTGGCTGTATTAGATTCTGCCAGTTTTTTGTGACAAAATTTTGGCACAAATTTGGCGCACAGTGCCGCGTTTTAAACCTTTAAGTCCCTTTTTGCTCGACCCGCTTTACTGATAAGCCAAGCCCCCTTATCAAGCGTGTCCAGAAAAGTCTCTAAAACAGCTGATAAATGTGCCACACAGCATGTAAGCCAGAATTTTTCCACATTTGTAATAGTAAATTTGCCCCCAATAACTTTTATTTAAAAAAGGTGGGGGGGATTTATTAAGACTGGCGTTTCATACGCCAGTCTTAATATAAAGAAAGTTGAAGTAAAATGCACCTAATCCATTAAAGAGGCTCTGTCACCAGATTTTGCAACCCCTATCTGCTATTGCAGCAGATAGGCGCTGCAATGTAGATTACAGTAACGTTTTTATTTTTAAAAAACGAGCATTTTTGGCCAAGTTATGACCATTTTCGTATTTATGCAAATGAGGCTTGCAAAAGTACAAGTGGGTGTGTTTAAAAGTAAAAGTACAACTGGGCGTGTATTATGTGCGTACATCGGGGCGTGTTTACTACTTTTACTAGCTGGGCGCTCTGATGAGAAGTATCATCCACTTCTCTTCAGAACGCCCAGCTTCTGGCAGTGCAGATCTGTGACGTCACTCACAGGTCCTGCATCGTGTCGGCCACATCGGCACCAGAGGCTACAGTTGATTCTGCAGCAGCATCAGCATTTGCAGGTAAGTAGCTACATCGACTTACCTGCAAACGCCGATGCTGCTGCAGAATCATCTGTAGCCTCTGGTGCCGATGTGTCCTCGCTCGTCTGACACGATGCAGGACCTGTGAGTGACGTCACAGCGTGATCTCTCGAGAACACGCTGTGTCTGCACTGCCAGAAGCTGGGCGTTGTGAAGAGAAGTGGATGATACTTCTATACGCAACGTCCAGCTAGTAAAAGTAGTAAACACGCCCCGATGTACGCACACAATACACGCCCAGTTGTACTTTTACTTTTCAACACGCCCAGTTGTACTTTTGCAAGTATCATTTGCATAAATACGAAAATGGTCATAACTTGGCCAAAAATGCTCGTTTTTTAAAAATAAAAACGTTACTGTAATCTACATTGCAGCGCCGATCTGCTGCAATAGCAGATAGGGGTTGCACAATCTGGTGACAGAGCCTCTTTAAGAGTAGCACGCCTCCTCATAAATTAGGCACTTCACTGACAGAAAATCATATCTATGCCAGCTAGTTTCTGTCATAAATTATAATAAATTTGTCGAACCGGCCCCTTCTGTCAAGCTCCGCCAACTTTTTAGAAAAGTGCTCTGACCGTCACAATTGGCAAAAAAGTACACATTTTTATTACATACAGAAGGCCCTGACACTGCTTGTCATCAGTTCCTTTTATGAGCGGCGGCCTGCTGTGAGAGCCCTAGGTGAGAAGCGGAGTGCTAAGGTGCATACAATTTTTATTTTTATGTCCGATCAGGCGGAGGGAATGTCGCAGTCGCATTGTTATGCCACAATTATGGAAAGATGAGACAGATTTATAAAGCGGCATGCAGCTCTGTCGCATGTTACTTCAGTGGAGCAGAAAGCTAAGGCTGGCGTATGAAACGCCAGTCTTAGTAAATCTGCCCCATCATATCTATTAACTTCTTTCTAGGGTAAATAAATTACGTTTTTGCAACCTTATTTCATAACTAAGATCTTTCATACTTCATATTATTTTTGTTGCCTTTTTTTTTAACTCTCTCCAGTTCTCTAATATCTTTTTTATAAACTAGTGCCCAAAATTGGACTCTATATTCAAGATGTGGTCGGACCAGTGCTTTAAAAAAAGGGTAAAATAATACTTATGCCGTTCCTAATATAAGACAATATCTTGTTAGCTTTGGATGCAGCAGACTGGCTTTGCATTGTAGACTTCCAATAGTGATCTGTTCAGGGTATAAATAGCAGGTATATTTATTTACCCCCAAAGGTATAACCATACACTTGTCAACATTGAACCTCATCTGCCATTTTGCTGCCCATTTGGCCAGTTTATCCAGGTCATCCTGTAAAGATAAGATATTCTGTAAAGTAGAGTTTTGTGCCATTTGCGCATACAGAGAAAGTGCTATAAAGTCCAAATATTAGATCATTTATCAACAGGTTAAACAACAATGGTCTTAGAACATCTCCCTCTGGTTACTCACAAATTGTACATCTAAACCAATGGACCTTAACTTGTGCAATAACTGTATGTGGGGGAAAGCATCAAATGTTTTAGAAAATATAAGTATATTACATCTATTGCCATCACCCTGTTCGGGTTCCTGCTTACTGATTCATAAAAAAGCAAGTAAATTTGGCTTGAAACGACCTCCATAAGGGATCCTGGTTGCAGGTGACTATATGATTATCTAAAACATACTTTTTAATTTGATCTCATTAAACTTTAGATCTTAGGCTTACCGGCCTATAGTTGTCAGGTTTAATATTGGAACCTTTTTTTTTAAATTAAAAAATAAACTAAGCAAAGAAGTTTTTGTTGTTATTTTTAATTGTTCCCTTGGTTTTAAGTCACGGCTGTTAATCACTGGTCCAGTCATTGTTTCATTTATTCTGGCCACATTATCTTAATTAAATATCTTACAGCTGAAACATTACGTTGTGGATCTCTAACTGCCCATTCCTAAGATTGACTCTAAATGGGGTCAGTTGAGTGGTATGAGTAAAGGAATGAAAGACCTTTGCGAGCTTCTCGGAAATTATGCAAGCTTCAGGTTGAACAGTAAAGGGTTAAAAAAGAGATCTTAGCGCTCCGCTGACTTCACTGTGTCACTGAACCCTCCTGTCTTAACAAAACAAAGCTCACATTGTGTGGAGACGGATACTGAGAAGATGCCCCTGATCTTGGCAAGGTCTAGGTGTACTCAGAACCTAGCTATTAAAGAAATAGCAAAACAAAAAGATATTCATGCTGCTTGATAATTGTCAATTGGGCTTCTCCAAACATTTCACTTCTGCAAAGTCCATTACTAGTCCCTCACTCATTTAAAGAGACATTATGCCTTGAAGAATAGATTTGACTAATAGTAGGAATGAGTGACACAACAGGCTCAAGTTTTTAGCCAGCCTGGTTACCTAGCAATACTTAGGATTATCACTACTCTATGATTCTTATTCCATTAGGATATGGGTTGAATGACCCTTCTCGTAAAACCACTGGTAGCGGTTGGAATGTAGATGGTGACCTGATTTTCTATTTTTCGTTTAATAGCTTATGGTATCCCAGCTTATATATTACTAAACATACTGATAGGTTCATTGGTGTTCTATTAAATTGGCCCTTGTTTTGACATACAGAAATTAGATTGTGAGATCCATTGGGGACATGGACTGAGTGTTAATGATCTCTGTACAGCAGGATATGTTAGTGCTATATAAGCATCAGGAAATAAATGCATTTTATTCCAAACAGTGAACAAGTTCAGTTAAGAATGAACAAAAAATTGGTTGCCAAAGCTTACCCAGTGCTTAAAGAGGATCTGTCACTAGTTTAACCTCTTAGTCACCAGCTGTTTTTTACTTTTTTCCATCATCTCATTCAAAGAGCTTTAACTTTTTTATTTTTGTGTCGACATAGATGTATAAGGTCTTGTTTTTTTTGCGGGACAAATTGTATTTTTTAATAGCACCATTTTGGGGTACATAGAATTTATTGATTAACTTTTTTTTAACTTTTTTTGGGGGGATAGAAAAAAAACCATCAATTTTGCCACACTTTTTTGCATCATGACTCTACACCGTTTACCGTGTGGAATAAATAGCACAATAACTTTATCCAGCGGGTTGTTATGATTGCAACGATACCAAATTTATACACTTTTCCTTTGTTTTACTACTTTTACACAGTAAAAACACTTTTTTTTTTCAAAATTATGTGTAACTTTTTGGGTTTTTAATAATAAAGCAGTTTGTAAGAGGAAAAATTGGGCTTTTCATTTTTTCTTTTACTTATTTATTATTCACTTTATTAAACTTTTTATTTACTTTTTTACTAGTCCCACTAGGGGACTTCACGATTGTCTGATCGCTTTTATAATATACTGAAATACTTCTGTATTGCAGTGTATTACTGCCTGTCCGTTAAAAACAGACAGGCATCTGCTAGGCCATGCCTATGGCATAACCTAGCAGGCATTAACTAGAGGCAGACCTGGGGGCCTTTATTAGGCCCCCGGTTGCCATAGAAGACACTGGTACCGTGCAATCACACGCAGGATGACGGTGGGATGAGAGGGAGCTCCCTCTCTCCTGAACCACGCTCGGTTGAGCGCTGCATCTGAGGGGTTAAATGGGCGAGATCGATACTCCGGTAGCTGAGAGCATGGAGATTTAAGGGCTTCCTGCTCTGTTTATTTATTCCAATGCAACTCCGTCAAAATGCTATTGCATCGGAATAAAGCCCGTTAGTGGTCACCGTAAAAACACTAATGGGCGGTCACTAATGGGTTAATAATGCCCAATCTCCTAGCTAATCTAATAGACGCTGTCACACTGATAATGCTAGTGGAAACTGTGTCCCAAAAAGTTTATTATTTTAAAAGTTATGAGCTTCTTTCTAAATATGAAAATGAGCGTTAGACAAGTGGGAGGTAACACCAGCGATTCTCCTGAGGTGGAGCTACGTCACAGCCTCTGACACTGTCCAATCAGCATGAAGCTGCTTCACACAGTGTGAGAGACTGAGGCTGGAGGGCTGATAGCTTCAGTGACAGTGGGTCGTGCGTGTTGCTGATATGCAGGATCCACCTGTTATTGATCACATCGAAGTTATGTAAGTTGTCTAAGATGTGACCGATAACAGGTAGATCCTATGTGGACCTGCTGCCCCTGAAGCCATCAGTCCCGCTAACCTGATGTATTTGGATAAACAGAAGCTGTATCTCAAAAAGTAAAAAAACTAATAATGAAAAACCAAAAAAAAGTTGTTTAAAAAAATAAAAGTATTCAAAGGTTTACTTAGCCTTTAAGGGCAGCGATGTCATTACTTTATAGCTTTCAAGTCTGTAGGAAATTACAAGCTTTGTGCATGTATTATATTGTATTTATCATATGCATACAACAAGTTTAAAATGAAGGGATCTTCCACAACAATTAGCCATTCACTAATGGGGAGGGGAGACGGGTTAGAGCGCCCCCTTTTAGTCTTCTGAACCTTCTCATAAAGGAGGGGTTCCTTGTAGCTAAGTTCATTAGGATAGTGTGAACAGAAGAACAGTATGAAGAAAAAGAAACTCTGAAATGTAATGCTTAGCCTCTGCTGCATATTTTCATAACGTATCTTTGTTATGTCTTAAACACAGATAAACTCAAAGCTGTAGGTCATTCTTATGTAAAAGAAAACCTATCTCCTGGTATTGGTGGTAGCTTCTAGTGTGTGTACAGACAGACCATTGCAAAGTGATGAGTGTGTATGTGTGTGTATATATATATATATATATATATATATATATATATATATATACATATATATATATATATATGTGTATATATATATATACATATATATATGTGTATATATATATATATATACATATATATATATATATATATATATATATATACAGTGAAGGAAATAAGTATTTGATCCCTTGCTGATTTTGTAAGTTTGCCCGCTGTCAAAGTCATGAACAGTCTAGAATTTTTAGGCTAGGTTAATTTTACCAGTGAGAGATAGATTATATTTAAAAAAAAAACGAAAATCACATTGTCAAAATTATATATATTTATTTGCATTGTGCACAGAGAAATAAGTATTTGATCCCCTATCAACCATTAAGAGTTCAGTCTCCTCCAGACCAGTTACACGCTCCAAATCAACTTGGTGCCTGCATTAAAGACAGCTGTCTTAAATGGTCACCTGTATAAAAGACTCCTGTCCACAGACTCAATTAATCAGTCTGACTCTAACCTCTACAACATGGGCAAGACCAAAGAGCTTTCTAAGGATGTCAGGGACAAGATCATAGACCTGCACAAGGCTGGAATTGGCTACAAAACCATAAGTAAGACGCTGGGTGAAAAGGAGACAACTGTTGGTGCAATAGTAAGAAAATGGAAGACATACAAAATGACTGTCACTCGACAGCGATCTGGGGCTCCATGCAAAATCTCACCTCGTGGGGTATCTTTGATCCTGAGGAAGGTGAGAACTCAGCCGAAAACTACACGGGGGGAACTTGTTAATGATCTCAAGGCAGCTGGGACCACAGTCACCAAGAAAACCATTGGTAACACATTACGCCGTAATGGATTAAAATCCTGCAGTGCCCGCAAGGTCCCCCTGCTCAAGAAGGCGCATGTACAGGCCCGTCTGAAGTTTGCAAATGAACATCTGGATGATTCTGAGAGTCATTGGGAGAAGGTGCTGTGGTCAGATGAGACTAAAATTGAGCTCTTTGGCATTAACTCAACTCGCCGTGTTTGGAGGAAGAGAAATGCTGCCTATGACCCAAAGAACACCGTCCCCACTGTCAAGCAGGTGGAAACATTATGTTTTGGGGGTGTTTCTCTGCTAAGGGCACAGGACTACTTCACCGCATCAATGGGAGAATGGATGGAGCCATGTACTGTCAAATCCTGAGTGACAACCTCCTTCCCTCCACCAGGACATTAAAAATGGCTCGTGGCTGGGTCTTCCAGCACGACAATGACCCGAAACATACAGCCAAGGCAACAAAGGAGTGTCTCAAAAAGAAGCACATTAAGGTCATGGAGTGGCCTAGCCAGTCTCCAGACCTTAATCCCATCGAAAACTTATGGAGGGAGCTGAAGATCCGAGTTGCCAAGCGACAGCCTCGAAATCTTAATGATTTATAGATGATCTGCAAAGAGGAGTGGGCCAAAATTCCATCTAACATGTGTGCAAACCTCATCATCAACTAAAAAAAAACGTCTGACTGCTGTGCTTGCCAACAAGGGTTTTGCCAACAAGTATTAAGTCTTGTTTGCCAAAGGGATCAAATACTTATTTCTCTGTGCACAATGCAAATAAATATATATAATTTTGACAATGTGATTTTCTGTTTTTTTTTAAATATAATCTATCTCTCACTGGTAAAATTAACCTAGCCTAAAAATTCTAGACTGTTCATGTCTTTGACAGTGGGCAAACTTACAAAATCAGCAAGGGATCAAATACTTATTTCCTTCACTGTATATATGTATATATATATACTAGCAGAGTTACCCAGCTTCGCATGTATCTATTTGTCTGATGTTTTTGGGTGTAGTTTCCTACTGATATGAAGCCAACATGTCCAATATAGTAAACCTTTTACTACAAAATACACACGGAAGTGGCGAATATGGGACAACAAATCTATTTTCAATTTCAACATCGGGCATGAGCACAACCTGCCGACCTTTTTTGACCCTTTTGAGACTGTAGTCGTGCCTCAGTCTGCTGGGGAGTTTCAGCAGTTCGCTGTTGGCTGTGATGTATCTTGTCAGCCTGGAGACGGGCTTGGATCTGCTGAGAGGTTTCAGCTGCTCGGGCAGCAGCCATGCACTTTGCTATAGGAGTCTTTCGTACAAGTGCAGAGTTCCTTTTTGGAGTCATGACTGGTCTGAAAGGGGTTCAGTATAAGTACAGTGTAGTATAGGTACAGTCCATTCACGGCGAGTAAAGAAAGATGACTGGATTGTTATGGAAACCTGGTGTAAAACAAAAATGACTTGTTATGGGAACCTGGTGTAAAACTGTGTGTAGGTCAGTGAGGCTAAGGCTATGTTCACACGGAGTTTTTTGCAGGAGGAAAATTCTGCCTCAAAATTAATTTTTCGCTCACGCCGATGAGTGCTACGGGCAAAAAAACTCTGCGAAATACGCTTTCTCTGCCTTCCATTGATGTCAATGGGAGGTCAGAGGGGTAACCGCGTGAAGATAGGGCATGTCCCTTCTTTCTCCTGCGAGGTGATTTTACCGCTCGCGGCAGAAAACCGCCTCCGCCTCCCATTGAAATCAATAGGAGGCATTTTCGGCCGGTTTTTGACGAGTTTTGCAGAGCGGTTTCTGCGCCAAAAAACTCGTCAAAATACTCTGTGTGAACAGGGCCTAAGAATGAAGGACCTGTGAGCTTCTATTGGCTAAAATGGGTCATCTGATGTGATATGGAGGAGGACCCTTGATGTGGAAGCCAGTGGTGCCTTATTTGTTTTTGTATTACAATTTTTAGTGAATATGTCGAACGGTAGGCCCTAGAGAGCTGAAACCCGGTGTAAAACCTTTGAAAGCGCCTGATTTACTTATGTGCTAAATTTGGTGCAGATTGGTCCAGTTGTTTCACCATGCATAAAGAACAGACAATGGAAATTAATTTATATATACATGTGTGTGTGTGTGTGTGTGTGTGTGTGTGTGTGTGTGTGTGTGTCTGTGTCTGTGTCTGTGTCTGTGTTCTCACTTCAGAGACTAGAGATAACAATAGGTTATTTTCTGAAGTCATTTATCATGTGACTTGCTGAAGCTAGTGGTTGAGAAGCAGTGAGAGGAGAGAGAGAGAGAAGGAGAAAGAGAGCACGAGTTAGAATGTGTCTTGTTATAGGAAATATATGTGACATCAGGAACAATGACTTATTATTAGACTTTAGCATTTCACCATTTATATCTGTCTACCCTTACATCTTAAGGTGGTGTTACACGGCCCGATATGGGCCGTGTAAACGACCCCCGATCAACGAGACAGCTCATTGATCGGCGCTCGTTTTCTCCTTTCACAAGGAGCCAGTATGGGGAAGAGCGATCGTTACTCCGATCACTCATCCCCATACATCTCTATCATGTCGGCAGCACATTTCTCTGTTTACACAGGGAGATGTGCTGCCGACAACAATAATATTTGGGGCATTTAAAACAATGCAATCAGCCGATGAACGAGCGTTTGCTCATTCATCGACTGATCGTTGCCCTGTTTATACAAAAAGGGCATTTAGTCGTCTCTTTTCAAGGCTAAATAGGTTTAATTCTTTTAATCTTTCCTCATAACTTAGATTCTCCATGCCCCTAATTAGCTTCGTTTCTCTTCTTTGTATTTTTTCATCCTTTCTATGAACTGGAGCCCAGAACTGAACTGCATATTCTAGATGAGGCCTCACTAATAATTTGTAAAGTGGCAATATTACATCCCTGTCCCGCGAGTCCATGCCTCTTTTTATACACGATGAATAACTGACACATGAGAAAAGAACTTAAATCAATATAACCTCCCAGAAAACAAACACATTCTAAAATAATATAAACATAAACTCTGGGGTGACTCCTCTGGTACTCTGGTGGGCCAGTCCGACCCTGACTACCACTCAATTCTATAATGAGAGGGTTCTATAGAGCGATCAAACCTCTTTGACACTCCTCAGAGATTTCTGAACATCTGATACAACATCCTAAGAAAAGGGCTACTCGGATCCATTGCTTTTTGCTTAGAAAGTTGTGTCAGATTCTGGAATCTATGATATATGAGAAGATCATTTTGATTGGATTTGTGCATAAAGTCAACACTGTTTGATTAATAGTATTTTCTATTAACTTTTCTTGTACAACTTCAGTTACAATTAAATGAACAGTCTAACTCTGACCCCCAGAAAACAGACACTGTCTATATTTTTGTAAGTTAAAAAAAAAGTGGGACTGAGGACAAATGTTGCAAAACGAAATATAATAAACTGTGCTGCCAGCAGCATTGTTACTCACAAGGTGACCTTGACACAGAGGCTTTAACTCCTCTACTGCCAACTGAGACAGAAATGTGTTACAAAGGAAAGAAGTGTAGCAATAAAACTGAATGAAAATGAATAAAATCTTATATAAAATCTGAATATAAGGCAACTACCAACAGGAAAGCTGTGTATTTATTTCCTGCTGCTCATATAGTTCCAATATATTGTGCAGAGATGTACAGATTGTATTCCTCCCTAGGCTTACAAGATAATTTCGCTATCTTATTCACCTACTAACCCCAGTTTCACCAGGCAAGACGCAGAAGGTCCACAATACTTAGGCTTGTTGTCTTTTCAAGGAAATCAAAGTATATCAAGGGCACTACAGACTTAAAGAGGCTCTGTCACCAGATTTTGCAACCCCTATCTGCTATTGCAGCAGATAGGCGCTGCAATGTAGATTACAGTAACGTTTTTATTTTTAAAAAACGAGCATTTTTGGCCAAGTTATGACCATTTTCGTATTTATGCAAATGAGGCTTGCAAAAGTACAACTGGGCGTGTTTAAAGTAAAAGTACAACTGGGCGTGTATTATGTGCGTACATCGGGGCGTGTTTACTACTTTTACTAGCTGGGCTTTCTGATGAGAAGTATCATCCACTTCTCTTCAGAACGCCCAGCTTCTGGCAGAGCAGACACAGCCGTGTTCTCGAGAGATCACGCTGTGACGTCACTCACAGGTCCTGCATCGTGTCAGACGAGCGAGGACACATCTGCACCAGAGGCTACAGATGATTCTGCAGCAGCATCAGCGTTTGCAGGTAAGTCGATGTAGCTACTTACCTGCAAATGCTGATGCTGCTGCAGAATCAACTGTAGCCTCTGGTGCCGACACGATGCAGGACCTGTGAGTGACGTCACAGATCTGCACTGCCAGAAGCTGGGCGTTGTGAAGAGAAGTGGATGATACTTCTCATCAGAACGCCCAGCTAGTAAAAGTAGCCCCGATGTACACACACAATACACGCCCAGTTGTACTTTTTACTTTAAACACGCCCAGTTGTACTTTTGCAAGCCTCATTTGCATAAATACGAAAATGGTCATAACTTGGCCAAAAATGCTCGTTTTTTAAAAATAAAAACGCTACTGTAATCTACATTGCAGCGCCTATCTGCTGCAATAGGAGAAAGGGGGTGCAAAATCTGGTGACAGAGCCTCTTTAAATGGACATACAGGTTGTGTGTGGTATTGCAGTGCAACCACATTCACTTGAATCAAGTTGAACTGCAATTCCACAAACAACCCATAGAGAGGCGTGACACTGTCTCTAGAAGAAAGCAGTCATGTTTTTGTAATCCTGGACAACCCCTTTAAGGCCATTTAAGGTGGCCATAGACATAGGATGATTGTTCGGCTGACAGCTTTCCTGTCTGATTCTTCCAAAAACATGTAGACTTGCCAAGCACAAGCATGCATGTTTATCCAATAGGGAGGTGAGGATAAGTGACTGCCAGACAACTGGTGGCGCAGATCTCACTGAGGAACAAAGGATCAGGCAGGTAAAACTCCAACCTGTCCGCTCTATTTTTAGGACCATTCGGCTGATATTATAGAAGTAAGATTGTCAGTCCCACTGATTAAAAAAAATCTCATATCTATGGCCAGCTTTAGAATGGGACCAAACAGTAGGACCTTACTCTATTAGCTAGCCATATAAGAAGGTGCAATCTTTTGATAAATAGCAGGGGCGCAACTAGGAAAGACTGGGCTTCCACACCAAACTTTTGACTCCCCCTCCCCTAGGTGCCACACACAGCCCCCCTTGTAGAGAATGCCCCCTGTAGATAGTGCTACCTGTAGATTGTGCCATACAGTCCCCCTGTAGACAGTGCTATACAGCCCCCCCCCCCTGTAGACAGTGTCCCACCCCACTTGTAGACAGCACCCCCACCTTACCCTTGTAGATAGTCCCATACAGCCCCCTATAGATATCGCCATACAGCCCCCCTGTAGATATCATCTTAAAGCCCCCTGTAGATAGCGCCATTCAGCTCCCCCTGTAGATAGAATCACACAGCCGCCAGTAGATAGTGCCATACAGCCCCTGTAGATAGAGCCATTCAGCTCCCCCTGTAGATAGCGCCACACAGCCCCCTGTAGATAGTGCCATAGAGCCCTCCCTGTAGATATCGCCATATGGCCCCCCTTTGGATAGTGCCACACAGCCCCCCTGTAAATAGTGCCATACAGCCCCCTGTAGATAGCAACATACAGCCCCCCTGTAGATAACGCCATACAGCTCCCCCTGTAGATAGCACCATATAGCCCCCCTGTAGATAGTGCCATACAGCCCCCCTGTAGATATCGCCATAGAGCCCCCTGTAGATAGTGCCATACAGCCCCCCTGTAGATAGTACCTTACAGACCCATTGTAGATATCGCCATGCAGCTCCCCCTGTAGATAGTGCCATACAGCCCCCCCCTGTAGATATCGCCATACAGCCCCCTGTAGATAGCATCATACACCCCCTGTAGATAGCACCATACAGCTCCCCCTGTAGATAACACCATACAGCCCCCCTGTAGATAGCCCATACAGTTTCCTTTCATCTAGATAGCACCATATAGCCTGCCCCCCTCCTGTAGTTAGCGCCATATAGCGACCCCCAAACAAATAAAACAACAAAACTTCATACTCACTTAGGCCCGGTTCCCGCGATGAACGGAGTGAATCAAAGCCGACGGGATCCTGATCCAGAGACGTCATCACTCCGGCCTGCGCAGGGATCCTGTCCCTGCGCCTGATAGGCTGCAGGCCGAACGTGGCCTGTAGCCTAGTAAATGGCAGAGTAGGGAGATATCTCCCAGCTCCGCCATAGTGTTCAATAGTATCTGCGTCCTAAGGACACAGATACCATTAAATGTGGCTTCGCTACTGCTGTAGCAGCCATAGTGGCTGCTAGGGCACCACTAGGCATGGGAGGGACGAACATGAACAACGGGTGGCTGCTACAGCGGTAGTTATGACACTGATAAATAGGGTACACATTGTGAAGTCCCGGCATATTGGATAAAGTTTTCTTCTGTAAGGTTTGATACATGACTTGAGTGTTATTGACTGGAAACAGACTAACTCTCAATAACGTCACTACACATCACACCACACATAAGGACTGTCAATATATTAAAAAATGAAAAATTGGTAAGAAGACACACGTCAAATTACTGCTAACAGAACTTTAAGCATTTGCGCTATGTGTCCTGAACTATGATGAATGTGTAGATTTTGCATGACCTCTGGGCATTCTGCTTATTGCATATTTAGGAGTGAAAAGAACATATGTAAAAATAGAATGGAAATCCCATACGAACAATGAAGCTGCACCTCCCGAACAGTCAATTACTCAATTGATTTTTTTCACAAAGCAATGATACAGTACTTTGTACCCTTTTTCTTAGGACTCATGTACACAACCATATAAAAACTATATTTCGTATTGAACTGTAATAGGGCTGTCATAGAGGTGCAGATTATGTTGTCAGTGGATCCTGCCGATATCAGCTGGATTTGCCAACATTAACTGATGTATGGGCAGCCTTAGCGTAGCTTTATTTTTAAGGGCACGAATCAGATTTATTCACAGTTTGTTTTATCCAAGTAACTTTAGACAATAGTAGAAAGTTGAGCAATACACAAAAATGTTTGCATGTTCCATCTCCTGCATCGCATTTAGTTGCTGGAACCGCCTACAACGGAGTTGTGCCATTTCTACAGTATATAATCACATGTGAATACAAGTGAAGTGATAATATTGTTATGACATTTGTTAAAATTATTTATTTAACAAGCATTTCTGATGTGGTGTAGTGATACTGGTGCAGGGCAGCTGCAAAGCAACAACTATCAGCACATGGTAATATAAAGCATGAAAGTCAGCTAAAAAAATACAAAAAAATAATTCACATAAAATATAAAAGGGTTGCTTAAAGAGGCTCTGTCACCACATTATAAGTGCCCTTCTCCTACATAAGGAGATCGGCGCTGTAATGTAGGTGACAGCAGTGTTTTTTTATTTAGAAAAACAATCTATTTTTACCACGTTATGAGCGATTTTAGCGTTATGCTAATTAGTTTCTTAATGCCCAACTGGGCGTGTTTTTACTTTAGACCAAGTGGTCGTGTTTGTACTCTTTTTTACCAACTGGGCGTTGTACAGACGAGTGTATGACGCTGACCAATCAGTGACCAATCAGCGATCAATCAGCGTCATACACTTCTCTCCATTCATTTACTCAGTGCATAGGGATCCTGCTAGATAAGTATGTGCTATCTTATACTGACACATTAACGTTACTGAAGTGTTTAGACAGTGAATAGACATTCCTTCCAGCCAGGATGCGATGTCTATTCACAATCCCGACACTTCGGTAACTTTTGTATGGGACTTATAGCAGAGCAAGCATAATCTCGCGAGATCACACTGGAAATGACAGGTTACAGCGTGATCTCGATGTACTCTGCTGTAAGTCCCACACAAACGTTACCGAAGTGTCGGGATTGTGAATAGACATCGCATCCTGGCTGGAAGGAATGTCTATTCACTGTCAAGACACTTCAGTAACGTTAATGTGTCAGCATAAGATAGCACATAGTGAACAACGCAGCGTCACAATGCACTGAGTAAATGAATGGAGAGAAGTGTATGACACTGAATGGTCACTGATTGGTCATCTTCATACACTTCTCTCCACAATGCCCACTTGGTCAAAAGTAAAAACACGCCTAGTTTGGCATTAAGAAACGAATTAGCATAAAGCTGAAATCGCTAATAACGTTGTAAAAATAGATCGTTTTTCTAAATAAAAAACACTGATGTCACTTACATTACAGCGCCCATCTCCTTATGTAGGAGATAGGGCACTTATAATGTGGTGACAGAGCCTCTTTAATATCTACTCTTGCCATATTGCCAGGGGTCTTGCTGCTAGATGATCTTATGGCCACCATTTAATACAGGGGAAATGTCTGGCTATCCAGAGCCTCTTCTGGTAATAGCTGATCGTTAGGGGGCTTCTGTAGCCACACTAATGTGGATGAGCTGATCACTGGGCCCACTTCATTTGCAAAAGGAGTTGTCTTCATGGGATATCTGCTTTAACAAATACATTCTAAACATGACTGTCTCCTCTGCAATAAACATGCAAAATGTTGGCCTTGTCAGTAGTCTGTCTAGTGTAGTCTGGGGCACAGCTATAGAGGGGGCAGAAGTTGAAATCGCACATGGCCCTGGTAGCTGAGGGAGCACAAAGGCCTCTCTGCCACTCAAAAATATACCAATATTATAAATGGCACAAGGTACATGTGGGCCATGTGGCCCTGAAGCTTGAAGATATGCCTATGAGTGTAGTGTAGCCAGGGGTGGATTATAATGAGGGCAATCTGGGCAAGTGCCCGGGGCCCGAGGCTGGAAGGGGGCCCAGTTCACCCCGGTTCTCCTATAGCAGCTGCTAAAATTACAGCCGGTTCAGATAACCGGGGTGAAGCGGGACCACTCACCCAATTGTAACCGCAATTGTATTGCGGATACAATTGTGAGACAGGGAACTATCCGTTCCCTTCCTCCCATTCGGCACTTTACTAATGACACAGTTGGTGCGATGACGTCATCACGTCGACTGCGCCCTTACGTGGGATGACGCCGTCTGGTTTCCAATCAGTCCTGCGTAACTGGAGGACAGCGCGGGAACGGGGACAGATGAGACTGTTTTGGTTTTTTCTGGGCAGCGTTGGGGGCAATATCTACAGGGGGTATTATATGTCCAAGAATAGGCAGCACTTCAATTCAAAGTGAAAAAATGGGTTTTTATTTAGTATGCTATTAGTGTACAAAACAGTGGTATATATGGGGACTGCACAAATAGTCCCATTAGTACATGATTAATACAAAAGAACAGTCAAATGACAATGTATATAAAAATACTTATAGCATCTACAGTGAACAATCTGTGTTATATATCAAGTAAAATTTATGTAAATACATATAAAAGGTGCAGAATATGCTAATTAATACAAAAAGCAATAAACACATAAATCTGTGTACATTTAAATTTAAAAAAATACCATGGAGCCATGTTCCAGTGTGTGTAGAGATAGCTTTCGGTGTCCTGGAAGTTCAATTGCGCATGTCTGTGAGTTTACAGGTGCTTAATTTCCCTTCATTATAAGAATGGGTATGTTTAACCATCTACTGTGCATGTCCACGCATGCGCATTGGCCGTCTGAAGCCGGCGGCGGCCATATTGGTAAAGGTGAACACCATAAACGAATAAAGGAAGCACTTTGTTCTGGTGCTGTATTTATGTATTGAGCTTGGTACTGGAGTTATATACATGTACTGAGCTTAGCTCTGAGGCTATATATATATACTGAGCTTTGTTCTGGTGCTGTATTTATGTACTGAGCTTTGTTCTGATTCTGTATATATGTACTGAGCTTGTTTCTGGTGCTGTATTTATGTATTTAGCTTGTTTCTGGTGCTGTATTTATGTATTGAGCTTGGTTCTGCTGCTGTATATATTTAATGAGCTTGGTTCTTGGGCTGTATTTATGTACTGAGCTTGGTTCTGGAGTTATATATATTTATATATATATATAATGTACTGAGCTTGGTTCTGGGCTGTATATATGTACTGAGTTTGGTTTTGGTGTTGTATATATGTACTGAGCTTGTTTCTGGTGCTGTATTTATGTACTTAGCTTTGTTCTGGGGCTGTATATATGCACTGAGCTTGGTTTTGGGTCTGTATATTTGTACTGAGCTTAGTTATGGGGCTGTATATATCTACTGAGCTTGGTTCTGGTGCTGTATATATGTGTGAGCTTTGTTCTGGTGCTGTATATATTTACTGAACTTTGTTCTGGTGCTGTATATATGTACTGAGCTTTGTTCTGGTGCTGTATATATGTACTTAGCTTGGTTCTGGAGCTGTATATATGTACTGAGCTTGGTTCTGGGGCTGTATATATTGACCATATCTTAAGGTAAAAGTAGATGTTAAATCTACTTTTACCTTAAGAGAAGGTAAATATATAAGGTAAGAACTAAACCCAAAAATCCATGGAGGAATCTCAGTTTTTTCCAATTCACCCATTATATGGACCTTTAAATGGCGCCAATAAAAACGACAACTCCTCCCGCAAAAAAATAATCCTTCACACACTACCCCATTGACGTAAAAATAAAAAAAGTTATGAAGCTCCTGACCTCCTTAGTGTCTTAAATTATTTTGCTTTTTTCACCTGTATGGTTCATTCTGCTTTTACAACAAATTCAAAACCGTGCCAGGTCTGTGGCCGCCTAAACAGAAATCTGCAAATATATACGGTACAGCATCTTCTGCCTTCAGAGTTTGGGGGGGGGGCAGACTTGAAAAAGCCCATGTTACCCTTAATCCCCCCCCCCCTGAGTGCAGCACAAGAAAAAAAAGACCCTTGTCCTCACAATACTTATTGTCACAATCCAGCAAACTTTACTGCTGCATTACAATGTTTAAGGAAATTCTCAACATCCTTTGTATTGGTATTTAAAAATATATATATATTTTTTTTAATCCTATACTAATAAATAATATATAATGATACATTTACTAATAAAGAAGAGTAGCTGTAAGCTCAGGGCCCTGATGCCAATCTATACCTAAGTCCCTCCTCTCACATATCCTCCCACACTTAATAGTTATGAAATCACGAGCTGCCAATATGCAATGCAGTCATGGTATGTCTGGTATATGATAACATTGCACATAGCAGACAGATACACCGATCCATACACATGTAAATACACATACATACACATGCGTATGCACAAAATAAACATATATACATACACAGATACACAGATGTGAAAAAAGTGAATTTGTCATTTACATACATACACACCCACACACAAGCATCATGTACTGTGCACACCAACACGCATATATACTGTACATACACACAGAACAGATTTTGTCATTAAGGCTCTGTTCACAATGTTGACAATGTTTTCCATTTTTACAGGATACATGATGAATATGACGAATCGGTCATGATTAGTTATGTTCCATTTTTTTTCCACTATTGACTTAAAATGAATCGTCAGCTGTCTGTTTTTTGTGGGACAGTGGACACCAGCGGCGCCCATTGGACACCATCGACATATAATGGGGTCCGTCGGTAAAGCTGAGGTGTCTGTTGTTTTAATGGGAAAGATAGCGCTGTATGCAGCGCTTTTTTCTGTCAAATATGACAGAATCAGCGAAAGAGGCTCCTACAGTAGTCTATGTCGCAGATGTAAAACGTGAGACTCTGTTTACATCTGCGGTGTGGCTTCCATTTATAACGGAAGCCACTAACAATGCAGTGGCGGATCCATCGCACAACGTACACTAGCGGCGACCAATGGACCCCATTGACTTATAATGGGGTCCGTTGGGTTTCGCAAGCTCAGAGCCTCCGACGCAGATGTGAATATAGCCTTAAGCAAATGTGAACATGATACAAACATGCACACAAGATCGGTGGTTTGAAATATTTTTCTTGAGCATTCAATGGACATTTCCATCATTACTATCCTCTCTTCTGGCAGAGCAGAGTTTTCTCCCTGACAGACAAGGAAAGTCATTGTTGCCTAATGAGATCTGTGCACTAGGCAGCAATGCCCATTATAAAAGTAGCTACGAGTGGCATTTACTGATCACGATGATATTTACGGCAAGATCAAAGGTTAACAATAGTTTTAGCTTAGTTTTAGTTTATTAATAATTTTTTCCTGAATTCACACCGGCCAATTACTTTTACCATCACTCAGAAACAAATCATATTTTACTGGTGATGTACATATGTAAGTCCAGTATATGGTACCTGTGCATTCCTGCATCGCTGCTTTTCACAATGATCACACGGCTTCACTTGTGTAGTAAGAGAAATGTTTGGCCAATGTTTTTCCTTTATTTTTGGACATCATCCACAACAATACTTTATCTGTCATGTCTCCGCAGCAGTTTTTACTTTTTTCCCCTCTAATACCAGGCTGTGCATGATACCAGCAATAAATTTCTGTAACTTGTAAAATATTTACAAAATGCATCCAATGCCTTAATAATACAAACGCTAAAGAGAAAAACGTGCGGAATATTATATACAAGCCACAGTAATAGTGAGAATAGAGCCCAGCAACTCCACGATCTGACTACAGAGGGTTTGTTTACAGTTTGCAACCATGGAGACACATAGGAACTGTATACACTAAACCGTAGGATATTTTTAATTGACTCATTTCAAAGTTACTTTATTTCATATTTTAGATGCATTGGAGCAATAAAAAATTGTTGCAAAAGTAGACATAGCCTTTAAAAAATACAATGTTTGGTCCCTGGATTTCCTATGCTTATCCAACAATGACCCTATCTTCCATGATCCACCTCTAATATCTGGGTTCCCTATGCTTGTTGCAGTAGGATGACCTTTCGGATTGTACCTTCCACCCCTCCCCCTCCCCTTTCCTCTTACTTCCCCTATCACTAGGGTGAATAATTTCCTTACTTTTTCTTTTTTCCTTCTCCCTCCTTAATTCTTCGATCTTCGATTACATTGCAACCATGTTCTGTAATTGTAACCTCATGTTCTGCAATGTACATAAGCCTTATTGATGGACATCAATGGCTCCTTGATGTCCTTCTACACTGTTTAACATGTATTATGCTTGCTGCCCATTTGGGCATTGTTATCTTGATCTATTTTACTTGTGCCTTATGACAGCATTTGTTGTATTTGATATTCCTATTTCTGTAAAACAATAAAAAATTTGGAAAACAAAAAATACAATGGTTGTGATAAAATTATTTCAACTACTTATGGGAATTCCAGACACAATAACAAAGCCTACCCCTGCCCATATGCCCTGAAATGCACATCATAGAGTGGTTTTCCCCCCAACATTTGTATGGCCATTGGCAGCTTCCCACACGATAACAGCTGATCGCTGAGGGTTCCTGAAGCTAGACCAGTGGTGATCAGTTGATTGCCGGACTGGCTTCGGATGAAAAAGAGGTTGTTGACTTGGAACAACCTCTCTGTTTTAGACTAAGACTGCTGCAGAGGAAATGTATAGCCGATGGCAACTTCCCCGGCAGAGTCAGCTGTTTGCCAGGGGTGTGAGAAGCCGGGTTCGCATCTTCAATCGGAGAAAGGGCATTTGATGTAAAACAGCCCCTTTACCTATCTATAGGGAAGCTTTACTAGTTATTAGTTCCATAACGTCCAGCTAAATCTATGATTTACCCGAACGTAGCAAACGGTGACCCTACTGCTGCAGTACGACTACATGTTTGGACATGCCTCGCCAGCCTCAGATATTCTGGGACTTATTGCACCACAGTAGCTAAGGAGCAACAGATTGCACAACCATAATGTAATATAAAGTTAAAAACAAATATACATATATAACAGTTCACTGATGTCAATTGTAAGACTATCTTAATTTAGTCATATTAAAGTGGAACAATTAGGTGAAAACTAATGAAATTATATATTTTCTGCATATTGTACAAAAATCTCTTACCACTTATGTATCATTTGCTATGGCTGTAGGCACATGCCTGCTCAGTACATCTGCTTCTATTGCATGTGAGACATATTTTCTCTAAGCTTTCCAGATGTCCATATCCACAACCACTGAGTTCATGGCAACCAATAATTAAAGGACACCATAGACATAATGATGATCAACTAAAACAATTGTTTCCGACAAAAGCAAATTTTCCCATTGGACAGTAAAAATAACGTATATAAAAAAAAATTCTTGCCCATCAGGAATAAACACTTAACAATTAGCTATCAGCCGAGCCAACATATGTGCAAAGCTCATTAACAATATTTGCGCTAGTGGGAACAGTTTTTCCCCATGGAAAATTCATTTCAATTGTTTCAAATATCTAAATATGAGAGTGAAAATATAGGAAGCTGATTAGATCGGGATAAGTCAGCATCAACGCAGTAACATTAGGCTACATGTATATGGATGTATTGCAGCACAGTACAAGTTCCAAGTTGTAAAGAGCCATAATCCGGCACTCTATGGGGACATACTGTATCTCCTTCTGCCTCCGATTTGATACAGGGGCATGCAATGCTGCATTATGAGATAATCTCCACTAGAAGCAATGCCTCTGTAATACAGTGCCATACAGAGGCATCATACATCAGCACATGAAGTGCCCACAGGAAGTGCCCACAGTCGTTGGTTCTACTGTGTGAATGAGACCTTAGTAAAATCCCATGTGGAATTTTCATGAGAAAAGAATGAACTAATCTGTACTCAGAACGCATTCCACTGTTTAATACAGACATAATTATAGACAATATCATTGTAATGGAACTGATTTTATTTTTTAATAGCTTTCATTAAAGTATAAATAATTTATTTTAAAATTGTTCAATTTAAAGGGCTGTACCAGTTTGGACAGCCCCTGCTTATGGGTTCTTGTGGGGGAGACTGGTCTTGGAGGATCTTTCTGTTTAAAACCCCTCCAACCAGCTGTTATGAATCTCGGGGAACTGTTGTATAAGGTGGCATTCACGGTTTAAAAAAAAAAAATTTCTTATAGCTTTATTGCACAACGCTTACATGGTGAACACTGAATTCAGTCAATGCCTATATTTTTCATGAAACATTTGTAGTCATTCCGAATTATTAGTCATCTAGGATGCAGCTTTCGGTTTTACAAAATGAGTAGAGTGGATTGTTATCTCAACATGTCCTGATAGAGACATTTAAAAAGTTGACATCAGAGAAACCCCTTGAAGTTGTCCCATCACTGGTTATAGGCAGCTTTACCAGGTAAGAATCAAAGGCGTAACCTGAGACTCCTGGGCCCTAATGCTAAATCTATAACAGTGCCCACACCTACCATATATCATTTATACCACCAGCATCTTCTTAGATGGCTGAGGGGCATTTGGGGCCCTCTCAGGGTCCAGGGCCCGGCTGGGACTGCTATCTCGGCACCATCTATTTCTACGCCCCTGTTAGGAATGACATATTGTGGCTTCAAATTTATGTTTGATTCCTAGGCCCCTGCTTCTCTACACAACAGACCTGTCCCTACCTAATGGGAACAAATGGGAATTAAACTAGAGATTTTCTTCCATTAAGAAATAGGGACCAATTCAAGACGTAAAAGTAGCCATGAAAATATGAACAGGCAGGCCAATGTTTGTTTCTGAGACATACATACTGTAGATAAATAAATATATATGGGTGGACATAAGTTAATCAATTAATAAATATCGTATGGAACTCACTAAATCATGTACCCAAATGGAAATGTTAAAGATCCCACATCATCAAAATTGATTCCAAATTCTATTTAAATATAGAATCCACCAAACATTTTGGAATCTTCAATTTACAAGAGTTGATATTTAAGTCTAGTCATAGGAAGCACCTGACGCGTCTTATTATAGGATATATATGTGACATTGGGAACAATGATTTATTATTAGACTACGGAAAAACGACAGAACCCTTGCACAACTGAGCGAAACGAAAACCATTGGCACCGGATCAGTCACTATTGAAATCAATATGGTTTCCGTTTGTTTCAGTCAGGGTCCCGTTCTGACGGGATGCTCCGACGGTACGTCGAAACGGAGCCCTGATGCAGACGTGAACGAAGCCTTAAGATGGTCTTACACGGCCCAGTGTGGGCCGTGTAAACGAATGCCGTTCAATGAGACAGCTCGTTGATCGGTGCTCGTTTTCTTCTTTCAGAAGGAGCTATGTATGGGGACCAGTGTTTATTACTATGATTGCTCATTCCCATACATTTCTATCATGTAGGCAGCACGTCTACCTGTTTGCACAGGAAGATGTGCTGCCGACAACGATAATATTTTCAGCATTTAAAACGATACAATCAGCCCATAAACGAGCATTTACACAGGGCAATGATTGGGAACGAGTGTTCTGTGAATGCTCGTTTGCCTGATAATTGGCCCATGTAAAAGGGCCCTTACAAAGTGGATGCAGTCCTTCTACAGTGATACTGCTGCACATTATAAATGATTGAGTCTGGTGTACCTCAGATAAGAAATCTCAACTGACATCTGGATAAATGAATTTCGCTTTTCAACAATACCCTTTCATCAAACACATCCCAATCCTGGAATCAGAGGCGTACCTTGAATCATCTGGGCTCCAATGCAAAATCGGTAACAGGGCCCCCCACCTATAACATGTTTGATGGGCTATTGAGGGACTATATACAGGATTATGTGACAAAAAATAGTATTAGAAGTGACATGACACCAAGCTATGGAGTATTGTTCAGTCTATCGAAGATGTTCGTAAATTGCAAGCTGATTTGAACACACTAAGTGTTTGGGCGTCCACTTGGCAAATGAAGTTTAATGTAAATAAATGTAAAGTTATGCATCTGGGTACCAACAATCTGCATGCATCATATGTCCTAGGGGAGCTACACTGGGGGAGTCACTTGTTGAGAAGGATCTGGGTGTACTTGTAGATCATAAACTAAATAACAGCATGCAATGTCAATCAGCTGCTTCAAAGGCCAGCAAGATATTGTCGTGTATTAAAAGAGGCATGGACTTGCGGGACAGGGATATAATATTACCACTGTACAAAGCATTAGTGAGGCCTCATCTAGAATATGCAGTTCAGTTCTGGTCTCCAGTTCATAAAAAGGATGCCCTGGAGTTGGAAAAAATACAAAGAAGAGCAACGAAGCTAATAAGGGGCATGTAGAATCTAAGTTTAAAATAATTCAACCTATTTAGCCATGAAAAGAGACGACTAAGGGGCGACATGATTAACTTATATAAATATATTATTGGCACATACAAAAAATATGGTGAAATCCTGTTCCTTGTAAAACCCCCTCAAAAAACAAGGGGGCACTCCCTCCGTCGGGAGAAAAAAAGGTTCAATCTGCAGAGGTGACAAGCCTTTTTTACTGTGAGAACTGTAAATCTATGGTATAGTCTATTGCAGGAGCTGGTCACAATATCTACAGTAGATGGCTTTAAAAAAGGCTTATATAATTTTCTAGAACAAAAAAATATTAGCTCCTATGTGTAGAAATGTTTCCCTTCCCTTTAACATTCCTTGGTTGAACTTGATGGACATGTGTCTTTTTTCAACCATACTAACTATGCAACTATGTAATATTGGTGTCTTATGTGGCATTGGATCCTCAGATACCAGGGCTAGGGTACAACTGTTTCCTCTGAAACCTTAGATCTATGCCACTGCCTCCAATACGTTTAATTTTTTTTTTGTTTCGTATGACATAAAACAACCTAACATCACACATTATGCAAGAAGATGGCACCAGAGAACTGAGATTTGAATATAAATCCCCATCATAGCTCTCGGAATAACCTCTGCTGAGGATAGAAGGCTGACCTTACCGGTAATCTTGTATACTTCCATTGACAAAATTCTTTCAATCAACGAGTGCTATATAGTACCAGTCTCTCAGATCAAGTATAAGAACTGTAAGCTCCCTGCTCCAGCCTGATAAGGTTCGATCATTAAGCTTCAAAAACTTTCCCTTTCAGTGGGTACAATAAGATGATGATGTGGCATACAAGTCATCTACATGTAAACTCCAGGAAGTATGGAAAACACAGGGCAAAGGAAACAGATGGAAAAAAAACTCAGTTACACCTGCTGGCTGGGTTTCTCATACCACGACCATGGTAACAGGTGCAATGAGTGGATATTTTTTAGAGTTAGCTCAGACAACTTAAATGCCAGCATGTGAAAAATATCCTTTTTATTAACAGTATAACATAAAAACCCAAAGAAAGAGTATGGTGTAAAAGGGCATATCTGAAAAATTTCAAGGACACATTATTTATGGAAAAGTGACCCTTTGTAGAGCATTAACCTATGTAATGACCACATACTACATATCACCGTATGGACAACCGCTTTATAAAGGCTGTATACGGAATTTATAAAAATAATGTTAATAAAATAGCCTAATATTTAAAAAGTCTAAAAACTTTGGTTCTGCATTTCAGAAGACAATGGGACACAAGTGTCTGAGTGTCGACATTAAAAATGATGCACAATATACCAGATGTGCGCCTAATTTATTAAACTGTCATAGGCTTGTATGTAGACTTATGGCATGCCCACTAAATCAATTTTGGAGCATGCCCACTAAAGCTTAAAATACACACCAATATCACAAAATAACTGTAAGTGTTGCATCTTTAACTTTAGGCTTGTGCACCCCTAGACTGACCTGGGATAAGTTATCTGACAGTTTTTGGGTGCTGAAAATGTTGCATGGATTTTCTATATCTGAAGCACGCTTGCGACAAATTAAATCAAGCCTCCAAACTGAAAACTATAGGTCAAGATTGAAACCTGTGTGTCATTTACAGCACTAGTTTTACTGTCTGTACCCCAAGATTATGCCACATCCAGGAGAAGGGCTACTTATTAGTTGACCCTTCGTAAAAATAAGGACTTTTACTTTGCTCTACAAGGTCCTAACAATAGTATAAAAGAATACATGTTGCTCGTACTCACTATAGTATCCTTTAAACATATGGCAACTAGTGTTCTTCTGCTATATACATGGACAAGATGTAGGGAAGGGGTTACCAAAGCAATAAAATATTCCTAAACTCCTTGTAAAATATTCTATTTTTCAGCATTCATAAATCAATAGTCATAAAGTAATGTTTAACTTTCTAAACACACTGTGATGGGGCAAATACTGCCTGCCACCTTGCACCTTAGTGGTCATATTCAATGATGAAATGCAATAAAGACGTTTACCCAAGTTTAACACTTACCTGGTTTTATGTGTTTTTCCAGGCCAGGTTGCTTCCTCGTACTGTGCTCGAAACCTGCGCTCTGGAGACGTCTCTGTGTGACTCAAAAACTACTGCATCTCCTGCTTTCCTTTACACTCACAGGAGAAGGATATCTGAGCACCTCCTGTCGTTGATAGCAACCAAACCCTCTAGCCTGAACGACACTTCAGTCTTCACCCTCTGAGAACTGCAAAAATGCACAGCAATTTTTTTTATTTTTTATAAAATGTCAATTAGCAGGTTCCCACTAATCTCAAATCCTCACTGCCCAAATGCTGCACATTCCAATAATTGAAAAAGGGTCTCAGAAGGATATTTTAATTTAAAAAAAAAAGACGCCTGACTAGACAGAAATCATTAGAGGTATGTGATCCCTCCCAAGGCATACAGAATACCCACTCGGCTTTAGTTAAGTAACGAAAAATCGTATAAAGTAATATTCAGAGTCAAGCACTAGGGTTTGGCTGGGGCAGTCTTATCAGTTTCACTCTGTTCACTCACAGTGAAAAGTCTGTCTCTTTGCTGGTATACTCCCTGCTCTTAAACTCACCAAACCAGAATCTAACTTCTAACTAACACAAGCAACTTCCCGCACATCCAAACTGAAATTTTATCCTGCTCAGTGAGCCCTTACTGGCCATGGGCCAGTACAACATTCCTCTTCAGATACCTTTACTACAAAGAGAAAACTACTCTCCTCATGGTGTATTCTTTTGGGTACGTCTTCGCTACTGACACAGTATAGCTGACACACAAAGAGGGAGTTCCACATTTCAATATCTGAGACGGCATGTGTGTTCTTCATACAAAAGACAGTTTTGTTTAGCTTTGCCTTTTTTTTTTTTTTCAAGGCACCTGTTTCATTTCTCCTTTCCTGGCATTTAGCAAACTTTCACAATCTGGAAATGCAGCTATTTTAACTAAAAGCAAGTCATGTTTATTCAACAGATGCCCTAGCCATGTGGATTATGCCAGCCACAGGCAATACCATGGGGTGTAACACCCTATTCCCCACTAAATTCCATACCCTCTCTGTCAGAGAAGCAGCGGTTTCATTTATAGATTGTATTCAAAATGGAAACGAGGGAGAGAAAACAGGAGGCCAAACCTGTTCTACCACTGCCAAGCCTAGTTTTCGCCATACCCAGATCTACAGAGTGAAATACTGTTTTTACTTCCCCAACACAATAAGGGCACGAAGATATCTATCAAGGGTTAAGCGAGTGACAAATCTCATTGCATGCTTAGCTAAACACACAGACACGGTTTATAGTAAACATAGTCAGTTAACAGTAAAGGAACAGATAAGAACACGTGAAAATAAACTTACTTGGAAAAATTTCTGATTACAGGGTATGTCTGAGCCTAACCCCGGCCTTAGATTACTTCCCTGTCTATGTCTCAATTGACAGAATGATAAATTTGGCACATAGACATAACAAAGATATAATAAAAGGATACAAATAATATAAAATATGACCTTAAAGACAAGGAAAATTCCAGCGCATAGTCTCAATATTTGCCAACTGCCATGAAAAAAAGGCCAGAACTTTTCTAAAGTGATAGTAAAGTCATTTCGTTTTGAGGTACTTTGGATAAAATGTTCCTCTAGATGCAATGTTTTTGTTCATTTGACAGACTATAAGTGGATGGTATCCAACTGACCTGGATTTTCTTATTTGTCCACCACTGTGGAGTGCCCAATCTTTTGCAGACCAGGTTGTTCTCTGGCAATAAGATATCACTAACAGATTAAAGGTAAAATAAATGTAAAGTAGGAAGCTAGTATAAAGGCTGGTTTAAACGGGCACATTTATACTCATAAAAAGTGCCGATCGAGGATATAACAAGTCGATTGGTGCCCGATAACAGGTCCTTTTACACAGGTCGTTAATGTAACTGTTCGGTCCACATCAGTTTATATCATTGTCGGCAGCACATCCCATTTGCACAGGCAGATATATGTGCTGCTGACAAGGATGATTTTATAGGCTGAATAAATTATGTGATCAGGTAACAATTAAGCATATACTCGTTTGTCGACTGGTCGCTGCCCTGTTGAGGGTATGCTCACACGGGCTATTTTCAGCCGTTTTACGGGCTGTAAACGTCCTGAAAAAATAGCTGAAAAATCAGAAGCAGAACACCTACAAACATCTGCCCATTGATTTCAATGGGAAATATGGCGTTCTGTTCTGACGTGGCGTTATTTTACGCCTCATTTTCAAATAACGGCGAGCAAAAAGAATCCCTGTAAAAATAAGTGCATGTCACTTCTTCAGCCATTTTTGGAGCTGTTTTTTATTGACTCAATAGAAAAACGACTCCAAAAACGGACGTAAAAAAACGCAAAATACGCTAGTTGCTTAAAAAAACGCTGAAAATCAGGAGCGGTTTTCCCTTGAAAACAGCTCCGTATTTTCAGCCGTATTCAGGACAATAATCAGAAACGAGCTCTCGTAAAAATGCTTGTTCGATTACTGACCCGTGTAAATGGGCATCTTATTGAGAAATCTAATAATGTCATTCACATATACACCGCGTTCCAAATTATTATGCAAATGTTATTTTTCGCTGATTTTCCCAAATAGTCGATGCAAATAACAGTCAGTATAATCTTCAAGCCATCAACCGTTGGAGTATAATGCAAATTTTATTGAACAAATCTCCTAATGATAACAGATTTTTTTTAGAAGTAAAAAACTCAAAATGCACTGTTTCAAATCATTATGCACATCAGAGATCAAAACATTTTAAAGGTTGTAAAGAGAACTAAAATGGTAATTTGTTGAATTTGCAATATCAGGAGGTCATATTTACAGAAATCAAAAGCTCTTTCAATAAAAAAAAAACACCCATAGCAGCCAATGACACAGAGGTATTCTTTGCAGCATGATATGGTGCATTGTCATGCATGAAGATAATTTTGCTACGGAAGGCACGGTTTTTCTTTTTGTACCACCGAAGAAAGTGGTCAGTCATAAACTCTACGTACTTTGCAGAGGTCATTTTGACACCGTCAGGGACCCTAAAGGGGCCTACCAGCTCTCTCTCCATGATTCCAGCCAAAAACATGACTCCATCATCCATGACGCCACATCCCTTGCTGACGTCGCAGCCTTGTTGGGACATGGTGGCCATTCACCAACCATCCACTACTCCATCCATCTGGACCATCTAGGGTTGCACGGCACTCATCAGTAAACAACACGGTTTGAAAATGAGTCTTCATGTATTTCTGAGCCCACTGCAACCGTTTCTGCTTGTGAGCATTGTTTAGGGGTGGCCGAATAATAGCTTTATGCACACTTGCAAACCTCTGGAGGATCCTACACCTTGAGGTACGCTGGACTCCAGAGGCACCAGCGGCTTCAAATACCTGTTTGCTGCTTTGCAATGGCATTTTAGCAGCTGCTCTCCTAATCCTATTAATTTGTCTGCCAGAAACCTTCCTCATTATGCCTTTATCTGAATGAACCCGTCTGTGCTCTGAATCAGCGACAAATATTTTCACAGTACGATGATCACGCTTACGTTTTCTTGAAATATCCAATGTTTTCATACCTTGTCCAAGGTATTGCACTATTTCACGCTTTTCGGCAGCAGAGAGATCCTTTTTCTTTCCCATATTGCTTGAAACCTGTGGCCTGCTTAATAATGTGGAACGTCCTTCTTAAGTAGTTTTCCTTTGCTTGGGCACACCTGGCAAACTAATTATCACAGCTGTCTGAGATTGATTACAATGTTCCAAAGAGCCCTAAGACACAATACCATCCATGAGTTTAATTGAAAAATGAATAATTAAATGTTTATGACACTTAAATCCAATGTGCATAATAATTTGGAACACGGTGTAAGGAAGTAAATGTTTCTGGAGGTTCTCAGGGCTGGAGACATGAGGGTAGATATTTTGTGGGATTTCCTGTCATTAAGTTAATAGAAAACACTATAGTCAGCCTCCCCTAGACTGTTATTAGGCCCCAATAGATAATATTCAAATGCGCAGTAAATAGGGACAACTTAGACTACAGATTTTAGGTATCTTTAAAGAGAATGTATCATCAGAAAATTACATTTTTTAAATTATTTAAAAAATACAATAGGTGTCTACATTATAAAAATCTTGAAATATTGTATTTTTCACACTGGTCACTACAGAAGTCACAATAGACTTGTAATGATCTCGGGGTATGTGGACCCACTAGTCCGCTCCCCCGTAGCTGAGCGGCAGCTGGCCAAAAAACAGTCTATATAAAGTCTATGCAAAGTCTAGACTCTTGTCCATAAGCCCTGGAAAACCCTGAAGATGCTACATATTTAGCGAAACATGTCGGGGGAGCTAACTAATTTTAATATCATGCTTTGCTGTTATATGCACTCTATTCTACTAGGTAGTGGAGGTACAGCGTACTGCAGCCGCTGGCTCTAATTGCAACATTTAGATAGATAGAATTGTGCTATCCACAAATATCCTTCAGACATTGTGCCTTTGAGTTCACTCTGTAGCAGCTCGCATTGACTATTTTATCATATGTGGTTCGTCAAATTGCTTACAATAGCATTAATAAAGATTTTCTAATTAGTTTATAGGTAGTTGGGAAATAAGGGCTTTGCTCGCCTTTGAGCATTTAGTTAATAGTAATTATGCAGTCTTTAGCACAAGAGTACCTTTAAGAGTAGAGACAGACACGAGGTGTAGCAGAGGCTTAGGCACGAATGAAGCTTGGCGTGGCAGATGACACCAGACGTGGCAGATGACACCAGATGTGGAAGATGACATCAGATGTGGCAGATGACACCAGACGTGGCAGACGACACACTTGTCTCCAACTAAAGGCTCAGGAAACGAACACAGCAATTGGATACAGGAAGCAGGATACGAGAACACTGGGAGCAGGAAACAACTAAGGGACCATTTTCAATACGAACATGGGTAGACAACAACAACGCTCAGGCAAGGAGTGGAAGGGCAGAGCTCTTTTTATAGTCCAGGGTGATCTGGGGGATTTGTGCGCACTAGAGCTTTAAGGCCAAAACCGAGGGGGCGCGTGCACCCTAGCGTTTCAGAACAGAGCAGGACGGACGCGCATGCTGGCGTCTCCTAGGAGGGAGATGCTGGCAGGAAACCAGGTGTCTGTGGCCGCGGCCATCGCGATGTTACAAATGGTGGCGGTCCGCGACTGCGGCCATTACAGTACCCTTTCCTTACGCCCCCTCTTCTTGGGTCCAGAGCGTAAAAGGAATTTCTTTATTAGGGTAGGGGCATTAAGGTTCTCTTCTGGCTCCCAAGACCTCTCCTCAGGACCGAACCCTTTCCAGTCCACTAAATAGAAAGTCCTTCTTTCTACTCTCTTGTAGTCCAGAACCTCTTTCACCTCGAAGACATCAGAAGAAACGCTGGGAGCAACTGCAGAACTAGGAGATTTACTGTAGCGGTTCAGAACCACAGGCTTAAGGAGGGACACGTGGAATGAGTTTGAAATCCTGAGAGTAGGAGGCAGCCGAAGTTTATAGGACACAGGGTTTATTCTAAAGGACCGAGGAATCTGGGAGCAAATTTGTGGGAGGGCATCTTGTGACTAATGTTTCTTGAGGATAGCCAGACCTTGACTCTGGGAGATTTGATTGGTCCTTTCCACTTGACCATTGTACTGTGGGTGATAGGCAGAAGAGAAGTCCAACTTCACATCTAGCAGGTTGCACAGGGCTCTCCAGAATTTGGATGTAAACTGTTCACCCCGATCTGAGACAATATGCAGATGTATTCCGTGCAGACAGAAGATGTGCAGAATGAATAGATTTGCCAGGCGAGGAGAAGACGGAAGGCTAGTCAAAGGAATAAAATGTGCCATTTTAGAGAAACCGTCCACCAATACCCAGACCGTGGTACAGCTGAAGGAGGAAGGTCTGTAATAAAGTCCATAGCAATATGTTGCCAAGGGGCATCAAGGACAGGCAGGGGTAGGAGCAGACCAGCAGGTTTGGAATGGGTAGACTTTTTCGAGACACAGTTCGTACATGAGGAAACATAGTCCACAACATCTCTAGGTAGTGTGGGCCACCAGTAATGACGAGCTAACAAGTCCTGTGTGTAGCATCCACGGCCGTGGACCGTCGGGATTACTCACCCCCCGACGGCCACAGCCATGGATCTCTGAGCCCTGGCCCGCATCTCCTCCCCAGGAGACGCCAGCGCTCACTTGTGCTCCGTTCTGCTGTGTTCCGTAGGGTGCGTGCGCATGCTCGTGCCCGGCCTTAAAGTGTCAGCGAGCGCACATGAAAATAATCATCAATTAATCAATGATCACCCTGGACTATAAAAAGGGCTCTGCCCTTTCACTCATTGCCTGAGCGTTGTTGTGTTTACTCAGGTTAGTGTTGCAAAAGGTCTCTTAGTGTTATCCTGTTCCCAGTGTTCCCGTACCTGCTACCTATATCCTGTATCCCGTGCTACCATTGTTCCTGTGCCTTAGAAAGTTGGAGTCGTGTTGTGCCATTGGTCTTGCCTGCTGTGTTACACCATGCCTTGTGTCCGCTGCCAAGGTCCCATCTGAGCCTAGCTGTTACTACTGTCTGAACTGCTACAGGTACCCTTGTGCTTGGACTATATAGACATTGACTTGGTACACTGTTTGGCCAGCTGCTATCCCACTATGTCGGTACGGCCCAGTGGGTCCACATACCCACAGATCGTGACAGTACGCTCAGGCCATGGACCCCGCTGGTCAATCCAAGACCTCGACGACATCACAAGCCATGCAAGCGGATATGCTAGTCTACCAATTACAACAGGACCAACTCCTCCAGGCGGTGAACGCCATTAGACATCGGCTGGATGCACAAGCTGCAGTCATCTCAGCATCTGTTTCTGTTGCTCCATCTGTTCCTCCTGCTACACCTCCTGTCAGTACCAGTGCTGACTCCCGATTCTCGCTGCCATTACCTCCTTTATACGACGGAAATTCGAGGACCTGCAGGGGATTTCTGAACCAGTGCCAGATCCACTTCAGTCTACATGCCCGAGCATTTCCTATTGATGACGCAAGGATCGCATTTATAGTCCCACTCCTTAGTGGCAAGGCCCTAGCAAGGGCAAACCCTATCTGGGAACAACAGAAACCAGAGACATCCAGTGACATCCAGTGTTTCCTAAAGAATTTTTGCACGGTATTTGAGGAAATTGGACGAGTCTCCTCAGCAGCTGCATCTCATCTGACCCTTCCCAAGGGGGACACCTCTGTTGGCAAGTACGCCATTCACTTCCGCACCCTGGCGACAGAGCTGTCCTGGAACAACGAGGCCTTGGTGGCTACATTCTGGCAGGGACTGTCTCCTAAAATTAAAGACGAGTTTGCCGCTCGTGATCTGCTACTTACCCTGGATGACCTCATACTTCTAGCCACCCGAATTGACATGAGGATCCGGGAGCGATCCCAAGAGGTTCATTAGGGGAGAAGATTCCCTAAGCTGGCTCCTATATTCCAGCAATCCCTGTTGCCCTCAGCAGTTATCCCACAAGAGCAGCCTATGCAGGTGGACCGGCTCAAACTGTCTGCCCAGGAGAAACATCGCAGGCGCACTTCAGGACTTTGTCTGTATTGCGGCCTTGAAGGCCATATTGTGCGCTTGTGCCTTCAGAAGCAAACAAAACTCCAATGCCTAGGATTGGTTGGAGAGACAACCCTAGGTGGAACGGCGCTAGATAGAAAGCTCTCCTCTAAACTGTCCATCCCCGTGACCATAGTGTCTGGTGAAAAGACGCACCACGTCTCTGCCTATCTGAACTCCGCAGCATCTGGTCCGCAGCAAATTTCATCCAAAAACACCTAGTGGATCCTCTTCTTCTCCAGTTGCCCACAGTCCCTCTGGAGACGTCTTTGGCTGTTGCCTCGGTGAATGGACTGCCTCTGCCCGACCTGATCGTATCTGAAACCAAGCCACTGAAGCTCCATGTTGGAGCCCTTCATTCGGAACTAATTTTGTTTCTTGTTTTGCCTAAAGCCGTCAATCCTGTCCTACTGGGCCTGCCTTGGCTATGACTACATGCCCCAGTCCTGGACTGGAATTCCGGAGAAGTTCTCCAATGGGCCTCCAAATGTCGCAGTCACTGTCTGTTACAGATCCATCCTATCCAGCCTCCTCTGCCTCAGTCATTGGCAGGATTACCCCCTCATTTCTCTCAGTTTGCGGATGTCTTCAGCAAGAAGGAGGCTGAGACGCTTCCTCCACACCGAGCTTATGACTGCCCCATTGAACTGGTTCCAAATGCATCCCCTCCCCATGGTCGGGTATACCCTCTCTCCTTGCCCGAGTCTCAGTCTATGTCGGCCTATATCAAGGAGAATCTGGAGAGGGTTTTTTAATACAAAAATTCTCCTCCCCGGCCAGGGCCGGGTTCTTCTTTGCCGGGAAAGAGGACGTATCTCTTCAGCCTTGCATTGACTACCATGGTCTCACGGTCAAGAACAAATATCCATTGCCACTAATATTTGACCGCATACGAGGAGCCAAGATCTTCTCTAAACTAGACTTGCGTGGGGCTTACAATTTGATCCGAATCCGTCAAGGTGATGAGTGGAAGACGGCGTTTAACATTCGAGACGGGTACTATGTATACCTGGTGATGCCCTTCGGTATATGTAACTCTCCCGCTGTCTTACAGGAATTTAGCAATGATATCATCCGAGATCTTCTCTATGTCTGTGTTGTGGTCTATCTCGATGATATTCTGATTTTCTCTCCAGATCCGACGACTCATCAGCGGCATGCTCGTCATGTTCTACTGCGATTAAGGGAGAATCACCTGTATGCTAAGCTGGAGAAGTGCGTCTTTGAAAATAACTCTCTGCCCTTCCTGCGTTACATCATCTCAGATAAAGGTCTCAAGATGGATCCTGCGAAAGTAAAGTCTTTCCTGGATTGGCCCCGTCCTCAGGGCATGCGGTCCATACAGCATTTTTTGGGATTCGCCAACTTCTACCAGCAGTTTATCACAAACTTCTCATCATTGACGACTCATATCTCTACCCTTACCAAGAAGGGTGTGAATGCCAAGGTGTGGAGTCCAGAGGCAGAATCTGCATTTAATAGCCTCAAGAATGCCTTTATCTCAGCCTCAATCCTCCATCATCCTGGCATCTCCTGACAGTTCTCGTTGGAAGTGAACACTTCGCCTGTTAGTGTAGGTGCACTTCTGTTCCAGAAAGGCATCAAAGGAAAGGCAGTGATATGTGGCTATTACTCGAGACTTTTTTCCTCCGCAGAGCGCAATTACTCTGTTGGGGATTGGGAGTTACTGGCCATTAAATCGGCTCTGGAGGAGTGGAGACATCTGCTAGAGGGCGCAGCCCACCCCATCCTGATATACACCGACCACAAGAACCTTACATATATCCAGTCGGCTCAACGGCTGAACCCCCGTCAAGCCAGGTGGTCACTGTTCTTCGCCCGGTTCCAGTTTGTGCTCCACTACCGGCCCGCGGATAAAAATGTGAGGGAAGATGACCTGTCCAGGTTATTTGAAACAGAGGACACTGTGGAGCCCCCGCAGAGTATCATTGACCCATCCTGTATTATTTCTGCTAATCCACTGCAAGTTAGAGACATCCCTCCAGGGGACGACTTTTGTGCGGTTTGCAGACAGGAGGAGAAACCTTCGCTGTGCACACAGCTCCAAACTGGCTGGGCACACGGATGCTTGTAAAAGACCCGAGATCTGATTGCCCGTCATTTCTGGTGGCCCACGCTGCCCAAAGATATTGTGGACTTTGTCTCGTCCTGTATTGTGTGTGCTTCGAACAAAGTTGCTCACTCCAAGCCTGCCGGTCTGCTCCAAACTCTGCCTGTGCCCAATGCTCCCTGGCAGCATGTAGCAAGAGACTTTGTCACTGACCTTCCTTCCTCTGCAGGATGCAATATGGTCTGGGTGGTGCTGGACTGGTTCTCGAAGATGCATCATTTTATCCCGCTGACCGGCCTACCTTCTGATTCTCGGCTGACGAATCTCTTCATCCAGCACATCTTCCATTTGCATGGTTTGCCTCTTCATATCGTGTCTGATTGGGGGGGGGGGTTCAGTTCACCTCGAAATTCTGGAGAGCCCTCTGTAAACTCCTAGACATGCAGTTGGACTTTTCTTCAGCCTATCATCCCAAGTCTAATGGCCAAGTCGTATGGATTAACCAAATCATGGAGAATTATCTTTGCCACTTCATCTCCATGCAGCATGATGATTGGGCACAGCTTCTTCATTGGGCTGAGTTCTCGTACAACAACCACACAAGTGAGTCCACCACCACCACACCATTCTACATTGTCTACGACCAACATCCACAAATTCCTCTTCCTGCTCCGGCTACATCCCTGGTATACGAAACTGACTCTGCATTTGGAGATTTTCTACAGGTCTGGCAGCAAACCCGGTTGTCTATTCTGCAGGCAATCGATCGCATGAAGCGAAAATCAGATGCTAAGAGAAGAGAGCCACCTCTGTATCTTCCAGGTACCAAAGTCTGGCTATCCTCAAGGAATATCCGGCTGATTGTGCCGTCATACAAGTTTGCTCCCAGGTTCCTCGGACCCTTTGAGATCCTACATCAAATCAACCCTCCACAGAAAAGAAAAGAGAGCTTGTAGCCAGAAATATATATAGAAAATAAATATTTTATTCACATAAATAAACAAACAAATTTAAAAGAATGGATGAAAGGACAAGACCCTAGTAAAAAAGTTAGGAGCGATTACTGACACATATAGTAAAAAAAGGGTAACAGTGCTACCAAATATCTGATCATATCATATATTCATGTACAAGGTTCCCCTTTAAATAATTGAAGATCCATTGAAAAGTGTAAACAATCAATGTTAAGATAAAGAAGCCAAGGAAAACCAATAGTATCCATAAAGTGCTAGGTCATAGGTATAATAGATGAAGCAGATGGCAGCAGCTTACCCATAGAAATAAGATAGTGATGGTCAGTGCTCGCTCCAGCACATAAGCCCCAACGCGCGTTTCGCTGACAAGGTGCTACCTCAGGGGGAGATGTGTGTGCATGTTCTGTCCCTTGCTACCCTTTTATAGTATTATGTGTATGAGAATGGCACAGTGGCGATGATTCTCGGCGCATGCCCCGTGACGCGACTGGAAGCAAGGACTGCCCCACTTCCGTCTCCAGGCGCTTGAGCGCACATCCGGATTCCCGACGCATAACGGTACCAATCGGAGACGGAGCGGGGACAGCGTCGCCACCAGCAGCTGACACGGGCATGCGCACTCATCGCACCGAGGGACTCCGAATATGTAAGTAGAATAGTGTCTATTTAAATGTAGTTAAATGCGTGTGTGCACAGGAACAATACCCAGTTGGAATCCTACAAATATGGATTATGACTTAGAATCTAAACAAGTCATAAGAGAATATATAACTGTTGTAATGGGAATGAAAAATTAAGTTTGGGAAAAGTGCTTGCAAATCATAATATATGAAAGAATAATATATGCATGTATTTTCCACAGATTGTGACACTGTGTCTTACGGACACCAGAGTGCCCAGCCAGTTTGGAGCTGTGTCCCCAGTGGAGAATTCTCTTCCCGTCTGCAAGACAAACAAAAGTCTTTCCGGGAGGAATGTCTCTAATTCGTAGAGGGTTAGCAACAATAATCCTAGAATGATCTATGATATATGGAGGAATTTCCTCAGAGTCATTAGTTTCAAATGATCAAGACAGGGCATCAGCCTTCACATTCTTGTGTGCAGGAAGTGAAGCAAGAATTGGAATTGGGCAAAAAAACAGCAACCATCTTGCTTGGCGAGGATTTAGTCGTTGTGCAGACTGTATGTACGTGAGGTTCTTGTGATCTGTTTAAATGATGATAGCATTAATAGCGCCCTCCAGCAAGTGTCTCCACTCCTCTAAGGCCAACTTGACGGCCAGCAACTCCCGATCCTCGATGGAATAGTTACACTCTGCAGGGGAGAATAATTTTGTAAAGAAGACACAAGCCACCATCTTGCCTTTGGAGTTTCTATGACACAGCAGTGCTCCAGTACCAACAGAAGACGCATCCGTCTCCACATAGAACTGCCGAGATGCGTCAGGCTGATGAAGAACGGAGGCTAAGGTGAAAGCACTCTTGAGGTTGGTAAATGCTGACTCCTTGGCATTCATCCCCTTCTTGGTGAGAGCAGAGTGTGGAGCAGTCAGACACGAGAATTTTAGGATAAATTACCAGGAGAATTTTGCGAATTCCAAAAATCGTTGTCTAGACCAAAGACCCTGTGGACGTGGGCATTCTAAGACGGACTACACCTTTCTGTATCCATCTTGAGTCCACAATTGGAGACAATGTAGCCCAAGAATAGTAGAGAGTTCCTCTTGAACACACATTTTTTGAGTTTAGCATATAGGTGATTCCCCCTTAAGGCAACAGAACTTGGCGAACATGCCTCCGGTGCATCATCAAATAGCGTGAGTAGATCAGGATGTTGTTTACGATAGACCACCACAAAGGGCATCATGAGATATTCGTAGTGACCGTCTCCGGTATTGAATGCAGTTTTCCACTCGTCACCTTTGCGGATACGGATCAAGTTATAATCCCCGCGTAGATCCAGCTTTGTGAACACCTTGGCCCCATGAATTCTGTCGAAGAGCTCTAAGATGAGCGGCAAGGATTACTTGTTTGACCGTGATTTGTTTCAAACCTCAGTAGTCGATACATGGACGAAGAGATCCATCTTTCCTCTTTATGAAGAATAATCCGGCTCCAGACGGGGAAGAAGACTTTTTGGATGAACCCTCTCTCAAAGTTCTCATTAACGTAAGCAGACATGGCCAGGGTCTCCGGCAGAAAAAGAAGATCGACTCGTCCACAAGGTGGTGAGACATCAAGGAGCAGTTCAACAGAACAATCATAGATGCAAAAGGGAGGAAGAGTCTCTGCCTTCTTCTTCCTAAAGACATCTGCAAAGCTGGCATAATGTGTGGGTAGATCGGAGAGTGACTGAGGCAGTTGCGGCAAAACAGAACGAACCTGTGGCAGGCAGCGGTGAAGACAATTGGATCCACATTGGAGGACTTCTCCGGAACTCCAGTTGAGAACCGGAGCATGTAAACGAAGTCAAGGCATGCCCAGCAGAGTAGGATTGATAGCTTTAGGCAAGACAAGAAAGGCAATCTGTTCCGAGTGGAGAAACCCAACTTGTAGTGTCATCGGTTCAGTGATGGACACAATAGTATCCAGCACTGGTAGTCCATTCACAGAGACAATAGCCAGGGGTCTCCCCAGAGGAACCATGGGCAGATGGAGGCGATCCACTAGATCCTGCTTAATAAAATTTGCAGCTGCTCCGGAATCCAGATAGGCAGAGGCGGTGTATAATTTCTCTCCAGGGACAATGGTTACAGGAATAGACAATTTGGGAAAGATTTGGCATTTGACATCTTTCCACCTAGGGTTGTATCTCCAACCAGCCCTAGGTGCTGAAGTTTCCCGGCTTTTGTTGACATTGACGCACAAAATGGCCTTTGAGGCCACAATACAGACAAAAACCTGAAGAGAGTCTGCACTTTTTCTCCTGTTCGGACAATTTGATTCTGTCCACCTGCATTCAGGTGGAACAACAGGGGAAGGCAATGGGGGTCTCTGGAACGAGGGTGCCAGTCTATGGAAATGTCTCTCCCGCCGAACCTCATAAGCAGGTTCCTGGTTCCTCATGTTGACCCGAGTCGTCAGCAGGATAAAAGCATCCAGGGTGGAAGGAAGATCGAGAGCTGCTAGCTCGTTTTTGATGTGCGTGGACAGTCCTTGCCAAAAAGGTTGCCACCGGGGCCTCATTGTTACATGCCAGCTTCGCCACCAGTATACAGAAGGAGATGGCATACTCTCCTACCATCTACTCCCTTTGCCTGAGGGTTAGCAGAGTGGCAGCTGCAGAGGATGTTCATCCCGGTTCAATGAACACTGTGCGAAAAGTCTCTAAAAACAAATATAGATCCGGGAATTCCGGGCCCTCCCGTTCCAAGATGGGGTTTGCCCAAGCCAGGGCTTTGCCAGCGAGAAATAATGAATGATAAGAGAAATAATGAATGCTACCTAGGACTCATCAAAGGGGAAGAGATGAGCCCGTAGTCTAAAGTGGATCATGCATTGATTAATGAAGCCTCTACACGGTCTAGGATCTCCGTTGTAGTTGATCCTGCAGGTCACGCATGTCCTTTTGATTCAACTGAAACGCCATCTTAGGTTGACCAGCGGGTTCCATGGCCTGAGCGTACTGTCACGATCTAGGGGTATGTGGACCCACTAGGCCGATCCGCCGTAACGGAGTGGCAACAACAGTCTATATAAGTCTATGCAAAGTCTTAAGCACAAGAGTACCTGTAAGAGTCCAGGCAGACACGAGATGTAACAGAGGCTTAGGCACGGATGGATATTGGCGTGGCAGATGACACCAGATATGGCAGATGACACACTCAACTCCAATTAAAGGCTCAGGCTCAGGAAACAAACACAGCAACAGGATACAGGAAGCAGGATACGTGAACACTGCACACAGGAAAGAACTAAGTGGTCGTTTGCAATATGAACATGGATAGACAACAGTATCAGGCAAGTAGCTGGGTTAATGTAGTTAGGGGCAGTAGAAAGGGGTCCAAGAAAAGGAAGGCCAATCCTGTTTCTGATATTCCAAGCAAAATTGCCAAGTTGGGTGATGATGTGAGGGTGTCGGTCTCAGAAATGGCAGCCCTAGTGGATACTGATCTCCCTAACAGCCGGGAGAACCGCCCAGTAGTCGGCGGGATGGTAATGCAGGTAAGGCAGGACAATTAGTAGTTGTAGGGGATTCTATAATCAGGAAGATGGATAGAATAATTTGTCGCCAAGACCGCCTCAAACAAATGGTTTGCTGTCTCCCTGGTGCCAGGGTTCGGCATGTGGTGGAACGGGTGGATAACTTACTGAGAGGGGCTGGTGATGATCCAGCTGTCATGGTCCATGTGGGTACCAATGATAGAATACATGGTAGGTGGAGGAGCCTTAAGAATAATTTTAAGGAACTAGGCTATAAGCTGAAGGGAAGGACCTCCAAGGTAGTATTCTCAAGGTAGCATGTGCCATGCGCATCACAGGAAAGACAGCGGGAGCTCAGGGAGTTAAATGCATGGCTTAAGTCTTGGTGTAGAGGAGAAGGCTTTGGGTTAGTAGAGCACTGGGCTGACTTTTCATTGGTGTACAAACTGTATTCGGCTGATGATTTGCACCTAAATGTAAGGGGGTCCACTGTGCCAGGGGAGAGAATTCTAGCTGGGGTGGCGGAGTATTTAAACTAGGGCTGAGGAGGGATGTCAATGTAGAAAATAAAGGGGTAGTTAGGTTAGAGAGGGGTCAGACTATATTGGTGGGGGGAGAAACAGGCTGTGGGGAGAGGACTACCACAGGATAAGGAGATCCCTTTGTTGCAAAACAGCAATGAAGATAAAAATGCCCAAATAATGTCAAATAATCAAATTTCTGATACTGAAAGTGAAAAATTGAAAGGCAAGTTGAAGTGAATGTTCACAAATGCAAGAAGTCTAGCAAGCATAAAGGGGGAGCTGGAGGCCTTGGTACTGGAGGAACATATTGATATACCGTGTTTCCCCGAAAGTAAGACAGTGTCTTACTTTCTTTTTATCCCCAAAAGCCCCACTATGTCTTACTTTCGGGGTATGTCTTATATTAGAAAAAAATTGTCGAATTTTTTGCACTTTACTTTATTATTTTTTTATTACTATGGTCTGTCCCTCAAAGGTCAAAAAAGACCTTTGGGGAACTTTATATATATTTTTTTCTTTCTTTTACACCATCTTTTCCCCTGTAACTGGAGCTGCACAGCAGCCCCAGTTACAGGGGAAATCAGCCCTCTCATAGTGACGATTGTCACTAATAGGGCTGTGCTGGGTCTTGTTAGACACAGCAGCAGCCTGCCACTAACGGGACCCGGCGATCATGTGACCTGTCACATGATCATCGGGAGGAATAGAGACAGCGCCGCTGCTGCTGTCTCTATTCCTATACACAGCGTTCATTGAACGCTGTGTAAAAACACATCGGAGAAGACAGAAGCAGCTAAAGCTGCTTCTATCTTCTCCTCCGGGTCCCCGGCAGTCACTGACAGCCGGAGACCCGACATTCAGCTGCCCGATCGCGCGGGCAGCAAGTTAAAACCCGAGCCGTAAAAAGTCTATGGCTCGGGTTTTAAGGAGGAGGCGGCATTGACAAGTGCTGGGGGTGACGTATGGAGAGGGGGGCGGCGCGGAAGTGGGCAGGAGGCGGCAATACCCCGTGTTTCCCCGAAAGTAAGACATATGTCTTACTTTCGGGGTACGGCTTATATTAGCCGACCCCCCTGAAACCCCCGATACGTCTTACAATCGGGGGTGTCTTACTATCGGGGAAACACGGTAGTTGGTGTTGCTGATACATGGCTAGACTCTTCACATGACTGGGCTGTAAATCTACAGGGTTTTACACTGTTTCGGAAAGACAGGACAAATAGAAAAATAGGAAAGGCAGTGGTGTATGTCTGTATGTGAGAAGTGATATGGAGGCGGTGGTGCATGTCTGTATGTGAGAAGTGATATGAAGGTGAGTGTGAAAGAGACATTAGTGGGTGAAGACTGTGAGGAGGTTGAAACCTTGTGGGTGGAATTACAAAGGGAGGTAAACACCGAAAAAATTACCTTTGGTGTAATCTATAGACCCCCCCAATATAACTGAAGAGATAGAAGGTCAAATATATAAACAAATGGAGCGGGCTGCACAGGCTGGTACTGTAGTAATAATGGGAGATTTTAATTACCGGGATATTAATTGGGGTCATTGTTTGGCTTCAACTGCATAGGGGAGAAATTTCCTCAACCTGTTGCAGGAAAGTTTTATGGGCCAAATTCTGGTAGACCCGACTAGAGGTGAAGCTCTCTGGGATCTGGTTATTTCTAATAATGCAGAGCTGTTTGGGAATGTCAATGTTTGTGAAAAGCTTGGCAGCTTGGCAGTCACAGTCTCTGGTCCTTGGTCACAGTTGCAGGCAGGGGTGACAAGGCTTTCACCCTCCCTTGGTACAGGAAACACGCTGGAAGTGGTCCGAAACCACTTAAAGGACACATATGGCCTTTCCCAGAGTAAAGTCCTGCTTCATTGCACTGTACTGTGTCCGCCTCCACTCGCCATTTTCACGCAGCCAGTCAATAGTTGCTGTATGTACAGTCTCTTCCTATGTCAGACGTGGAAGCTTGTAACTCCTTTTAGCTTTGTTTTTGGTTTCTTTATGTCCTCTCTCAATAATGCCTTCCTTGATTCCTTGTGGATGGCCTGCCTTTAGTAGATTTACAGTCGTGCTTGTTATGTAGCCTTTTTTTTGCTGAGATTTTTCAATAATTGTTGCAAAAAAAGCCACATAATTGGCTCATGTGAATAAAACGTAATGCAAAGTAGCATGCAGTTTTCCATTGTGGTTTTTGGCCACATGGTGAAATATGTGAAACATGTTTTTAAGGGTAATACATACATCTCTTTAAATACTGTCTAATTATCTAACTTGTTATATCTTCATCTGCATAAGTGTACATAGAGGAGATAAGGCTCAAAAATAAAGGTAGGTCCCCCTCGAGGTGCTATTCTTTGCTACTACACAATACACCTACATGCAATGATGGCAGGACTCTTCTTCCCATCCTTTTTAGGATGGAATGGTGTGATAACCCTGAGCTGGATTGTATCAAACTATTGCCGTACAGTGCTCAGATAAATCGTGTTATGCGGTGTGCAAATAACTAGTATATACATTGCCCATATAATGCCACACTAGTGTTCTTATAATGCAATTCATTGCCCAGATAAGTAGTGCTGTACAGCTGGTTCATCTTGTTATGTTAATAATGTTACACATCTTGTAGAGATGGTAAACTGAGCATAGTTTAACATTGCCAACCTGGGGAAGTTGGACTTGACCAACCTGACCTGCCATAAACTACCACGAAATCAAATCTAATGATGGGTAAAAAATAAAATGCCTTCTTTCTAGGTTCACTGCTACATAGATGCTGTGTCAAATACCTATTCAATGGTCACTAATCCAGTTCATGAAATAGTGTGAAGGATAGAACACACAAACTTAGACAGCTTAAAACTACACCAGGCAGGCAGAATGTGCACCAAATTTATAACATTGGTATTTGCTGTATGATAAATTTGGGGCATAAATTATGCTAGACATGTTAGACATTTTTCTCTTCATTACGCCAACTCTACCCTGGCATACTTTAAACCAATATTTTGGTCAAAAATTTTGGGACAATTTTAACACACTTTGGCGCTTTTTAGCCACACCCCTTTTGCAACACTTTTCAAAACTGTCTAGTGAGGCAAAAGAAATGTCTATAACACAATAAATCTGTCACAAGGTATGTATGCCAGTTTTGTGGTGCAAATTGAGCTAGAATTTTGGCACATTTAGCTTAGCAAATCCCCCCCACCCCCCAATGTATTTTGTGTGTGATGTTCAAGTAACAATACTTAGATGTACCATCCAAATATTGAGAAATATTATTTATAGGGACATACCCCCATGCCATTAAACAACTTCCATTAAACAATTACATCAAATCTGGTGGAGCTATAGGTATATGAAATTTTCAACAAACACAGACCTTTCTAATAAAATCACCTAACAGGTCAGCAAAATAAATTACTGGGTGGATTTATAAAGAATTCAATCAAAAAAACAGGTTTGCCTATAGTAACCATTTAGATTACTGCTGTCATATTTCAGCTGCATTTGGAAAATAGAAGCAGCAACCTTACTGGTTGTAACGGAAAACTTTTCCACTTACCTTGAACTGATTTGCATTATTGCTAATGTTGATGGCATCCACAGTGGTACTTTTATTTTCCACCATTTATACTATCATTACTGCATTTCCATTGTGCTTAAATAGTAACAAACATCTACTGCACCAAACCAAAAACCAAAATCAAAGCAACAAAAACAACATTATTCTCATTTTCCCTAAATGTGCCCAGACCAGTTTGTCAAGTTCTTCGGAGACTGTTCTCAGACTTCAAGGGGGTTTACACAGAGAGAAAGGAAGACATGTATGAAAAGTACCATCTGGTTACTACTGATCAAATTCAACACCACATTGTAACCATCACAATCACAATGAAAATGTTAAAATATAATTTTGTTTTGTAAGGAAAAAAGTTGTGTTCCTGTGTGACTACACTTAGACAAAAAAAAAACACACAATGCTTTTGATGTAGTTACGACATAATTTTGGCAAAATTTCCACAAAACTTTGTGTGGGATCCCACATGTTCCTCACTATACAATAATTGACAATCCCTGCTATACACAGAGTGCCTTATCTGGAAACAGTTTGTGAGGGAAATTAGTGTCCAGTGGGGAGGGAAGCATATATTCTCTGGTGTCCAGAGGCGTTACAGGAGGGAATATTTCCCGTAGTTCAGTTGGAAGACAGTGGAGCATAAAGGGTTCCACTCCAAAGCAACAAATTACCTAAAATGGTAGAGAGCCAAGTGCAATTGCCCATTTATCCCCTTTAATCTAGACCTGGTCACAGCTTAAAAAGTCAACTTGAAAAAGTCACAAGTCCGACACAATTCATTATAAAATAACTGCTAGTAAGAGCTTGAGCAGGACTAATATAGCCCCAGCAACCATAGGGAATTTTTATTTTTGCCCCCAAAATACATACATTATTTTAACTAGGACATCTTTAACTATAAGGGTATGTTCACACGTAGTCAACAAAAACGTCTGAAAATCCAGAGCTGTTTTCAAGGGAAAACAGACCCTGCTTTTCAGACGTTTTTTTACCAACTCGCATTTTTCGCGGCGTTTTTCGCGGCGTTTTTTACGTCCGTTTTTGGAGCTGTTTTCATTGGAGTCTATGAGAAAACAGCTCCAAAAACGTCCAAAGAAGTGTCCTGCACTTCTTTTGACGAGGCTGTATTTTTACGCGTCGTCGTTTGACAGCTGTCAAACGACGACGCGTAAATAACAGGTCGTCTGCACAGTACGTCGGCAAACCCATTCAAATGAATGGGCAGATGTTTGCCGACGTATTGGAGCCGTATTTTCAGACGTAAAACGAGGCATAATACGCCTCGTATACGTCTGAAATTTGGCCGTGTGAACATACCCTTAGACCATATGGATACTGGTGTGGTATTATTTGGGCAATGTATACACATTATCTCTATGCTGCATAGTACTACTTATCTTAGCACTGTATCTAGGCACAGAATGGCAATATTTTTCTATGGGCATTGAATAGCATTATAAGGACACAGATGGCATCATCTGGGCAATTTATAAACTATTTATCTGCAAACTGTATGACACAACTTACCTGGGCACTGTATGGCATTATTTATCTGGGCACTGTGTTGCATTATCTCAGCATAGCATGAACTATATATCTGGATATTGTTTAGAAATATCCAATCTCCCAGTGCAACAATATGGACACTGTATTTGTACTATTTATCTTGGCAGTGCATAACATTATTGATTTGGACACTTTAAGACTGCTGACTATGTATTTGGGGCTTGAGTCTGGCAGAAGTGAAGCCTGGAAAGATTGCAGCTCCTTCTGTTATTTCCCAAGCAGGGCTTGTCACAGGCTACCCAGGAACCTGGACAGGAAATAATTGTCTGAACAAACATGTAGAAAGTTATTTTCTGTGCAGTTTCCCAGGCAGCCTATGACAGCCAACACTTTAGGCCTAGTTCACACCTAGTTCAAATTGATTTCAATGGATGACGAGGGCGCTTTTTTCCTGCGAGAGGAAAAAACCGCTCGCGGGAAAAAGAAGCGACAAGCTCTTTCTTCCCACATTCCCATTTTTGACCTCCCATTGAAATAAATGAATATTTTTTCATACATCCACCTTTCCTCTGTGGGACATTGACTCCTGTTTTTACTCTGTTTTCCAATAAAACTGGAACCAGTTTCCATTTTAATATTACCGTTTGGGAAATATATCTTTTCATTGCGCTGGATCCCATCTACTCTTCTGTTCTATTTCAAATCAACGTGTGCCGACACGAGGATCCAAGTGCAGCAGGCAGTGGATTTTCTGCCACAAGGTGAGCTGGAGGTTTTTCTACATACTTTCTATATGACAGCCAACACTTTAGCCCTAGTTCACACCTAGTTCAAATTGATTTAAATGGGAGACGAGGGCGCTTTTTTCCCGCGAGAGGAAAAAACCGCTCGCGGGGAAAAGAAGCGACAAGCTCTTTCTTCCCACATTCCCATTTTTGACCTCCCATTGAAATAAATGGGAGGCAGAGAAAGCATTTTTTTTGTGCCATTTTATGCCCGCAGCGCTCAATGGTCGCAGCCGAAAAGAAAAGTGCAGGCAGATCAAAATCTGAAGGAATTTTGAGGCAGATTTTTCTGCATGAAAAACTCAGTGTGAACATACCCTTATGCCAGTTGCGCACGACTGATGTGCCACTCGGGCAGTTTGAAACTGCATCCGAGTGGCACCCGATAGTCTTTACAGACCCAATCACTTTAGCGGGTAAATCGGGTCTGTGAAGACTGACCCGATTCTCTGATCCATGGAAAGATAGGACATGTCTTATCATTCCACGGATCGCTGACGGGGCTTGGCCGGCGCACACTACAGTGTGCATGAGGCATTAGAGTAAAGTATTGGACAATAAATCAAGAAAGCCTGCAAGAGGACACTGGAGTATCTGGGGTCAGCACGACTAATAGTAGAGATGGGTAGGGTTCCTAAGCCAAGCTTTTTTAGTCTTTATCCTGGAGATTTACTTTTTTGGATAATTACATGTTGTAGGAGCGTTACAGAGCACTGATACACTCTCCTAGATTGTTCCATAAATTTACCAGCTTTACCTGTTTCTCCATGCTATTCTTCCATACAGATAGTTAAAACAGCACCAAGTACCAGGGAATCTTTCTGAAGTACACAATTTAAGATATACCAACAAAAACCAACAGGTCAAAAAATTATTAAAGGCATTGTCAGAAAATACATTTTAAAATGCCCTATTAGGGAATGCTGCGTTAATACATGGTACCCAGTTCAGGATCCTTTTTTATTAGGCAGAGCAGTGGACAGCTCCGACAGAGTCTCTTGCTCTGAATGACTCAGCATGTTCATGTAACGTCCGTGGTCTCTGACCATAAACTCCTTCCATCCAGTCAATACCCTTCTCTCCAAAGATGTCTGCACATACGGCTGTCCTGTTCCACAGTGACCACCAGGGTGCGCTCGCGAGCTCAGTCCAGACTTTTGGAACCAAAGCGCACACAGGTGGTAGATTGAGCTGATTGTTCCCAGAGCACCCTGGGCTATAAGAAGGGCTGTGCCCCTCCCTGCAATGCCTGAGCGTTGTTGTCATACCCTAGTCTGTCTAAGCAAATGGTCTAGTGTTTCCCAGTGCCCAGTGTTTCCCATTCCTGCTACCTGTAACCTGTATCCCGTGCTATCCTGGTCAAGTACCGTGTTGAGCTGAAGTTGTGCTGTGCTGTGCTGTATACCACGCCTGTTTTGCTACACCACGTCTGGAGCCTGCCTGCTGCTTAATCCCTGCTGAGCCTGTCTTGCTACTGTCTGAGCTACCACAGGTACACTATATGAACTATAGACTGTGACCTGTGTTCTGTTGGCCAGCTGCCATACCGTCAAGGCGGTACAGTCCAGTGGGTCCACATACCCAACGTGACAGTTCATGCATTACACGGACAGCCCATTAATTTAAATGAGAGATGTGTAATGCTCCATTTCCACTAAAGAGGTTGAACACTTGCAGGATTCCTCATAGATTACAACTGATCATTATGGGTCCCAGCAATGGCACAACAAGTTATTAGCTTAACGTTGGAGAACCTTTTTAACACAAGGTGATTGTGTTAACCAGATGTTGGTTCTGGTAGGATAAATTTAAGCCTTGGATAGCAGACCTCTCTTCCAAGTGCCTGGAGACACCTGGTTAATTTTATTATCTACTCTCGGCATATCCAAAGGTTAGGGTGGTATTGGAAACAAGCATCAAACAGTTCAATACAAATCCATTACATGCCTGTTATTCATTGATCATGAAAAATATATTTCTTTGACAAAGGAAATTCAAGGGTAAAACGCTCTTCTGGGCTATATAGCATATTAAATTGTGCAAAGCCCCTCCATACATTATTGGATCCACTCTGTAAAATCTACCTTTCCATAAAATAAGCCAAAGGTGAACAGAATCTGAGGCTACTCTGGATAGCTGGACATGGGCACTCACTCTGCAAGAGATCTCTACTGATTTATTGCTCAATGCCCCTCCCGCTCCATACAATTTGTGCCACGATGAGATTATTTCTCCTAAAGGCAACAGCCTATTAGAAATGTTGACTTGGTATGTGGCACTTCATTATATATTTCATTCCTATTATGTAATCATTACAAACTGACCATGTTTTATGAGTATGTTTCTCTAAGTTTCTGGACCTAATTATAGGAATTTGATATAATTAGATGTTTTAACCTGTTTTTATTCTGACTAACCTTTTCTGAATGTATACCATTGTATAAAAATATAACATATACATTTTGCAAATTATAAGAAAATATATCTATATCTCTCTCTCTCACTATATATATATATATATATATATATATATATATATACACACATACAGTTCGTTCGCAAAGTCTCCCAAATGGGCCTCCCATTTTTCTAGATCATCTTTTAAATGTTTCTACACCTTGATTGGAGTCCACCTGTGGTAAATTCATTTGATTGGACATGATTTGGAGAGACACACCCCTGCCTATATATGGTCTCACAGCTGACAATGCATATCAGAGCAAAAACCAAGCCATGAGGAGGAAAGAACTGCCTGTACATCTCAGAGATAGGATTGTGTGGAGGCACAGATCTGGAGAAGGGTACAAAAAATGGCCGAAATTTACTCCCATTTCAATGGGAGGTGGAGGCGTTTTTTTTACCGCGAACAAAAAAATATTTGCGGTGAAAAACAACATGCCCTATCTTGAGGCGTTTTCCGCCTCAAAAGCCCCATTGAAATCAATGGGAGACGGAAATAAACGCATTTTTTGACGCGATTTTTGCTCCAGCATTCCCTGTGCCGTGAGCAGCTTGGCACAGGCAGGCGCGATATAGTGACGTCACTACATCGCGCCTGTCTGCGACGAGTCACTCACAGCACAGTGCAGAGGAGCAGAAGGAGCCTCCACACGTCGTGGGAACGGTACGTAAGTAATTATGTTATTATTTTTCTATTAGCTATATATGGGGGCCATTATACTAGGTATGGGAATTGGGTCCTACAGTAGCTGCAGAGGGAGCATTATACTGTATGGGGGGCATTATACTGTATGGGACCGCTGTGGGGAGCATTACACTGTATGGTGCAGCTATGCAGGGCATTATACTGTATGGTGCAGCTATGGGGGGCATTATACTGTATGGTGCAGCTATGGGGGGCATTATACTGTATGGTGCATCTATGGGGGCATTATATTGTATGGGGCAGCTATGTGGGTCATTATACTGTATGGTGCAGCAATGGGGGGCATTTTACTGAATGGTGCAGCTATGGGCGCATTATACTGTATGGTGCAGCTATGGGGGCATTATACGGTATGAGGCAGCTATGGGGCATTATACTGTATGGTGCAGCTATGGGGGGCATTACACTGTATGGTGCAGCTATGGGGGAGCATTATACTGTGGTGGTCAGCTATGGGGGCATTATACTGTGTGGGGGGCAGCTATGGTGGGCATTATACTGTGGTGGTCAGCTATGGAAGGCAATATACTGTGTGGGGGTAGCTATAGGGAGCATTATACTGTGGGGGCAGCTATGGGGGGTCATTATACTGTGGGGGCAGCTATGGGGGCATTATACTGTGGGGGCATTCATGGGGTTATCGGGCAAGGCAGCTGGGCATAGGCATGCGCAGGGGTCTGGTGGTGTTGGGGAGGGGTAGGTGGGCCTAAGCTGAATTCTTGCACCAGGGCCCATGAGCCTTTACCTACGCCACTCCCAGGCAGAGTGCTAGTATTGACAGGGATGTCAGGACCTGTGTGGCACTACCTGGGAGGGGGGCTGTGTGGCTTCTACAGAGGGCACTAAATTTATGGGGGTACAAAATGGGGGCATAACTTCTATATGGGGCCATAAACAGGGCCTAAAGTCTATATGGAGGCACAAAGTGACGATTTTTGGCATTTTACTGCCGCCGTGAGTTCCCCCGCAAAGGGGCCCACTAAGTATGTGTCACCCAAGGGCCCACATAAATCTGGAGCCGGCCCTGGTCCAGGAGTAGAAAAAATGATTTGCTTTCTTTCCCGGAAACAGTGCCAAGTCTGTCAATGAGCTGTGTCTAGTATTACAATTCATCCCCATTCACGTTAGTGGGCATGAGCTTTAATGCCAGACACAGCCCATGGACAGACGTAGCGCTGTTTCTGGAAAAAAAGAAGCATATCCTTTTTCTAAACCTGTACAACTCCTTTCATTATGTTTCTTATATTGCAAAAAGCATAGGCCGTTATATGTGTATTTAAAAAAAAACAAAAACTTAAAATTCAGGAAAAACAAATACACCAGACATGATATGAAATGAACATGCCAGGGTGCACCCTGGTGATAATGATCATATGGGAAAAGGCTGTAATACTGTGAACTGCCGCCACAAGTGGTTCACAGTATGAGCAGTGACAGTAAAGCAGAACTCCCATGACCCCTTCCACACAGCTGATAGGTGGGGGTGTCGAGAGTCAGACACCCCACAGATCAGATATTGATGGCCTATACTGGAGATTGGGTATCTATTTCTTCTCACTGGTATACCCCTCTAAAGGAAAACAGTGCTCATAACAGCCACACAAGCTGCCTCTATGTTACATATGCCCTTCATCTACACCAAGTTTCGAGGAAATTTCCTCTGGATATTCCTTCAACTGGTTTCGATCATTTCAGTCACATCATTACCAGTATGATAATACTAATATAGCGCTGCCAATGCTGACCAGCTAAGGGAAAATGAGAATGATGAATTGTTACAAAACAATCAAATCTTTACTGAGAATACCAAATTAGCAATCTCAGCTTCATTGCAAAACATGTTATTGAGAAAGAAGATTAAGAGGAAGTCATGAGCCTGGCCTAGACTGGGGACTAAAGTTTGGTTTAACATTACAGGAAGTGAAAATGATAAATGCAGAGCAAGAGCTTCAATTAATTCAACAAAGGATGAGATTATTATAAAAAAGGAATGCACTTTTTATTATGAAAATGGTTTTCGCAAGAAGAATTTGATTAGCAATATCAATTAAAGAGCATTTCCACCAAAAAAAAAAAGTATAAAAAAATATTAATAAAGCTAAAGGTAGAGCAATAGCTAAAAGTTTGGTACTTATGTTTGTTTTGCTCACAAATATATTGGAATTTCTCAGTATTGGCAGTAAAAGTGACAACAGGAAGTGCAGCCATATTGGTTGTGACTTTTAAGTTGTGTTACCAGAAACTATTGGTAAAACGGTTACTTTATTATTGATAGAATATGGTAACAAAATTGCAGCTGATTGTAGATTTCCGATAAACTAATTCAAAAGTGACAAACAGTATGACTGCACTAACTTCTGATTTTCTATTTTATGGCCATTATATGGTACAAATTCTCTTTTAAGGGGTTCTACCACTTTAGACATTTATGGCCTATCCATTGAAGGCTATGAGATTTACAGAAACAGCCAAGCGAGTTATAACTCTACAGACTTCATAGGACTCCTCTCTATTCCATCTCCTCCTGGGTGGGGTCTCGGTCTTGACTTGCAGAATGAAGGTCAGTGCACCCCTGTTATGCCGATTGGTGGGAGGTCCCCAAGGTTTGACTCCCACCTATCAGACATTTATGGTATATTGTAGTATATTTGATGCAGTTTCTGTGTAGCTCATTAAGGCTGAGTTCTCACATAGCATAAACGATGCAGAATTTCCGCATTGGAATTCTGTGCAGAAATTCTGCATTATTTTCAGTAGCAGTAAAGTTATTGAGATTTGAAAAAAATCTCACGCACACGCTGCAGCAAAAATCAGCATCGAGAACATTCATAAATTGACCTGCGGTGCGGATTTTAAATCTGCAGCATGTAAATTTATGCGGATTCGTTGCTCTTCGGTTGTGGGTTTTCCCCATTCAATCAATGAGTAAGACCCGCAACAAATAGCCAAGCGTTGCACCTCTTGCGGCAAACACGCTGCGATTCCACCGCAAAAATCGCAAATAAGAAAAGAAAAACCCTTTTTTTTTTGTAAAATGAATGAAAAAAAAGTCTATACTTACAGCCCAGCCATTGTCATAGCGACACTTTCTTCTGTTCTCCATCCAGGCCGGCCTCCTGGGATGACGTTTCATTCCATGTGACTGTTGCAGCAAATCACAGGCTGCAGCGGTCACATGAGCTGCATCGTCACCCCAGAAGGCTGGACTACACATACAACGGAGGGACACATCACTATTACAATGGCCTGGGTTAGGAATATACTTTTTTTTTTCAAGCGATGGTTTCCGCAGCAGAGATTCCGCCTGAAAAACTGCCCCACAATTTGGTGCGATTCTTCGGGCGGAATTTGCAGCAGATTCTAGGTCGGATAGGATGAGTACTGTTACACAGCGTATCCGAACCGTGGGAACCCAGCCTTAAACATCGACAACAAATATGGCTGCACTTGTCACCTTTGCAAAAATGGCTGCCAAATCTTAACAGAAAATTACCAATATAGTAAAACAAATATACAGTAATTACCAAAGTTTGGCTTGGGTGGTAATTTCTGATCTGCTTATATACTGTGTATCAGTTTTTAAGATCTTTAATAGTCATACTTTGCGCCTGGGATGTGTTGCCACTACCATGATGACTTAGGACCAACTCACATCTCTCTTTCTTTCTTTCTCTCGCTCATGGTACAGGTTGGGCAGTAGATTATATTTTCAAAGCGATATGAAATACATAAAAATCAAATTGTGACTCTTCGAAAAAAATATATTTTTAACGTTTTAAGAACTATTGAGGTATTGCTATTTAGCATGAGCAGACTTATAACCATTGTGAGAAGTAAACGTGTCTCCTAATCACATGAAATTTCCCAAAAGAAAAACACACTTCAACATTCGGATAAGCTGTGGTCACTGAAATGCTGAGTAGAGAAGTGACCACTAAACTTTAGACATCATATGATATGAACTTATTGATATGATACATAATGGCACAGAAGAGACTGGACAAGCGAAGCAACGATCCATCACCCACTCAGTTTCACAGTATGATGCGTGGTTTACGATCACAATTCAACATGTGATACAGTTCCAGCAACATGTAGAAATATGTATTCATTTTACCATTACATGACATCTCTATCATCACTGCTAAGTGCAGTTATTTCGAATATTTTGTAGCAACATCTGGATAATATTAAACATTTTATTTTTGCATAAATTTCTCATTTAAGAACTTGCCACACTAGTTAAATTGGAATAAAGTTCAGATGGAGCAATGCTTTTTTGTTTTGGACCATTGCAATGTTGCTAGAGATGAGCTGAATGCGGCAGGCTGTTTCATTTTACGATAAAAAAAATTGCTATTTGAACTATTGAATATTAAAAATAGTCATTTTCTTTTTAAAATACAGCCTTAACCCCTTAAGGACCCAGACATTTTTATTTTCATGAACATGACCCATTTTTTTAATTTTTCCATGTCGGAATTCTGGAATGTAGAACTTTTTTTTTTTTGTATCTACACAGGTCTATTAGGTCTTGTTTTTTTGCAGGAGAAGTTGTACTTTCTATGTGTATCATTTTGGGGTACGTACACGTTAGCATTTAAACATTATTAATTCAATCTTGGGGTTACAGAAAAAAACAAAAAAACATTATTACATTTTTTACCACTGACCTGAAATAAGTATACTACATATATTAATCTACATCTACAAATATTCAACTTTGAAGAATCCAAACTCAAAGAATATACATGTCCAATCAAATGAATTTACCAATCAAGGTGTAGAAACATTTAAAAGATGATCTAGGAAAATGGGAGGCCCGTTTGGGAGACTTTCCGAATGAACTGTATGTGTATATATATATATATATATATATATATATGTATATATATGAATATATATATATATATATATATATATATATATATATATATATATACACTACCGATCAAAAGTTTAGGGTCACTTAGAGATTTCCTTATTTTTGAAAGAAAATCACTGTTTTTTTCAATGAAGATAACATTAAATTAATCAGAAATACACTCTATACATTGTTAATGTGCTAAATGACTATTCTAGCTGCAAACGTCTGGTTTTTAATGCAATATCTACATAGGTGTATAGAGGCCCATTCCCAGCAACCATCACTCCAGTGTTCTAATGGTACATTGTGTTTGCTAACTGTGTTAGAAGGCTAATCGATGATTAGAAAACACTTGAAAACCCTTGTGCAATTATGTTAGCACCGCTGTAAACAGTTTTGCTGTTTAGAGGAGCTATAAAACTGACCTTCCTTTGAGCTAGTTGAAAATCTGGAGCATTACATTTGTGGGTTCGATTAAACTCTCAAAATGGCTAGAAAAAGAGAACTTTCATGTGAAACTCGACAGACTATTCTTGTTCTTAGAAATGAAGGCTATTCCATGCGAGAAATTGCCAAGAAACTGAAGATTTCCTACAACGGTGTGTACTACTCCCTTCAGAGGACAGCACACACAGGCTCTAACCAGAGTAGAAAGAGAAGTGGGAGGCCCCGCTGCACTACTGAGCAACAACACAAGTACATTAGAGTCTCTAGTTTGAGAAATAGACGCCTCACAGGTCCTCAACTGGCAGCTTCATTAAATAGTACCCGCAAAACGCCAATGTCAACGTCTATAGTGAAGAGGCGACACCGGGATGCTGGCCTTCAGGGCATAGTGGCAAAGAAAAAGCCCTATCTGAGACTGGCTAATAAAAGGGAAAAGATTAATATGGGCAAAAGCACACAGACATTGGACAGAGGGAAGATTGGAAAAAAGTGTTATGGACAGACGAATCGAAGTTTGAGGTGTTTGGATCACACAGAAGAACATTTGTGAGACGCAGAACAACTGAAAAGATGCTGGAAGAGTGCCTGACGCCATCTGTCAAGCATGGTGGAGGTAATGTGATGGTCTGGGGTTGCTTTGGTGCTGGTAAAGTGGGAGATTTGTACAAGTAAAAGGGATTTTGAATAAGGAAGGCTATCACTCCATTTTGCAACGCCATGCAATACCCTGTGGACAGCACTTGATTGGAGCCAATTTCATCCTACAACAGGACAATGACCCAAAGCACACCTCCAAATTATGCAAGAACTATTTAGGGAAGAAGCAGGCAGCTGGTATTCTATCTGTAATGGAGTGGCCATATCTCAACCCCATAGAGCTGTTGTGGGAGCAGCTTGACCGTATGGTACGCAAGAAGTGCCCATCAAGCCAATCCAACTTGTGGGAGGGGCTTCTGGAAGCATGGGGTGAAATTTCTCCCGATTACCTCAGCAAATTAACAGCTAGAATGCCAAAGGTCTGCAATGCTGTAATTGCTGCAAATGGAGCATTCTTTGACGAAAGCAAAGTTTGAAGGAGAAAATTATTATTTGAAATAAAAATCATTATTTCTAACCTTGTCAATGTCTTGACTATATTTTCTAGTCATTTTGCAACTCATTTGATAAATATAAGTGTGAGTTTTCATGGAAAACACAAAATTTTTCTGTGTGACCCCAAACTTTTGAACGGTAGTGTGTGTATATATATATATATATATATATATATATATATATATATATGCACTATATGTACAACAGTATTGGGACACACCCACTTAATCATTAATTTCAGGCGTTTCACATTCAGTCCCATTACTGCAGGTGTATAAAATCTAGCACCTAGCCATGCGGTCTGCCTATACAAACATTTGTGAAATAATGGGTAGTACAAAAGAGCTCAATGAATTCCATCGTGGTACTGTAATAGGCTGTCAGCGTTCTAACAAGTCAATTCCTGAAATTTCTTCCCTCCTAGATATTCCACGATGAACTGTGCGTGCTATTATTGCAAAGTGGAAGCGTTTAGAGACCACAGCAACGAAGTGTCCGACCACATAAAGTTACAGAGCGGGGCGCCGAGTGCGAGGTACATAGTGTATAAAAGTCAACAACATTTTGCTGACTCAATAAACTGCAGAGCTCCACACCTCCTCTGCCATTAACATCCGCACAAAAACTGTGCATCAGAAGCTTCATGGCATGGGTATCCATAGCCGAGCAGCTGCATGCAAGCCTTACATCACCAACCTCAATTCCAAGTGTCGGATGGAGTGGTGTAAAGCTGCCACTGGACTCTGGAGCAGTGGAAACGTGTTCTGTGTGGTGATGAATCACCCTTCTCTATCTGGCAGTCTGATAGACAAGTCTGGGTTTGGCTAATACCAGGAGAACGTTACCTGCCTGACTGCATTGTGCGAACTGTAGAGTTTGGTGGAGGAGAGATAATGCTATAGGGTTGTTTTTCAGGGGTTGGCCTAGGCCTCTTAGTTCCAGTGAAGGAAAATCTTAATGCTTCAGCATACCAAGACATTTTGGACAATTGTATGCTGCCAACTTTGTGGAAACAGTTTGGTGTTTGGCCCTTTTCTGTTGCAGCATGACTTGCCCCAGTACACAAAGTAAGGTCCAAAAAGGCATGGTTGGGTGAGTTTGTGTGGAAGAACTTGACTGGCCGCACATAGGCATAGGCCTGACCTCAACCCCATCGAACACCTTTGGGATGAACTAGAATGGATATTCTGAGCCAGGCCCTCTCTGCCAATATCTGTGTCTGACCTCACAAATGCTCTTCTGGATAAATGGGAAAATATTGCCACAGACACTCCAAAATCTTGCAGAAATTCTTCCCAGAAGAGTGGAAGCTGATTTAGCTGCAAAAGGTACCAACGCCATATTAAAGGACAGGTGTCGCGAAAAACTATTTTTTTATATAAATTTGCTTTTAGTGTGTTATTAAAATAAATTTTATTTATTTGTGTTTTTGTGTTTTACTTTTTTATTACTTTTACTTCTCTATTGGGGCTGCCATTTTTTTTTCATCTCTGTATGTGTCGATTAACGACACATACAGAGATGGAATACGGCACATACATCCCCATAGTGAATGCGAACGGGAGCCGTTCCATTCACTATAGTGTACGCCGTCTGTGTGGGAACGGCGCATGCGCCGCTCCCACACAGTCCAAAAGGAAGGTCTTCGGCCGAGCATATATATTCTTTTATTTTTTTTTAGCTAAGTACATTAAAAAAAATTCGTTCTGGCTTTCTGCAGCTGCCACAAGAGGGAACTAAGGAGCTTATTGCATACTGTTTATACACAGTATACTATAAATACTCCCCCTAGTGATTCGGAGCTTTATATCAGGAAAATTAGGCACCGACTTCTATAAGGATATATTGGGAGATTAGCACAGAATGTTGTATCTACAATCAACATGGTGTTAAAAGGTGATGATTCCAGTTAAAAGGGTATTCCCGTTTCAGCAAATTAATTCTACAATTTTTCAATATACTTTCCGTATCAATTCCTTTAGGTTTTAAAGATCTCTGCTAGCTGTCAGTAAGTAGGGACCTTCATTGTTTACTTCCAGGGGATACAAATCTGTCCTGGTCATGTGATGGACAGACAGGTGCACAGCTCGTTACAAGACACTGCTCTAATACCTGTACTGTAACTGTAATGAGCCGTGTACCTGTGTGTTCATCACATGACCATTATAGAATTTTATCCACTGGAAGTAAACAATGAAGGTTCCAACTAAGTGACAGCAAGCAGAGATCTTGAAAACCATAAGGAATTGATACGGAAAGTATATTGAAAAATTGTAGAATTAATTTGCTGAAACGGGAATACCCTTTTAACTGGAATCATCGCCTTTTAACACCATGTTGATTGTAGGTACAACATTCTGTGCTAATCTCCCAATATATCCTTATAGAAGTCGGTGCCTCATTTTCCTGATATAAAGCTCCGAATCCCCTGAAAATGTTATAATTTTTCATTATACAATGAATAACATTTATTGAAACTGGAATACCCCTGTAAAGATCACGTATCATTCACTGTGACAAATATGCAATAATTAAGGACATCTGGACTTTTTCATATATCTGTTAGTAATGTAGTTAATAGCAAGTTTTGTGAAAAGTGCTGCCTGACAGCCAATGGTTTAAGGAAAGCACCAAAACATGTGTGATATGAGTATTTTGTGTATGGAGCGTGCCGCGGGTAATATGGTTATGGCATACAGATTAGGATCTCGGAAATGGGTACCCCAAGTAAGGTAGACACGGGTACTCCAAGTAAGGTAGACATGGGTATTCCAAGTAAGGCTATTTTCACACCTGCGTTGAGGGTTTTCGTTGCCTTGCTCCGTCAGAGGAGCAGAACAAGGGAAAATTGGAAGTGACGGTTCTGTTGCACTGCAGATACCATCGGGGCCGACTGAACACATTGACTTTAATGGGTTCCGTCGGCTTTCCGTCAGGGTGTCCATGGTTTTACCGGAAACAATAGTGCAGAGTCTCCAATAGTAATGGAGTCTCCAGCGCAGATGTGAAAGAGACCTAAGGAAGACATGAGGGAGGAAAGGTGGAAGACTGAAACTCCAATCATACCTGGTGTGTACTTTTTGGCTGGAGATTGATTTAGTGGCTTCTCTTCTCAGCATATATATGTTTCAAAATCATATAACTGTCTTTTCTCTTTTAATTGTTGATAAAATATATAATCAATCTTTCGTCTGCCAATGGAAGAGGAAGTTAAATAAAACATAATAGGGGGATTTTTTCCGTTGATGAACTTTGTTATCTCACAAGGAGAGGCATAACAAATGTATTTACCATGTGACGCTGTCTCTCTTTGTGTGAGCCTGAAGAAAGTCCTTGTTCCCCCTGTGGTATTGTGTTACATTGGCACTGCTACATGAAATGACTGTTATGATAATGTTAGGACATTATGTTCATTATATTACTGTGCAGCAGTAAGAAAACAAATGGTTGTATTTAATAATGAGCTCTTATCATTCGTAGAACAAGGGATTTACCCAAAAAAGAAATCTAAAAAAGGTCTACTGTTTTTTGTTAAAAGAAAATACAGCGGGGCAGATTTACTTAAACTTAGATTTACATAAACTTAGAAAAGGCAGTCTGAAGATGCGGCAAATTCATCACAGTGGTGCACGCTGTATGATAACTTTGGCACATTTTGCTAGACATCTTTCTCTTCCTTATTCCAACTCTTAAGGTCCTTTTACACAGGCTGACACTCGGTCGGTGCAGTAAGTGCCGAGCAACGAGTCATCATTGATCGGCGCTCGCTTGCTCCTGTCACATGGAGCTATGGATGGGGACGAGCGATCGTTACTCCAATCGCTCGTCCCCATCCATTATTATCATGTCGGCAGCGCATCTCCCTGTTTACACATGTGCTGCCGACAACAATAAACTTTTACTTTTTTAAAACGATACGACCAGCCGATGATCGAGCGTTTGCTCAGTCATCTGCTGATCGCTGCCCTTTTTACACAGGGCAATAATCGTCAACGAGCATTATATGAATGCTCTTCTGTCCGATAATCGTCCTGTGTAAAACCCACTTTAGTTGACTTAGTTTTTGTTTGGTGCATTTTAAGCCACACCCCTTCCTTGCTGAGACACAACAATTTTCTAGACACTTTATAAAAGTGTCTTGTGAGGCACAAACATCTGTTCTTAAATTAGTCCAAAGTGTCATGTACCTTCCTCGGCGGCCTCTCCTCCCACAAAGCCGCCGATGTCTACTGCCTTCTCCTGTTCGTGGCCGCTGTGTTCCTAGTGCGCGTGCGAAATTTTAAAATCATCTAATCATCCCTTCTGCGCCCCCAGTCTATTTAAGGCACCTCCACCATCTCCCAGGTGCCTGAGCAATATTGGAAATACCTAGAGGAATTTTTACGAAGGTTCCTGTCTGCACCTGATACTGTCTGCTATTTCTACCAGTGATCAATCTGTCTCCAGTTGTCCGTTACCAGCCTGTATCTTGTCTGCTGTTACTATCCGCTACCAGCCTGTGTCCGGTAATCCATTACTAGTCTATATCCTATGATCCGCTACAAGCCTGTATCCTGTGATCCACTACCAGCCTGCATCCAGTAATCCACTACCACCCTGCGTCCAGTAATCAGCTACCAGCCTGCATCCAATAATCCGCTACCAGCCTGCATCCCGTAAACTGCTACCAGCCTGCATCAAATAATCTGCTACCAGCCGCCATCCAGTAATCCACTACCAGCCTACATCCAGTAATCCACTACCCACCAGCATCCAGTAATCCACTACCTGCCTGTGTCCAGTTGCCAGCTACCTGCCTGTCTTCCGCTGTCTGCTATCCATCTGTGATCCGTGATTCACAGTCAAGCCTCCATCCATCAAGGTACCCTCTACCTGTACCCTCTACCTGTACCCTCTACCTGTACCTGTGTTGCAAAAATTATGATCAGGGCATGCTGGTCCAATGGTATCACACATACTATTAGCCACACAAGCTCTAAATTAAATCAGACCCCAGACTCCTAAATCAGACACGAAACCGAAAAAATTATTTCAGACACCAGACCAGACCCTTAAATTATTTCAGACCCCAGACGCCTAAATCAGACAACAGAACCCTAAATTCTTTCAGACCCCAGATTAGGCCCCTAAATCAGACACCAGACTCCTATATTAATCAGGCCCCAAACCTCTAAGATCGGGAGTCCAGATGTATAGTCCTGACGGAAGGTATAATCGTGACGTGTACTGGACTGTAGAGAGAAAGTAAAAAGGACACATCTGCAGTAATGTTTTTTTTTATTTTTAAGAAACATGTATTTCTGTAAAAAAAAAATAATTATCCTTAAATTTCTCTGAAACTAATGAGCACTGGAGGACTTTGTTTAGCCTCGTTGACTGACCGCCTCTTGCTGTTAGAATGTTAATCTGTCTAAACCCATTCAACTCAAGTTGCCAGCAAGTAAATTACCCAAAGTTGTATTTTAAAGCAAGGCCAGCTGATGTATTGCACAAAGAAGACGGTCTGCACCTCCTAATATGATAAAGTAAGTAAATCACTACAACCTTACTGTTGTGACTAAATTGCAAATATAGACAAAGGAAGAACAGACGGGACAATTTGACAATACAACACTGGTCATTATAAGGGCATATATTGCCAGATATCTGCAATAACATGGGAAAATCATTCCCAATGTTGCAAACATAGTTTGTGAATACTGTTGCGTACAGCACGTATACCCTGTTCACACCTGCGCCAGAGGCAAAATTAAGAGTCTCCGTTGCAAGATTTCAGCATTTTTGTTGTACAAAATAGCGCAGTATACAGCGCTATTTTGTCAGACAAAATGATGGAAACCATGACGAAAACAAGATGAAATCCATTAAAGTCAATGGGTTCCATCGGGTGCCATTGGTTTCCGTCATGCGACGTATTTGGTACTTCTGTTTTTTCCATTATTCTGCTTCTCTGACATTGCAGCGCAGATGTGAACAAAAAAATATTTACCTCTGACAAATGCCATTTTCCGCAAATAGACTGCCATGTAATATAAAAGTATACGTCACAGCCATCCAGTAGAAATACATATACATTGGTCATTCTCCACCCAGAGACACCCATGTAAAAAAATATATACACACTTAACATATATGTTTTTTTACTGGATAGCTATGACAGATGACTCTGACGGATGCCATAGAATTCCATGTTAAAAAAGGTAGACATTTAACATATATAAGTTTTTTTTACAGTATGGCGCAAGATTGTATTGAATTTGTATATCATGTAATTTCTCATAAAAAAATTATTTGTTTTGTCATTTACCTTATGTTACAAAAATGCTCCAGATGCGAGATATTCCCTTTACTTCATTATAATGGCGCCCACTAGTGTTCAATCTGTATAGTAATATGCACGTCCTAGTACTGAGCCGAATGAGGGAGGACGCACATGCTCAGTTCCACTCTTCAACTACCACTAGCCAATAGAAAATGCCTTCTATGCTTGTCAGTAAAGAAGTAGAGAAAAAGCTTTTATTCAGAAACACCACTTGTAGAGCGGCTGAAGATTCACCCAGTAAGAAACACAAAGGAGAGTCAGCAGTTTGCTTAGATGAAGAGAGATCCTGCATACAGCATTGCTTACATGCAGCGTAGAGCTCCTCTCTCCTGCTCATCCTCTCACTGTGTATAAGCGGCAGGCTCTCCCTCTTCTTGAGTAATGTAGGGCTGGGCTCTCCCTCTGAAACAACATGGAATGGGGGAATTTATAAAACTTCTAAAGAGGAGGCAGAGACAGTAAAACAGAATGAATTGCCTATACAAGCCATGACAGGGTGGGGGAGGAGCTGCAGCAGAAAGGACATGCCTCCCTGAGTTGCCAGTCTGTAGAAAATCTAGCAGAGCAGTCGGAGCAATAAATCGGGCGATCTCTGGATCCATGTAAGATACAGGGCTGGTTCTAGATCTGTTAGAGATTCTCATGAACTCTATTATGTCTAATGTTCTTTTTTTTCTTTATTAATTCTAGGACAAACCCTTTAACTGATTAAATACTATGATCACTTTTGAATCCCAGCAGTTTAATATAATATAATGCAGTAGACACCGAAATAACATATATGGTATCGCTCTAGTCCAGAGCTTTAAGACATTTCAGAATGGGCAGACCAGCCACTGGGCACTACTTTTCCCTTAATCTCCAGAAGCCCTTCCAATACCCCATGCAATACTGTTTCTTTCTTTTACTTTTATATATATATTATTTAAAAAAAAAAAAAGATACATCCATTGTGTCAATAGTACAAAATATTTAAAACTCTGTGCTTACTATATATGGGTTTTGATGCATTTGCCATGGAGGCAATCTTTCCTGCAACACTTAAGGGGTCATCCCCCCGCTTAAGGGGAGGACCCCCGAAACATTGCGGCATTCCCTAATCCAAGGGCGTGATCAGTTGATCACCGGGCTGGCTTCTATTTAAAAAGGGGATGGCTTCATTTATCCCCTATAAATATTTAGGCTTCATTGTAATGTATGTTGTTTTTGAGGTCAATCTAGTTTCTCGTTTGGGCTGAGTTTCACTTGAAGTGTGTTTGCAAGACCTGGACCTACTAACATGATGGTTCAAAAAAAAAATTGGTTTCATAAATGTATATGCGAGACTTGGACTTATGTATATATTCATTCACTCTAGTAAAAGTCGACTAGAAGACCAGAACATGTTCAAGGTGTGCAATCACATTTGTACACGTCTCCTGAGCGGTCTACACAGCATGCAAAAGAGTTATTTGATGTAAAGCCAAGAGATTATGAGTTTTTCCCTTTCTTAATTCATGACCTTTTCTAAATAAACAATGAGGGCATAAGTTGATGCAGTTGGCATCAAGGAGCAAAATGTGAATGTGGCCTAATAAATAATATTCTCTTCATTATGGTAAATATGTCGTTTATGCTCCAAAAATAATTAAGTAACGTCTTAAGCAATTCCATGTTCATTTCCATTTCTTAACATCTGTTAGTGCTAGAAAATAATATGCATTTCTATGACATGTATGTATCGCTTTCAATTCGATGTGAAAATAGTTGAAAGTGTTTCTCCAACTTTAAACATCATTTAGCTTTTAGTTCCAAAATTCTGAGTTGATTAATTTTACAATTTATCCTAATAGGGGTTGGAGCTATGTTTTTCTGATTCAAAACTTCAAATTTCCTGCTTCTCTTCACATAGTAATAGAGTATTAAATATAATAAATAAAATATAATAAATGATAGCCTGTAACCACCACTATGGGGAGCTTACTGCATATGAAAATACTATATTCACTATTGCCCAAATTTCTACTTACCACATCATAAAAAGAACTTAGATTTGACAACTATCTTTGATAAAGCCACGCTGGCTATCACCTTTATATTTTGTCACATTAATATTTGGCTTATAGGTGCGTGTATAATTACCTGCCTAGATCCCTTTTTGAATTTGGGCACCACATTTATTTTGTGCCAATTAATTGGTACAGTACTATGCCAGTCATAAGAGTCAAGAAATATTATTTACAGCTCTAGAGTAATAACTGAGCTCAGCTCTTTGAGGATTCTTGGGTTTAAGCCATCTAGCCCTGGTACTTTGTTCACATTTACTTTTTACTTTGCTTGTAGCATTTCTACATAATTTAAAGGGAACCTGTCACCAGCATTTCACCTATTGAACCCCTTGCTGGCTGCTGCTGTCAACAGTTCATTGCCATTATCCTCTCTCCTAAACTCCTCCTCGGACTGTAAATAACAGTCTGAAAACATTTTGCGCCTTTTATGGTAATAATACGACAGTCTCGTTCGTTCCTTTTCTTATGGCTGCCCTGAATGCTGAAATCTCATCTGTGATAGCGTGCATGCGCTCATCATGTATGGTCCAATGCCCTTCTCTGCTTCGTCCGAGCCTTATAACTATTTAGGGTATGTTCACACGGCAGCGTCCGTAACGGCCGAAATTACGGGGCTGTTTTCAGGAGAAAACAGCCCCGTCATTTCAGCCGTAACGGCATGTGCAGGCGCTTGAACGCCGCGTCCATTACGGACGTAACTGGAGCTGGTTTTCCATGGAGTCCATGGAAAACGGCTCCATTTACGTCTGAAGAAGTGACATGACACTTCTTTGGCGCGGGCGTCTATTTACGCGCCGTCTTTTGACAGCGACGCGTAAATATACTCCTCGTGTGAACAGACAAACGTCAGCCCATTGCTTTCAATGGGCAGATGTTTGTCAACGCTTTCAAGCCGTATTTTCGGACGTAATTCCAGGCGTAAAACGCCCAAATTACGTCCATAAATAAGCCGTGTGAACATACCCTTACTGTGCATGCACCGCTATTGTGTCCCATTGTGCGCACACGCACCAGGAAAGGACATCCATGCGCAAGCATGGGGTTGCGTGTCTGCTGGGGGGGAGGCAAGGAGCTTTCAATCAAAAGTAAGGAGGCGGGGTAAACTCGGAAAGGCTTGAGGAATGAAGATATGACTCATTTATGCTCATTAGCATACAGTGCGGGAACACTTAAAAACTGAATACTAAAGGCACAGAGCCTACATAGAAGATAATTATAAATTACATAAAAATGATTTTTCACCCACTTCCACCTGGTATTGCTTGTTTAATAGGTGAAATGCTGGTGACAGGTTCCCTTTAATAACTGTGCTTTTCTATTTCTCTAGTGAGCTACTCCACATTGTCATACTGTATTTGGCAACCTAGCATTTTTTGATTTATCAACTCATCCAAATGTATTTTATTTTTACAGAACTAATTGAACACTTTATAATCCTCAAAAACTGTAGATGAACCCACCAACCAGTTTTTATTCTTCAAGTGCCCTTACTGACATTTATTACCTTTTAAACATTAGTAGGTAAAACATGTTTCTTTTTTGTTTATTAATTATTATCTTTACTTAAATTTATTTTTTATCCACTATTAATACCTAAATAGATTTAAAACACTTCCATTTACTTTTTGTATCTTTGTATGACAATAGTAGTTCCCAGTATATGTGCTGGAGTGTAATCCTCAACCTCAGAAAATGTCCCTTTCAAAATTAAAAGCTGACCTATTGTTTTTACATGAATTTATGCAATATGCTTTCCAGCAGCTCGTAGTCCCTCTTTTCCTGTTTGTGCTTTTTGTTTCTGGGAATTTATAATCTCCCATTATTACTCATTTACCAGCCTATGCAGCCCTTTTTTTTTTTTATCAGTTATGTTGGGGGCCTATAAAATGCTGCCATGATTTCTTCAGTTTATACCTCCGTATATAAAATCCTGGCCAAAAGTTTTGGGACTGACACAAATTTGAGTTTTCACAAAGTTTGCTGCTTCAGATTTTAAAAAGGCAATTTGCATTAACTCTAGATTGTTATGAGAGTGATCAGATGAACTGTAATTAATTGCAAAGTCATTCCTTGCAATGAAAATTAACTTAATCGCAAAAAAACTATTTCCACTACATTTCAGCCCTGCCACAAAATGACCTGCTAACATCATTTCAGTGATCTTCTCGTTAACTCAGGAGAAAGTGTTAGCGCGGACAAGGCTGACTGGGATGGTGCTTGAAATCATTGTCTTCTTCTGTTATCCGTGGTTACCTCCAAGGAAACACGTGCAGTCATCATAGCTTTGCATCGAAAGGGCTTTATAGGCAAGGACATTCCTGATTTTAAGATTGCACCTATTGCTGCTAACTCTCTGCAAATTAGAGACATTCCTCCCGGAAAGCCTTTTGTTCATTTTGCAGACAGGAATAGAATTCTCCACTGGGCACACAGCTCTAAACTGGCAGGGCACTCTGCTGTTCGAAAGACTCAATACTTGATAGCTTATCATTACTGGTGGCTCACGCTGACTAGAGATGAAGAGACTATGTCTCTTCATGTACAAACTGTGCCTCGAACAAGTCTACCCACTCTAAACCTGCTGGTCTGCTCCTGCCCCTGCCTGTCCCTGATGTTCCTTGGCAACATATCGCTATGGACTTTATTACAGACCTAACCCCCTCAGCTGGATGTACTACTGTCTGGGTAGTAGTGGATTGTTTCTCTAAAATGGCACATTTTATTCCATTGATTGGTCTTCCGTCTGCTCCTCGTATGGCAAATTTATTTATTCTGCACATCTTCCGTCTGCACGGACTTCCTCTGCATATTGTCTCGGATCGGGGTGTATAGTTTACGTCCAAGTTCTAGAGAACTTTGTGCAACCTGCTAGATGTAAAGCTGGGCTTCTATTCCGCCTATCACCCGCAGTCCAATGGTCAAGTGGAGAGGGCCAATCAAATTTTATAGAATTATCTTCATCATTTCGTTTCCGCCAAACATGACAATTGGGTACACCTTCTGCCTTGGGTGGAATTGTCCTACAACAATCATATACATTGTGTACAGCTTACATCCTTGAGTTCCCCTTACTGTGCCAGCCATGACTCAAGTACCAGCAGCTAACTCTTCATTTGGGACTTTTATTCACATCTGGTAGCAAACTAAGTCTGCGATTCTCCATGCATTGGACCGCATCAAAAAGCACGCTGATAAAAAAAAAACAGTGCCTACTCAATTCTCTCCTGGAGTCAAAAGCTATCCTTGAGAAACATTCATCTCAAGATGCCCTCTCACAAATATGTTCCCAGGTTCCTCGGTCTTTTCGAAGTTCTACAACGGATAAAGCCTGTATCCTATAAACTTTGATTGCCTCCTACTCTCAGAATTCCTAACTCATTCCACATGTCCCTCCTTAAACCTGTAGTTCTGAAATGCTACAGTTAGGTTCTTAGTTCTGCAGTTTCTTCCAGCGGTTCTTCTGATGTGTTCGACAAGAAGGAGATCCTGGACTACAAGAGTAGGAGGCAGGACTTTCTATATAGTGGACTGGAAAGGGTTTAGTCCTGAGGAGAGATCCTTCGAGCCAGAAGTGAATCTTAATGCTTCTAACCTCATTAAGAAATTTCTCTTACACTCTGGACCCAGGAAGAGAAGGTGTAAGTCGAGGCCCGCGACCGCAGACTCCTGTCCTCCTGCTAGCGTCTACCTCCTCGGCCATCCTGCCCTGGACTTTTTACTAAGGTGCATACTAAAAGTTCCCTAACCAATCCCTAGATCACCCTGGACTATAAGGGCATGACCACACGTGGCGGATTTCCTCCGCAACTGTCCGCATCAATGCCGCACAGAATCTGCGTTGCAGATTCTGCTGCGGATCTGCACAAAATGTGCAGTAAATTGATGCGGACTAGCTGCTGCGGACTGCGGTAAAAGTACTTCCCTTCTCCCTATTCAGTGCAGGATAGAGAGAAGGGACAGCACTTTCCCTTGTGAAAGTCAAAGAAATTCATACTTACCGCCCGTTGTCTTGGTGACGCGTCCCTCCTTCGGCATCCAGCCCGATCTCCCTGGATGACGCGGCAGTCCATGTGACCGCTGCAGCCTGTTATTAGCCTGTGATTGGCTGTAGCCGTCACTTAGACTGAAACGTCATCCTGGGAGGCCGGACTGGAGACAGAAGCAGGGAGTTCTCGGTAAGTATGAACTTCATTTTTTTTTACAGATACATGTATATTGGGATCGGTAGTCACTGTCCCGGGTGCAGAAACAGTTACTGCCGATCGCTTAACTCTTTCAGCACCCTGGACAGTGACTATTTACTGACGTCTCCTAGCAACGCTCCCGTCATTACGGGAGCCCCATTGACTTCCTCAGTCTGGCTGTAGACCTAGAAATACATAGGTCCAGCCAGAATGAAGAAATGTCAAGTTAAAAAAGCAAGACGGATCCGCAGAACACATAACATGTGCATGACAGCTGCGGACTTCATTGCGGAAATTAGAATCTCCATTGAAGTCAATGGAGAAATTCCGCCATGAGTCCGCCACTGCTCCGCAACAGACAGAGCATGCTGCGGACACCAAATTCCGCTCCGCAGCCTATGCTCCGCAGCGGAATTTTACGCCTTGTCTAAACGAACACTGCTAAATTAAAGTGTAAGTCAATGGACAAACGGCTCCGCTGCGGATTAACGCTGCGGAGTGTCCGCAGCGGAATTTAAGTGAAATTCCGCCACGTGTGAACCCAGCCTAAAAAGTGCTCCACCCTGCCTGAGCATTATTGTTGTCTACCCATGTTCGTATTTCAAACGGTCCCTTAGTTGTATCCTGTTCCTAGTGTTCCCGTATCCTGTTGCTGTATTGTTTCCTGTACCTAAGCCTTTAGTCGGAATTGTGTGTATCATCTGCCATGCCTGGTGTCATCTGCCACGTCTGGTGTCTTCTGCCACGTCACGCTCCATCCATGCTAAAGCCTCTACAACTGTTTGAACTCTTACAGGTACTCTTGTGCTAAGGATTTTGCATAGACTTTATATAGACTGTTATCTGGCGAGCTACCAATCCGCTATGGCGGAGCGGCCTAGTGGGTCCACATACCCCTAGATCGTGACAGGCCATTGAGCATAGAGGAAGAAGATGTTTTCTTTTTACATCATGTGAACAGTTGGGTTGTGTGCGTTTATTACCTGTGGAAGAGATGGCACCAGGATATACTATGGGAAGAAGGCAGTGTGATGCTCTTGCCAATGTTCTGCTGAAAAACTTTGGATCCTTGCATTAATGTCGATGTTACTTTGTCACATACCACCTACCTAAACATTGTTGCAGACCAAGTACACTCTTCATAGCAATGATATTCTCTAATGGCAGCGGCCTCTTTCAGCAGGACAATGCTCTTTCACACTGCAAAGATTGTTCAGGAATGGTTTGAGGAACATGACAAAGATGTGAATTTCTCAACAATTCTACCCAAGTTTTCTGGCGTAGAAAAGTTACATAAGGGCCCAAAAGTCACAATGTGTGTTGCAAATTTGTGGCTCTTGACCTTTTTACCTCACTTTTGTGAAAAGGAGGCATGGTTTCACAAAAAGGGCAGAGCCACAGCTGCCAGACAAATTTATAATAATTTACACCAGAAAAACTGGCGTAAATTATAGTGGAAATCTACGACAGCTCCTTGCTGACATAGATTTCACTCAGTGGAGTGTAGCAAGGTAGAGGCTTGCGCCAGAATGGTCCGCGGGGAGTTTAGTATGCTGTCAGCAACCACTGGTGAAGATACTAAAAGATGTTCTGAGATCTTTATTTTTTTTTTAAAACGGATATAATTTAAAAATAAAACAAATTGTAAGGTAATTCATTTGGTGATTCTGTGCCATTTCCATGCAACTGGTACCTGTCTATCACCGGTCCTCTGTTTACTTTGACTACACAATGTGATGTGACGTAACCATGTCATGTGATCGTGGCAGCCAATCATCGCTGTATAATGTGATGTCGTGGGCCTCAATTGGCTGCTGCAATGATGTGACATTAATGGATATCATGTCATCACGGAAGTACAGTAAACAGAGAGTGTTTCCTGGCATGGGAATGGCATAGCATTTACAATAAACACAAATACAATTTTGTTTATTTAATAGCCCTATTAAAGGGGTTTTCCAGTCCCTAAAAATTGATGGCCTTTCCTCAGGATTGGCCATCAATAGCTGAATGGGAGAAGGCTGTAATACTGTGAACCGCCGCTACTGCTGTGTCGGTGATTCACAACACGAACAGTGACCGGAATAAAGGGGAAACAGCGCCTGTACAAGTGCTGCGGTCCCTTCAAAACAGCTAATTTGCGGGGGTCCCGGCAGTCGGGCCCTGAGCGATCAGCTATTGATGGCCTATCCTGAGGATACGCTATACATTTTTACTGGCTGGAAAATCCCTTTAACAACACTTCCTTCTTAACCACCTCTCATCTACTCCTTGTCCTATACAATGTTGGCTCCCCTTGCCGGCTTTCTCTTTCTTCAAATCAGCCCAGCGCATATTTTAAAAGTGAGGCAGGCCCTGAAGACTCTCGCCTCGCAGTTTGACCTCATTGAATTACGTGGCACTATGAGGATGGAGGCAGCGGCTGGAGCCTGGGTGGGCAGGTTCATTCATCATTAAACTGAGTCCTCTGCAGTTTCAATTATACGAAATGAGCAGGCTCCATTTTCACAAATTACCAAGTCATGGCCCTGAAAATGAACGTCTATCAGTCTTCATGATTATTGAATTTCCTATTACCACCAACTGTCTGGCCTAACATTCCCTCTTACTACTACCTGGGATGCTCTCACAGTGCACAATGTCAATTAGGGCTGCCATTTTGTTTGTGAACACAGAGACAAGAGTGACTATCCTCTTCTCAGACTCTTTTCTACTTCTCCCAACTACATTAAATCAGCTACTTATATGTTCAAACTGAGACAATTTTCCACCTTCAATATCTACCCCACTAACTGCCTGCTGAGTGACTTGCATGCTCCTCTCAAGGATGTCTTCCTCAACTCATTGATGTTTGATGTATATGAAGTTGTCTTTATATTTGTTTGAATATGAGAAAATAAAGTCTTCTTTCCGAATCCTTAATTGGTGAGTGCTGAAATTATTCTTCCTTTCTTTTAGTAAGATAGTGTATACCTCAGCGGTAACTAAGGAACATTACAATTTATTACACTAGAAAAGTCTGCAAGTCAGAATACATGGGAGTGACATTGCTCTACTTACACTTGTGTAGCTTGCAGGGTGACCAACATTTGCCCCTAGAAACTAAAACCTTGTTATTATTTGAGTATTCAGTCTTGATTGATCCTAAATAACAGGATTTACTAGAATAACGGCGTATAATAATTTAGGTTTTTATAAAGAGAAGAATTTGGTAGCTGACTGTTGTGAACTGAATACTGAATAGATCCCCGGGCCAAGGTTTATTTTAGAGCTGATGGTAGACATTGAATTGCTTCTAAGGTGCAAATGTACTTTCAATTGTGCAGGAGATTGTCACATCCTTAGATAATCTGCAGAAGATGGAACAAGAGACAGTTATTTCTAGATTCTTGATCTCACATTTTCTTACACTTATTCTGGTTAAAGAGTTGCCAGCCCACAGGTTACAATATTAATTATAATATTATAACTCAAATGTATTGTGACTTGAGTCCATTACTCTATTGAAAACTACACTCCTCAATATTGAAATTGCAACACCAAGGAGGACAAGCCGTAAGGTTATGCAAATCGAGGAAGTAGCAGATGTCGCTAAGATCTGCAAATGATCATATTTTCTATCACCTAGCTCCAATTTGTGGTATGTGGGAGCTGCATAATAGCCATATTGAAAGCAAAGTTTTTTTGCCACAAGTGGTGTGGGGTGAATGTGCGATGCCTCCTGTTCGTCGATGTGCCAGTTATCGCCACTTGTTGCAAACTGAGAGGGACAGAATCCTTGAATTGAGAGACCTTGGTTTATCACTCGCAATGCACCTAGGCCAAGATGTCAGCACTGTTCAATGTTGCGTATCCCGGTGGTTGGGAGAACAAAAACGAATGGGAATGACAACAAGAGGTGCACGGAGGCAAACCTCTGCACGGACAGATCATCTGATTGTAAGAATGGTACGTAGTGATCCATTCTGTACTACAAGTGAAATGGGACTGCACATCCCAGGCCTAGGATGGCAACCAGTGTAGACACAAACCATCAGAAGGCGTTTGCACGACATTGGGCTACGAGACAGACGTCCAGCTACAAGTGTTCCATTAACCACACGCCATCGCTCTCAAACGCTATCATGGTGCACAGCAAGACGGCAATGGAGGCTGGAATGGAGGTCTATCCCCTTCAGTGATGAGTCCCGCTTTTGTCTCGGACGCAATGATAGCCGGAGATTGGTCTGGAGACCACGTGGGTAATGCCATGAAGAGGCCTTCACAAGGAAACGTCACACTGGTCCTACTCCAAGGGATTATCGTGTTGGGTGGCATAATGTATGGTAGCCGGACCCCTCTAGTCTTCATTTCAACTACACTAACAGCTCGGCGTTACATTCATTTGGTTGTGAAACCAGTGGTACCGCCATTTCTTAAAAGTTTCCCAGAAGGCGTTTTTCAACAGGACAACGCCAAGCTGCATGTTGCTCGTGCTACTGTGAGCAACCTGCATGGCCTAAACGTGCTGCAATGGCCTGCAGCGTCTCCGGAATTGTCTCCCATCAAGAACAACTGGTCGGCAATTGCAAAGAGAGCTGCCAGCAGCCAATCTTGATGATTTGCATGCAAAAACGCATTCAGCATGGCATAACATTCCTCAGACAACCATTAATAACCTGATTGATAGCATGCCAAGGCGTGTAAGTGTGTGTATTTCTGCGCACGCTCATACTCGAGACTGAATAAATCAAGATGTTTGGAATATTTTGTTTCCATTTTTTTATCATTTGCATATCATTAACATGTCTATCGAACCTTTTGAATTTTAAAATTCAAAAACTTTTCCTTCTCGGTGTTGCAATTTCAACGTTGAGGAGTGTAGTAATGTTTTCCGATGCCCCAAAGGGTCAAACTATCAAAAAATAACAAAAACAAGATGAATGAAAATTACCAGATAAATAATACAGAGAGTCCTTACATATAAGGTCCCTTTTAAACTGCATTTATGGTCACTGTTAGATGTATATATGCCAGGAAAATATCCTGGCATATACATTAAACGGAAGCTGTAATGGATGCCTAAGCCTCTGTTCACATCTGTGTTGGAGGCTCCATCGCAGATTCTGCCAAAAATCCTGGACAAAATAGCGCAGCATGTACAGTAATTTTGGCCGGTAAAATGACATAACGGAAATCAGACAGAGAACAGTACAGTATATGTAGTACAGTTAGATAGCAGTGTCACGGTCACAGGGTATGTGGACCCACTAGGCTGCTCCGCCGTAGCGGAGAGGCAGCTGACCAGGTCACAGTCTATACGAAAGTCTATAGTAGATATAAACACTTGGGTACCTGAACTAGTCCAGACAGTGGAAGTGGCTTCAGCACGGATGGAGGTCGGTGCAGCAGGTAGCGCCAGACGTGGCGGGCAGTATCCGATGTGGCAGAAGACACTGGATGTGGCAGAAGACACTGGACGTGGCAAACGACAGCAGGTGCAGTAGACACGACTCCAACACTAGTAGGCACAGGAACAAGAACAGTACAGGATACAGGAACAGGTAACAGGGCACGGGTAACAACTGGAACGGGAAACTAAGGGACCATTTGCAAGACAGACTTTGGATAAACTAACAACGCTCAGGCAAGGATCAGAAGAGCTGGAGCCTTCTTATAGACCAGGAAATCATGTGATTGATGATGATGATTGTTTTACAGGTGCATCCTACGGACACGGCAGACCGGAGCGGAAGTGAGCGCTGGCGTCTCCTAGGAAGGAGATGGGAACAAGCGCTCACGGATCCATGGCTGCGGGCGTTGGGAGGTGAGTAAACCCGACGGCCCATGGCCATGGACGCTGCAAGCAGTATAATACATGTAGGACAGGTAGAGAACAGTACAGTATATGTAGTACAGTTAGATAGCAGTATAATACATTTAGTACAGGTAGAGAGCAGTACTTTTAATACAGGTAGAGAGCAGCACAGTACATGTAGTACAAGTAGATAGCAGTATAATACATGTAGTACAGGCAGGGGCGTAACTAGGAAAGACTGGGCCCTATAGCAAACTTTTGACTAGGGCACCCCCTCCCCTGGGTGCCACACAATCCCCCCTTGTAGATAGTGCCTCCCTGTAGATTCCACCACACAGCACCCCCCTGTAGATAGCACCATACAGCCCCCTGTAGATAGCACCATACAGCCCCCTCCCTGTATAAAGCGCCATACAGCCCCTGTAGATAGCACCATACAGCACCCCCTATAGATAGCGTCATACAGCCCCCTCCCTGTATATAGCGCCATACAGCCCCCCTGTAGATAGCGTCATACAGCCCCTTGTAGATAGCTCCATGCAGCCCCCTCCCTGTATATAGCGCCATACAGCCCTCCCTGTATATAGCGTCATACAGCCCCCCTGTAGATAGCGCCATATAGCCCCTTCCTTTATATAGCACCATACAGCCCCCCTGTAGATAGCGCCATACAGCCCCTCCCTGTATATAGTGCCATACAGCCACCCTGTATATAGTGCCATACAGCCCCCCTGTATATAGCACCATACAGCCCTCTGTCTGTATATAGTGCCATACAGCCTCCCTGTATATAGCACAAAACAGTCCACCCTGTATATAGCGCCTTACAGCACCCTGTATATAGCAACATACAGCCCCCTGTAGATAACGCCATACAGCACCCCCTGTAGATAACGCCATACAGACCCCTGTAGATAATAACGTCATATAGCCCCCCTGTATATAGCACCATACAGCCCTCCTGTATATAGCACCATACAGCCCCACTGTATATAGCATTATACAGCCCCCCTGTAGATAGTGCCATACAGCCCCCGTAGATAACGCCATAGAGCCCCCCTGTATATAGCACCATACAGCCCCCCTGTATATAGCACCATACAGCCCCCCTATATATAGCACCATACAACCCCCTGTATATAGTACCATACAGCCCCTGTAGATAGCACCATACAGCCCCCCTGTATATAGCACCGTACAGCCCCCCTGTATATAGCACCATACAACCTACACTGTAGATAACGCCATACAGCCCCATCTGTAGATAACGTCATACAGCCCCAACCCCCCCCCCCCCCAAAAGAATCCACAGGATATGGGATACATCTGTGATCACTGGGACCCCCAGCGATAAGAAGAATGGGGGAACGAAAGTCCCCCGAAGTTCTCTATGAGAAACTTCTGACTACCAGGCTCTGCGTCCGGCAGCTCAATAAAAATTAAAAAAGCACCGGTCACGCATGCGCACAAGCACGACCGGCGATCCATTAATTTCTACGGAGCTGCTGGACACAGACTCCGGAAGTCCGAGGTTTCTCATGGAGAACTTCGGGAGACTTTCAGTGCCCCGTTCTCCTTATCGCTGGGGGTCAAAATGATTACACATGTATCCCCTATCCTGTGGATATGGGATACATGTGTTTTGTAGGAACAACCCCTTTAATGGCAGAGCGGGGAGATACCGCCCTGCTCTGCCGTAGTGTTCAGTGGCGTCGCGCTGTAGCAGCCATAGCGGCTGCTAGCGGCGTCTCCGGCCATGGGGCCCTTGGTGGCGGGCGGCACAGGCCCCCTCATGCCGTGGGCCCCGTAGCAGCCGCTGTGGCTGCTACAGCGGTAGTTACGCCACTGAGTACAGGTAGAGAGCAGTACATGTAATACAGTTAGAGAGCAGTAAGGTACATATGGCTCTGTCCTATACTGGAGACAGTCGACTAGTGTATTTACTTCAATAATATAGTTGGCTTCAATGTGAAATGTTGATTGTCTATCCACAGGTGTTACCCCAGTGTACTTTGCTCGTTGATCACCCTTGTCTGTGCATTATCAGTTGAATGTTATTTAGTTTTACGATGGCCCAGGAAAGTCATCAATAAAAAATGCAAAAGAACAAGGCCTAATACAGACCCTTGTAATACTCCACTGCTGAATTTATATATCAAAGAGTTATACCAGAAAAGGCAGAATGGGTGGAAGGAGAACCAAAATAAAATTCTGAGCTACAGTAAATAGCAGCAGACTCTTTCAGCAGGCCTGTGTGTATATGAGACGGTGTGTGCTATCTCCAACTACATATGATTGAACCTTAAGGTGTGTAAACAGAGGATGTTTGCCGAACACCAGGAACTAGTGCAATGTGACGTGTCAGGATCCATCTCTCACAGGGCACTGTGCATGGTGAAATTTAAAAAAAAAATAATTCTGTCTTCACATAAGCTGGATTTTATTATTCCTTTCATAAATTTAAGTTATTTTTACTTTAAGGACAAGGAATTTCTCACTATTTTTATGTAAATTGTGTGTAATTATACCCTTAAAAATTTCATATTTAACAGACATTTAGTTTAAGGTACCTTAAAAGTCAATATGTCCTGTATTTAGTATTAAAGTGGTTGTCCGATCAAGATAACTCCTTCTGGCTCAAGGAACCCTCACCACATTTCCTCTGCATGGCCAGCCTTGTAATACATGAACGGGCTATCTCTGCCATAGCAGGACCCACTCTTACTTAGAGGCTCTCCGCTCTGATTCATAGAGGGGGTTCTGATCAGGGTTTCCTCTCTCTATGACTGCTGTCTTTTCTAATAGGACATATGGACTGGGGTTGTCTTTATGAGAGAACATCATAAAAAAATCTAATGCCAAAGGAGTTTTCCAGGTTTTTAAACGGAAAAGGATGAAGTTGAGGGAGAAGAGGCGCTTCACCTTATTGATGGCGTTCTCCTTTAAGGCACTGTAGTGCATTTGTCCTTTCCTGACCTCTGTCTTTGGTTGATAGGTCTTTCCTATCTCTGAGGCCTCATGCACACGGCCGTGCCTGTATTAACGGCCCGTGATTGCGGGCACGGACGGCTGCCGACATCCGCGGGCCGCATTTTCGTGCCATGCTCCCATACAAAGTATGGGAGCACGGCCCATAAAATAAAAGAAATAGGACATGCTCCATATTTCCCGGCATGGATACATATCCGTAGCACTATGGAACGGTGTCCGCGGCCAATAGAACCGGGTCCGCAATTACAGAGTTTTTTTTACGGTCGTGTGCATGGGGCCTGAATAGATTTTTCAAACTATAAAGAATTTTTAAAATACAAGGTCAACGAATAATAGTTTCTGTGTTACAAAGGGGTGTTAGATAGTGGTATGGGGTAATAGTGTCTATGTATTGAGAGGGTGAAGATAAAATATAAAAGTGTAGTGTCAGGGTACAGTGTGTAGGGTTAGTGTTAGTATGTTAGTGTATTATGGTGGGGACTGGATGTATGTATATGTATGTATTGACCCCTCCAGTTTATGTATAATGTATATGTCTATATGGTTATATTTTCATATTTCTAAAACGTGCAAGTTTTTCTTAATAAAAATAATTTTAAGCATCAATTAAGAACGTTTATTCCGGTATATGATCTACTCGTAATTATATTGTGCCTTAGCTATGAAGGACTTACTTTTCATTACTTCAGATTTTTCTCCAGTATTTCGAGAGATTAAACGTTTTAGTATGAAAGATCCCCCATGGTTACAAGAGATTAAATCCTGGTTTGGCCTTTACCCTTTTACACAACAAAGTCCAAATTCAGCAAAGTTATGTATTATAAAATACTCTAGTTAAATAGTTCATCCACTTTTAAGCCTGTCAATAAATGTCTACAATTTATTTAGACTTTTAATCTGTCTAGCAAACTATCACTTATTGTGGTGACATGAAATACACTATGAAGCTAAGCTAAATAATCCAGTTTAATTACTTGGGGTCAGACGTTACCCAGTGAAATGCTTCCTTTTTGGATGTTTCTGCCATATATTATCCTACATACAATACTCTATTGACTAAAGATGCCTAAACTGAAAATAATAAGTATGCCTAGGCTGCTGAGATTATGAATTCTGCCTAGTAGCAAAGTGCAAAACATTAAAAGGGTTGACTCATAAAGACAACCATTTTCCATATAGATATCATTTAGGGGGTGCACCGCTGAAGATCCTCCTCCATGAGCCAAATTTTAACCCTATGTCTTGCTCCTTAAGATTTTGTCCCATGAAAATCTCATTAAGGTTGCCACTCTCTTGATACCCTTGGATTGCAACCGTCATGTGATAGTCTATGTGCAGCTCTGGACTTAGGCTGGCGCTTCAGAAAGGCGTGTGTCATGTAACCTTTTATTTTACTGTCTTGTTACTTGTACACTACAATAGCATTTGTCAAGGTCTAATATTATAATGGCCAAAATGGTATTTAAAAAGTTTTTCACATTCATCCCTTTGATCGTAGTCACATGACATGAGTCACAGCGAGCACTGTACAGGTGAAATCAAAGAAGACATAGGGGTAATAAGCCGCTTCTCTCTTCTCTCCTGGGTTTCTGGAAGCCTCTAACAGCTGGTCAACTGACACGAGAAATTGTGCATCTAGCGTTAACTGGCGTTGTATGGCACAGGTTTGAAGCTCATTGTATATGTAGAAGCTAATTTGGAGCTGTTGCGTGACAAAAATCTGTGAGTAGTCTTAAAATGGCAAGAATCTCTCTGCTGGCAGGTAGGCACCACTGGGCATGTGTAGTGGGACACACTACACATGCCCAGTAGTACACACATACCAGTGGAAAGATTCCTGTTATTGCGCAGGCCAGGCAATAAGAATCAGAGCACTAGAAGCAGCTACGTCTCACTAGCATTGACTACATTAAAGGCTGTGTAAACCTTTGAAAGGGATTTTTTTTTTTTTTATAAACTGGTCAATCAGTGTGATTGGTGAAACTTTATAATTCGTTTTTATAAAAAATTTATTGTACTTTTTGAGATACAGCTGCTCTGTATTCTCTATACAGAGCAGAAGTATCTTTCGCTAATAACTGAATCCGTCAGTCCCGCGGACCTGACGGGTTCAGTATCAGTGGCTCCTGCATGTCTCTGACCTGCAATTTATGACATCTCCTGACGGGAGCAGGATTTAGAGAATACAGAGCAGATGTATCACACTGATATACACACTGTATATTGTGTATATTGAAAAAATATATATAATTTCAAAGGTTTTCATAGCCTTTAAGTGGAAATTCTAAGGGGGAATCAATGGAGCACCAGGGGGCACCATAACAAGTAGCAGCAATATCTACACAACATTTTGTTTATAATGATTTCAATTGAAAAAGGTTTATTTTTTGCGATATCTAACAGAGAAATGTAATATTTAACCGTGGGACAAAAAAATTAGCATAAGGGTATGTTCACACGCAAAAATAAAAACGGCTGTAAAATACGGAGCTGTTTTCAAGTGAAAACAGCCTCTGATTTTCAGCCGTTTTTAAAGCGTCAAACGTTTTTTGATGCGTCTTTTGGAGCCGTTTTTTAAGCTGTTTTTTTAAACGGCTACGTAAAAAAATCGCCCTGTCTGAACGAAAGTCAGTTTTTCCCATTTAAATCAATGGGCAGATGTTTGTAGACTTTCAGCTTCCGTCTTTTCAGGCGTTTACGCCCCGAAAACCGCCTTAAAAACCCTGCGTGTGAACATACTCTCACACACAATCTATCATTTAAAAAATTCCCTCTTCAAATACTGAAAAATTTTCTAATTTTCCTGGGTTGCTACTTATATTAAGACTATTGTAATTAGTGTTTGCAGGTATGATTCATTATATAAATCTATGGCTTAAAAATTGTATTTCTACAACCAAAACAAGTAATAGCTTGTTTTCTTATGCCCGAGAGAAAGGGGAAAAAAAACTCGCTGCAGGAAATGTGATAATACAACAAACCAAACATAACTCTCCTGTTAAATCCCCTGTCGCTCCAGCTCCGATGCTTCAGTGGTCCCTGCCAGTCTTCGTTGACTTCCCTCCAATCACTGGCCTCAGCGGTAATGCTAGGAACAACAGCACGTCACCGATGGGGTCAGTGATTGGCTGCAGCAGTCACATGCATGAATAGCATGTCATCAGTGCAGGACAAGTCAACAGAGACTGGCGGACACCACCAGAGCATCGGCGCTGGAGCTGCAGGGGGTTTAATAGATGAGTTATGTTTGATGCTTGTATGCTTGGTTTGCAATTTTATCACAATGATAGATGCTTGTGGGGTTGACTTGCTATTTTATCACATTTCCTGCAGCCAGTTTGTTTTCTTATGCTCGAGGACAACTCTATTAAAGGGAATGTGTCGCTAGAAATTATTATTTTTTTTTTTAGTTAAACAGTTAGTATATACATGATTACACATTGTTCTAATTTTACATTTTTAATTGTTTAATTCTCATTGTTTTTATTTTTTTTCACAAGTCAGGAAATATTATAAATTAGATTCTAATTTATAACATTTCCATGTGCTGGTCACTAGAGGGAGCAATTCCCAAAATTGCAGCATTGGCATGTGGTAAAGCAACCTCATTGCTTTATGCTGCAAAATTGGGGAAGACACACTCGCTCTAGTGTGCTCAATTAATCCCCCTCCTTTATCCTGGCTAGTGCCAGGAAAAAGGAGGGGGTTGAATGTTCAAACCTCCTACACTGTGTGCCGCCATTTTTTGAGCGAATGCACAGTGTAGTAGGCTTACATACAGTGGTAATCACACAGTAAAACACGAACATAGACAAACATAACTTACCTGCTCCTGCCTCCGCCGCTGCCGCCGCTCCCTCCGCTCCGTCCGCTACCTCAGCTCCTAGTCCTTGCTTCTGAACACATGTCCGGAAGCCGCGACCGGAAGTAGTCATCTTACTGTCCGGCCGCGGCTTCCGGTCCACATGAAAATGGCGCCGGATGTCGCTCGGCCGAAGTCCGTCCTTTTGGACTGTGTGGGAGCGGCGCATGTGCCGTTCCCACACAGACGGCGTACACCATAGTGAATGGAACGGCTCCCTTTCGTATTCTCTATGGGGATGTATGTGCCGTATTCCCTCTCTGTATGTGTCGTTAATCGACACATACAGAGATGAAAAAAAAAATGGCAGCCCCCATAGGGAAGTAAAAGTAAGAAAAATTAAAAAAGTAAAACACAAATAAATAAAATTTATTTTAATAACACACTAAAAGCAAATTTATATAAAAAAAAATATTTTTTCGCGACACCTGTCCTTTAAGCACTTAGTGACATCCATTGTACTTGCACGGTGGATGTGCATTTTGTTAATATACGGCAGGAGCTGGTTTTTTCTATACAGCTGACATACACCTGCAATGGCCGGCAACGGAGATAACTCAAATACCAGGGGTTTAACCCCTCAGATGCCACGGTCAATAGTGATCAAGGCATCAGAGCAGTCAAACAGAGGGAGGGGGCTACTTTGATCCCTCGATTGGCCCCCGCGACAAAACCACAGGTTGTAAAGTGGTTGCCATGACACCTTGAGGCCTTGTAAAGGCCTCCAAGTGTGCCTTCTATGTCCTACTATTAAGGTTTAATACGAGAGCACAGAATAAGGCAATACATTGACACATCGATCCAATTGTGATCCAATTGAGTATAGTATAGGGAACATTATATCCTATGGGCCAATGCAAACAACCATGGTTTCTACAGTCAGTGCATTGCAAAAAAAATAGGACATACCATTTTACGGGCCGGATTCGCGGTCCGGGCTCATTCAACTCAATGCACTCTTGTGTGTGCATGGTCTGTGATTGCGGGCGGCCCGTTTACATAGCTAAGGTCGTGTGCATGAGGCCATGCATATAGGGCAGCATCAACTCTAAATATGGCCCTGCATATAGTGGATGTAAATGGGTTATTCCCATCACAAAAAGGGATGCCAAATAGCTAGGATATGCCGTCACTTTGCAATCGTTGGGGGTTTTACTGACCCCCATCGATCCTAAGATTGAAGGCCATCTGCAGTGCTGCTTTCAGACTGCCGCCCCTTCAGTCTTTTTGCAAATGAAAAACTTTTGAAAAAATAACACGCGTTTCGGTAAATTTCTGTTGAATGTTGTGTCACTGCTTAGAATTATACAATGAGTGGAGCTGGTTTACATAGTAGGGCGGTAGAGAGAGTGGGATTATGTTATGCTTGGCAGGAGAGAACTACACATGTGCATAGAATTTTTTTTTACTTTAAAGCAAATGTTTTGCTTAATGTATAGAGTATATTGGTGAGTGTGTTGATTTTAAAGAGTACTACTTGTTACTGGTTTATGAATATTTTATATATCACAACAATGTGAAATGTTAAACAACAATACTGCCATCTAGTGTCTGATATAGAATTATCATGAATGTAAGGAATTAGTGTGGTCATAAATATGCCAAGGCAATGAAGTATTATCATTGATAACTGTAAAATATTTTTATTTTTGTATGTGCAAATTAAAGGACTCTATATATATATATATATATATATATATATATATATATATATATATATAGCACACAAGAAAACGGGTACAGCACACTGCAAACACTAATGTCACCTAAGCCACTAAATATAAATAAATATGCATTACTGCTAAATCTACTTACAATAGGGAGGTCTTTGGGGACATTTTGATCAAATTGTGTGAGCCACCTGCCACGAAAAGGCGACCTCTATGAGGTGGGAACCTACGCTGCATATACATCCAGAACTGGGTCTAAGCCTACATATACTTGGGGATGGCAGGAACCAGCGTTAAACTAATTAAAATCACCCAGGGCAGAATGGGAGGAGTGCAAGATAAAAAATGGAGGCAGTCACTAACCCCACATATATGAATCACATAAGCAACACAAAAGTTTGAACAGCCCATTCCAACAAAATTAAACAAAACGTGTATACAGGTGCAAGAACGCCTGTGACTGCAAATTTATACAGCACACAAGAAAACGGCGATTGCACACTGCAAACACTAATGCCACCTAAGCCACTAAATATAAATAAATATGCATTATTGCTAAATCGACTTTCAATAGGGAGGTTCTTAGCACACATTTTCATCAAATTGTGTGAGACCCCCTGCCACGACAAGACGACCTCTATGAGGTGGGAACCTACGCTGCACACACACCCAGTACTGGGACTAAGCCTACATATATACCTGGGGATGGCAGGAACAAGCATTAAACTAATTAAAATCATCCAGGGCAGAATGGGAGGAGTGCAAGATATTATTTAAATATATATATAATATTTGCATGTTCTCTACTTGTTACTAACATTCCAAAAACGTACTTACAAAAAATAACAATTGTACAACTAAAGAAATATTTTTATGGCTTCCTGCCGACAAACATGGCGAGGGGTGCCCCACTACCATGCATTAGGAAAAGAGAGAAACATTCTCTGTCTAAAAGACAGTCAGTTGGGGTGCAGCTGTAGAACTCATTATAACGGTTCTCACCGGTTTGTTTGTCTGTGTCGTCCGGGAGGTGGTACTTGTAACCCAGGGCAACGCTTGGCACAGCGGGTTTAAAGGCGGTCGGATGATTAGGCCAGAAGTCAGGATAGGCAGCAGACGTCGATACGGGTATGGATACCAATAGGTCAAGGCAGGTGGCAGGCAAGGATAGACAAGTTGAGGCAGAGGTCACAACGGGAAATCCAGAAAAGGGCAAAAGGCAAGGAAACAGAGAACCAGAGTACAGGGAAACTCACGGGAAACTTGGCTGAACAAGCATGGATCAGAGGAAGGAGGATCCTTAAGTAGGAAGTCTTTGATTTAAGGCGCGTGCTGGCCCTTTAAGAAAGGACGAGTCAGTGCGCGCGCCCTCTAGTGGCTGCAGCCACACATCGAGGATGACCGCCGTGGAGGGAGGTAAGGGATGCACTTACCTGATGCCGCCCAGGTTCAGTAGAGCGTTTGGACCAGGTAAGTGGAGCTCGGTATTACGGTTCTCACCGGTTTGTTTGTGGATCCTCGGTGTCGTCTGGGAGATGGTGCTGGGAACCCAGGCAATGCTTGCCACAGCGGGTAGAGGCAGTCGGATGGATAGGCAGAAGTCAGGACAGGCAGCAGACGTCGTAACGGGTATGGCAGCAATAGGTCAAGGCAGGCGGCAGACGTCGTAACAGGTATGGCAGCAATAGGTCAAGGCAGGCAGCAGACAAGGATAGTCAAGTTCAAGCAGAGGTCAGTAACGGGAAATCCAGACAAATGGCAGAAGGAACGGAAACAGGGAACTAGGGCACAGGGAACTCACAGGGAACTTGGTGGAACAAGCAGGGATGGAAGGTAGGAGGAACCTTAAATAGGAAGTTCTTAGGAGTTAAGGCGCGCGCTGGCCCTTTAAGGCAAGACGAGTCAGCGCGCGCCCTCTAGTGACTGCAGCCGCACATCGAGGATGCCGACCGCGGAAGGAGGTAATGGATGCACTCACCTGATGCCGTCCAGGGCCAGCAGAGCGTCCGGACTGGGTAAGTGGAGCTTGGGATGAGCAGCTGGTGAGGGAGGGCGCCGGAACCGGAGCAGAGGCCGTGGGGACGGGGGGGAACGGCGCGGCAGCCGTTACAGTACCCCCCCCCCCTTTACGCCCCCACTTTTTAGGCTTGCTTGGAAACCTTCGCTCAAAGTCCTTGATGAGAGCTGGGGCGTTGATATTCTCCACAGGCTCCCATGATCTCTCCTCAGGACCATAATCTTTCCAGTCCACTAGGTACCATAATCTCCCCCGCTTGAATTTCAAATTCGGCATCAGCCGCTGGTGCAGGATGGACAGGAATTTTCTTAGAAAATCGGTTGAGTATACTGGGTTTCAGCAGAGAAATGTGGAAGGAATTAGAGATTTTTAGAAAAACTGAGGAAGGCGAAATTTGAAAGTTACTGGATTAATTTGCTTCGTTATTTCATAGGGGCCCAGAAACCGAGGAGCTAGCTTGTAACAAGGGGTCTTCAGATGTATGTACCGGGTGGACAGCCAGACTTTATCCCCAGGAAGGAGCTGCGGCAGTATCCTGCGTCTTTTATCCGCGTCTCTTTTAAACCTGGCTACGGCTTTGTGGATGGAGTCCTTGGCCGTCTGCCAAATCCATACAAAATCACGGTGGACCGTGTTAGCACAGAGACTCGTAGGGGAATTCCTGGGTGCTGGCCATACACCAAGAAGAAGGGAGAAGAGCGAGTAGACTCCCCCGCATGGTTGTTGTAGGCAAATTCGGCCCATGGAAGCAGACCTGCCCAGTTGACTTGTCGCGGAGACACGAAATTCCTGAGGAAACCTTCAAGTATTTGGTTTATCCGCTCTACTTGACCATTGGATTGGGGAGGGTACACGGAAGAGAAGTCTAGTTTGACCTCCAGCAGTTTGCACAACGCTCTCCAGAACTTGGATGTGAACTGAACTCATCTGTCAGAAACAATATGCTTAGGCAGAGGCGTAGCTAGGTTCTCCAGCACCCGGGGCAAAGATTCAGTTCGCCCCCCCCCAACCTCTTTCCCGACATCTACTTCCCCCTCGCCGTGTTTGTTTTCTCTACCAATCGACGTGTCATTTATTTTTATGTAACGCGAGCATAAAAACATTTGTACATTTTACAAGCAAAATGGTTCTATACACAACACCAGAACCAAGCTCAGTACATATATACAGCCCCAGAAGCAAGCTCACTACATATATACAACACCAGCACAAATACAGCTCAATTTAGTGCAACCCCTGCCGTATAGGTGTGTACGGCGTAAAACTACAGCTCCCAGCATGGCCCGAACAATGGTGAGGATATGCTGGGAGATGCTGTTTCACAAAAATAAATCCTATCATAATCATCTCGCTGCAGATCATACAGCGACTACATTACTGATTAGAGGCAGAATAAACATTTACATTAAGTGACTCACTGGTGACGTCTCAGATTATAGTTCTTTTTCTCCATCCGGTCCAGACCTCTATGATGACTTCTCCCGGTCACAGCCCATTTCTGAAGTTTGCCGCTCACATGTCTTCAGCTTCTCACTTTTCCAACATTTCTGCACCTATAAATAAATATAAAGTTATCATTATACCACATACTACACCCCTAAATATAATAGTGCCATACACTGCACCTCTAATTATAATAGCATCATACACCGTGTCCCACACACACACACACTGTGCCCCCTGTAGATAGTGCCCCCATATAGCCCACCCCTGTATATAGTGTCCCACAAATAACTCCCCCTATAGTGCTCTACAGATAGCCCACCCATGTATATAGCCCCCTGTAGATATAGCCCACCCCTGTATATAGTGCTCTACAGATAGCCCAACCATGTATGTAGCCCCCCTGTAGATATAGCCCACCCCTGTATATAGTGCTCCACATATAGTCCACCCCTGTATATAGTGTTTCAGATAGCCCACCCCTGTATATAGCCCCCCTTGTACATATAGTCCACCCCTGTATATAGTGCTCCACTAGATAGTCCACCCTTGTATATAGTGCTCCACAGATAGCCCACCCCTGTATATACTATATACAAGGATGGGCTATCTGTGGAGCACTATATACAGGGGTGGACTATATGTACAAGGGGGCTATATACAGGGGTGAGCTTTCTGTGGAGCACTATAGGGGGAGCTATTTGTGGGATACTATATACAGGGGTGGGCTATATCTACAGGGGGACTATATACAGGGGTGGGCTATATCTACAGGGGGACTATATACAGGGGTGGGCTATCTACAGGGGGACCATATCTACAGGGGGACCATATCTACAGGGGGACCATATCTACAGGGGGGCTATATCTACAGGGATGGGCTATACACAGGGCTGGGCTATACACAGGGTGACTATATCTACAGGGGTGGGCTATATCTACAGGGGTGGGCTCAGTGGCGTAACTACCGCCTTAACAGCAGTAGCGGATGCTACGGGGCCCGCGGCATGAGGGGGCCCGTGTCGACCGCCGGCACGGGCCCCCACCATGGACGGAGGCTCCGCTAGCAGCCGCTATGGCTGCTACAGCGGGACGCCACTGAACACTACGGCAGAGCAGGGAGGTATCTCCCCACTCTGCCATTAACTGGTTCCCGACCGCTGGCTGTATTTTTACGGCCAGCGGTCAGGGTCCTTAAAACCCGAGCCATAGACTTTCTACGGCTCGGGTTTTAACTTGCTGCCCGCGCGATCGGGCAGCTGAATGTCGGGTCTCCGGCTGTCAGTGACTGCCGGGGACCCTGAGGAGAGGATAGAAGCAGCTTTCGCTGCTTCTGTCTTCTCTGATCACTTGTACACAGCGCTGAATGCGCGCTGTGTACAGGAATAGAGACAGCAGCAGCGGCGCTGTCTCTATTTTTCCCGGTGATCATGTGACTGGTCACATGATAGCCGGGTGCCGGGCCGGGTGCATGATAGCCGGGTGCCGGGCCGGGTGCCGGGCAGCCGGGTGCCGTTAGTGGCAGGCTGCTGCTGGGTCTTACTAGACCCAGCACAGCCCTTTTAGTGACAATCGTCACTATGAGAGGGCTGATTTCCTCTGTAACTGGGGCTGCTGTGCAGCTCCAGTTACAGTGGAAAAACATGGTGTAAAAGAAAGAAAAAATATATATATATATGGGGACAGATCATAGTAATAAAAAAATAATAAATTAAAGTGCAAAAAAAATTTTAAATAATGAATACACATGAATACACATACCAGTCATTGTTGTAACGCTAGCGCTGACCCAATTACCCTAATATAGACATGTAATAATATATTAAAATTTACGGTAGACAATGACGATCACAAATAAAAGGTCTATTTTAGGATAAAACTATGTTATTACCCAAAAAAAATAGCTGAAACGTAAAAAAGCTTATTTTTTTACTATTATTTTCAAACTTTATGAATAAAAATTCTAAAATAGCAAAAAAGGTGTGTATAAAAACGATACAAAATGAAACCTGCATTGTCTACGGAAAAAACGTCGCAAAAATCACGTCGTTAGCCCAACAAATAAAAAAGTTATAGCCATTTAACTAACACGTGCTAAAAATGGCTAAACGGTGTCTGGTCCTGAAGGCGCAAAATAGAGCAAAAGACATGTATCCCCTCTCCACATGTGTGATCGCTGGCATTGATAGGGAGAACGGGGGACTAAAAGTCCCCTGAAGTTCTCCATCACAAACCTCGGACTTCCGGGGTCTGTGTCGGCAGCTCCGTAGAAATGAATGGAGCGCCGGTCGTGCTTGTGCGCATGCGTGACCAGCGCTCCTTTCATTTTTATTGAGCTGCGCAGATGCCGGAAGTCAGAGGTTTGTCATGGAGAACTTCAGTGGACTTTCAGTCCCCCGTTCTCCCTATCGCTGCCAGCGATCACTCATGTATCCCCTATCCTGTGGAGATCCTGTGGAGAGGGGATACATGTATTTTGTAGGACACACTGTAGGTCGCATTTTTTTGGGAGGGAGGACGCTGTATGGCGTTCCCTACAGGGGGGGGAACGCTGTATGGCGTTCCCTACGGGGAGTGGCTGTATGGCGTTCCCTACAGGGGGGGAGCTGTATGGCGTTCCCTACAGGGGGGGCTGTATGGCGTTCTGTACAGGGGTGGGCTGTATGGCGTTCCCTACAGGGGGGGCTGTATGGCGTTCCCTACAGGGGGGGCTGTATGGCGTTCTCTGCAGGGGGGCTGTATGGCGTTATCTACAGGGGGGCTGTATGGCATTATCTACAGGGGGGCTGTATGGCATTCTCTACAGGGGGATGTATGGCGTTATCTACAGGGGGGGCTGTAAAAAAGGCACTATCTACAAGGGGGGGTTTGTGACACCCAGGGGAGGGGGGGCCCCAGTCAAAAGTTTGCTATGGGGCCCAGTCTTTCCTAGTTACGCCCCTGGGTGGGCTATATCTACAGGGGGACTATATCTAATGGGGTGGGCTATATCTACAGGGGTGGGCTATATCTACAGGGGTGGGCTATATCTACAGGGGTGGGCTATATACAGGGCTGGGCTATATACAGGGCTGGGCTATATCTACAGGGGGGCTATATACTGGGGTGGGCTATCTATGGAGCACCATATACAGGGGTGGGCTGTATCTACAGGGGACTATATACTATATAGCCCCCACCCTGTACCTATAGCCCACCCCTGTATATGGTGCTCCATAGATAGCCCAACCCAGTATATAGCCCCCCTGTAGATATAGTCCCCCTGTATATAGCCCACCCCCTGTAGATATAGTCCCCCTGTATATAGCCCACCCCCATAGATATAGCCCCCCTGTAGATATAGTCCCCCTGTATATAGCCCACCCCCTGTAGATATAGCCCCCCTGTAGATATAGTCCCCCTGTATATAGCCCACCCCCTGTAGATATAGCCCCCCTGTAGATATAGTCCCCCTGTATATAGCCCACCCCCTGTAGATATAGTCCCCCTGTAGATATAGTCCCCCTGTATATAGCCCACCCCCTGTAGATATAGCCCCCTGTAGATATAGTCCCCCTGTATATAGCCCACCCCCTGTAGATATAGCCCCCCTGTAGATAGAGTCCCCCTGTAGATAGACACCCCCAGCAGATACAGCCACACACTTCTATTACAATTTAAAAAAAAAACAAAAAAACAATTCAAACTCACCTTATTACCGCTCCCACGCCGTCTGCCAGCCATGGAGACCTGCTCTCTTCTGCGCAGGTCTCCAGGGGGTTGAACACAGCGTCTATGAAAGGCGCTGATTGGCTGGGCAGGATGACTTTCCCTGTCAGTCAGTCAGCGTCTTTCATCGACGGAAGCTTCACTGGTACAAAAGGTACCAGTTGCTTCATTCGTGGAAAGGCGCTGAATGGCCGGGCACGGAACGTGCCCGGTCATTCATTGCTTCTAATTGTACCTGTGTCCTTGCGACAAAGGTACAATTATAGTGCAGGAGGAGGTGGCGCTGGCGCCCCCCTCTGAGCTGTGCCCGGGGCACATGCCCCGCCTGCCCCCCGCTAGCTACGCCCCTGGCTTAGGAAGACCATGCAGGCGAAAGATGTGCTCGACAAACAGCGTTGCCAGTCGGGAAGATGGCGGAAGGCCTGAGAGAGGTACGAAGTGCGCCATCTTGGAAAAGCGATCCACCACAACCCAGATCACTGTACACCCAGCAGAACTAGGCAGATCGGTGATGAAGTTCATGGCAATGTGCGACCAGGGAGAGTCAGGCATGGGCAGGGGGTGCAAAAGGCCAGCAGGTCTTGAATGGGAGACTTTATTTTGAGAGCAATTGGAGCAGGCAGAAACAAAGTCTTTAGTGTCTTGAGACATGGAAGGCCACCAGTACTGACGACCAATCAAATTGAGTCTTTTTGATGCCAGGGTGCCAAGAAACCCTGGAGGCATGGCCCCAACGCAGACCACAATCCCTTTGTTTCGGGGGTACGTAGGTCTTTCCTCGGGGAACGTGTACCACTTCAGCAGGAGCAGCGACACAATAAGTTTTGGATCTATAATAAACTGTGGGCTGGACTCTTGGTCTGTGGGATCAAAACAGCGAGATATGGCGTCAGCCTTGGTATTCTTTCCAGCAGGTCTGTAGTGAAGCTGAAAATCGAATCTGGAGAAGAATAATGCCCACCGAGCTTGACGAGAGTTTAGGTGTTGAGCAGTTTGTAAGTATAGGAGATTTTAATGATCTGTGTAAATGATGATGGGGTGCCTTGCACCCTCAAGCAAATGTCTCCATTCCTCCAGGGCCAATTTAATAGCTAAAAGTTCTTTATCTCCAATTCCATAATTTTTTTCAGCGGATGTGAACGATTTGGAGATAGAAACGCAGGCCACGAGTCTCCCTCTACAAGTCTTCTGGGACGGAATAGCTCCAACTCCCACAGATGAAGCATCGACCTCCAGAACAAAGGGTTTGGTGGAATCTGGTCTATGTAGGACTGAGGCAGAAGAGAAGGCAGCTTTAAGAGCTTGGAATGCAGCTTCGGCCTCCGCAGTCCAGTCTTTAGCATTAACCCCTTTTTTGGTCAGAGCAGAAATAGGAGCCGTCATAGAGGAGAAATGAGGAATAAACTGGCGGTAATAATGTGCGAATCCTAGCAGGCGTTCGACCGCTTTGAGTCCTTGCGGACGAGGCCAGTTGAGAATTGAGGACAGCTTGGCTGGATCCATTTGAAGACACTGGTCGGAAATGACATACCCCAAGAAAGGCAGGCTGGTTCTCTCGAATAGGCATTTCTCTAGCTTGGCAAATAGAGAGTTGTCTCGCAGACGTTGTAACACTTGGCGCACATGCACACGATGAGTTTGAGTATTGAGAGAAAAGATTAAAATGTCATCTAGGTATACCACCACACAGCTGTACAACAGATCTCGAAAAATTTCATTAACAAAGGCCTGGAAAACCGCAGGAGCATTACAAAGTCCAAAGGGCATGACAAGGTATTCAAAATTCCCATCACGAGTATTGAAGGCGGTTTTCCATTCGTCTCCCTCACGGATACGGATGAGATTATAAGCTCCACGAAGGTCTAGTTTGGTGAAGAGTTTCGCCCCCTGTAGACGGTCAAAGAGTTCTGAGATCAATGGTAACGGGTACTTGTTTTTTAACGTGATATTATTGAATCCTCGGTAATCAATACAAGGATGCAGGGAGCCGTCTTTTTTTCCCACAAAGAAAAACCCTGCGCCAGCAGGAGAGGAGGACTTACGGATGAATCCTCTCTCCAGATTTTCTTGGACATACCTAGACATGGCCTCAGTTTCGGGCAAAGACAAAGGGTAGACTCTACTTCTGGGAGGCGTGGCGTTGGGGACCAGGTCTATGGCACAGTCGTATGGCCTGTGAGGAGGCAGCGATTCAGCTTGTTGTTTGCAGAAGACATCCGAGAAGCTTTTGTATGGAGTAGGAAGTCCTGCTGAGCTAGGTTCTGTAGACTGAGGCATGGGTGGGCGAATAGATAGTAGACAATGTTGGTGACAGAAGTCACTCCAGCGGGTAATTTGACCTCCAGTCCAGTCAATAACAGGGGAGTGCTTCTGCAACCACGGTAGACCTAGAAGCAAAGGGTTCAGAGAGTTCTTTAACACATAGAAGGAGATACATTCCTGGTGCAGCGCCCCTGTCAACAGGAGAATGGGCTTGGTGACGAGATAGATAGTTTCCTGTAGAAGCCTCCCATATACAGAAGCAATGGACAACGGTTTGGTGAGTCTTTGCACTGGGATTTGGTGGCGATTTACCAAGGACTGGCACAGAAAATTCCCAGCGGATCCGGAATCTAGGAAGGCTTGAACGCTGAAAGTGGTTTCTGCAAAGGACAGCTTCGCTGGTATGGTCAAATTCTGAGAGGAAGGTATTCCACCTAGGGTAGTCTCTCCTACTTTCCCTAGGCGTTGGAGTTTTCCGGCCTCACTGGACAGTCTCTGAGGAAGTGCGTTTTTCCACCACAATACAAATATAAATTCAGCTTGAGTGTATTCTGGCGCTTCTCACGCGTGAATCTTGTTCTCTCCACCTGCATGTGTTCGTCCGACCGGGAGGAAGATGAGACCAGAAGAGGTCTTTGGAAGGTTGGTGCCAATCGTGATGTCCGATTGCCTCGAGCAGATTCTTGTTGTCTCTCACGGAAGCGTATATCTATACGATTAGCTAGAGTAATCAAGTCATCCAAGGACGGTGGAATTTCTCGGCCAGCAAGTTCATCCTTGATTCGGCCCGCCAGACCCTCCCAGAAGGTCGATACCAAAGCCTCATTATTCCACTGGAGTTCAGTAGCCAGGGTGCGGAATTGAATGGCGTATTGGCCTACAGTGGGGGTTCCTTGTCGGAGCTTGAGTAGAGAGGAAGCTGCAGAAGAGGCTCGACCCGGTTCTTCAAACACACTTTTAAGAGAAAGTTCTGAATGTTGTTCTGAATGTTGTACATGATCGGGTCTTTTCTCTCCTACAAGGGCGATGCCCAAGCCAGCGCTTCACCAGACAGCAGGGACAGGATATAGGCCACCTTAGCCCGGTCTGAGGAAAAATGATGTGCCATAACTTCAAAGTGTATGGTGCATTGGTTAACAAATCCCCTGCAGGTCTTGGGATCTCCCTCATAGCGGGCAGGCGTAGGTAGGTGTAGTCCAGGACTGTAGACAGGAGCTTGCTGTGGTGGTGGTGGTGGTGGTAGTATCGGAGGCGCCGGAGGTGCTAGTTCGTTCAAACGAGTGGACACATTCTGCAGTAGCTGAAACAGCTGATCTTGGCGGACTCGTCTAGAAAGCTCCTGAGCCATATCAGCCGTGTCAGGCAGGGCTGTGTCAAGGGGATCCATGGCTTGTTCAACCTAAAACGGTTCTCACCAGTTTGTTTGTGGATCCTCGGTGTCGTCTGGGAGATGGTGCTTGGCACAGCGTGTAGAGGCAGTCAGATGGATAGGCAGAAGTCAGGACAGGCAGCAGACGTAACGGGTATGTCAGCAATAGGTCAAGGCAGGCAGCAGACGTCGTAACGGGTATGGCATCAATAGGTCAAGGCAGGCGGCAGAAGTCGTAACGGGTATGGCAGCAATAGGTCAAGGCATGCAGCAGACAAGGATAGTCAAGTTCAAGCAGAGGTCAGCAACGGGAAATCCAGACAATAGGCAGAAGGAACGGAAACAGGGAACTAGGACACAGGGAACTCACATAACCTCAATAGGAAGTTCTTAGGAATCAAGGCTCGCGCTGGCCCTTTAAGGCAAGACGAGTCAGCGCGCACGCGCCCTCTAGTGACTGCAGCCGCACATCGAGGATGCCGACCGCGGAAGGAGGTAATTGATGCAATCACCTGACGCCGTCCTGGGCCAGCAGAGCGTCCGGGCCGGGTAAGTGGAGCTCGGGATGAGCAGCTGGTGAGGGAGGACGCCGGAATCGGAGCAGAGGCCGTGGGGACGGCGGGGAACGGAGCGGCAGCCGTTACACTCAGGATGAGCATGAGGGAAAGGAGGGCGCCGGAAAGGGAGCAGAGGCCGTGGGGAAGGCGGGGAACGGCACGGCAGCCGTTACACTCATATTATGGTATAATAAGGGCCCACTGCTTATCAATTTTAGCATCTACTTAAATATAGCAGCTTATATTTGGGAATGAAATCACCATAGTAAGCTGTAAAAAAAAAAAGTGGTAGTACAAGTAGATTTCCAATCATAGGCCACAATTTTATGAGCAACAAAGAGCAATAACTTAAAAAATAGTCTCTTAGATTTTTAGGGAAATGGGTCATCCAGGATGTTGTGAGATTAATCCACATCACTCTTGAGTTCCTTTTCTCCTTAACAGAATTTGTCCAGGATTCATTCATATTTTCAAAAATGACCGATCGGGAGAGATTGCACATACAATGGTTTCATGTACAGAAAATCTAAAATAGCTGCGTACGGAGCCTTTATTTATAGGTTCATGCTTTCAGTTAACACACATTAACCAATCAGATGATGCCAAGTACATATAGGAATACACCCAAAAATACTTCGATATAAGGTAATGACTTTCTTCCTAGTATTCCATTAGTTTGGAATGCCAGATGATGTCATCTTTACTCTATCTTGGATGATAGGGAATACATTCATTTAAGAGACGATTAAAAAGATATCTAAAACATATCTAATACATATCTCAAACAATATAATGCAGTCATTTTGATAATATTAATACACTATAAATCTAACAGTTATTAGATTTATTACTCTGACAATGTCCAGGAAGAAACTGAGGGTGAGTAAAAATGGTGAGTAACAGGCCAGAGCTATATCAGCTAGTGATAAGCCATCGCTTTCTGTGATGGGGATAACTTTAAGGGGCAGGACGAGCCAGAGGTCAGTTTAGACAGGTGTTTTCTCAATGTTTCTTAGTCAAGTACTACTTAAATATCATACTCCAAAGAGCCCCAAAGGCTATGATCATACAATGTGCTGCAATTGAAAGCACAGCATGAGAACAGTACCACTAGAGACATAGCATGCACCTGGAGTTGCCACCAGGCCTGTAAACCACTGTCCCAGGTGGTATTTACATTAGGAGGACGGTAAAAGTAAAATATTTTTACCGGCAATAGCAAATGCTGTAATTTTTGCATAATAAAACAGTGTGTGCGCAGTCAGGTTACTTCCTATTTGGATTGGATATTCCTCCTTTGACAGGTCACCCAGCACTAGGAACGTCAGCAAGCATGGGATTGGCATCAGCAGGAAATTGCAGCCTCACCCACTTTTTTACACTGTGATCCTAGCTTGTATTTTTGGGTGGAAAATTGGCAACAGGGCCAGCCCTAGGATAGATGGCGCCCTGTGCGAAATATTTCGGCACCCCACCCCATCATTAAAAAAAAATGCCCCATAAAAAAATTATAATGCCCCTTTAGTGCCCCCATACAGTATAATAATAATATTTAATAATATAATATATTACAACCCCTTCAAGTACACAGTATTTTGTCCTCTAATTGTGCCCACAGTATTATGCCCCCTGTAGTACCCCTACACAGTATAATGTCCGCTTAGTGGCCCCCACACAGTATGATGCCCCCCTGTAGATTTTGCCACATAGCCTCCCTGTAGACAGTGCCATAATCCCCCACCTCCTTTTTGTAGATCGTGCCATACAGCCCCCCACACCTCCCCCTTGTAGACAGTGCCATACAGTCCCCCACCTCCCCCTTGTAGATCGTGCCATACAGTCCCTGCACCTCCCCCTTGTAGACAGTGCCCCCAAACAAAAACAAAAATTGTACTCACCTAGGCCCCGTTCCCATGACGAACTGAGCTGTTCCATGACGGGACCCTAGTACAGAGTTTCCCAACCTTTTCGGACTCGAGGCAGCACTGGAAAAACTAAATTTCCTCAGGGCTCCGCTACCAAAAATTGTTTTGAGAAAGACAGAAAACGGCTAAGAAAAAGCACTCCACTCGTAGGGCATGTTCACACACGTTTTTTGTAAGGCAAAAAAAATCTGCCTCAAAATTCCTTCAGCAACTGACAGCGTTGTGTGACCTTTTTTTTGTGTTTTTTCTTAAAGAGGCTCTGTCACCAGATTTTGCAACCCCTATCTGCTATTGCAGCAGATAGGCGCTGCAATGTAGATTACAGTAACGTTTTTTATTTTAAAAAAACGAGCATTTTTGGCCAAGTTATGACCATTTTTGTAGTTATGCAAATGAGGCTTGCAAAAGTCCAAGTGGGTGTGTTTAAAAGTAAAAGTCCAAGTGGGTGTGTATTATGTGTGTACATCGGGGCGTTTTTAATACTTTCACTAGCTGGGCGCTCTGATGAGAAGTAACATCCTCTTCTCTTCAGAACGCCCAGCTTGTGACAGTGCAGATCTGTGACGTCACTCACAGGTCCTGCATCGTGACGGCCACATCGGCACCAGAGGCTACAGTTGATTCTGCAGCAGCATCAGCGTTTGCAGGTAAGTCGATCTTACCTGCAAACGCTGATGCTGCTGCAGAATCAACTGTAGCCTCTGCTGCCGATGTGGCCGTCACGATGCAGGACCTGTGAGTGACGTCACAGATCTGCACTGTCAGAAGCTGGGCGTTCTGAAGAGAAGAGGATGTTACTTCTCTTCACAGCGCCCAGCTAGTGAAAGTATTAAAAACGCCCCGATGTACGCACATAATACACACCCACTTGGACTTTTACTTTTAAACACACCCACTTGGACTTTTGCAAGCCTCATTTGCATAATTACAAAAATGGTCATAACTTGGCCAAAAATGCTCGTTTTTTAAAAATAAAAACGTTACTGTAATCTACATTGCAGCGCCTATCTGCTGCAATAGCAGATAGGGGTTGCAAAATCTGGTGACAGAGCCTCTTTAAGCTGTTGAAGCGAATGCAAAAGACGCAGGAAAAAAAGCTCCAAACGAGCGCCGCAGGTATCTTCTGCCTCCTATTAATTTCAATTGGAGGTCAGAGGTGGAAACCACTTGAAGACCATCAGCCCCCCACTCACAGAAAAATGACCATCAACCCCCCATTCACAGTAAAATGACCATCAGCCCACCACTCACAGCAAAATGACCATCAGCCCACCACTCAGCAAAATGACCATCAGACCACCACTCACAGATTCCCCCTGTAGGTAGCACCACACAGCCCCTTGTAGGTAGCGCCACACAGCCCCTTGTAGGTAGCACCACACAGCCCCTTGTGGGTAGCGCCAGACAGCCCCCATGTAGGTAGCGCCACACAGCCCCTTGTGGGTAGCACCACATAGGCCCCTTGTGGGTAGCACCACATAGCCCCTTGTAGGTAGCACCACACAGCCCCGTTGTGGGTAGTGCCAGACAGCCCCCTTGTAGATAGCGTCACACAGCCCCCTGTAGAGTGTGCCACACAGCCCCCTGTAGGGAGGGCCACACAACCCCCTGTAGGGAGTGCCACACAGCCCCCTGTAGGGAGTGCCGCACAGCCCACAGCCCCCTGGTAGGGAGTGCCACACAGCCCACAGCCCCCTGGTAGGGAGTGCCACACAGCCCCCTGGTTGGTAGTGCCCCACAGCCCCCTGGTTGGTAGTGCCACACAGCCCACAGCTCCCTGGTTGGTAGTGCCACACAGCCCACTGGTTGGTAGTGCCACACAGCCCACAGCCCCCTGGTTGGTAGAGCCACACAGCCCACAGCCCACTGGTAGGTAGTGCCACACAGCCCCCTGGTAGGTAGTGCCACACAGCCCCCTAGTAGATAGTGCCACACAGCCCACTGGTTGGTAGTGCCACACAGCCCACTGGTTGGTAGTGCCACACAGCCCACAGCCCCCTGGTTGGTAGTGCAACACAGCCCACAGCCCCCTGGTAGGTAGTGCCACACTGCCCACAGCCCCCTTGTAGGTAGTGCAAGGACTACGAAATGACCGATAGCTGGCGGGCAATAGACATTCAAAAAAGGACAACTGTGCAGGAGCACACAGAATACCCAGCTTTCCCAGCTATCAAATAAATGTGTGGAAATAAACTAAGTTATAACTTTTATTTAGTCTGAGTAAAGGATTAATCCTTTTAGCTAGATTAAATAAAAGTTATATCTTAGTTTATTTCCACACTTTTTTTTTTGATACCCGGGAAAGCTGGGTATTTTGTGTGCTCCTGCACAGTTGTCCTTTGTAGGTAGTGCCACACAGCCCACAGCCCCCCTGTAGATAGCAACCCCCCGTCCTTCCAGTAAAGATAGCGCCACCGTAGCTCCCTGAAGGAGCGGAATCCCCGTGTGGCCGGGGATTCCGATCCTGGAGCGCTGCTTGATGCCTCTGTCCATATATGGACAGTGACAGCAAGGAAAACTCCTGAGGCGGAATCCCCGTCCACAGCGTTGCAGACGCTATGACCGTCGATTCCACTCCAGGAGAAGCTCCTGTCGTCTATGTCCATGACGTCATTGGCTTCTCCTGGAGTGGAATCCCCGGTCATAGAGTCTTCAATGCTGTGACCGGGGATTCCGCTTCAGGAGTTTCCCCTGATGTCACTGTCCATATATGGACAGAAACATCAAGCAGCGCTCCAGGAGCGGAATCCCCGGCCACACGGGGATTCCGCTCCATCAGGGAGCTACTGTGGCGCTAGTAGACAGCAGAGCAGGGAGATACCTCCCTGCTCTGCTATAGTGCCCCCCTGTAGATAGCAACCCCCCCTTCCAGTATAGATAGCGCCACTGTAGCTCCCTGAAGGAGCGGAATCCCCGTGTGGAAGGGGATTCAGCTCCTGGAGCGCTGCTTGATGCCTCTGTCCATATATGGACAGTGACATCAGGGAAAACTCCTGAAGCGGAATCGACGGTCACAGCGTTGCAGACGCTATGACCGTCGATTCCACTCCAGGAGAAGCTCCTGACGTCTGTGTCCATGACGTCATTGGCTTCTCCTGGAGTGGAATCCCCGATCATATAGTCTGCAATGCTGTGACCGGAGATTCCGCTTCAGGAGTTTTCCCTGATGTCACTGTCCATATATGTACAAAGGCATCAAGCAGCACTCCAGGACCGGAATCCCCGGCCACACGGGGATTCCGCTCCTTCAGGGAGCTACGGTGGCGCTATCCTGGAAGGGGGGGGTTTGATATCTACAGGGGGGCACTATAGCAGAGCAAGGGAGGTATCTCCCTGCTCTGCTGTCTACTAGCGCCGCTGTAGCTGAAGGGAGCTACAGTGGCGCTAGTGGACAGCAGAGCAGGGAGATATCATGCCCCTCATGCCCCGTGTCACCGCTAGCTGCCGTTATGGCTGCTACAGCGGTAGTGATGGCCACTAAGTGAAGAAGCGACTGAAGTTAGTGTGTGTATCCCCGCTGGTAGTTGCAACGGCGCGGGGATACACACACCCGCTGGCGCCCCTCTTGCCGTGTGGCGGCTGGCGCCCTGTGCGACCGCACTGGTCGAACATAGCTAAGGCCGGCCATGATTGGCAACACAATGTGTACCCTCTGGAGAACCGAGGGTTTCGATTATCAGTATCCGTATCATTACGGAGTACGTATAGCATGTTTTGCAAAAAATGCAGCAATTATTTACATTCTGTTGCAACTATATCCTGCACTGCTGTACCATATTTAGATACATCTATATATATAATCTATTATAAAAATTGTTTGCTCAGTGTTAGTGGTCAGAGTCTGAGACCGCAACAGAGATGGCATCAGAGATGGAACCTGTTTTAGACAGTGACGATGATACCGTCACTTCAGGTTCCTCTTCAGGGGACGTTATCCCTGACGCAGTTGAAACTGCAGAACATAAAAGAGCAGAGCATAGTAACGCTGTAGCAGAGGACAGCCTGGTCCCTCCAGTTCAGGCTCTTGTATGGGCACCTACTCCATCTTTTGGGCCTGGAATCCACAGATATACTGCCACTCCTGGCATAACTGTGGACAATACCAATTTTGTCCAAATGGATTACTTCCATTTATTTATTAGACGACCTCCTAAATATCATTGTCCACAAAACTAATTTATATGCAGCTCAGTATATAAGGCAGAAACCTTCATCCAAACATGCCAGAGATTAGACACCCACCAATTTGCAGGAATGAAAAAAAAATTGCGGCTCACCCTAAATATGGGTATTGTAAAAAAGCCCTCTATTAGGTCTTACTAGTCAACAAGACCCGCCCAAGCCACCCCAGTGTATTCTGCAGTAAAGCCCAGGTCTCGTTATGAAACAATAATGGGGTTCCTCCACTTCAACGACAACACACAGGCCCCCCCAAGTACCGATGCAAACCATGATTGGTTGTTCAAATTAAGACCACTGATAAATTCCCTCAATAATTTATTTCTGCAACTTTACACCCCTGAGCAGAATGTAAGTGGGTACGAATCCCTACTCAACTTACATGGAAGACTTAGCTTTCGCCAATGTCTACCTTCCAAAAGGGCAAGATATGGCGTTAAGATTTATAAATTGTGTGAAAGAGGGTCAAGATATACTACCGCCTTCAGACTTTATGAAGGATGGGACCGCTCAATAAATGTTCCTGGATGCCCCCTTGATCTTTCCACCAACAGCAAAATTGTGTGGGAGATAATGCAGCCTCTGCTTCACCAGGGGTACCACCTGTACTGCGACAATTTTTATTTGAGTGTGCCCCTGCTTAGGCATTTGCATGCTGCAAGGACCGGGGCATGTGGTACCACATTCTGCAGCAATTAGTGGGGAAGCGCATGGTAAAGGGGGACTCCTGTGCTTATGCACCTGAAGAATTGCTGGCAGTCAAGTACAGGGATCGCAAAGATGTATATGTGCTAAGCACGATTCATACCGCAGGAACAGTGGCAGTGAGGGAAAGAGGGGCAACATCGGACAAGCACAAACAAGTGAGCGTGTCCGAATATAATAAGTAAATGGGGGGTGGATTTAAGTGACCAGGTTTTACAGCCCTATTTAGTGAAACGCAAAACAAAAACCTGGTACGAAAAAGTGCCCATTTATCTTCTACAAGTGGCAATATTTGGGTTTTACTTTAATTGTATACTTTTGGGGTTTGGCCCTTTTCTGTTCTAGCATGACTGTTCCCCAGTGCACAAAGCAAGGTCCATAAAGGCATAATTGGGTGAGTTTGGTGTGAAAGAACTTGACTGGCCCGTACAAAGCCCTGACCCCAACATCTTTGCGTGAACTAGAATGGAGATTGTGAGCCAGGCCCTCTCCTCCAACATCAGTGTCTAACCTCACAAATGCTCTTCTGGGTAAATGGGGAAAAATTCCCACAGACACGTTCCAAAATCTTGTAGAAAGTCTTCCGAGAAGAGTGGAAGCTGTTTTAGCTGCAAAGGGGGAACCAATCCCATATTAATGCCCATGGATTTAGAACGGGATGTCATAAAAACTCCTGTAGTTATAATGTGAAGATATCCCAATGCTTTTGTCCATACTTAGTCAGTGTTTCTGATTCCAGACCTCTAAGAACAGGCCATGTCTGGAGGATTTCTCATAGAGAAAACACATATATTAATTACGTGAAACATTAAATCACTATGCATTATTAAGGAAATCCTGAAGACATGACCTGTTGGGGTTCCTTGAGGACTGGATTGGGAAACAGTGTCCTAACTGGTCCTTTTCCAGCTATGTATTTTTCTATATTAAAATGATATGGCATTACATGCGGAAGCTTGAAATGTGATACAAATTAATTTTTTAATTTGTTAGAACAATAATGTAGATATAATGGCGCTGGGCCACAATGAGGGATTTTCTCAACTACCCTTGTGTTTTGGTTTGTAGTTAGGTAACCAATAGACATAAACACTAAGTACAATTGTACAATCACCATTAACTTCTACTGATAGTGGTTCATTTCATGTGAGGAATATATGTAATACAATCCATGTGAAGTATTTCAGTTTGTTCATTGCATAGTTGAAACATTGTGAAATGTCTGTCAGTAATTTATCAGGTCTTGTTCCTTGTGTTCCTGTTGTAAGAATAATGTACTGATTGTTTGATAAATACTGTTAGTGTGGCAGCCGATACTGTATTCAAAATAAATCCAGTTGGTTTCCTCTTGAAAATTAATGAAATCATCCACTTTTTTGGCCTCAATGGGATAAAAGTATATGTACTATATAGCCGGCAGCAGCTGGGATTCCTAAAACCTGACCCGCAGCAATCATCTGATCGCCAGGTAAATTGAAGAAGGGGTGTAATGTCCGTGGCTGCGGGCTGTCAGCTCCAATCCCCTCCTGACCGCCGCAGCCACAAGTCGGCAATCGCTGGCCCCAGCCTCCTCCTCAGGAGATGCCAGCGCTCGCGTCCACTCACCTCAGCCGGATCCCGTAGGGTGCGTGTGCACGCTCATGCCCGCTCTTAAAGGGGCAGCACGCGCACCGGACCTTTTGATGAACTTTGACCCGTGAGTACCCTGGACTATAAGAGGGGTCCAGCCCCCTGCTTTTATGTCTGAGCGTTGTTGTTGTTTCCTAGTTTGTCTATGTGATGGCCTCCTAGTGTGTTTCCTGTTCCTGTACCTGTACCTGTTCCAGTTCCTGTACTTGTTCCAGTTCCTGTTCCTTGCATTCCATACCATCCTGGTCTAGCACTGGGCTGTGCCAAAGTCGTGTCGTGCTGTATCCACGTCTGCCCTGCTTCACCTCGCCTGACGTCTACCTGCTGCCTAGTCCCAGCCGAGCCTGTCCTGCTGCTGTCTGAGCTGCCACAGGTACCTATATGAACTATAGACTTTCACCTGCTCCCTGTTGGCCAGCTGCCTTACCGCCAAGGCGGTACGGCCCAGTGGGTCCACAGACCCTTCGTGACAAGGGGTAGTAGAGATGAGAGTACCCCTTTAAATGGGTATTGAAAAGCTCATGACGTATCCATTCAACAGATGCCTGCCACTCCTGTTACGATGTTAAAAAAAACTTACGTTTAGCGTATACGTTTTTATACTGGACTTCCTGGTGGAATAGCACAGTCTACAATGCTATGTCATACTTTTTGGTAGGCGTTATAATGACATATACCATACAGACGGAAGCCAAAAGGACACTTTGTAGGCTTATGGAGACCTACAAAGGTGCCCTAATGTTGCCTAACATGTTAGCCAAACACATTATATGTTGCAAAGTACATAGCGATGTTAACATGGAGCTATAAAATATATACTGTTTATGTGAAAAAAAAATACAATTTATTATTCACTAAATAGAGAAATATAATATATTATTTTTAAATTGTCCTCACCAAACCTGAAACCTACCTCAAATAGGACGATTGCGTGATCTAATTCTAAAAGCACAATGTAACTTGCTTATACGAAATAACCTTATTCATACAGGAAGAGCTCTGTATCTATATACACGACAAGCAAACAATGAAATATGGATTATACAGTATTAGACAACCAGCACTGCATACAAGTAACCATACCCACAGGTCAGGTACACTGCAGACCATACATAATAATCATAAATACTAATCTTACATCAGACAGAGTTACATCAAACATAGTTATTGTCCCTTCCACCGCACAAACCAAAGAAATATCGGAATATGATAGGTATTTGTGCAGTTTGCTGTATTTTAGCCTGTACTGTTTTTCTGATATTAACCTCTTCCCACCACAGCCACTTTTGGACTAAATGACAGAGCCCCATTTTTAAAATCTGACTTTGGGCTCAGAAGGGAAGGCGCGCCATTTGGCTTTTGGAGTGCAGATTTTGCTGGATTGGTTTCTCGCCACCATGTCACTTTTGCAAAGCCCTTAAAGAGGCTCTGTCACCAGATTTTGCAACCCCTATCTGCTATTGCAGCAGATAGGCGCTGCAATGTAGATTACAGTAACGTTTTTATTTTTAAAAAACGAGCATTTTTGGCCAAGTTATGACCATTTTTGTAATTATGCAAATGAGGCTTGCAAAAGTCCAAGTGGGTGTGTTTAAAAGTACAAGTCCAAGTGGGTGTGTATTATGTGCGTACATCGGGGCGTTTTTAATACTTTCACTAGCTGGGCGCTCTGATGAGAAGTAACATCCTCTTCTCTTCAGAACGCCCAGCTTGTGACAGTGCAGATCTGTGACGTCACTCACAGGTCCTGCATCGTGACGGCCACATCGGCAGCAGAGGCTACAGTTGATTCTGCAGCAGCATCAGCGTTTGCAGGTAAGATCGACTTACCTGCAAACGCTGATGCTGCTGCAGAATCAACTGTAGCCTCTGGTGCCGATGTGGCCGTCACGATGCAGGACCTGTGAGTGACGTCACAGATCTGCACTGTCACAAGCTGGGCGTTCTGAAGAGAAGAGGATGTTACTTCTCATCAGAGCGCCCAGCTAGTGAAAGTATTAAAAACGCCCCGATGTACGCACATAATACACACCCACTTGGACTTGTACTTTTAAACACACCCACTTGGACTTTTGCAAGCCTAATTTGCATAACTACAAAAATGGTCATAACTTGGCCAAAAATGCTCGTTTTTTTAAAATAAAAACGTTACTGTAATCTACATTGCAGCGCCTATCTGCTGCAATAGCAGATAGGGGTTGCAAAATCTGGTGACAGAGCCTCTTTAAGGTACCAGTACAGTAGAAACTCCCCAACTCCGTTTGGCAAACTACACCCCTTGAGGAATACATCTAGGGATGTAATGAGAATTTTGACCCCACAGGTGTCTCATAGATTTTATTAGAATTGGACAGTGAAAATGAAATATTAAATTTCCTTCTAATAAGACGTAGCTTTAGTTCCATATTTTTTATTTTCTCAACAAATAAAGGAGAAAAAGTACAACAACGTTTCTAAAGCAACTTCCTCAGAGTAGTAATACCCCATATATGGTCATAAACTTCTGCTTGGATACATGGCAGGGCTCAAAAGGGAAGGAGCACAATTTGGCATTTGGAGCGCAGATTTTGCTGAATTGGTTTTTGGGAGACATGTCGCATGTGCAGAGCTTTCTGAGGTACCAGTTCAGTAGAAATTCCCCAGATGTGACCCCATTTTTGAGACTTTACCCCTCAAGGAATTAAATTAGGGGTATAGTGAATATTTTGACCCCACAGGTGTTTTATAGATTTTATTAGAATTGGGCCATGAAAATGTAAATCTAAAATTTTTCCAATAATATGTTGTTTTAGCTCAACATTTTTCATTTTTGCAAGTAATGCAGGAGAAAAGCCACCCCAAAATTTGTTACGCAATTTATTCCGAGTAAGGCAATACCCCATATGTGATCGTAACCTGCTATTTGGACACACGGCAAGGCTCTAAAGAGAAGGAGCGCCATTTAGTTGTTATGGAATTGCTAGGAGAGCGATTCCCCAAAGGCTGCCGTAGACTGCTGGGAGAGAGCGTACAGATAAATCCGCAACCTCAAATCCACCACAACTTTGATCAACAGATTCTAAGGCTACTCTATGATATTCGCCAGGGCCCACCGCAACGCGGGATGGTTTTTGCTGAATAGAACCCAGGTTGTTTTAGCAGAGTTCAATGTTGGATAAGAGGTGCAATGCAGACAAACCTAAACAGGATAACCGGACAGCCAGAGGTTAAACAGAAGGTCCAAATCAATAAGCAAGTGGATACCAGGTAAAGCATAGGTCAGAGCCAGTCAGGAGCAGATAATCCAAATCAGCAAACAAGGGGTTAACGAGAGACAAGCCGAGGTCAGTATTCCAAGAAGTCCAAAAGTCAGACGTATAAGGTTTAGTCAGAAGCTGAATCAAGACACCAGAAGGTAAGGAACAGGGCCGCACCGTTCATGAGCCAGCTGCCTCTCTGAGGGGGCGACGGCTCCACTGAAACCAGCCGCCGCCACCCCCTCCGGCACTAATTGTACCTTCGTCTATAGAATGCAGGTACAATTACATCCATAAGCGCTGAATGATCGTGCCTGAATGACTTGCCCCACTAATCATCTACATTCGATGACGTGCGCCGCTTCCGTTGTTGAAAGGCGCTGATTGGCGGGGCAAGCCATTCAGCGCCTTTCAACGACGCTAGCGGCACGATGACTTCATTGCGGCGCTACTGTCATTGAAAGGCGCTGATTGACGGGGCAAGTCATTCTGCCCTGCCAATCACCGTCTTTCAACAATGCAAGTAGCGCGATGACATCATCGTGTTGCTTGCTTCATTCAGCCCCAGCAGATCTGCTCAGAAGAGAGCAGGCCTGCATTGACACAGGACGGCGCGGGAACGGGATCAAGGTGAGTATGTAAAGTTGTTTTTTTCTTTAAAAAGTGTGTGTCGCATTATCTACATGAGGGGAGGGGAGGGCTTTATGTTGGGCACAATCTATAGAGGGGGCTATATGTAGGGAACTATCAGCAGTGGGGGGTAATATGTAGGGCAATATCTACAGGGAGAGCTATATGTGAGGCACTATCTACAAGGGAATCTATGTAGGGCATTATCTACAGGGGATCTATGTAGGGCACTATCTATGGGGGGCACTGTCTACAGGGGAATCTATAGGGGGCACTATCTACAGGGGGCTCTATGGGGGCACTGTGTGTGTGTGTGTGTGGGACACAGTTTATGGTGTCATTATAATCAGGGACAGTGTATGGTGCTAATATAATTAGATGTGCAGTGTATGGCACTATATTTACATTCAGGGCATAGTGTGTAGCATCATGAGAATTTTATCTTCGTTTATAGGTGCAGAAATGTTTGAAAGGTGAGAAGCTGATGACATCTGAGCGGCAAACTGCAGAAATGTGCTGTGGCCGGCAGTGGCGGATTAAGTAGTCCTTAGGCCCTGGGCTGTTCCACAAACTTGGGCCCCCCTTCCCCACCGCTGCTCTGATGTGTCTATAGTGAACACCACCTTTCTGTGCAAGCATTGACAAATAGGTGTTACGATTCCCCTTGTCAAAGGGCTGTGTCCCTACATACAGACAGTCTCCAACCATCGCTGACAGTATCACACTGTGTAGGGACACATCCTCCTGACAATGGGAAAGGTAACACGCATTTGTCTATTAGTCCTGGGTACACAAAGATATATAGAATACAAGGATTTCCTACAAAAGACATGTCAGAAGAGGGGACAGATACCCTATAGATCCAGTGACTCACAAGTGACGTCTTCTCTGATGGGAGTGTTTTTTTTTGTTCTCCATCTGACGCAGACCGTTATGGCTACTTCTCCTGATGAGTCATCCTTGCCCATCACTTCTGCAGCCATTTCCAGCCTCTATAGAAACACACCAATTTAGACACCAAGGCCCAGGAACATACATTAAAGGCGTTGTCCGGGCACAGGCCGTTTTTATACTGATGACCTATCAATGTGCCCGGACAACCCCTTTTACTCAGACTAATAAATTTGGACCCCAGACTAGATCTTAGAATACATACGGACCCCAGACCTTCTAAACTATTGCAGTCCCCAGACAAGACCCCCCTAATCAAATACAGTCCCCAGAACAAGCACCCTAAATAAATACAGACCTCAGACCAGACCCCTAAATACAGACCCCAGACCAGACCCCCTAAACTAATACAGACCCCTAAATAAAGACCCCTAAAATAATACAGACCCTAGAGTAGGCCCCCTAAATACAGACCCCATAAACTAATACAGACCTTATACCAGACCCCTAAATACAGACCCCAGACCAGACCCCCTAAATACAGACCCCAGACCTCAAACTAATACAGACCCCCTAAATACGGACCCCAGACCTGACTGCCTTAAGTAATACAGACCCCAGACCAGACCCCCTAATCTAATACAGACCCGAGACCAGACCCCTAAATACAGACCCCTAAATAAAGACCCCTAAACTAATAGACCCTAGAACAGGCCGCCTAAATAGACCCCATAAACTAATACAGACCTCCAGACCAGACCCCCCTAAATACAGACCCCAGACCTCAAAGTAAAACAGACCCCCTAAATACAGACCCCTTAAACTAACACAGACCACTAAATATACAGACCCTAAACCCCTTAAACTGATACAGACCCCCTAAATACAGACCCCAGACTCCTTAAACTAACACAGACAGAAACCTCCTAAATACAGAACAGACCCCTAAATACAGTCCCCAAACCAGGTCCCCTAAATACAGACCCCCCTAAATACAGACCCCTTAAACAAATCCATCCCCTTATACTTACATAGCAGCTCACCTCAGTCTTCTCTGTGGAGTCTTGCTGATGCTCATGGACCTGCAGTCATGTGACCAGCAGGTCTCTAAACAGCAGTAAGAACTTCAGAGATGAGGTTTTGCAGAACATACACAATGCAGTTTCGTCACGGTTTTTGCCGCGATTCGCGCCAACATCGCAGCAAAACCGCGCCAAAACTACATTGTACTTTGGTCGGCCGCCCAAAATGTCCTATAATGATCCGCCATTGATGGCCGGTAGAAGTCGTCATAGAGGTCTGGACCGGATAGAGAGGAAAAGAGAAAAAGAATAACTAGAATCTGAGACGTCACCAGTGAGTCACTTAATATAAATGTTTATTCTGCCTCTAATCAGTAATGTAGTAATGCTGTATGATCTGCAGCGAGATGATGGGTGGTATGATTTTTTTTTGTGAAACAGCAACTGCCAGCATATCCTTACCATTGTTCGGACCAAGCTCTGAGCTGTAGCTTTACGCCATAGAACCTATACGGCACGGGTTGCACTAAATTGAGCTGTATTTGTGTTGGTGTTGTATTTATGTACTGAGCTTGGTTCTGATGCTGTATATATATGTACTGAGTTTGGCTGAGGTGCTGTATTTATGTACTGAGCTTGGTTCTGGGGATGTATATATGTACTGAGCTTTGTTCTGGTGTTGTATATATGTACTGAGCTTGTTTCTGGTGCTGTATATATGTATTGAGCATGGTTCTGGAGCCGTATATGTCAGAGCTTGTTCTGGAGCTGTAATTATATAGAATATATTTATAATAACAAAATTGCAGGGCAAATAGAATTGTTTTCAATTCATTGTATATTTAATGGGAACCTGTCAGGTAGTTTTAACCCCCTTGAACCGCCACCATGCGGTAATATATGACCTGACAATATTTCCAAACATTCCCCTGTCTGTTTTTTTCATATGCAGCAAAATCTATAAAATCAACTTTCAAAATGACGCACGCTATATGCTAAATATTCATTACCGGTCAAAGGCCGGTGCCGATATCCTGAAGCGTCACATAGTCCTGCCTCCAAACCCACCTTTTTATGTTTCATTGACATCCTCCTGGCTGTTATACATCACTACCAGTCTCCTCCAACTTTCTCAGATGAGCCATTGCCTGGTACTCTTTGGGCATGCATCGTGAAGCGAGGTGTACTCTGCCAGGCTGCACCACGCATGCCAGTACAAGTCAAAGGCACATCCGCAAGAGTTAGAGGAGGCTGCTAGGTATGTAGAACAGCCAGGCGGATGTCAATCAATACCTTGGGGGTGCCATTTCATATTTCGCCTCAGGCAGCAGAAGAGCTAGAATCAGCCCTGGTAAGGAAAATCACAAGCAAAGACTGAGAAGGACAGGTATAAATACTAAACCAAATCTGATAGGCAGAAAGAAAGAGGAAAGAGATGGGCTCAAGGAAAACCAGAACCGTCCGGAAGCCAGAACCGTAGTCATGGAGATCATTAATGAAATAGGCGTTTCCTAATGTTGATTTTTTGATTGGAGATTTCAGAAAATTAGTTTTCGGACACCATGTTGCATTGAGCTGAGGTACCAGTACAGTGGAAACCCCTGAAAAATCACCCAATTTTGGAAACTACATCCCTCAAGGAATTCATCTAGAGATATTGTGAGCATTTTAACCCCACAATTGTTTTGCAGAAATTAGGACACAATAGATGTTGCAAATTAAAAATTGCCATTTTTCCACAGATATGCAATTTCAGTGCCCAATATGTTGTGTCCAGTTTGTGCCACTGAGGACGCACACACCATAAATTGTTAAGTGAGTTCTCCAGAGTACAGTAATACCCCATATGTGGTCATAAACTGATGTTTGGGTACACTATCAGGCTCAGAAGGACTGCCATTTGGCTTTTGGAGTGAAGATTTTTCTTGGTAGTAGTTTTGTTTGGGGTTTTACTGGTGTTTCAGCTTATAATGTGGGGGCATATGTAATCTGTGCGGAGTACATCAGGGCAGGGGCGTAACTAGGAAAGACTGGGCCCCATAGCAAACTTTTGACTGGGCCCCCCACCCTTGTAGATAGTGCCTTTTTTACAAACCCCCCCTTTTGATAACGCCATAGAGCCCCCCTGTAGATAACGCCATACAGCCCCCTTTGTAGATATCTACAGAGGGGGCTGTATGGCGTTATCTACAGAGGGGGCTGTATGGCGTTATCTACAGAGGGGGCTGTATGCCGTTATCTACGGGGGGCTGTATGGCGTTATCTACAGAGGGGGCTGTATGCCGTTATCTACGGGGGGCTGTATGGCGTTATCTACAGAGGGGGCTGTATGGCGTTATCTACGGGGGGGCTGTATGGCGTTCCCTACAGAGGGGGGACTGTATGGCGTTCCCTACAGGGGGGGACTGTATGGCGTTCCCTACAGGGGGGACTGTATGGCGTTCCCTACAGGGGGGACTGTATGGCACTATCTACAGGGGGGGGCTGTATGGCGCTATCTACAGGGGGGCTGTATGGCGCTATCTACAAGGGGGCTGTATGGCGCTATCTACAGGGGGGATGTATGGCGTTATCTACAGGGGGGCTGTATGGCGCTATCTACAGGGGGGCTGTATGGCGTTATCTACAGAGGGGACAGTATGGCGTTATCTACGGGGGGGCTGTATGGCGTTCCCTACAGAGGGGGCTGTCTGGCGTTATCTACAGGGGGGGGTCTGTAGGGAACGCCATACAGCTCCCCCAGTAGGGAACGCCATACAGCCCCCCTGTAGGGAACGCCATACAGCCTCCCCCCCCTGTAGGGAACGCCATACAGCCCCCCCCCTGTAGGGAACGCCATACAGCGTCGTCGTCCCCGTAGGGAACGCCAAACAGCATCAGCCCCCCCGTAGGGAACGCTATACAGAGTTGTCCCCCCCGTAGGGAACGCCATACAGCGTCGTCCCCCCTGTAGGGAATGCCATACAGCGTCCCCCCCCTCTGTAGGGAACGCCATACAGCGTCCCCCCCTCCCAAAAAAATTTGACTTACAGTGTGTCCTAATAAAAGACATGTATCCCCTATCCACAGGACAGGGGATACATGTGTGATCGCTTGCAGCGATAGGGAGAACGGGGGACCGAAAGTCCCCCAAGTTCTCCATGACTAACCTCTGACTTCATGCGTCTGTGTCGGCAGCTCACTAAAAATGAAAGGAGCGCTGGTCACGCATGCGCACAAGCGGGACCGGCGCTCCATTCATTTCTCCGGAGCTGCCGACACAGACCCCGGAAGTCCGAGGTTTGTGATGGAGAACTTCAGGGGACTTTCAGTCCCCCGTTCTCCCTATCGCTGCAGGCGATCACACATGTATCCCCTATCCTGTGGGTAGGGGATACATGTCTTTTGTTTAATGGCAGAGCGGGGAGATACCTCCCTGCTCTGCCGTACTGTTCAGTGGCGTCCCGCTGTAGCAGCCATAGCGGCTGCTAGGGGAGCCTCCGGCCATGGTGGGGGCCCGTGCCGGCGGGCGACACGGGCCCCCTCATGCCGCGGGCCCCGTAGCAGTCGCTACTGCTGCTACGGCGGTAGTTACGCCACTGCATCAGGGTATATGTAAGCTGTGCGGAGTACATCAGGGTATATGTCAGCTGTGCAGAGTACATCAGGGTATATTTAAGCTGTGAGGAGTACATCAGGGCATATGTAATCTGTGAGGAGTACATCAGGGTATATGTACGTTGTGCGGGTACATCAGGGTATATGTAAGCTGTGAGGAGGACATCAGGGTATATGTAAGCTGTGAGGAGGACATCAGGGTATATGTAAGCTGTGGGGAGGACATCAGGGTATATGTAAGATGTGAGGAGTTGTGGCGGAACGGGTGACGGTTACAGGCATTGTACCCAAATACAGGTTAAGCCTGCCGCAAACCGTCGCACTCCCGCCATCCGGGTGCCATAGCTTAGATGGCGCCCGGTGCTAGATGGGGATATGTCCCCTCAAACTGCATTACCTTATGTTTGATAACCAGTTGATTTGTATTGTATTGTATTCAGTGCTGCTTCACTGTCCTCCCCTCTAGGGTTAATCTTATTCTGTAGGAGAATGAGTCACAGGCTGCAAGCGGGAACTTGTCTGAAGGTAAATAAGAAAAAGGAGGGGGCAAGAGCAGAATGCACATGGCCTGATTCCTGAGGGAGGGGTGAGTGAGGGATATAGTGGTGCTGGATGAGTTCTCAGTTAGTTGCTGTCCAGGAGAGGATGAGATAGCAGTGTGAGCTGCAGGCAGGGGCTATCTACCTCAGAGATGGTACCTGACCTAGGGACAGTAATAGAGGACAAGTGCTGGAGTCCCATCTAACTAAGGAGGATCTGGAGACACCCCAAAGGATGAAAGGTACAGTGGAGAGACCCCATAGTGAGGTAGCCTGTCCCATCCAGCCCAGAGGGTAGAAGCAGCGGTGAATTGTTTCTGTGTGTGTCTGTCCCTGTTAATAAACGCGCCGCTCTGGCTTGTCCCCTGTTAATCTGTGTCGCATGAATCTATCGCCCACATTCTCTTGGCGTAAACCGACCCCCACTGACCCGGTTTCGCCACAGGAGTACATCAGGGTATGTGTAAACTGTGCAGAGTACATCAGGGTATATGTAAGCTGTGCGGAGTACATCAGGGCATATGTAAGCTGTGCGGAGTATATCAGGGTATATTTAAGCTGTGAGGAGTACATCAGGGTATATGTAAGCTGTGAGGAGGACATCAGGGTATATGTAAGCTGTGAGGAGGACATCAAGGTATATGTAAGCTGTGAGGAGGACATCAGGGTATATGTAAGCTGGGCGGAGTACATCAGGGTATATGTAAGCTGGGTGGAGGACATCTGGGTATATGTAAGCTGGGCGGAATACATCAGGATATATGTAAACTGTGCAGAGTACATAAGGGTATATGTAAGCTGTGAGGAGGACATCAGGGTATATGTAAACTGTGAGGAGGACATCAGGGTATATGTAAGCTGGGCGGAGTACATCAGGGTATATGTAAGCTGGGTGGAGTACATCAGGGTATATGTAAACTGTGGGGAGGACATCAGGGTATATGTAAGCTGTGAGGAGGACATCAGAGTTTATGTAAGCTGTGGGGAGGACATCAGTGTATATGTAAGCTGTGAGGAGTACATCAGGGTATATGTAAGCTGTGGGGAGGACATCAGGGTATATGTAAGCTGTGGGGAGGACATCAGTGTATATGTAAGCTGTGTAGAGTACATCAGGGTATATGTAAGCTGTGAGGAGGACATCAGGTTATATGTAAACTGGGCGGAGTGCATCAGGGTATATGTAAGCTGGGCGGAGTACATCAGGGTATATGTAAGCTGGGTGGAGTACATCAGGGTATTTGTAAGCTGGTCGGAGAACATCAGGGTATATCGAAGCTGGGCGGAGTACAACAGGGCATAATAGGATGATGTATTAATGGGGTAAATAAATAATAAAATTAATAATCCACGCTTTGAACCAATCCTTTATGCACAGGTCAGGTTTTTTGGAGCAGGTGTCGCACCGATATATGGTGTCCTTTCTTATACCCTTTTTGGAACACACTTCGCACTTTTTTTGGGCCCATCCCTTGTTTGCAGTTTGGAGAACTTCGCTGAGAAAGTGTTGCTCTGCTATAATAAAGCAGCCCGCTTCCAGTGGAGATGATGACGTTTTGGGCAGACGTGCTTGATCCCTCCACTGTTTCCAAATATTAGGGCCTTGATAATTACCTTTTTAAACTGAAGGAATGTTCCCAACTGACCTGCATATCAGGATAGCAAGTAAACGTTATACAATGCCATCTTTTTGTACCATGGGACACAGCTATGTGGTAAATACAGGGTATTGTACAAAATATCTGCTCTGCAGTATTGCCAAATCTTTGACTTCTTCACTAGCCCTATAATCAGCACAAGGCCCTAAAGTTTCCTACATCTACAGGGTCCACCTGTGGGGTCCAGCAAATGATGATGTTGGAGTTTTAGTGAAAAACTACTGGACCCAAAAAATTTGTCTGGCCCATAATTTTGCATCATAACGTTTTATTTTTCCATTGATGCAGCTGTGTGAGGTCTTGGTTATTGTGGAACAAGCTGTAATATTTATTTGTTCCATTTTGGGGTACATGCGGTTTTTTTTCTACCACAATTCCATTTTTTTGGAGACGAGGAAACCAAAAAACAGAAATTCTAGCACTGTTTTGTTTCTTCTTTTTTACATTGTTCACTATGCTGTATAAACAACATGTTAACTTTGTTCTGTGGGTTGATACGATTACAGCGATACCAAGTTTATATCGTTTTATTACTTTCCCACAATAAAAATTCTCTTTTCTAAAAAAAATCATGTTTTAGTGTCGCCATTTTCTAAGAGCCATAACTTTTTTTATTTTTCAAATGATACCGCGACTATTTAATCACATTTTATTCAAATATTTTTGAGACAAGGTGACCAAAAAAATAAATTCTGTCATTGTTTTTTATTCCATTTTTTTACGGTGTTCACCATGCGGTTAAAAAATGTTAACTTTTTTATAGATTAGGCCGTTCCGAACGTGGCGATACCTATTATGTATAGTTTTTGTAATTTTTTAAAAAAAATTCCAATTATAAAGGACTTGACCAAGGAAATAGGGCAATTATTGTTTTTATTACTTAAAACTTTTATTTATTTATTTTTAAATAAAACATTTTTTTTAAACTTTTTTTTTACATTTACTAGGGGACTTGAAGGCCTGATCCTCTGATCCCCGGTACAATACGCTGAACTACGTATGTAGTGCAGTGTATTGTAACTGTTATTTTTCAACTGACAGCCTGATAGGCTTCTGTACATGGCCATCCAGGAAGCCATTGCGAGGCTTCCTGGTTGCCATAGCAACCATCGGCACTCCGCGATCGCTCGAAGGGGGGGTCTGTGTGGTACAGAGGGAGCCTCTTTTTTATTTTCCCGCCAATGCAGCTGTACTTTTTGGCGGAACGACTTGTAGTTTTGATTTGTACCATTTTGGAATACATACGACCAGGGCCGGCCCTAGGATAGATGTGGACAGTGCTATAATCCCCCACCTCCTTTTTGTAGATCGTGCCATACAGCGCCCCCACCTCCCCTTTGTAGAGAGTGCCATACAGTCCCCCACTTCCCCCTTGTAGACAGTGCTCCCAAACAAAAACAAAAATTGTACTCACCTAGGCCCCGTTCCCATAACGAACTGAGCTGCTCCATGACAGGATCCTGTCGCCTAGTACAGAGTTTCCCAACCTTTTCGGACTCGTGGCAGCACTGGAAAAATAACATTTCCTCAGGGCCCCCCTACCAAAAATTGTTTTGAGAAAGACAGAAAACGGCTAAGAACAAGCACTGCACTCATTGGGTATGTTCACACAAGTTTTTTGTAAGGCAAAAAAAATCTGCCTCAAAATTCCTTCAGCAACTGACAGCTTTGTGTGACCTTTTTTTTGTGTTTTTTCTTAAGCTGTTGAAGCGAATGCAAATGACGCAGGAAAAAAAGCTCCAAACGAGCGCCGCAGTTGTTTTATGCCTCCTATTAATTTCAATTGGAGGTCAGTGGCGGCAACTATTTGAAAACCATCAGCCTCCCACTCACAGTAAAATGACCATCAGCCCACCACTCACAGATTCCCCCTGTAGGAAGCGCCACGCAGCCCCTTGTAGGTAGTGCCACACAGCCCCTTGTGGGTAGCGCCAGACAGCCCCCTGTAGATAGCGCCACATAGCCCCCTTGTAGATAGCGCCACACAGCCCCCTGTAAAGAGCGCCACACAGCTCCCTGTAGAGTGTGCCACACAGCCCCCTGTAGGGAGTGCCACACAGCCCCCTGTAGGGAGTGCCACACAGCCCCCTGGTAGGAAGTGCCGCACAGCCCCCTGCTATGGAGTGCCGCACAGACGCCTGGTAGGCAGTGCCACACAGACCCCTGGTAGGGAGTGCCGCACAGACCCCTGGTAGGGAGTGTCACACAGCCTACAGCCCCCTGCTAGGGAGTTCCACACAGCCCCCTGATTGGTAGTGCCCCAAAACCCCCTGGTTGGTAGTGCCCCACAGCCCCCTGGCTGGTAGTGCCACACAGCCCACAGCCCCCTGGTTGGTAGTGCCACACAGCCCACAGCCCCCTGGTTGGTAGTGCCACACAGCCCACAGCCCCCTGGTAGGTATTGCCACACTGCCCACAGCCCTCTGGTAGGTAGTGCCACACTGCCCACAGCCCCCTTGTAGGTAGTGCAAGGACTACGAAATCACCATGATAGCTGGCGGGCAATAGACATTCAAAAAAGGACAACTGTGCAGGAGAACACAAAATACCCAGCTTTCCCAGCTATCAAATAAATTTATGGAAATAAACTATAATATAACTTTTATTTAGTCTAGCTAAAGGATTAATCAGTTTATTTCCACACATTTATTTGATAGCCGGGAAAGCTGGGTATTTTGTATGCTCCTGCACAGTTGTCCTTTTTTGTAGGTAGTGTCACACAGCTCACAGCCCCTTGTAGATAGCAACTCCCTGCAATGCTGTGACCGGGGATTCTGCTTCAGGAGTTTCCCCTGATGTCACTGTCCATATATGGACAGAGACATCAAGCAGCGCTCCAGGAGCGGAATCTCCGGCCACATGGGGATTCAGCTCCTTCAGTGAGCTACAGATGTGCTACAGTGAGCTCAGAGGTACAGATACCTCCCTGCTCTGCTATAGTGCCGTCGCTACCGCTATAGCAGCCGCAGCAGCTGCTAGCGGCGCCACCGCCCTCATGCCCGATGTCGCCGCTAGCAGCCGCCATGGCTGCTACAGCGGTAGCAATGGTCACTAAGTGAAGAATCGCCCGGGCGGAAAGGCGACTGCAGTTAGTGTGTGTATCCCCGCTGGTAGTTGTAACGGCGCGGGAATACACACACCAGCTGGCGCACCTCTTGCAGTGTGGCGGCTGGCGCCGTGTGCCACCGCAGTGGTTTAACATATCTAAGGCCGGCTATGCATGCGACTTTTTGATCACTATTTCTGAAAAAAAATTTGAAGGCAGTATGAACAGAAAATAGAAATTCTGGTATTGTTTTTTCTTTTTTTTTCTTACGGTGTTCACTGTGCGGGTTAACTAATGTCATTGTTTTATAGTTTGGGTCGTTACGGACACGGTGATACCAAATACTGTATGAGTAACATTTTTTCATAATAAAGTTTTTTGTAAGGGGAAAAAGTGGATTCTTAATTTTAGAGCTGTTTTTTAATTGAGACAATGAAAAACGGCTCCAGAAACGGCTCAAGAAGTGACATGCACTTATATTTTACGGAGCGCTTTTTACGCTCCATTTTTACATACAGTTGCGTAAAAAAAACACCCCGTGGGAACGAAACGCAGTTTTTCCTATTGAAATCAATGGGCAGATGTTGGGAGGCGTTCAGCCCTCATATTTTCAGCTGATTTTCGGGGCGTTAACAGCTCGAAAAAGGGCTGAAAATAGGCCGTGTGAACATACCCTAAAGAGGACTTGTCAGCTCTCCTATGTCTGTTTTAGTACTTGTATTCCCAATTTCCCCTATGGGTGTCTGACAATCTAATAGCCATTACAGCTCCCACAGGAGTTGTGACCAAGCTTTTCTACACCGTGTTCCAAATTATTATGCACATTGGATTAAAGTGTCATAAACATTTAATTATTAGTTTTTCAATTAAACTCATGGATGGTATTGTGTCTTAGGGCTCTTTGGATCATTGTAATCAATCTCAGACACCTGTGATAATTAGTTTTCCAGGTGTGCCAAATCAAAGGAAAACTTAACTTAAAGAGGCTCTGTCACCACATTATACAGGGGCGTAGCTAGGGGGGGCAGGCGGGGCATGTGCCCCGGGTGCAACCCGCTGGTAGGGAAGGGGGGGGCGCCGAAGAGCAGCTGATCGCTGCTGAGCCAGGGACTGTTGCGTCACAGGGGTAAACAAGGGGTTAATAGGCTCCCTCCCCTCTGCTACTCGGGATTTTGGCGGGAGTAAGGTTAGGCAGGGGGCAGGTAGGGGAGGAGAAGGGGTGGGCTTAGAGGAAGGAAAGAGAATATAAGGGCAGTCTTACCTGGTGTGCGGCCTCTTCCCAGGATTTTCTTAACCAGGATGGATCGCGAACAGCTGAGGCGGGCTCTGCGCGCTACTATCGCCGCTGAAGGGAGTGACTGGCTGCAGTCCCTGCTTCGGGAGTCAGCTGTGTCAGATCCGGAGGCTGTGGACGGGCGGCGGCGTTCGGCTCGTGCTCACCTCCGCCGCTCCGGCTCTCTTCTTCTGCTTCAGGTGGGGTGCAGCCGGCGGCGAGGGCTGCGGCCGCTGTCAGTGTTACGGCCCCTTCCCTGTCTGTTGTGATGCCTCCTCCGGCGTCGGCGCTCCCGGTCACGGGGGTGTCGGCGGCCGTAGTGGGGTGTGTGGTTCCCCCGACACAAGGTAACGGGGGAGCTACAAGTGTGGTGGACCTGAGGCCCCGCCCACTGGACGGGAGGGGATATGTGGGGCAGGCTCTAGCCTCGGCCTCCATCTTGGCGGCGGCAGCTGCTTCTCCAAGTGGGAGCATTCCTCTCCTGCTGGCAGCAGAGGGGAGAGGGGGGAGGGGTGGTTGGAAGACTCAGGGGAGGACGGCTCCTTTGATGGCTCAGAGCTATTTTTCTCGGGCCAATCAGCTAGGCGGGCTGACGTGCTGTTGGTGGTGACTGGGCCGGCAGCAGTGGCCACAGTGGCGGAGGCATGCACTGGAGCGGGGTGCCGGCCGCGGTCCCATAGCAGGCACGGGGCGAGTAGGGCTGGGTCAGAGAGGCGCCATGTGTCCGGTCGCAGTCGCTCGAGGAGACATCGGCGCCGTCATACTCGTCGGTATAGGCGGTCTCCTTCTGATTCATTGTCATCCGATGACTCCCGGGATAGTTGGCGGGGGAGCCGGAGCAGTAGCAGGAGTTGGCGGGTGGTGTCTGGCCGGTGGACTCGGAGTCGCCGGCCATTGGTTGTGGCGGCAGCGGCCCCAACGACAGAACTGGTTTCGGTGGCCCCTCTGGCCACGCCGTCTGAAGTGGTCCCGTCCGTGCCTGAGGTGCGTCTGCTGCTGGACACGGTGAGTATGCCTGCCTTCGGGCTTGGCACGCTGATAACATGTCTGCCAATGATTTATTGTCTTCTGTACAATCTCTAGTGGCAGGGGCCGTCTCGGTGACCGTGGGGCCGTCGTCGCAGGCCGTGGTTGCGAGGTCCACGGTGGAGGCGTCCACATCTATGTCCGCTCCTTCAATCCCTGCTTTTAGAGATGCTTATTTCTGTAGTGTGTCGCCTTTGGGAACGCATGTCTCTGACGAGGGTCGAGAAAAGATTGGGAAAAACGCGTACATCGATATTTGGTCTCTGTTGTCGGTCGGTCGGAGTGTGCGGGGCAGTTGTTTGTTTATTTAGACACTATTTTTAGTGCGTATAAGTCGCATGGTGGCACGGCCTGGTGGCGGTATGATGAGGCGTTCTGTAGGCGACTGGCTCAGAGGCCTGAGGTGGGGTGGGATACCAAAGCGACAGATGTATGGTTGCGCTTGATGATGGCGTAGCGACCCTTTCAGCCCGCCGCTCCCGCCTCTTCCCTTTCCGGTGGGGGCGGGGTTGGCGGGGGAGCTGGGGGGGGGTCCGTCGAGCAGGGGCCTGTTGGCTTTTTAATGAAGGACACTGTCGTTTTTATGCCACTTGCAAATTCCGCCATGAGTGCTCCTCCTGCGGAGGGACACATGCCGACCGGTTAGGTGCTCCCGTCGGGGGGCGGCGGTCGCCCGCCCTGCGGTGGTTGGTAGAGGGGAGGACGTCGGTGCGCGTGTCCGCGATGCTACTGTGGTTAAGCCGGTATCCCAAGATGGCGGAAGCCGCCCTGCTTAGAGTTGGATTTTGTTTTGGATTCTTTATTCCGTTTACTGCGCAGGCGAACCCGGTTATGTCACTGAATTTGAAGTCAGCAGCGGAGTTTCCAGCTGCCATTAGGGAAAAGGTGGAGAAGGAAGTAGAGCTTGGCCGGATGGCCGGCCCATTTTCTTCTTTGCCCTTCCCGAATCTTAGGGTGTCGCCCCTGGGGGTGGTGCCTAAGAAGGAGCCGGGTAAGTTCCATCTGATTTACCATCTGTCTCATCCGAAGGGGCGGTCGGTAAATGATGGGATTGACGGCGACTTGTTTCGTATGTGTCGTTTGATCAGGCGGTTGATTTAGTGTGTCGGGCGGGGGCGGGCGCCCTCATGGCCAAGTCTGATATTGCGTCCGCTTTTCGTTTGTTGCCTGTTCATGCGGATTGTTTTCATCTGTTGGGCTGTGCTTTGGAGGGGTTGTTCTATTATGACATGTGTTTGCCGATGGGTTGTCCGATTTCCTGTTCTTATTTTGAGGTGTTCCGCTCATTTCTGGAATGGGCGGTGCGGGATCTTACCGGTTCCGGGTCGGTGACTCATTACCTGGACGATTTTTTGTTTGTGGGACCTGCGTCCTCTGGGCAGTGTCAGTTTTTGTTGCGGTCTTTTCAGTTTCTTGCGCAGCGGTTTAAGGTCCCCCTTTCTGAGGAAAAGACGGAGGGGCCGGTGACAGTGTTGTGTTTTCTGGGTATTGAAATAGATTCGGTGGCGATGGATTTTCGCCTCCCGGAGGATGAGGTGTTAAAATTGCGGACGGCGTTGGATATGGCTTTGGCTGTGCGAAAGTTGGAGCTGCGTCAAATTCAATCGTTGTTGAGTTTGTTGGTCTTTGCTGGACGGATTATGCCCATGGGGCGAGTGTTTGCCAGGAGGTTGTCCTTAGCTACAGTAGGCGTCTCGGTACCTTCTCATCATGTTCGGATTTCGAGTTTGGTTAAGGCGGATTTGCGCGTCTGGCGCACGTTCTTGGAGGACTATAATGGGCGGACGTGTTGGAGGGCTCCTGCCATTTCCAGCGTGGACTTGGAATTGTTTATGGACGCGGCTGGGGCGGTGGGGTTTGGGGCGTTGCTGGGTTCGGCCTGGTGCGCTGAAGAGTGTGCTAATTTGACGTTGTTGGAACTTTTTCCCATAATTGTCGCCGTGGAATTGTGGGGGTCTCGTCTTTCCAATAGGTCTGTGGTGTTTTGGTCGGATAATATGAGTGTTGTGTTTGCTATTAACCGCCTTACTTCTTCCTCAGGTCCGGTGCTGGCTTTACTCCGTCATTTGGTGTTACGTTGCTTACAGCGTAACATCCGTTTTCGTGCGCGTCATATCCCAGGTGTTCACAATGTTGTTGCTGATGCATTATCTCGTTTTCATTGGCAGGTTTTTTGCTCCCTGTGCCCGCAGGCCGATCAGGAGGGGGCCCGCTGCCCGGAGATTTTGTGGAGGCTGCTGGATCAGAGTTAGTGCCGCTGGTGAGGTTGTCCCTTGCGCCCTCTACCTGGGCTACTTACGGTAATGCGTGGAAAGAATGGTGGAGCGCTGCGGGGGATAGATTGGTGGGGGAGGATCCGGTGCTGCGCACGACAGTGACGCTTGAATATTTAGCGGCGAGGCGTGTCGGGGGTGGTAGCGCAGCGGCGTCTGGCCGGGGTGGCTTTCTTCTCCAAGTTACGGGGGTGGTCGGACGTGACCAAGTCCTTTTTTATTTTGCAAGCCTTGAAGGGGTGGAAAAAGTTGGCCTCTAGGAGGGAGTCACGGTGGCTGGTGTCATTCCCTTTACTGCAGGAACTTATAGCGGTGCTACCGTCGGTTTGTTCGTCTCCTTATGAGTCGGATTTGTTTTCGGTGGCTTTTTCGTTGTGTTTTTTCGGGGCACTAAGGATTTCGGAGCTGGTTCCGATGGGCGCGGCTCGTCCGGGGGGTTTGCTTATTGAAGATGTAGTGGTTTCTTCGGCGGGGGTTCGTTTGCGTATTCGTCGCTCTAAGACAGATGTGTTCGGTAGGGGTTGTTGGGTTGCGCATCGGCTAGTCCCGGGTTCGGCTTGTCCGGTGGTGGCGGTGTCGGCTTTCTTGGGGGTGCGTAGTTCAGGGGTACAATTTTTGTCGCACGCGGATGGACGGTCGCTTACTAGGTTTCAGTTTTCTGCTATTTTCTGTAAGGCTTTTGTAATGACGGGGGGTGGGGAGACAGACAAGTGAGCCCTAATCTACCCACCACTCAGTCCTTGCCTACTTGCAACGACCCGCCCTAGGCGACGGGGTACAACTGGGCGACAGTCCCTACGCTCAATAAGTGCACGACAAACAAACAGACAAGGGTACACAGAGCTAGGGAGAGAAAAGGGGCAGTTGCCCACGGCAACACCGTGAGCAACAAGAGAAGTAAACAAGCCGAGTCAAACCAGGAGTGTATGAGGTACCAAACGCAGAGCAGGAGAGTAGTCAGCAAGCCGGGGTCAATATGAAGCAAGGACGATAGTAGAAGACGCTGCAGCAGAGCCAGGAAACCAAACGAAAAGAATCACAAGCAAAGGAGGAACAGGAAAGGCAGGTATAAATAGACAGAGGGCGGGAGCTAGCTCCGTCTGGCCAGGCTGTGATAGGTTCTCCCACTCCTAAGCCTGCCATCCTGAGTGGTGGAAGATGGAGTCAGTCTCACAGACATAGAAGCAGGTGCAGACTGATTATCTATGGGCATTAACCCCGAAGCTGTGCCTGGCAGATCCTTTACAGTACCCCCCCTTTTATGAGGGGCCACCGGACCCTTTCTAAGTGGACCTGGTTTACTGGGGAAACGAAGGTGAAACCTCCTGACCAATATCCCAGCGTGAACATCCCGAGCGGGTACCCAAGTCCTCTCCTCAGGCCCGTATCCTCTCCAATGGACCAGGTACTGGAGGGAGCCTTGGACCATCCTGCTGTCCACAATCTTGGCCACCTCGAATTCTGCCCCCTCAGGGGTGAGAACAGGGACCGGAGGTTTCCTCGAGAGAGCCAAGGACGGGGAGCAGCGTTTAAGGAGGGAGGCATGGAACACGTCGTGTACTCGAAAAGATGGGGGCAACTCCAGTCGGAAGGATACAGGATTGAGGACTTCAATGACCTTGTACGGCCCTATAAACCGGAGAGCAAACTTCTTGGACGGGACCTTAGGGCGCAAATTTTTAGATGATAGCCACACCAGATCCCCGACCATAAACAAGGGGTTAGCAGAACGTTTTCTATGTGCCTGAGTTTTTTGTATGCTCTGGGACGCCTCTAGGTTCTTCTGAACCTGAGCCCAAACTGTGCACAGTTCTCGATGAACGACCTCTACCTCGGGATTGTTGGAACTACCAGGTAAAACGGAAGAGAACCGTGGATTAAACCAAAAATTACAGAAAAAGGGGGAGACCCCTGACGAGTTACTGACCCGGTTATTAAGGGAAAATTCGGCGAGGGGAATGAATGAGACCCAATCATATTGACAGTCAGAGATAAAACACCTTAAATATTGTTCTAGAGACTGATTAGTCCTCTCAGTTTGGCCATTAGTTTCAGGATGGAAGGCAGAGGAGAAGGACAGATCAATCTCCAACTTTTTACAGAAGGCTCTCCAAAACAATGAAACAAATTGTACCCCTCTATCAGAAACAATATTAACAGGGACCCCATGGAGACGCAGGATGTGTTTGACAAACAAGGTTGCTAACGTCTTGGCATTGGGTAGTTTCTTGAGGGGCACAAAGTGGCACATCTTACTGAAGCGGTCTACTAGAACCCACACCACCGACTTGCCTTGAGATTGAGGCAAATCGGTGATAAAATCCATGGAGATATGGGTCCAAGGTCTCTGGGGAATGGGCAAAGAACATAGTAAGCCCGCTGGTCGGGACCTGGGAGTCTTGGACCTAGCACAAACTTCACAAGCGGCGACGTAGGCCTTAACGTCTTTGGGCAACCCAGGCCACAAATAGTTTCTGGCAATGAGGTACTTGGTACCCAGGATGCCTGGATGTCCAGATAATGCAGAGTCATGATTTTCCCTAAGTACCCTTAGCCGGAATTGCAGGGGAACAAACAGCTTGTTCTCAGGAAGGCTCCCGGGAGCTGAACCTTGATCAGCCGCAATTTCAGAGACTAAATCAGAATCAATAGAGGAAAAGATTATACCTGGAGGCAAAACACAAGCAGGATCTTCCTCCAAAGGAGGGCTGGCCATGAAGCTACGCGACAGTGCATCAGCCTTAATATTTTTAGACCCAGCCCTACCCTTAGGGAGCTTAGCTCCTGGTACCAAATCAATTGTGCAATCGTATTCTTTATGAGGAGGTAACACTTCGGAGGCCTCTTTAGAGAAAACATCAGCGAAGTCCTGAACAAACTCAGGTAGAGTGTTCACCTCCTCAGGGGGAGAAATAGAATTAACAGAAAAACAAGACGTCATGCATTCATTACCCCATTTGGTAAGATCCCCAGTATTCCAGTCAAACGTGGGATTATGCAACTGCAACCAGGGAAGGCCTAAAACCAAATCGGACGATAATCCCTGCCTCACCAGTACAGAGCACTGCTCCAAATGCATGGAGCCAACAAGGAGTTCAAAAACAGGGGTATGCTTTGTAAAATAACCATTAGCAAGAGGAGTGGAGTCGATACCCACTACCGGGACAGGTTTAGGCAAATCAATCAATGGCATAGCTAGAGACATAGCAAATTCCACAGACATAATATTAGCAGAAGACCCTGAATCCACGAAGGCACTGCCGGCAGCAGACCTACCACCAAAAGAGACCTGAAAGGGAAGCAATTTTATTACGTTTCATATTTACGGAAAATACCTGTGCGCCCAAGTGACCTCCCCGATGATCACTTAGGCGCGGAAGTTCTCCGGCTGCATTCTTATGCTTAGGACAGTTGTTCACTTGATGCTTGTCATCCCCACAATAGAAGCAGAGACCATTCTTCCTGCGGAAATCTCTACGTTGTTGGGGGGACACGGAGGCCCCGAGTTGGATAGATACCTCCGAGTCTTCCGGGGAGGAACAAAGCAACGGAACCTCGGGATGCATCATAGGAGAGTCAGAGGAGAAAACACATAAACGTTCACGTTGTCGTTCCCTGAGACGTCGGTCAAGTCGTACCGCTAAAGCCATAACCTGGTCTAGTGAGTCAGAAGAGGGATAGCTAACTAGCAGGTCTTTCAGGGCGTTCGACAGACCCAACCTAAACTGGCACCTTATGGCAGGGTCATTCCACCGAGAAGCTACACACCACTTCCTAAAGTCAGAGCAATACTCCTCAACAGGTCTCTTATCCTGACGTACGGCCACCAGCTGACTCTCGGCAAAAGCAATCTTGTCAGTCTCGTCATAGATGAGTCCGAGAGCAGAAAAGAAAAGATCAACGGAGGAAAGTTCAGGGGCGTCAGGAGCCAAGGAGAAGGCCCATTCTTGGGGCCCTTCCTGGAGCCGGGACATAATTATACCCACCCGCTGGCTCTCAGAACCTCTCAGAGGAGTGGGGCTTTAAGCGAAAATAGAGCCTACAACTCTCCCGAAAGGAGAGAAAAGTCTTCCGGTCCCCTGAGAACCGGTCGGGCAACTTGAGGTGGGGTTCAAGAGGTGAGGTGAGGGGGACTACCAAGGTAGCATCAGGCTGGTTGACCCTCTGAGCCAGGGCCTGGACCTGTAGGGAGAGACCCTGCATTTGCTGAGCCAGGGTCTCAAGGGGGTCCATAGTAGTGTCAGGGACCAGGGTAGACTAGGTATGGGCTTGTGATTATGTAATGACGGGGGGTGGGGAGACAGACAAGTGAGCCCTAATCTACCCGCCACTCAGTCCCTGCCTACTTGCAATGACCCGCCCTAGGCGACGGGGTACAACTGGGCGACAGTCCCTACGCTCAATAAGTGCACGACAGACAAACAGACAAGGGTACACAGAGCTAGGGGGAGAAAAGGGGCAGTTGCCCACGGCAACACCGTGAGCAACAAGAGAAGTAAACAAGCCGAGTCAAACCAGGAGTGTACGAGGTACCAAACGCAGAGCAGGAGAGTAGTCAGCAAGCCGGGGTCAATATGAAGCAAGGACAATAGTACAAGACGCTGCAGCAGGGCCAGGAAACCAAACGAAAAGAGTCACAAGCAAAGGAGGAACAGGAAAGGCAGGTATAAATAGACAGAGGGCGGGAGCTAGCTCCGTATGGCCAGGCTGTGATAGGTTCTCCCACTCCTAAGCCTGCCACCCTGAGTGGTGGAAGATGGAGTCAGTCTCACAGACATAGAAGCAGGTGCAGACTGATTATCTATGGGCGTTAACCCCGAAGCTGTGCCTGGCAGATCCTTTACAGCTTTAGTTCAGGTTGGAAAACCACCAGGGGAATATGGGACTCATTCGTTCCGTATCAGGGCGGCCACGATGGCCAGTGAATTGGGATTATCGGATGCGGCTGTGAGGCGCATAGGGAGATGGAAGTTGGATTGTTTTGCTGGGTATGTTCGCCCGGATCTTATTTTGCATTAATTTCAGCTTTTGTTTTAGGTACCAGACAATCGGTGTGGATAGTCGGGCACTCTTATGTGTTTTGGGCGGAGAGGAGGGCTGCCATACACCCTGGGGAACTATCGTTGGGCTTTGCAAGTGCCGAAGTCTATTGGAGAGGCCTCCGGGGCCTGCGCTGGTTGCAGGCACTGCCCGAAGTTGTCGACATCAGCCGGCATCGGATGGTCCCGACTGTTTTACTTATACATCTGGGGGGCAATGACTTGTGTTTTGCATTTCCTTACCTGACCTAGAAACATATTTTATAGCGAATCATTTAGCCCGTTGGACGCAGTTGGCAGATGGGGGTAACACCTCTCTGTCGGTGGTTATGGAAAGAACCCTCATGGGTCCAGAGATGCTTGGCTTGCTTTGGGTTTGCTCTGCCTCACATTTTCCAAAGGGACACTTGAGCCCAACCACCAGGGGAACGATAGCGGTGTGTCAAAAAGCAAGAGCCTTAAATATGTCAAAAAAGCTCCTTTCGCCCCTTGCTCCCCTGAGCGTTCTGCCCTCATATTTGTGCAGACCGCCCGATAGAACAGCAGATTTTTGGAGGCGCTTAAACAAGGTACAAATAGCTGAATTATGGGGGCCGGAGGGGCCACCTGACTTATGCTCGGTCTTTATGGGACTAGACCTGAAGCAACCAAACACACTACAATTAGCAGACTATGCAGCCACCGTTGCTATGTTTAAAGCTCGGTCAACTCTTTTAAAAATAGATCCGACCTGGTTAGAAAATTATATATTATTACCGGCCACCCCGACTAAAGTTCTGTCTAAACTATATAGAGGCATTCTATTAGAGACATTCTCGCAAAAACCTCACTTTGTGAGACAGTGGGAAAGGGAGTTGAAATTGTCATTCTCCACAGAGGAAGTGGGGTTTATATTGAAAGCCGCCCAGGGGTTTTCTCCGTGTGTGCGCATACGAGAGAATTCCTACAAGTTGGTTACGCGCTGGTATCGGACCCCGGACTTTCTGTCCTCTATAGGTCTGGTAACTGAGAGTTCTTGTTGGAGGTGCCGAGAGGGCCCGGGCTCATTCCTCCACATATGGTGGTCGTGCCCCAAAATGTTAAGCTATTGGAGGGGGGTGGAAGACATAATAAATTCTACCTGCTCTACAAACATTACACTAACACCTGCACTGGTACTGATCTGGTTGCCCATACCTGACTTTACTCCGTCTGCACATAGTCTCCCGACCCACATGATCTCTGTCGCCAAATTGCTGATACCTACCTTTTGAAGACAGCCTGTCCCGCCGACGTTGGAGCTATGGCTAGATAAAGTACAGCAGATATGTAGATTGGAGGAAATGGCTGCTTGGATTAATCACTCAAGGGAAAAATATCTGAAGATATGGAAACCATGGCTGGTCAGGGGGGTGGGGGGGGGATGCTAGAACAAACATGCCCTGCTTACCAGACCCTTTATACGGGTAGGTTAGGTGGGATATGTATTCTTGGGGATGGTATGGGAAGTGGACATGAAGGGGTATGTCATACGAATTATGTACATGAGGAAGTTGTATACCAAGTGCGGTATGTTTTCTCTATGCATTTATTGAGTCTGGCCTACACGGTATCTATAAATTATAAATACTGAGTCTTTAATATAGCATATTTTATTTTATTATCCACACTATGTTATGCATTTAGAGGCCTGCCCAGTTGAGTCCCGTTTGCATATTCTTGACCAAGATAATTTTGTAATGTAACATTGAGGCGTGAACTCGGAGGATGCCACCATCTTGTTATCTACCCTTGTGTTATATATTTGCTATCTTGTACTTTTACTGAGATATATGTCAGATCAGGAGATTTTGGGGGGTTTCGCTTGTTTAGTGAGGATGTTGTTTCCTTCGCGATGTCTATTAGACATCTTCATCAGAAGAAGTATTTAAACCCATTATTTTTACTCATGCTCTGTTTTAAAATCGCATACCCTGATATTTGACTTGTATTGAATTGTTTGATGTCTACCCTTGTACGTCATGTTTATTTGTTTAATAAAAAGAGATTTTGCAAAAAAAAACAACTATCTATTTCTACCACTTTATTAGCGTTTTTAGATTTATGCTAATGAATTGCTTAATGCCCAAGTGGGCGTATTTTTACTTTAGACCAAATGGGCATTGTACAGGGGAGTGTATGACGCTGACCAATCAGCGTCATGCACTCCTCTCCATTCATTTACTCAGTGCATAGGGATCCTGTTGGATCCTTATGTGCTGTCTTATACTTACACATTAAGGCCTGGTTTACACGAGCGTGTGCATTTTGCGTACGCAAAAAACGCGGCGGTTTGCGTGCGCAAAAGGCACTTAACAGCTCCGTGTGTCATCAGCGTATGATGTGCGGCTGCGAGATTTTCACGCAGCCGCCATCATTATGACACTCTGTTTGGATGTTTGTAAACAGAAAAGCACGTGGTGCTTTTCTGTTTACATTCAGAGTTTGACAGCTGTTGCGCGAATCACGCTGTTTGCATGGAAGTGCTTCCGTGTGACCTGCGTGATTTTAACGCACCCATTGACTTCAATGGGTGCGTGAGGCGCGAACAGCGCACAAATATAGGACATGTCGTGAGTTTTTTTCAGCGGACTCACGCTGGGCAAAACTCACGGACTGTCTGCATGCCCCCATAGACTTACTTAGATCCGTACGACAAGCATGAAAAGCACGTGCGTCGCACAGACGTATATCACGCTCGTGTAAACGAGGCCTAACAATACTGAAGTGTTTAGACAGTGAATAGACATTCCACGGACTGTCTATTCACAATCTCTTCACTTCGTTACTCTGTCTGTGGTAGTTACAGCAGAGGACGCGTAATCTCACGAGATTACGCGGTAAATGACAGGTTACAATGAGATCACGCTTCCTCTGCTGTAACTACCATAGAAACAGTAACGAAGTGCAGAGATTGTGAATAGACATCCCGTGGAATGTCTATTCACTGTCTAAACAGTTCAGTATTGTTAATGTGTAAGTATGAGGCCTCATTTACACGAGCGTGTGCGTTTTGCGCACGCAAAAAAATGCAGCGTTTTGCGTGCGCAAAAGGCACTTGACAGCTCCATGTGTCATCAGTGTATGATGCGCGGCTGCGTAATTTTCGCGCAGCCGCCATCATAGAGATGAGGCTAGTCGACGTCAGTCACTGTCCAGGGTGCTGAAAGAGTTAACTGATCGGCAGTAACTCTTTCAGCACCCTCGACAGTGAATTCCGATCACCATATCAAGTAACCTCGAAAAAAGAGGTTCGTACTTACCGAGAACTTCCCGGCCGTTGCCTTGGTGACGCGTCCTTGGTGACGCGTCCTTGGTGACGCGCCTCTCTTGACATCTGGCCCCACCTCCCTGGATGATGCGGCAGTCCATGTGACCGCTGCAGCCTGTGCTTGGCTTGTGATTGGCTGCAGCTGTCACTTGGACTGAATTGTCATCCCGGGAGGTCAGACTGGAGGAAGAAGCCGGGAGTTATCGGTAAGTCAGAACTTTTTTTTTTTACACGTTCACGTATATTGGGATCGGAAGTCACTGTCTAGGGTGCTGAAACAGTTTAACTCTTTCAGCACCCTGGACAGTGACTGTCTCCTGCCGGGCTCGGTCAAAACGAGTTCGGCCGAACCCGGTGAAGTTCGGTTCGGTCATCTCTAAGACACTCCGTTCGGATGTTTGTAAACAGAAAAGCACGTGGTGCTTTTCTGTTTACATTGTTTGACAGCTCTTGCGCGAATCACGCAGTTCGCAAGGAAGTGCTTCCGTGCGACCTTCGTGGTTTTCACGCACCCATTGACTTCAATGGGTGCGTGATGCGCGAAAAACGCAGATTTTTAGAACATGTCGTGAGTTTTTTTCAGCGCACTCACGCTGAGCAAAACTCACGGACTGTCTGCATGCCCCCATAGACTTGTATAGGTCCGTGCGACCCGCGTGAAAAGCACGCGAGTCGCACAAACGTATATCACGTTCGTGTAAATGAGGCCTAAGACCGCACATAAGGATCTAACAGGATCCCTATGAGCTGTGTAAATGAATGGAGAGGAGTGCATGATGCTGATTGGTCAGCGTCATACACTCCCCTGTACAACGCCCACTTGGTCTAAAGTAAAAATACGCCCACTTGGGCATTAAGCAACACATTAGCATAAATCTAAAAAGCTATCTTATGTAGGAGATAGGGCACTTATAATGTGGTGACAGAGCCTCTTTAAGAAGGACATTCCACATTATTAAGCAGGCCACAGGTTTCAAGCAATATGGGAGAGAAAAAGGATCTCTCTGCTGCCGAAAAGCGTGCAATAGTACCATACATTGGACAAGGTATGAAAACATTGGATATTTCAAGAAAACTTAAGCGTAATCATTGTATTGTGAAGAGATTTGTGGCTGATTGTGGCACAGACGGGTTCGTTCAGATAAAGGCATAATGAGGAAGGTTTCTGCCAGACAAATTAATAGGATTAGGAGAGCAGCTGCTAAAATGCCATTGCAAAGCAGCAAACAGGTATTTGAAGCCGCTGGTGCCTCTGGAGTCCCGCGAACCTCAAGGTGTAGGATCCTCCAGAGGTTTGCAAGTGTGCATAAAGCTATTATTCGGCCACCCCTAAACAATGCTCACAAGCAGAAACGGTTGCAGTGGGATCAGAAATACATGAAGACTAATTTTGAAACCGTGTTGTTTACTGATGAGTGCCGTGCAACCCTGAATGGTCCAGATGGATGGAGTAGTGGATGGTTGGTGAATGGCCACCATGTCCCAACAAGGCTGCGACGTCAGCAAGGAGGTGGCGGAGTCATGTTTTGGGCCGGAATCATGGGGAGAGAGCTGGTAGGCCCCTTTAGGGTCCCTGGCGGTGTGAAAATTACCTCTGCAAAGTACGTAGAGTTTATGACTGACCACTTTCTTCCGTGGTACAAAAAGAAGAACCGTACCTTCCATAGCAAAATTATCTTCATGCATGACAATGCACCATCTCATGCTGCAAAGAATACCTCTGTGTCATTGGCTGCTATGGGCATAAAAGGAAAGAAACTCATGGTGTGGCCCCCATGTTCCCCTGACCTCAACCCTATTGAGAACCTTTGGAGCATCCTCAAGCAAAATATCTATGAGGGTGGGAGGCAGTTCACATCAAAACAGAAGCTCTGGGAGGCTATTCTGACATCCTGCAAAGATATTCAAGCAGAAACGGGCCAAATACTCACAAATTCAATGGATGTAAGAATTGTGAAGGTGATATCAAAGAAGGGGTCCTATGTTAACATGTAACTTGGCCTGTTACGTTTTTTTTTTATTGAAAGAGCTTTTGATTTCTGTAAATATGACCTCCTGATGCTGCAAATTCAGCAAATTACCATTTTAGTTCTCTTTACCACCTTTAAAATGTTTTGATCTCTGTTGTGCATAATAATTTGAAACAGTGCATTTTGAGTTTTTTACTTCTAAAAAAAAATCTGTTATAATTAGGAGATTTGTTCAATAAAATTCACATTATACTCCAACGGTTGATGGCTTGAAGATTATACTGACTGTCATTTGCATCGACTATTTAGGAAAATCAGCGAAAAATAACATTTGCATAATAATTTGGAACGCGGTGTAGTTATGTAGTGAGGCATCCCTTGTTCCCATATCACTGTATAACTGGGCAAATTTACCATTGAGGACTCGAGAGAAGATGGCCGACAACTGCGGAAGCTGTAATGGCAGCCATTTTAGTTCTCAAATAGTCAAAAATAGTTGTAACTATAAAGTGTAAGAACATAATAATTTTAGGATTGGTGATCATTTTATTCCCGAGGGAAATGCTTCTTCAAGGGTATGTCACCCAGGTTTTCTAAGATTTTATCTATCTCTCTAGGTCTAGGTGGTGTTCACATTTGCATATGTGTAGCCTCTCCCGCAAATTCGGTCAAAAATGTTGGACAAAATAGCGCAGGATGCTTTGTTATTTTGTCTGGTAAAATGACAGACATCGTAAAAAAAAATCTGATGGTGCCCATTAAACCCTTGCCGCCGCAGCAATTTTTTATTATTTTTTAATTGTTTTCCTCCTTGCATTCTAAGGCCGGATTTACACGAGCGTGTGCGTTTTGCGCATGCAAAAAACGCTGCATTTTGCGAACGCAAAAGGTACATAACAGCTCCATGCATCATCCGCGTATGATGCGTGGCTGCGTGATTTTTGCGCAGCCGCCATCATGGGATGTTTTTACTGCTGTTGCACGAATCACGCGCGTCCCACGGAAGTGCTTCCGTGTGCTGCGCATGATTTTCACGCACCCATTGACTTCAATGGGTGCGTGATGCGCGAACAACGCACAAATATAGGACATGTAGTGAGTTTTACGCAGCGGACACACGCTGCGTAAAACCCACGAACAGTCTGAACGGCCCCATAGACTAACATAGGTCTGTGCGAGGCGCGTGAAAACCATGCGTGTTGCACGGTCCTATTGTACGTTCGTCTGAATAAGCCCTAAAAGCCATAACTTTTCCACGTTTCCGTCAACATATGGACTTGTTTTTTATGGTGAGGGTATGTTCACACGGCCAAATTTCAGACGTATACGAGGCGTATTATGCCTCGTTTTACGTCTGAAAATATGGCTACAATACGTCGGCAAACATCTGCCCATTCATTTGAATGGGTTTGCCGACGTACTGTGCAGACGACCTGTTATTTACGCGTCGTCGTTTGACAGCTGTCAAACGACGACTCGTAAAAATACAGCCTCGTCAAAAGAAATGCAGGACACTTCTTTAAGGGTATGTTCACACGGCCAAATTTCAGACGTATACGAGGCGTATTATGCCTCGTTTTACGTCTGAAAATACGGCTCCAATACGTCGGCAAACATCTGCCCATTCATTTGAATGGGTTTGCCGACGTACTGTGCAGACGACCTGTTATTTACGCGTCGTCGTTTGACAGCTGTCAAACGACGACTCGTAAAAATACAGCCTCGTCAAAAGAAGTGCATGACACTTCTTTCAGACGTTTTTGGAGCTGTTTTCTCATAGACTCCAATGAAAACAGCTCCAAAAACGGACGTAAAAAACGCCGCGAAAACGGCGCGAAAAATGCAGCGAAAATTGCGAGTTGGTAAAAAAAACGTCTGAAAAGCAGGGTCTGTTTTCCCTTGAAAACAGCTCTGGATTTTCAGACGTTTTGTTTGACTACGTGTGAACATACCCTAAGACGTTTTTGGAGCTGTTTTCTCATAGACTCCAATGAAAACAGCTCCAAAAACGAGTTGGTAAAAAAATGAGTTGGTAAAAATGCGAGTTGGTAAAAAAACGTCTGAAAAGCAGGGTCTGTTTTCCCTTGAAAACAGCTCTGGATTTTCAGACGTTTTGGTTGACTACGTGTGAACATACCCTAAGGGTATGTGCACACACACTAATTACGTCCGTAATTGACGGACGTATTTCGGCCGCAAGTAGTGGACCGAACTCAGTGCAGGGAGCCGGGCTCCTAGCATCATAGTTATGTACGATGCTAGGAGTCCCTGCCTCTCCGTGGAACTACTGTCCCGTACTGAAAACACGATTACAGTTGTGCTGCAGAGAGGCAGGGACTCCTAGCATCGTATATAACTATGATGCTAGGAGCCCGGCTCCCTGCACTGTGTTCGGTCCGGTACTTGCGGCCGAAATACGTCCGTAACTTACGGACGTAATTAGTGTGTGTGCACATACCCTAAGAGTTGTTGTTTTTACTGGTCCTATTTAATGCACCATAGAATGTACTGGGAAACTGAAAATAAATTGTGGGGTAAAATACGAAAAAAACAGCAATTCCGTCATTGTTTTTTGGGATAACTTTATTCCGTGGGTCAATACGATAACGACGATACCAAATTTTCTGTTGATGGAGCGGTGTACAGATATGTTTTTGTTTCTTTGCAGGGTGAATTGGAGTTTTCGTTGGTACCATTTTTGGATACATACAACTCTTTGTTGACTTTTTATTTACATTTTTGTGGGAGCTGAGGTGACCAAAAAACATAAATTCTGGCGTTTTTTTCCGGCGTTTTCCCTGTGGGTTAAACAATGTTCTATTTGAATAATTCAGACTTTTACAGACACGGCGATACCAATTATGGTTATTTTTTTATTTTTAACAAAAGGGAAAATGGGGTATTCTTTGAACTTTTAATATTTTTAATTTTTTTCTGCATTACTACAAATTTGATTTAACTGCTTTTTTACTTTTTGTTTTTTTAGTACCCCTGTATGACTTGAACAAGCAATTGTTTTATAGCTGGTAGAATGCACTGCAATACTTATGTGTTGCAGTGAATTGTAATTTTTATATGCTCCTATTAACCCCTTGGCAACATGTCACGTACGTGTACGTGACAGTTGCCAAAGGGAAGTATGGAGCGGGCTTACGGGCTGAGCGCACCTCATACTAAGTAGGTATTGGCTATATGTTAAATTCGATACCTCACTGCAATGGGCGAAATCTGATCCAGCCCGTTCAACCACTTAGATGCTGCAGTCAATAGTGACCGCTTAATCTAAGCCATTAGAAAGAGGGACGGCCCCCCTCGACAGCCCCCCTCACGATGTGATTGTGGGTTGCTGATGGTTGTCATGACAGCCTGGGGGTATAATAAACGCCCCCAGGTCTGCCATCTTTGTGCTCCTATTAAGCCCTGCCAGAGGCCAGAATTAATAAGATGCAATAAATTAATAACACAATATAACACATTAGTATGGAAGTATCCAACGATCTCTGGTTCAAGTCCCCTAGGGGGACTAGAAAAAAACAGTAACATAAAGTTTTTTTTAATGTACAAAAAGAAAAATATTATAAGTTCCAAATACTCCCCTTTTCCCATTTCCCCCATAAAGTAATGTGAAATTTTTTTTGCAAAACTGCTATCGTTGCATTTGTAAATGACTTTTCTAATATAATGTTATTCAACCCGCACAGCGACTACCGTAAAGAAATGACAAATAAAAACGCCAGAAATGCTGTTTTTTGGTCACCTTAGCTCTCCCAAAAAATGTAATAAAAAGTGATCGATAAGTCGCATATACAGTACTAATACAAAAATACAGCTCGTCATGCAAAAAACAAGCCCTCATACCTCTCGATCAATGAAAATATAAAAAAGTTATGGCTCTCAGAATATGGCAACCCAAAGTTGTTTTTTTTAACAAAGTTTTTTCCTTTGTAAAAGTAGTAAAACATAAAAAAATATATATATATAAATTCGGTATCAATTGTATTGACCCATAGAATAAAGTTAATATGTCGTTTTAATGGCACGGTTACTGCCGTAAAAACAAAACCCAAAAAACCATAGTGGAATCACTGTTTTTTGCCCATTTTACCCCAATTTTCTATTACATTATACACTGTACATTAAATGGTGCCATGAAAAACTACCACTCGTCCAGCTAAAAAACAAGCCCTCATGAAAAACTGAAAATTGGCTGCGTCTCCAAAGGGATAAGCCCCTGGCAGAGCTTAATGGTAGGACAAAAATGGCGGACCTGGGGGCCTACATTAGGCTCTTTCCAAGGCGTAGAGCCCGCTATTGACTGCCACATCTAAGTGATTAAACGGCCAGCCGACAATTGATTCCGTCTCGAAAAAGTTTTTAATTTTTCTACTCCGATGACGGAACAGAAAAATGGAAAAACTAATGCACATGTGACCATCTATCTAATGTAGTGGCACACTGATGGGGGAGATCCAACTAGTCTGAACCCCAAAGACACGCTGAATACATTTTTTAATAACCCCTTAATGACCAGCCTATTTTAGACCTTCATGACCAAGCTATTTTTTATGTTTCTCCATCGTCGCATTCAAAGAGCTAAAAGCACGGCGCCACATAGTGCAGGTCAATCAGGTTAGGCAAGCTAAAGGTAGTAACATACCATGCTCACCTAGGTATTGTGTTAAAAAAATATTGGAAAGGTAATCACAAGGATAGTCCCCAAGTGCTGCTGCCAAGATCCAAACCGGTTAACCATACAGTCACTGCTTACAAGATAAATAGCGAAAATAGAAAAGGAAGGATCTTATGAGGCGCTGCTACGTGGCTGATAGAAAGAAAGCACGGGAAATAGCAAGTGGAATATATATAAAATATATCTATTTAATACGAATAATGGTGGCTACGCGTTTCAACGCTGAACCAGCGTCATCCTCCGGCCATCCTTCCTTTTCTATTTTTGTTATTTATTTTTGCATTGACATAGCTGTATAAGGTCTTGTTTTTTTGTGGGACAAGTTGTATTTTTTAATAGCACAATTTTGGGGTACATATCATTTATTGATTAAATTTCATGAACTTTTTTGGGGGGGAATAGAAAAAAAACAGCAATTTTCACCACACTTTTTTGCATCCTAAAGTGGTATACCAAGTGGTATAAATAACACAATAACTTTATTGAGCGGGTCGTTACGATTGCAGCAATACCAAATTTATATAGTTTTCTTATGTTTTACTACATTTACACAGTAAAAACCCTTTTTTTTCAAAATTATTTGATTTTGTGTCTCCGTATTTTAGGAGTCATAACTTTTTTTATTTTTCTGCTGATGCACCTGTATGCGGGTTTTTTTTTTATTTTTGCGGGACGACACTACATGCGACTCTTTGATCACTCTTATCGAATTTTTTTTAAAGCAGAATGAACAGAAAACATTAAATATGGCATTGTTTTTTATTTTATTTTTTATGACGTTCACCGAGCAGGTTAAATAATGTGATAGCTGTATGAGTGGGGTAGTTACGGATGCGGCATTACCAAATATGCGTCATTTTTTAAAAACTTTTTTTTCGTTTTTTTTCATAACAAGGGCAAAAAAGTGAATTTTCAATTTTGTTTACTTGAGATTTCTATTTATTTATTATAAACTTTATTAAACTTTTTTTTTTAAAATGGCTGAAAATACAGAAGCTGAACGCCTCCACACATCTGCCCATTGATTTCAATGGGAAAACCGGCAATTCGTCTCCGACGGGGCATTTTTTTACACAGCCATTCGAAAAAATGGCGCGTAAAAAAGCAGTGCATGTCACTTATTGAGCCGTTTTTCATTGAGTCAATAGAAAAACAGCACCAAAAACTGCCTCAGATGTGGCTTTCGCTATGGAGCACCGCATCTGAGGGGTTAAACGAGCGGGATCGATACTGATATCGATCCCGGCCGCTCGAGCAGGTCTGCACCCAGCCCTCAGCTACGGGTTAATAACCGTGTGCCAATGCCAAATTTCTACCCCAAATCACTATGAAAGCATCGCCTGGAGTAAATAATGATGTTGGGCTTAGGTCCTTCTCAAACACCTAAGGCTCCATGCACACGACCGTAATTATGGTAATTATGGATGAAAATACGGTTCCATTCACTTCTATGGCGCACGGACACCTCCCCATATATTTACGGGAAGGGGTCTAGACCGTAGAAAGAAAAAAAATAGGACATGCTCTATGTTTTGATTTTACAGACCGTGTTCCCATACTTTATAATGGGAGAACGGCCCCCAAATGCAAGGGACGGTCCGCGGCCGGCCATGGATGCGCCTTAGAGACCAATCACAAGTTATTTTTCTGGGTGCGTATCTGGTCTAATATCTATCTATCTCTCTCTCATAGATCTCTATCCCATCTGTCTCTCTCATATCGCACTCTATATCTCTCTCATATCTATATATATATAGAGGTATAAGATATATATATATATATATATATATATATATATATATATATATTATACCTCTATCTCACTCTCTCTCTATATCATACCTCTCTCTCTCATACCTCTCTATATCTATCTATCTCTCATATCTCCTTATATATCTCTCATATCGCCGTCTCTATATCTCTCTTATATCTCCCTCTATATCTCTCTCATATCGCAGTCTCTATATCTCTCTCATATCTCCCTCTATATCTCTCTCATATCTCCCTCTCTCTCTCTCTATCATATCTCCCTATCTCTCATATCTCCCTCTCTCATTCATATCTCCCTCTCTCTATCTCTCTCATATCTCCCTCTCTCTCTCATATCTCCCTCTCTCTCTCTCATATCTCCCTCTCATATCTCCCTCTCTCTCTCTCTCATATCTCCCTCTCTCTCTCATATCTCCCTCTCTCTATCTCTCTCATATCTCCCTCTCTCTCTCATATCTCCCTCTCTCTCTCATATCTCCCTCTCTCTCATATCTCCCTCTCTCTCTCTCTCTCTCTCTCTCTCTCTCTCTCTCTCATATCTCCCTCTCTCTATCTCTCTCATATCTCCCTCTCTCTCTCATATCTCCCTCTCTCTCTCTCTCTCTCTCATATCTCCCTCTCTCTCTCATATCTCCCTCTCTCTATCTCTCTCATATCTCCCTCTCTCTCTCATATCTCCCTCTCCCTCTCTCTCTCTCTCTCTCTCGTATCTCTCTCTTTCAGCTGTACGGCAGTTAGAAAGCGGCACATTCATCACTGGGTCGTGCTGTAGACCGACCAACGTTCCGTCTATCAGACCACGCCCACCGCAATCTCAGCGCCGCCCGGGGTGAGGAGTCACCGCCCACCATGCGATGAGTCTTTGGACGCACAGCTGGTTGTCATGGTGATTCATCGGAGTTTATCCGTGTAGACCCCGCCCAGTCCCAGCTCCGGTATAGCAGCGGCGGTGATGTTGTCTTGTGGTCCCGTCTGCTCTCCTCCTCGGTAGTTTTACTCTCTCGGTGCTGTCCGGCAGATATCAGGCAGCACAACTGGATCTGGCAGGTACTGGGAGTCGGGGCTGGGATAGAAATGTCATTGGCTATGCGTGGTGCTGCAGTGCCGGGGGAACCACAAGTCTCAGCGGACTCTGATAGCCTCTGCTGAACACTGGGGTGATGGGACTGTAGGTAGCGGCTCCATATTAGTGGACTGTCCTTTTAACTGCGGTATGGACGCTGTGAATACAGTTGCTGCAGTTTGGATATTGTATATTTTGGGGTTTGTAGGAATAAAATATAATTGTATTGTAGAAATAGAAGTCAGGAGCCGATATCATATAAAACTGTTTCCTAACATCACAATGACCAAATAGCAACTTTTGGTTTTGTCGCAGTGTTAAGACCCCAGTCCCCTCCCCCATCCGATCATACCAGTGTCTATAGTGGTAAAAAGCCTTTAACTTTAGAAACGTCACTATGACGTCTGAGGTTTATTTATTATCTGATGCTTATATAGCACCAACATATTCCACAGCAATGTACAGAGATTGTCGAGGTTGTCATATTTATATTTATTGCTTATGGAAGATTTTCAAAGGGAGATATTTAATGCCTTATGTGTTTATGATGTTTTACTACTAAGTTCTTTTAAAGGGTTATCCCATCATGGAAAGAGAAGTATAAGACCCCATGCACACGAACGTGCTTTTGCGGCCGCAATTCCCCCGAAAATCCACCGGAGAATTGCGGTCCCATTCATTCCTATGGGGCCATGCACACGACCGTGGTTTCCACGGTCCGTGCATGGCCCAGGAGCCTGGACCGCAGAAAGAACGGACATGTCTTATTACGTCCGTGTTCTGCGGTCCAGGCTCATAGCAAATAATGCCCGCGGCCATGTGCATGGCCCGCGATTTACGGGCGGCTTGCGGGTGACACTCCGCCCCCGGCCGACCTGAGAATCACGGCCGTGCACATGGCTACGGTCGTGTACATGAGGTCTATCGCTAGGATTTGCCGTTACTTTCTGATCGGTGGTGGTCCGACTGCCAGGACCGCCTCTGATCCTGAGCTGCTGTACTGCGGTGTCCCCTTGTCTAGTTTTCAATGCACAGCGGCGCACCCAGCCGATAAATGGTCCGTGCTGCATTTACAACGCCAGAATTGATGTTTTTTGGTCACCTCGCTTTTCCAATTTTTTTTTAATAAAAAGTGACACAGCCAGGGGAATTTTAAAGGAAACGCAGTGATAAATCAAGCTCTAGATCGGTGGGGTTCCTGCCAGTCAGACCCTGCCGATCAGAAAGTATAGTATATTCTAGCGATATGCCATAACTATCTGCAATGGGAATAACCCTTTAGCTCGTGAATACTGGCGGCATTATGGACAATTCCTGTTTGTTAAAGTGGAGCTAAACGTTCGACAAACTTCTGGCATGTCATAGTGACATGCCAGAAGTTTGTATTGGTGGGGGTCCGAGCACTGAGACCCCCACCAATCGCTAGAACAAAGTAGCTGAAGGTATCGTGTGAACGCTCGGCCGCTTCGTGTCTGTTTGGCTATTTCCGGAAATAAATGTATCGGTGTACGGACTCAATAGAAAGTCTATGAGCCCGTACACCGCTACATCGGCTTTCCGGAAAAAGCCAAACAGAAACGAAGCAGCTGAGCGCTCACATGAGCACTTCAGCTGCTTCATTCTAGCGATTGGTGGGGGTCTCAGTGCTCGGACCCCCACCAATCCAAACTTCTGACATGTCACTATGACATGTCAGAAGTTTGTCAAATGTTTAGCTCCACTTTAAGGCTCTGTCTCGTTGATCGGCGCTCGTTTACAGGACGGGCCGTCTAAGAAGGCCTTTAGAAGGGTCCCCTGACAATAAGATGAACACAGGTTATCTCGCTACTGGGACCCCCAGCGATCAGCTGTAATTTGTGGCGGCACCTATAAGCAAGTGTTCAGATTTCATGGAGAGCTCCCAAAGAGGAAATTAAAGGGGTTTTCTGGGATAAAAATAAATAAATAAAATAGCACGAAATGATAAAATAATAAACTTCTCAATATACTTACCTTCTGAATTCTTGACCTTTCTGCTACTGCCGCTGTTCGGGTCCCCAGCCACATCTCTGTTTATTCTCCTGCGTGATGATGACCTGTCGTCCATAGTGCCACATGTCATGTGTGTGGATCAGCCAGTCATATCCCTCTATAGTGATGGCTCTGTGGTCGGCACATCACTACAGCGGGCTGTGATTGGCCAGCCAGCTCCAAGATGTCAACAGTGGCAGCAGAGGAACAGTGAAGAATTCAGAGTGTATCATTTTCACCCCTTGGTGTCACAGACATTTTTAATATTTTTTTTATTTTCCCGTCAACATAGCCGAATGAGGGCTTGTTTTTTGAGTGAGGAGTTGTAGTTTTTAATGTTACCATATAATGTAGTGGGTACTGAAAAAAATTGTGATTCCCTCATCGTGTTTTGGGTTTCGATGTCACGGCGTTCTACCTGTGGTAAAAAAATGACATGTTAACTTTATTCTGTGGGTCAATACGATTACGGGATACATTTTTATAGTTTTGTTTTTATGATGTACGACTTTTACAAGAATAAAACGAATTGTTAAACAAAAAAATCTTTTGTGTCGCCACATTCTAAGACCCATCGTTTTTTTTATTTTTTCATCAATGGAGTGGTATGAGGGCAGGATTGGCATCATCTTGTGGTAAATACAAAATTTTCATCACTTTTTACTCAGTTTTTTTTGGGAAGCAAGGTAATCAAAAACCAGCAATTCTGGCATTGTGAATTAGTTTTTTCTACGACGTTCATTCATCGGGTTAAATAACGTGATAACGGATGCAGCGATACCTATTATGTGAATTTTTTTATTTTTTACATTACTTTAGGGAAAAGATGGGAAAAGGGGGAATTTGGAGCTTTAAATATTTAGTAACGGGAATGGCATACATTACAGTAATATCAATCACATAGTTCCTTGAATTTAGAATACAATCAGAATATCTATATTGCATAATAGGTAGTGATATGCAATCAAAGAACTCAGGAACCTAAAACAAAAAAAAGATACAATAAAGAAGAAGAGAGAAAAGTAGAAAACTAGGAAAAAGGGAAGGGATAAGGGAGGGATGGTGCTCCAATTGCCTGGCTACCCCTTTAGAGGGGGAAAGATATATAAAATGAGAATCAAGGTGGCATATGAGACTTCCATGGGTCCCAAATCCTATATATTTTCTCTGGAGAATCTGAAAGGAAACTACTCAAATGGTCATTAACCATAATTCACGTCAGCTTGGACTCAACAAGGGAAAATGGAATAATGGGAGTTTTCCAAGCTCACACTATTGTCATCTTAGCGACCAAAATAATATATTGTATAAGCTTGCGTGTATATTAAGGAACTGATGCTATAGGACCATTTAGGAGACAAGTAGCTATATCAAGAGTCAGGGATATCCCAGTGAGAGATGAGATGAAGGTTTGGATTTCCGACCAGAATTTGGTCACCGTTGGCCATTCCCACCATGTATGAACTAATGAACCCATCTGTCCGCAGTGTATAAAGCAAGTTGGATTACTGGATGGAAATACGTGTGACAGTCTAAGTGGGACCATATACCAACGGAGAACAAACAGTTTAGAAGTAGTATAGGCCATCTCTCTCCACTACGACACCTACGGCTCTTTACCCATCTGCTCCTCCCACTTCAACATATGGGGCAATTTACCTCCCGCGGTGATCAGTTCAGCATATAAATAAGGTCAATTCTAAATATTTAGTATTTTTTTGTACATTATTTTTTGTACAGAAAGATGGAAGACTTGGCGGTCCTCATTAGGCTCCCAGGCTACCATGACAACCATCGGTACCCCACGATCGCTTCGCTGGAGGGTCTGATGAGCTGACAAAGGGGGCCTCTATTGACTGCGCCATATAAGTGGTTAAACGGCTGGGATCAGAGCTATCTCCGATCTGGGCCATTTCAGTAAGGTGTCGGCTGTAAGATACAGTTGACACCTGCAGAGTATGGAGCCATCCATACTCCCTCATGGCGGCTGTGATGTGGTGTTACGCTACAATTAGCCAAAGGCTTAACAGTTTGGCCTATTTTTTTTTTTATTCGGAAAACCCCTTCAAGCATTACACGTTATTTGCTGTCAGCGGGAAAACAGAGATGTGCCGAGTCCTCCAGAGAGAGATGCTCTTTGTAGTGGATCCAACAGGAAGGAAAGGTATAAAGAAAAAGACTGATGCATCTATTTTCTTTTGTGTCGACTCCTGTGTTTGCTTAAAGGGAATGTGTCGCTTTTTTTTTTTTTTTTTAGTTAAACATTTAGTGTATACATGATTAGACATTGTTAGAATTTTTTTTCATTTTATCACAAGTCAGGAAACATTATAAATTAGATTCTAATTTATAACATTTCCCTGTGCTGGTCACTAGAGGGAGCAATTCCCAAAATTGCAGCATTGCCATGTGGTAAAGCAACCACATTGCTTTATGCTGCAAATTTGGTGTAAACACACATGCTCTAGTGAGCTCACAGAATCCCCCCTCCCTTATCCTGGCTAGTGCCAGGAGAAAAGAGGGGATTGAACGGTCAAACCTCCTACACTGTGTGCCGCCATTTTTTGAGCGAATACACAGTGTAGTAGGCTTACATACAGTGGTTATAACACAAAACATACATAAACATGACTTACCTGCTCCTGCCGCCGCCTCTCCCTCCGGTCCGTCTGCTCCCTCCGCTTGCTTCTGAACACATGACCGGAAGCCGCAACCGGAAGTAGTAATCTTACTGTCCGGCCGCGGCTTCCGGTCCACAAGAAAATGGCGCCGGATGTCGCTTGGCCGAAGACCTTCCATTTGGACTGCGTGGGAGTGGCGAATGCGCCGTTCCCACACAGACGGCGTACACTATAGTGAATGGAACGGCTCCCGTTCGCATTCTCTATGGGCCTGTATGTGCTGTATTCCATGTCTGTATGTGTTGTTAATCGACACATACAGAGATGAAAAAAAAAATGCCAGCCCCCATAGAGAAGAAAAAGTTTGAAAAAACAAAAAAGTAAAACACCAACACACAAATAAATAAACTTTTTTTTCATAAAACACTAAAAGCAAATTTATCTAAAAAAAAATTATTTTCGCGACACCCTTCCTTTAAGAAAAACTGCATCAAAAACTGCATCAAAACTGTGTGTGTGATCCTGGCCTTATATGTATTTACTGATGAAGAGGCACGTTCAGCCCCAAAACGCTATTGTTAATTGACATGTACAATGCCTTCATAGAGGAGGTGAAACGTTGTAGTGGATGTTAGATAAATAAATCCATTTTTTTCTGTGTGCTGCTTCGCTTTTTCTTTATTATTGATTTATTACATGTACTGTACTGCTATCTACCTATACTACATATACTGTTTTGTTCTCTACCTGTACTACATATACTGTACTGCTCTCTACCTATACTACATATACTGTTTTGTTCTCTACCTGTACTAGATATACTGTACTGCTCTCTACCTGTGCTACCTGACTGTACTGTTATCTACCTATACTGTAGTGCTACCTGTATTACATGTACTGTACTTCTATCTATCTGTACTACATATACTGTACAGCTCTCTGCCTGTACTAGCTGACTGTACTGCTGTCTACCTATACTGTACTGCTACCTACCTGTACTACATGTACTGCACTCCTATCTACCTGTACTTCATGTACTGTACTGCTCTCTACCTGTATTACCTGTACTGCTATCTACCTGTACTTCATGTACTGTACTGCTCTCTTCCTGTACTTCATGTACTGTACTGCTCTCTTCCTGTACTATATGTACTGTACTGCTATCTACCTGTACTACATGTCCTGTACTGCTCTCTACCTGTACTACATGTCCTGTACTGCTCTCTACCTGTACTACATGTACTGTACTGCTCTCTACCTGTACTGCATGTACTGTACTGCTCTCTACCTTTATCACATGCACTCTATTGCTCTCTACCTGCACTACATGTACTGTATTGCTATTTACCTGTAATACATGTACCGTACTGCTCTCTACCTGTACTACATGTACTGTACTGCTTTCTTCCGATACTACATGTATTGTACTGCTCTCTACCTGTACTACATGTACTGTGCTTCTCTCTACCTGTATTAGATGTACTGTTTTGCTCTCTACCTGTACTACATATACTGTACTGCTCTCTACCTGTACTACATGTATTATACCTCTCACTACCTGTACTACATGTACTGTATTGCTCTCTACCTGTACTACATGTACTGTACTGCTCTCTACCTGTACTACATGTACTGTACTGCTTTCTTCCGATACTACATGTATTGTACTCCTCTCTACCTGTACTACATGTACTGTGCTTCTCTCTACCTGTATTAGATGTACTGTTTTGCTCTCTACCTGTACTACATATACTGTACTGCTCTCTACCTGTACTACATGTATTATACCTCTCGCTACCTGTACTACATGTACTGTATTGCTCTCTACCTGTACTACATGTACTGTACTGCTCTCTACCTGTACTACATGTACTGTACTGCTCTCTACCTGCATTACATATACTGTACTGTTCTCTACCTGTACTACATGTACTATATTGCTCTCTACCTGTACTACATTTACTGTACTGCTCTCTACCTGTACTACATGTACTGTATTGCTCTCTACCTGTACCATATGAACTGTACTGTTCTCTACCTGTACTACATTTACTATACTGTTCTCTACCTGTACTACATTTACTATACTATTCTCTACCTGTACTACATGTACTGTATTGCTCTCTACCTGTACTACATGTACTGTTCCGTTCTCTACCTGTACTACATTTACTATACTGTTCTCTACCTGTACTACATGAAGTGTATTGCTCTCTACCTGTACTACATTTACTGTACTGCTCTCTACCTGTACTACATGTACTGTATTGCTCTCTACCTGTACCATATGAACTGTACTGTTCTCTACCTGTACTACATTTACTATACTGTTCTCTACCTGTACTACATGTACTGTATTGCTCTCTACCTGTACTACATGTACTGTTCCGTTCTCTACCTGTACTACATTTACTATACTATTCTCTACCAGTACTACATGTACTGTACTGCTCTCTACCTGTACTACATGTACTGTATTGCTCTCTACCTGTACTACATGTACTGTTCCGTTCTCTACCTGTACTACATTTACTATACTGTTCTCTACCAGTACTACATGTACTGTACTGCTCTCTACCTGTACTACATGTACTGTTCCGTTCTCTACCTGTACTACATTTACTATACTGTTCTCTACCTGTACTACATGAACTGTATTGCTCTCTACCTGTACTACATGTACTGTTCCGTTCTCTACCTGTACTACATTTACTATACTGTTCTCTACCTGTACTACATGTACTGTACTGCTCTCTACCTGTACTACATGTACTGTTCCGTTCTCTACCTGTACTACATTTACTATACTGTTCTCTACCTGTACTACATGAACTGTATTGCTCTCTACCTGTACTACATATACTGTTCCGTTCTCTACCTGTACTACATTTACTATACTGTTCTCTACCTGTACTACATTTACTGTACTGCTCTCTACCTGTACTACATGAACTGTATTGCTCTCTACCTGTACTACATGTACTGTTCCGTTCTCTACCTGTACTACATTTACTATACTGTTCTCTACCTGTACTACATTTACTGTACTGCTCTCTACCTGTACTACATGAACTGTATTGCTCCCTACCTGTACTACATATACTGTTCCGTTCTCTACCTGTACTACATTTACTATACTGTTCTCTACCTGTACTACATTTACTATACTGTTCTCTACCTGTACTACATGAACTGTATTGCTCTCTACCTGTACTACATGTACTGTTCCGTTCTCTACCTGTACTACATTTACTATACTGTTCTCTACCTGTACTACATTTACTGTACTGCTCTCTACCTGTACTACATGAACTGTATTGCTCTCTACCTGTACTACATGTACTGTTCCGTTCTCTACCTGTACTACATTTACTATACTGTTCTCTACCTGTACTACATTTACTATACTGTTCTCTACCTGTACTACATGAACTGTACTGCTCTTTATCTCTGAAAAAGCGAGCTGCTTCTTTTGCCACTAGGTGAGGGTAACTCCTTTTTATTTCTCGTCTGCTTCATTTAAACGGAGCAATGTCTGTTAGTATGTGGAAGAACGATCGTTACTACGATAGTCGTCCCCATGCATTTGCTTCATGTCAGCAGCACAACTCTCTGCTTACCGAGGGAGATGTGCTGCTGACTAGCGACCGTTTTTTTGGTCGCATAAAAGATTTGATCATCCGATAAATGAGAGCTTGCTTGTTCATCGGCTGATCTTTGCCTTGTTTACACGATCATTGGCCTACGTAAAATGGCATTTACAGTGATTGTCCTGGAACAAACTTGAGAGACCACTGTATATACATCACAATAGATTGTCAGGTAGAAATTTGAGCATTGCTGAGAACTACACCTTTAGATGTTGTTACTTCCGTCAGCAATTTGTTTCTCTTTTTAACTTCCACTGCAAGCTTTATAGAGCAGAAGAAGGAATGTTTTTTTTTTAATCCTGTTTGCCGCCATACTATTATACCCATGGTATCTGACAAAATTAAAAATGTATGTGCTATGACATTTATGGGCCTTCAATTTCGTTTGAAATCCCCATCACATCTGTGACAGTGAAACTGGAAGTACCAGGTTGAACTGTATATCTTTGTGTCCTGCCAGCAATCCTAGAGTAACTCAGCTTTGTATGTTGAAGTTTTACAACAGAGAATTTTACATCAAATGTGAGTTTAATTATTCCAGTGCTGTTTATTAAACAAGTCACCAGGGAATTAATCAGAATACGAGCTGTAGCCAAGGAAACTGATATTAAGGAAACCATTGTCGTGGAAGTCAATGGCTCAAAATATATTAGACTGAAATTTAGATGAGTGTTCCAACAGACACTCATGCCAGGAACTTTATCCAGCATCCTAATCAGGAGATTTCACACCGATATATATCGAGAGAGGAGAAAAAACACACAGACGCTGCTGATATGCTCAAAATACTCCTCTGGGGGTTTATTTCCAAACTCAAACTATAATAATATCATTCAAATGGGGTGTAGACTTGAGGTTAACCAATCAGAGGCAATGTGACAATAATTCTTATTCAGCCAATAGCAGACCATAAGAATATTAATTCTAATTCTTCATTAAAATGCTGACATCAGGTAACACCTGGAGACAGGCATATAATGGGCAGTTGTTAGTGATTTGTTCTCATGGGGGAGGAATAGTTGCACTTTATGTCTGGGCGTTCAGCCAACGCGCTTCAATGGGGCTATGAAGGCCACACGTTTAACACATGGAGATAAGATGTTTCTTAGAATTATATAGAGGAAAGTCCATTGCAAAATGGAGAATACATATCTTAGTAATTCGGCATCCTGCTTGATAATTCACAATGTAATTTCATACAGAGACTATAAGCAAATAAACCATCCTTCACATCATATTAAAGTGTACAGATAAAAGAGAGACATGTCAGAAGTTTCTATTTGTTGGGGTCTGTGAGCTGGGACCGAAACGTATCTTTGAAAATCTCTGATATAAATGTTGATGGGACTTCTGTAGACTTGGTCATAATCTGCATGCTTTACATCACCGGCACTCATTTGAAGGGGCTCAGCTCATGGACCCATACCAATAAGAACTACTGGTATGTCTCTTTAACGTCAGAAGTTCTCTAAATCCAGAGGTACATGTTAGAGAATTTATAATCAGAAATGGCACTTTATTTATTTATTATAAACTTATTTTACTTTTTCTTTTTCTATGTGACTAAAATGGAAATAGTGCTGCTTTCAAAGTTGCCAATGGAGCACACACAGGGGGCTGTTTACCTGTTTTCTGAAGATCACTTTGCTATGTGGACTGGGACAGGATCAGCAGAGTAATCTCTTTACACCGTGTTCCAATTACTATGCACATTGGATTTAAGTGTCATAAACATTTAATTATTAGTTTTTCAATTAAACTCATGGATGGTATTGTGTCTTAGGGCTCTTTGGATCATTGTTATCAATCTCAGACACCTGTGATAATTAGTTTGCCAGGTGTGCCCAATCAAAGGAAAACTACTTAAGAAGGACGTTCCACATTATTAAGCAGGCCACAGGTTTCAAGCAATATGGGAAAGAAAAAGGATATCTCTGCTGCCGAAAAGCGTGAAATCGGATGTTTCAAGAAAACTTAGGCGTGATCATCGTACTGTGAAAAATATTTGTGGCTGATTCAGAGCACAGACGGGTTCGTTCAGATAAAGGCATAATGAGGAAGGTTTCTGCCAGACAAATTAATAGGATTAGGAGAGCAGCTGCTAAAATGCCATTGCAAAGCAGCAAACAGGTATTTGAAGCCGCTGGTGTCTCTGGAGTTCCGCGAACCTCAAGGTGTAGGATCCTCCAGAGGTTTGCAAGAGTGCATAAAGCTATTATTCGGCTACCCCTAAACAATTCTCACAAGCAGAAACGGTTGCAGTGGGCTCAGAAATACATGAAGACTAATTTTCAAACCGTGTTGTTTACTGATGAGTGCCGTGCAACCCTGGATGGTCCAGATGGATGGAGTAGTGGATGGTTGGTGAATGGCCACCATGACTCAACGAGGCTGCCACGTCAGCAAGGAGGTGGCGGAGTCATGTTTTGGGCTGGAATCATGGGGAGAGAGCTGGTAGGCTTTAGGGACCATGACGGTGTGAAAATGACCTCTGCAAAGTACGTAGAGTTTATGAGTGACCACTTTCTTCCGTGGTACAAAAAGAAGTACCGTGCCTTCCGTAGCAAAATTATCTTCATGCATGACAATGCACCATCTCATGCTGCAAAGAATACCTCTGTGTCATTGGCTGCTATGTGCATAAAAGGAGAGAAACTCATGGTGTGGCCCCCATGTTCCCCTGACCTCAACCCTATTGAGAACCTTTGGAGCATCCTCAAGCAAAATATCTACAGTATGAGGGTGGGAGGCAGTTCACATCAAAACAGAAGCTCTGGGAGGCTATTCTGACATCCTGCAAAGATATTCAAGCAGAAACGGGCCAAATACTCACAAATTCAATGGATGCAAGAATTGTGAAGGTGATATCAAAGAAGGGGTCCTATGTTAACATGTAACTTGGCCTGTTAAATTTTTTTTTATTAAAAGAGCTTTTGATTTCTGTAAATATGACCTCCTGATGCTGCAAATTCAACAAATTACCATTTTAGTTCTCTTTACAACCTTTAAAATGTTTTGATCTCTGTTGTGCATAATAATTTGAAACAGTGCATTTTGAGTTTTTTTACTTCTAAAAAAAATCTGTTATCATTAGGAGATTTGTTCAATAAAATTTGCATTTATACTCCAACGGTTGATGGCTTGAAGATTATACTGACTGTCATTTGCATCGACTATTTAGGAAAATCAGCAAAAAATAACATTTGCATAATAATTTGGAACGTGGTGTATAGTGTAGGGGATTTAATGATAGATAACAGCTCTATTGTACTGCTGGAGGCCTAGATAAGGCAGGATAGGAACACTATACTATATATACACAGATACAAAGTATTATCTCTGTATATAATTGTATAGTATTTCTATCCTGTCTTATGCACTTACCCTGTCACACCCTGGTCTCTGGGGGAGATGGTTGTACTCCATCTTTTCCTGGAGACTGTATTAGTCTATTGACAATTCTTTGACCATTAAAGGGATTGTGACGCTAGAAAAAAATGTATTTTTTTTTTTTTAGTTAAACAATTAGTGTATAGGTGATTAAACATTGTTCTAATTTTTTAAATTTTTTTCACGAGTCAGGAAATATTATAAATTAGATTCTAATTTATAATATTTCCCAGCGCTGGTCACTAGATGGAGCAATTCCCAAAATTGCAGCATTGCATGTGGTAAAACAACCACATTGCTTTATGCTGCAAAATTTGAGAAAACTCACTCGCTCTAGTGAGCTCTCAGAATCCCCCCCTCCTTTATCCTGGCTAGTGCCGGGAGAAACGAGGGGATTGAACGGTCAAACCTCCTACACTGTGTGTCGCCATTTTTTGAGCTAACACACAGTGTAGTAGGTTTACATACACTAGTAAACACACAGTAAAACACTTACATACACAGAAATAACTTACCTGCTCCAGTCGCCGCCGCTCCCTCCGGTCCGTCTGCTACCGCCGCTCCAAGTTCACAAGTCCGGAAGCCGCGACCGGAAGTAGTAATCTTACTGTCCGGCCGCGACTTCCGGTCTACAGGAAAATGGCGCCGGACGGCGCACAGTTCAACTTGGACTGTGTGGGAGCGGCGCATGCGCCGTTCCCACACAGACGGCGTACAGCATAGTGGATGGAACGGGCCCCGTTCGCATTCACTATGGGACTGTAGCTGCCGTATTCCATGTCTGTATGTGTCGTTAATCGACACATACAGAAATGGAAAAAAAATGGCAGCCCCCATAGGGAAGAAAAAGTGAAAAAATAAAAAAAAGTAAAACACAAACACACAAATAAATATAAAAGTTTTTAATAAAACACTAAAATCAAACTGATGTAAAAAAAATGTTTTTCGTGACACTGGTCCTTTAACTCCCATTCATTGCAGATAAAAACATAAAAAGTAAATAGCTACATAATTTTTAAAAAACAAACACGTTGCTTCTACATTGCAACTACTAATTAATAAAAGTAAGATTAATTACATTAAACATTCCTTTAAAGCGGTTTTCCCATGAGGGACATTCATGACATATCCACAGGGTCCCACCTCTGGCAACCGCACCTATCTCTAGAACGGGGTCCCCTAAACCCTGTTCTAGCTTTTTGTGCTCACGCTGCCTCCCGGCCACTTACTGATTACATGGTCGGGGGTTACAGAAACAGCGTAACTTGCTGAGCTACGCTGTTTCTGTAACTCATAGTTACAATAGTAGTTACGGAAACAGCGTAGCTCGCATGCTACGTTGCTTCCGTAACTGCCATTCACTACTATGGGAGTTACGGAAACAGCGTAGCTCAGCGAGTTACGCTGTTTCCGTAACTCCCAACCATGTAATCAGTAAGTGGCCGGGAGGCAGCGTGAGCACAAAAAGCTAGAACAGGGTTTAGGGGACCCCGTTTTAGAGATAGGTGCGGTTGCCAGAGGTGGGACCCGCATCTATCTTACATTTATGACCTATCCTGTGGATAGGTCATAAATGTCTCTCATGGGAAAACCCCTTTAAGGCTAGGATCACACACCGTCTTGATGCAGTTTTTGGCTGAGTTTTTTTAGCCAAAGTCAGAAATAAATTCAAAAGGATGGAAGGGTGTAAAGAAAAGACTGATGCATCTCCTTTTTTGTGTCCACTCCTCTGTTTGGCTCAAATAACTTAGCCTAAAACTGCATCAAAAATTTGTGTGTGATTCTCGCCTTACGGAAGTAGCATTTGTACTAGATCACAAGAGACAAATAATGTCTGTTCTTGTTTATAGTGTTTTTTTTCGGTCAGAAAAACTTTTTATATGATCTATTGGTTCATATAATAATGAAAAATTCCCCTTTCAGGAACCCCATATTAGCTAAATCTCACGAAATTGGAAGACTGAAGGGACACTAATTCAATGGCACGGACAACGTTTGATTTCAGTTAACTACCTTTTCCTGGGAAAACAAACATTAAGATTGTGGTTCGCCTACCAAAAATAACGCTAATCTTGTATATGAAATTACATTTCGGCTAGGGCTGCACGGTGACTTTGGCCGCGACACAAGTCGCGCGTCCAAAGATCGCTGTGTCGTGCGCTCCGCACATTACAGTAATGTAAGTGAATATGGCCGCGTTGCGACCCGCATGTTTCCGCGACCGTCGCAGGAAATTCAAACATGCGGGTCCTAACGTGGTCACATTCACTTATATTGTTGCAATGTAGACAGTATGACACAGCGATCTTTGGACGCGTGACCTGTGTGGCGTGCCCAAAGTCACTGTGTAGCCCTACCCTTATAGTGCAGTATTTGTTCCTGTAAAGCATTCGACTCAAACCTCTGGCTCTCCAACCCTTGCTGATGCTGGGGGTTGTAGATTTTTATAACAGCTGGAAAGCCAGAAGTTGGAGCCAACTGCTTCAAGGTAAAGATATGTTAACTGTTTGATTATATTTTTTAGGCACTTGCTAAGGATAAATATGCTGAACCCCCGGAATAATTTTGACCAGGACATGTCAAGTCATTCAGTATCAGGGAAGATATCAGATTTCAGCACTAAAGATTCAATTTTACGCAGCACATCCAGTATGACTGAATCAGTGAACTACCCTGATCAGGTATTCATCAATGCCGCCAAGATCTTCCAAGGTATTTATCGGAAGAAACCTCCAGACAGAATTCTGGTGAACTATGGTTCTGACATTGAGCTCTCCGCAACAGAATTTAAGGACGAAAGATCTCAACGCTGGTCTTATGAATTGGCTTTCAATTCTCTGAAATGTGAGTATAACCCATAATTTACTGTCAAATTCTATGTGTACTTCTTATTAATGCCAGGCTGGGTCAAATTTATTAATTTATTTTATCAATTTTATCACAGAATATAACAATATTATCAGTTCTAATATTATATTAGTAACATTATAACAAGTATACACAGCATGACTCCCAAAAATGTTCTGCCATTAAAAAAAATAAATTGATTGTATCAAATGTTAATACATTGTTGCACCAATTGTAATAGTTAAGGCTACCATAAATGTTTCCAGGGCTTCATTTACACTGTGAATCAATGCACCATGAATTAAAGGGGTTGTATTATCTCGACAACCTGGTTTTCTAGTTGAAGGCGGCTGGGTCCATGTACAGCTTCAGAAATCCCCACCGATCAGCTGTTATCGCTGGGGCAAGCTGCCGCTGGCCAATGTAGTATTTCATTCTAGCTATTTAAATAAATGGCCATCTATTTTGGATGGGTTGGGTCAGCCATATCAAGAGAAGATTTTTGTGAGCAACTTTTCTCTCATAGATGGGCTTTTAGAGCGTTGGGCCCTACTCTATGATGTTCATATTCCCTAATCGCACATGTTATGGTATATGGTATCTGGACCTAAAATTGTTCAATATGTTGGAGCATGTGCAGCAGACAACAATCTTGGTCTAAAAGTCAGTTTGCTTTTTTTGTGGAAGAAAACAGTGACATTCATACAAAACTAGGTCTATGGGCTCTGCCTAAGTCTATACTTCTAATATGTTAAATCAATGATTTGTAAAACCATAGTAACGGTGATATGTCACAGTAGTATTAGATTTTAGCATGTTTTTCTATTGTTCTTGTCATGTGCAGTGTTCAACTAATGTAAAAAGTAACCTTCTCCATTCAACCATCAAGTCGCTGATCGTTTCCCACAGTGGATGACTCCATCTTTTCTACAGCGCTTACCAGTAAAGAAATGCAGTTCACTTGTCTAAACCATGCCCATGTATCCGAGACCACAAATCATATCCCTAAAGAACCCGTCATCTATGAGATGTCCATAAAGGGTTGACCTAGTTAGTGCTAAGAGTGCCCACTATATAATGGCTCACATTCACTAAGAATGGCGTATTTCACGGCAGACAAAGTGGAGAAAGTAGCAGGTGAGATTTGCAGCAAATTTATTAAAAGGTGCACGTCTTTTAAAAGATTTGGCACATTTTGGACTCTCCAGTTATGCAGTTTTGAATCCTCTGACAGGCAAAAATCCTTTTTGCACCTTCTATGAGCAGATGCAGCTTTGCATCTTTTTTCTCACACCAATTAAATTTGGCCTAAACTACGTCTCCGGTAAATTGGCCTTAACCACGGACGCTTTTCAAATTTGCCAAGTGAGGAGAAAAGTCTCTGCTGTGCTGATGGCTATGAAACTGGAGGCAGGTAAGTAACCACTGAATCAATAGGGGTTTTCATTAAATATTGCATTGCCAAAGATACTAACTAAATCATCAAGGATCAACACTGGGCCCTCTGAAATGGACGCTCGATGGCCAGGGTTGGTAACTAAACCACCTGGAAGCCACGAATGGACAATCACCAAAGATGACTACTAAATCACAGGATCATAAAGACGGTTAGATTGGCCATCAGGGAATGTCACATTAACACAGGATCACTAGCAAAGGCTCTGTGACCACAGGTATTACTCACCAAAGATGGCTATTAAATCATTGGATAGCCAGGCTTGGCAACTGGATTATCAGTGATGGGCACTGTAGCCCTGGATCGCAAAGAATGAACACTGGGTATTACCAGGAATGAAAACGCAACACTTGGCCAGCAGGGACAGAACACTGCAGACTAGATTACCAAGGACTCCGTCCTGCACCATTTTGCCACCCGAGACTGGCAACTATACCATAATCCGACTGGGTTAGCAGTAGCTAGATGGGTGGCATAGTGGATAGATAGGTTGACATAGAGAGTGATAGTAGTTTAACGTTGTGTTTGCTAAGTGATTGTTTAAGGTTAAGTGGGATCATAGAGAGAGAGTGCAAACTTGTTTTGTAGTTGCATTATTTTATATACGGACTATTAACCAGAAATGTCATATTATATATTACCTATAAGGCATAAGAGGGTAATATATTTTGAGTGGCCATAAGTGTGGGCACGGTTCTCAGTAGTTAACATTAGGGGCGTAATTATAGGGGTGCAGAGAATGCAGTTGCACCCAGGCCCTGGAGCCTGAGGGGGGCCCCAAAATTAGGAGGTTTGTAGTCCTATAAAATGCGTGTGATAGCTGGAGGTCCCTTTTACATATTATGCATTGAAGCCCAGACGCTTCAAGTAATATGAATTGCTAATTCATATATTTTGCTCATTCTGTAAGCCACGATCCATCAGATGCTCGTACCCGCACCTGTATGATATAGTTGAAATACATCTAGTAAATTATTTGTATTTCTGTGACACCAAGAAACCATGTCAACAAAGTGTCCCATGTTCAAATACAACTGGCTGTTCACATTGTGCAAGCAAATAGGTGAAGTTATGCAATGTTTTGTGGTCATATGTATATAGGCATTAATTTATCTTACTGCTATTTACTGGGATTAGTTTACTAGTTCTCTGATGTCAGTCCCTATAGCCTCTTGTTGTTCTAACTTGTGAAGTAAAAGACTTTGAACCTTTGTTGTAGCGCTAAGAGCATTTTCATTTAAAGTTCTTCTATAAAGAGCCATCTATATGTTACATGTGGCAGTGATGCTCCTATGCTGTTAAATGGATTGTCCAGTCATAAGAAATTGATGGCCTATCCTCAATAACTGATCGTTGGGGATCTGTCTCTTGGCACACCCGTCGATCAGATGTTTTCAAGGGGCCCCGGAGCTTGTATGAGCGCTGCTTCCTCTTCATTCCTTATCTGCCCGTACTGTGAATCGCCTACACACTTGTAGTTGCTGCTTAACAGTATTACAGTCTTCTCCCATTCACTGAAATAGGAGAAGGCTATAATACGTTGAACTGCCCATACACGTGTGTTGGCGAGTCTCAGTATGAGCAGTGACAGTAATGAAGGGGAAGCAGCACTCGTACGAGCGCTGGGGCCCTTCAAAACAGCTGATCGGCGGGGGTGCTGAGAGTCAGCCACCAATCGATCAGATGTTGATAGCCTATCCTAAAGATAGGCCATCAATTTGTGAAGACTTGACAATCCCTTTAAGTGTTACCTGTTGAGACATTCTTTAAACTGTTGCCACCCGGTTATCGTAATAATGCAAACATAATACAATAGAGGTTAATTTCGGATTATCCTGGTGTATTAAGTCATTACTGTCACTGGCAATGTCAATGTTATTTTTTTTTTGCATAATTTAAAGTTATACGATTTTCTAATATACTTTCTGTAATTATTCCTCATGGTTTTCAAGATCTCTGCTTGTTGTTATTTAGTGGGAACATTCATTGTTTACTTCCAGTGGATAAAATTCTGTCCGTGGTCATGTAGCTCTTTATCTAACAAACTGATCGCTATAAATTATAATAGGAAATTAAGCATCACAGGATTTTGGACATATTTAAATGAAAAAAACAATGGATTTCAAGGCTAAACATTCCCTTTAACCCTCTGTTTGTCTATAGTAGGGTGGTCCTGTCAAATAATATTACATTATTTAAAAAAAAGAGCTAGTTCATAGAGAAACACAACATGTGTAATGATTTTTTGATGTAGATAGTAGACCTAAGCTTACTTCTACTATCTGCACTGCATGTGTTACAGCACATTAAATATAACATTTCAGGCAATTTCCAGGCTCATGCTATCCCGATGCTGCCGAGTTTTGTCAGTGATCCACATTAACTGCTGTGACTGACAGAATAATATTCCCTTTTTTTCGACATTGTGACCTATGCACAATGAGAAATGACTTTATTTTCCATTTTCCATTTCTTAGCTCAGTTTTACTGACAACTTACATTTCCTTGGGGACATCAGCCTATGTTCTTACCTAACTCTCTTCTATGGGTGACTTCCTGCCCCTTTCCATAGTACTACGGTTGTGTCCACCCTTACCTTTGCTTGAATTTCGTCAAGGAGTCCAATATCTCAGGATACAAATTCAATAAATTCTCGCGCCATTCAGTACAAAAACGTGTACCGCCTATGAGTGGCTGATGGATGGCATGTGCCGCAGCCATACGTTTTGTTTTTTTTAACATGGGAGCCTATGTCATATTACTCCATTTATCTTTGATACACAGCTCGAAATCCACTACATAGACAGATTTAAACTATACAATTTGGGCTGCCTCCAGCCACCACTAGGGGGAGCTTAAAGAGGTTTTCCAGTCTCTAAAAATTCATAGTCTATCCACAGGATAGGCCATCAATAGCTGATTGCTCGGGGTCCGACTGCCGGGACCCCGGCCTATCAGCTGTTTTGAAGGGGCCACAGCGCTCGTACAAGCACTGCTTCCCCTTCATTCCGCTCGTACTGTTAATCGCCGACACAGCAGTAGCGGTGGTTTACAGTATTACAGCCTTCTCCCATTCACTTCATTGGGAGAAGGTTGAAATACCCCTTTAAGAGCTTACTACATACCATTTTAATTTAGTTTTCAGTGTATAAACCGTATATAGTATGCTTTCAGGCAATGTCGAGCCATAAGAAATGTTAAGGGAGGACACATCTGTATATACTGGCTGTATGTTATTCACCTGACTTCCAGAATTTTAAAGTAAATATAAAACTAGTACACCCTTATGGACACAAGTGCCCCAAAGCCTGTGAATTTCATATACTGTACAATACACGTCTATATACTGGTATACGTTTAATGGAGAAATGCTATTTTCTAAAATCCCTGATCCCTGCAAAAGACAGGTGCCTGAGCAAGGATGAAGGATAGCAGCACATTCCTTTATCCCTTGTCCATGTTCCTCTGTTGTGCAGAAATATATGGTTCGACCTTTGGCAATCTCTTCCATTGCATTATTCTTGATGTCTTGTGACTTTTGTATATAACAAACCCCTTGCCATATGCCCCAATATAGAAGAGGGGGTCTTCACCCCCCTTGTGACCACCCTCTCTGAGCCAGAGCATAAAGCCACTTGTAAAGAGAGGCTCTCACCCTGGTAGACCTGGCCCATTCATGTATTACATGGTCGACCATTCATGAATAACTGGCATATAATACTACATTACAAACACATCTATCCCATTTATAAAGGGGATGTCTTCAAGAAACAACTTCTTTTAAAATATAACTAAAATTTTGAAAAACTTTTGACGTCATAGTGACATAGAAGATTTGATTGGTGCGGATTCCGAGGACTGAGAAACAAACCGATTGCTAAAACAAAGCAGCAGAAGCGCTCAAGTGAGCGCTGTGGTGCTTAGTTTCTGATCGACTTTCCTCGGAGCGGTGTACGGATCAACAGAAAGTCTATCAGTCCAGTTTTTCTGAGGAAAGCCGATGAAAAACTATGTGGCACAGCGCTCACCTGAGCGCTTCTGACGCTTCATTTTAGCAATCTGTGGCGTTCTTAGTACTGGTACCACCATCGGTCAAAACTTTCACTATGATGTGTCAAAAGTTTTTTAAAAGTTTAGTTACCCTTTAATACCACTAGAAGCATTTATACAACAGTTGACTCTTCCTATTCACTTCTATTGAAGTGTGACTCAAGCTGAGATAAGTGATACAACTTTCTTCACTTGAAAGTCACATCTTACTCTATGGGACATTGAACTGATCTGCACCTGAGATTGTACTACTAAAGTATTCTTCTAGTGTCCTTATCCTTTTCACGTAAGTGGAAAACTAACCTCCAAAAGGGACTTTCTAAGGAGGTTGTTTACTGGTAGTAACAGTATTTGTTGCTATGTGTGATTCATATGTGTATTTGATCAGCGTTATTTTTCTTGTGATAAGACTTTGTAAATACTGATAATACTGAATGGCTGCAAATTTTAGTTGGCTTAAAACCGGCCTCAAACATATTTTTATTGTTTTTAAACCAATCACTGCATTCCAGTGCACACAAGGAACACACATTGGGATAAAATATCTACATTCCAATCATATGTAGTCAGAAACTCTAGTCAATATTTCTCCTCACATTCCGACTTTTATCTGGTAGACTATAAAGACTCATGACGTCATACATAGTGATTTCAGACGGCCGTTTCCTGAACAACTTGTCGTCCCCAGTAGGTCTGCGAAGGTCGTCATTCTGGACGTCAACCCCTAGAATAAAATGACAAATCGACAATTGATTTGTCAATCTCTGCCTTGATCTGTGCCTGGTCTGGTCTTTTATTGCTGGAATGCAGATTTGTCGTTTGGTATGAACGATTTTCCAAGGACTGTACTTGACGAGGACTGAAAAAATCCAATACGTCAGATCAACTTTTCTACAGATATCTGCCTTCGGTCGATATCTATTACGCCCAGTGGTGTCACTGACAGCGGGCAGAAAATGGTGTAAATGGGTCTTTTTTAACATCCAAAATCTAAAGTGTATGATCAGCTGTAGACCAATGTTGACAAATAACAGTCCAATTTGCATTGGACTATCAATACTACCATGTTAGCAGTGGCGGATTAAGTGTACCATGGGCCCTGGGCTGTTGACACAACTTGGGCCCCCTCCTTCCCCCTCACACGCAATTCAACCCCCCAAACCCGCTGACACTGTACCCATCAGTGCCACTGACCTGACAGATACAGGTTTTAGCACTAGTTACAGCTGCTCTGTATTCAGGATAAAAGCAGCTGTATCTCAAGAAGTAAAAATAATTTTTAATAAAAAGTATTTAGAAAGTTGCACCAAACACACTGATACACTGTTTTATTAACCCGTTAATGACCGGGCCATTTTGCACGTTAATGACCAAGGATTATTTTTTGTTTTTCCACGATCGCATTCCAAGAGTCATAATTTTTTTTTTTATTCCGTCGACATAGCCGTATAAGGGCTTGTTTTTTGCGGGACGAGTTGTATTTTGTAATTGTACCATTTTTAGATGCTTATAATATATTGATTAACTTTTATTAACTTTATTTTAGGAGAGTATTGAAAATAAGCAGCTATTTCAGCATTAATTTTCACGTTATAAATTTACGCCGTTTACTATGCAGCGTAAATAACATGTTAACTTTATTCTATGGGTCGGCACGATTACGGGGATACCAAATATGTAAGGGTTTTATATGTTTTTCTACGTTTGCACAATAAAAAGCCTTTTAGAAAAAAATTACTTGTTTTTGCATCGCCGCATTCCAAGAGACGTAACGTTTTTATTTTTCCGTCGATGTGGCCGTATGTGGGCTTGATTTTTGCGGGCCAATGTGTAGTTTTCATTAGTACTATTTTGGGGTACATAGGACTTATAGATTAATTTTTATTTAATTTTTATGGGGGGAATGGGAGAAAAGAGCGAATTTTGCCGTTGTTTTTTGCGTTTTTTTTGGACGCCGTTCATCCGGCGGTTTAATTAATGTGTTTATTTTATTGGTCAAGTTGTTACGATCGCGGGGATACCATATATGTGTATGTGTGATTTGTTTTGACACTTTTACTAAATAAAACCACTTTTTGGGTAAAAAAAGTAATTTTATTTGATTTTCACTGTAATTTTTATTTATTTTTTTTCACAAACTTTATTTAACTGATTGTCATTTTTTTTTAAAGTCCCACCAGGGGACTTCACTATGTGATGTGCCGATCGCATATATAATGCTTTGGTATACTTAGTATACCAAAGCATTATTGCCTGTCAGTGTAAAACTGACAGGCAATCTGTTAGGTCATGCCTACGGCATCGCCTAACAGGCAGTTGCGGAAGACAGACCTGGGGGTCTTTGTTGGACCCCCGGCTGTCATGGAAACCCGACGGCGACCCGCGATTTGTTTGCGGGGGCGCCGATGGGGTGACAGAGGGAGCTCCCTCCCTCTGTCAAACACATTAGATGCCGCTGTCACTATTGACAGCGGCATTTAATGGGTTAAACTGCCGGAATCGGAGCGTGCTTCGATTCCGGCAGTTGCAGCAGGAGCCAGGCTGTGTATAACAGCCGTGCTCCTGCCGCTGATCGCGTGGGTACAGTGACAGTACCCGCGCCATCACAGGACGGATATATCCGTCCTCCTGCGCGAACTAGCAGCTGCTGAGGACGGATATATCCGTCCTTCGGCGTTAAGAGGTTAAAGAGTAATAATAATAACAATAATAATAATAATAATAATAATAATAAAAAAATTATAACACCTATCTTTAAAGTGTTACTAAACTTTTAACATGTCATAGTGATATGTCAGAGCTTTTAATCGGTGAGGGGGTTCGAGTACTGAAACCCCCACTGATCGCTAAAGTGAAGTGGTAGAAGCGCACGATTGAATGCTGCGCCGATTAGTTTCTGATCGGCATACCCCGGAGTAGTGTACGTCCGTACACCGCTTGCTCGGCTTTCCGAGAAAAGCAGATCAGAAACGAAGCAGCACATCGGTCACCTGAGCGCTTCTGCCACTTTGTTTTAGTCATTCATGGGGGTCTCAGTGCTCGAACCCCCACCGATCAAAACTTCTGACATTTCACTATGACATATCAAAAGTTTTTTTAGAAGTTTAGTTACACTTTAAAGGGGTTTTCCGTGAGGGAAATATATGACATATCATGTGGATCCTGTCAGATAGATGTGAGTGCCACCTCTGGGACCTGCACCTATCTCTAGAACCGTGCCCCCTAAACCCTGTTCTACCTTTTTCTGCTATCGCTGCCGCTTGGCCACTTCCTGATCATGGACTTTCCGTAACTCTCATAGTAGTGAATGACAGTTACGGAATCAGTGTACGCTGTTTCCGTAACTACCATTCAGTTCTACGGAAACAGTATAGCTCAGCGTGCTACACTGTTTTCGTAACTCCCAACCATGAAGTCAAAAAGTGGCCTGGAGGCAGCGAGAGCAGAAAGAGGTAGAACGGGGTTTTGGGGGCCCCGTTCTAGACATAGGTGTGGGCCCCAGAGGTGGGACCCGCATCTATCTGATATTTATGACATAACCTGTAGATATCTCATAAATGTCCCTAATGGGTAAACCCCTTTAAGTAGTCAGACACCCCTCCCCTTGCAGTAAAATAACTACTGAGAGCTGTATGGGGAGATTATATTGCAAGTGGAGGTCAGATTGTCTGACTGACTGCTGAGCGTTCTATAGGGGGGTTTAAGTGTCTGACTCTGACATCTACGTAGGGGGGAGGATATTCCTCCCATAGAGACCTCAGCAGTTAGTCACTCAGCTCTTGCAGATGTGCCGTTGCCACGTACTGGCATGCGCGGTGCAGCCGGGCAGAGTACACCTCGCTGCACGGTGCGTGCCCACGTAGTACAAGGCAATGGCGCATCAGAGAAAGTTGGAGGAGACTGGTAGTGATGTATAACAGCCAGGGGGATGTCAATCAAGCATGGAAAGGTGGGTTTGGAGGCAGGACTATGTGACTCTTCAGGATAGGATCACCACCCCATGACCCTTTAATGAGTAATTAGCATATAGTGTGCGCCGTTTTAAAAGTTGATTTTTATAGATTTTGCTGCATCTGAAAAAAACATACAGGAGAATGTTTGGAAATATTGTCAGGTCATGTATTACCGCATGGTGGCGGTTCAAGGGGTTAAAACTACCTGACAGGTTCCCATTAAATATACAATGAATTGAAAACAATTCTATCTGCCCTGCAATTTTGTTATTATAAATATATTCTATATAATTACAGCTCCAGAACCAAGCTCTGACATATACGGCTCCAGAACCATGCTCAATACATATATACAGCACCAGAACCGAGCTCAGTACATATATACAACACCAGAACAAAGCTCAATACATATAAACAACACCAGAGCAAAGCTCAGTACATATATACAACACCAGAACAAAGCTCTGACATATACGGCTCCAGAACCAATCTCAATACATGTATAGAGCCCCAGAACCAACCTCAGTACATATATATGGCATCAGAACAAAGCTCAATATATATATATATATATATATATATATATATATACACACACACATCACCAGAACCAAGCTCAGCACATAAATACAACACCAAAACCAAGCTCAATATATAAATGCAACACCAGACCCAAGCTCAGTACATATATACAGTACCAGAACAAAGCTCAGTACATATATACAGCACCAGAACAAAGCTCAGTACATAAATGCAACACCAGAACTAAGCTCAGTACATAAATACAGCACTAGAACAAAGCTCACTAGAGATATACAACACCAGAACCAAGCTCAGTACATAAATACACCAGAACCAAGCTCAGTACATAAATACAACAGCAGCACAAATACAGCTCAATTTAGTGCAACCCCTGACGTATAGGTTTGTACGGATAAAACTACAGCTCCCAGCATGGCCCGAACAATGGTAAGGATATGCTCGGAGTTGCTGTTTCCCCAAAAAAATATACCACCCATCATCTGCAGATCATACAGTTACTACAGAACTAATTAGAGACTCACCCGTGACTTCATTTCAGATTCTAGTTCTTTTTCTCTTTTCTTCTCCATCTGGTCCAGACCTCTATGATATCTTCTCCTGGCCATGACACATTTCTGCAGTTTCCCGCTCAGATGTCTTCAGCTTCCAACTTTTCAAACATTTCTGCATCTATAAACAAAGATAAAGTTATCATGGTGCAACACAATACGTCCCTATATATTATAGCCCCATACACTGCACCTCTAATTATAATAACTCCATACACTGTGTCCCTGATTATAATACACTGTGTCCCACACACACACACACACACACACACACACACACAGTGTCCCCTGTAGATAGTGCCGCCATAGAGCCCCCTGTAGATAGTGCTCCCATAGATAGTGCCCCACAAATAGCCCCCCTGTTGATAGCGCTCTACATATAGCCCCCTGAAGATAGCGCTCTACATATAGCGCCCCCTGTATATAGTGCCCTACATAAAGTCCCCCTGTAGATTGTGTCCCACATAAAGCCTCCCCTGTAAATTTTGCCCCACATATAGCCCCCTGTAGATTGCACCCTACATATAGCGCATCCTGTATATAGTGTCCTACATATAGTCCCACTGTAGATTGTGTCCCACATAAAGCCTTCCCTGTATATTGTGCCCCACATATAGCCCCCTGTAGATGGCGCTCTACATATAGCGCCCTACATATAGTCCCCCTGTAGATTGTGACCCACATAAAACCTCCCCTGTGTATTGTGTCCCACATAAAGCCTCCCCTGTAGATTGTGCCCCACATATAGCTCCCCCCCTCCTGTAGATAATGCCGCCCACACTTTTTAGGTGAAAACAACAACTTTACATACTCGGCGCCCTTCAACAACGGAAGCGGTGCGATGATGTCATCGTGCCGCTATTGACGTTGATTGGCAGGGCAGAATGAATTCCCCCGCCAATCAGAGCCTTTCAACAAGTGTAAAAGCGCTGATTGGTGGGATAACTCATTCTGCCCTGCCAATCAGCGTCGTAATAAGGCACTGAATGGTCGGGCACGGAATGTACCCGGCCATTCAGCGCTTATGCATGTAATTGTACCTGCGTTCTATAGACGCAGGTACAATTAGTGCAGGAGGGGGTGGTGGCGGCTGGTTTCAATTGCGCCGCCGCCCCCTCAGAGAGGCAGCAGGGTGGATGGTGAGGACCTGCCCTCCCCAATAGAAGCGGCCCTACTCCCTCCCAGACCCCCCTCTCCTCCCCATTAGAAGTGGCCCTATTCCCTCCCAGGCCCCCCCTCCTCCCCATTAGCGGCGATAGCGCACCGCAATGTGATTTTTTTTAAATGATGTGCGGTTCAGGCAGCCATGGGCCCCTTGGGAGCCGTGGGCCCCGGGCCGCCGTCCGAACCGCCCATATGATGATCCGCCACTGCATGTTAGGGAAGATAATTAGCATTACTGGTGACCATAGAGTGAGATATCATCTTTCTGGTGATTATTTTTCAAAATGATAATACATCTTTTTTGTGATTAACCTCTCAATTCAACTTCTAGTAAAGGTAAGGTTTGGACCCCCACAGCATTGTTAGCACTTAGAGGGTCTAAAGACAGAAGGTTGCCTCACTGAGCATGTACGACGAGCTAAAGACATAACAGCGCATAAGATTTATCAGGAAATATGGAATCTAAATAAGTCTATATTTCACCAGGAGCCGGCTGAGACTAGTAATATATATTCTGTGATTATATTTCCCCTGGGTAATCCATCTGCTTGAAACATGGCCTCTGTCATTTTAGCCAAAGTGGACAATTGTTCTGTTCCTCATCTTTGAAGACTGCTAATTTAGGTGTATTCTGATATATGTGCACTACAGCAGGGAGAATTGATTGTGTAGGCAGCATATAAAAGCAGTTTGTATAGTCTGAACTGTGTGGGCACCACAATGAGGGGACAATATATGTGGTACTGTAGTTTTATATATGACACTACTTTGTGAGCATGTTTAGGACGTATCTGAGAAGTGTGCTAGGTTCACACTCCATTTTTGTCCTCCTTTTAGCGTATATGCCAGGAAAAGCTCCCGATGTACTGTATATGTCTAACAGAGGCTGTGACTGATGCCTAACAGTGGCATCTGTCACCCTTAGACTAATTTGGGATCTGTTTAATGGATACATTGTGAAATTTTTATGATGTATAAGTTAAACGGATGCATTATAGCCTATGAGTGACAGATGGCAATAGGGATGCATGCAAAATCACATGTACCGCAAAATGGTACCAATGAAAACTACAGATTATCCCGCAACAAATAAGCCCTCACACGGCTCCGGTGGAGAAAAAAATAAAAAAGTTCTGGCTCACAGAGTATGGCGACACAAAATGTGCAGAGGGTTCCAAAAGTGGGATAAGATTGGGCACCTATTATCAGTGCGACACTGGCCTCAAATCTGCGGATTATTATTTATTTACCCCATTATTATACCATCTTAATTATACCCTGATGTACTCCGCGCAGATTACATATGCCCCCATATTATAAACTGAATTACCAGTAAAACCCCGAACAGAACAACTACCAAGTAAAATCTGAGCTCCAAACGCCAAATGATGCTCCCTCCCTTCTGAACCGTACAGCGCACCAAAAGAGCAGTTTACGTGCACATATATGGCATCGCCATACCCAGGAGAACCAGTTTAATAGTTTATGAGGTATTTCCCTGCAGTGGCACAAACTTGGCACCACATATTGGGCACTAAAATGGCATATCAGTAGAAAATTGCAATTTTCACTTTTCACCATCCGCTGAGCGTTCATTTCTAAAAAAAAAACAAAAACCCTGTGGGGTCAAAATGCTCGCTACACCCCTTAAAAAATGCTTTGAGGGGTGCATTTTCCAAAATAGAGGTCACTACTTAGGGGTTTGTTTTACTATTCGACCTCAGAGCCCTGTAATTGTGGGCCAATTCTACGAAAATCACCAAAATAGGCCTCAAATGCGCATTGTGCTTTTTCACTCCTAAACCCTGTCATATGTCTCCACTCAAATGATAAATGCCTTGAGAGGTGTAATTTCCAAAATGTAGTCAGGGGTTTCTACTGTACTGGTACTGCAGGGGTTCTGCAAATGTGACATGGCCTTTTACACCAATCCAGCAAAATCTGCGCTCTAAAAGCCAAATGGCGCTCCTTCTATTTTGAGCTCTGCCATGTCCCTAAATAGCAGTTTAGGGCTACGCATGGGGTACTGCCATACTCGGGAGAAATTTAGTAAAAAATTGTGTGGTGTTTTTTCTCCTATTGCCCCTCGTGAAAATAAAAAATTAGGAGCTAAAACCACATATTTTTTGGGAAAAATTTAATTTTCCATTTTTATTGCCTAAATTCTAATAAAATCTATGAAACACCTTTGGGGTCAAAATGCTCACTACACCCCTAGATTAATGCCCTGAGAGGTGTCCTTTCCTAAACGGAGTCACTTCTGAGGGGTTTCTACAGTACTGGTACCTCAGGGGCTCTGAAAATGCGATATGGCACCTAAAAACCAATCAAGCAAAATCTGCATTCCATGTAGCACTCCTTCATTCAAAGCCCTGATGTGTCTCCAAGCAGCAATTTATGACCACATATGGGGTATTGCCGTACTCGGGAAAAATTACTGTACAAGTGTTGTTGGTGCTTTTTCTCCTTTATTCCTTGTGAAAATAAAAAAAAATAAAAAATTCAACTGAAAAACAGTGTGGTCTAAATGCTCACTATACAGCTAGATATATTCCTTGAGAGGTGTAGTTTCCCAAATGGGGTCACTTTTGGGTGCTTTGCCCTGTTTTGGTCCTTCAGGGGCTTTGCAAATGCGACATCGCACCCAAAAACCATTCCAGCAAAACTTGAACTCCAAAAGTCAAATGGCAATCCTTCCTTTCTAAGCCCTGCCTTGTGCCCAAACAGCAGTTTATTACCCCATATGGGGTATTGCCGTGCTCAGAAGAGTTTGCTTTACAAATGTTGGGGTGCTTTTTCTCCTTTATCTATTGTAAAAGTGAAAAAAATCGGAGCTAAAACAACATTATATTAGAAAAAATTTAGATTTTCAATTTCACGGCCTAATTCCAATAAATTCTGTAAAAAACCTGTGTGGTCAAAATGCTTAGTATACCCCTAGATAAATTCCTTGAGTGGTGTAGTTTTCCAAATGGGGTCACTTTTGGGGGGTTTCCGCTGTTTTGGTCCTTCACAGGCTTTGCAAATGCGACATAACACCCAAAAAACAATCCAGCAAAACTTGAACTCCAAAAGTCAAATGGCGCTCCTTCCCTTCTGAGCTCTGCCGTGTGTCCAAACAGCAGTATATTACCACATATGGGGTGTTGCCATAATCGGGAGAAATTGCTTTTCAAATATTGGTGTGCTTTTTTCTCCTTTATACCTTGTAAAAATGTAACATTTCTACATTTTATTGGAAATTATTTTTATTTTCACAGCCTAATTCTACTAGATTCAGCAAAAAACCTGTGGGGTCAAAATGCTCCTTATAACCCTCGATAAATTTATTGAGGTGTGTAGTTTGTAAAATGGTGTCTTTTTGGGGGTGTTTCCACTGTTTTGGTACGACAAGACCTCTTCAAACCTGTCATGATGCCTAAAATATTTTCTAATAAAAAGGAGGCCACAAAATCCTCTAGGTGCTCCTTTGCTTCTGAGGCCTGTGTTTCCGTCCATTACTGCACTAGAGCCACATGTGGGATATTTCTAAAAACTGCAGAATCGGGGCAATAAATATTGAGTTGCGTTTCTCTGGTAAATCCTGTGTTACAGAAAAAAAATGGATTAAGATGAAATTTCTTCAATATAAAATAATTTTGAAAATTTCACCTCCACATTGCTTTAATTCTAGTGCAACGCCTGAAAGGTTAAGAAACTTTCAAAATGCTGTTTTGAAATCTTTGAAGGGTGCAGTTTTTAAAATGGGCAATTTATCTGGGTTTCCAATATATAAGGCCCTCAAAGCCACTTCAGAACTAAACTGGTCTCTAAAAAAATAGATTTTGGAAATTTTCTTGAAAATGTGAGAAATTGCTGCTAAAGTTATAAGCCTTGTAACGTCCTAGAAAAATAAAAGGACTTTTAAAAAAACGATGCCAACATAAAGTAGACATATGGTAAATGTTAACTAGTAACTATTTTGTGCGATATTACTATCTGTCTTACAAGTAGATATATTTAAATTGAGAAAAATGCTAATTTTTGCTAATTTTCTCTGAATCTTGGTGTTTTTCACAAATAAACACTGAATGTATCGACAAAATTTTACCACTAACATAAAGTACAATGTGTCACAAGAAAACAGTCTCAGAATTGCTTGGATATATTAAAGCGTTTCAAAGTTATTACCACATAAAGTGACACATGTCAGATTTGAAAAAATTGGCCTGGTCCTTAAGGCCAAAACCGACTGTGCCCTTAAGGGGTTAATGAAAATGTATGTTAATCCAGATAGTGAATGTTGCACAAAGCCAGGCTGCCAGGGCCTGCTGATAGTTGTATTTTCACAACAGATGGCCTGCTGCTGGTTGCTGACCTCTGGCCTACATAAAAAACGTTTTCTGGTGTTTTTTAATAGTTTATTATTTTTTTTTTTATTCAACATTCTCTAGGTATGGCGCTTTTTCTGGTCTTATTACTATAGGCTCCTCTGTTGAACTGCAGGAAAAAACGCATGTACACTTTAATACTAAATAAATAATTCCACAAAAATGCATATAAAAATGCCATTAATAGCGCATTTTACATGTGTTTTAAAATGCTAAAAAAAATGTGTGGGAAGGCTTGTTAATGGATCCTTTTTTGTGTACATTTTTAATATTATACCATTTTTACAACTTGTTTATGTGAGAGATATACATGCATTGTATGGCTGATTATGTTTTTTGATTTTTTTATTAACAGATCAAGATCTTCTTGAGACTATATTACTGGTCAGCGGCTTCTATCATTCTCAACCTCTAGTGAGTATCATTTACAGCGGGGGGAGATAATCTGAGTATATTACACACTAAAATATAAACATTTTTATGCTTGGAAATACTGTAGAATTAAAATTATTTTTTAAATGGGACTATTATTTTTCTTCCGTACTGTAAACTGTATATCACACATTGGGGAAATACATGAAAACTGTGTAACAGACAAACCGTCTTTGTTGCGTATAGCAACCAATTACAGTAAAGCTTTAATTTTTCAAAAGCACAATAACAAATGAAAGCAGCGCTGTTATTGGTTGCTTTGACCTGTAAAGAGTTTTTATGTTAGACAGTTTTCGTGAATCCCCCTATTATTTATTTTTCTTTTTGTTTCTATGGAATCCTGATACACGGGGAAAGTACTTTTACTAAATTATATGAATTCATTATATGTTGGAGTATAGGCAGGGTATAGCGGCTGCGTAGCCACGTCCTCTCTTTTAAATCGAGGGTATGTCCGTATCTGAAGGAAAAAATTCTAAGCCCACCAACCAGCAGAAAGAAGAGGCTACTGGGCTTGCTGGAGCGCTGTAGTCCCTTTACTGCTCTACCCAGCACAGCAGTCCATGTGGCTATGTCTGGTACTGTATCTTAGACCAAATAAAGTGAATGGGATTGAGCTGGGGATTAGCTGCAGTACCAGAGACACTACATGGACAAGATTGGTACTGTGTTAGGCTTTGTCGGTATTTCTGCTGATCGTATGGTTCAGGTGACCACCGATCACACACTGATGGCCTATTCCTAAATGTATAAAGTATGTGTTATACATGTACAATACTGTACATAAATTAAGTATACATTAATTCTTTCATCTTCCTTTAGCCTGATGAAATGACAAGTTTGGTTGTGGTTATGTTATATGACTTCCAGTTTCGAAAGTTTCAGCCACGCTATATATCCAATAAAGATGACATCATAGAGGAAGTACAAGAAGTAGAAAAACTTCTAGAAAGGTAAGTCATATCTCAAATCAGGAGTTTTTATTATAGTTTTTTTTAGATACATGCAGGTTAAATAGTTGGCAATATAATAGTATTTATGTTCCAAAGGGGAGCTTCTATTTATGCATATATAATTAGACAATTAAAGGGGGAGCACTGCTGTAAGCATGGGTGAAGAGACGTGTGCCAGCTGTGACTACTGAGAATGGGGAGAAGGAAGTCCTGCTGTGACCACTGGGGAAAGAGGTTGGAGCTGTGCTGTGATCATGGTTGAAAGAAAGGTGGATGGAAACTGGTGTAATGAAATAGGTAGAGCCCCGATGTGACCATTAGTAAAAGAGAGGGGAAAGCCCTGCTGTGACCACTGGGAAAAGAGGACAGTATTGTATATAATCTATGAGTTTTCTAGCACACAAAGTTAATTATAGCTGTGTATCTCTTTTGTGATATGGTTCTTACTAGATAGAAACCTACATATTGTATTTTAGCACTGTTATTTTTTCTCTGTCACCACATTATAAGTGCTTTATCTCCTACATAATGTGATCGGCGCTGTAATGTAGATAACAACAGTGGTTTTTATTTTGAAAAACAATAATTTTTTAGCAAGTTATGAGCAATTTTAGATTGATGCTAATTAGTTTCTAAATGACCAACTGAGCGTGTTTTTACTTTTTACCAACTGGGCGTTGTGGAGAGAAGTGTATGACGCTGACCAATCAGTGTCCAATCAACGTCATACACTTCTCATTGTTCCAGCCCAGCATGATCCACAACACAGTGTGATTGTGCAGTGAAAGAAGCTGGGCTGGAACAGTGAGAAGTGTATGAGGCTGATTAGTCACTGATTGGTCAGCGTCATACACTTCTCTGTACCACGACCAGTTGGTAAAAAGTAAAAACACGCCCAGTTTGTCATTAAGAAATGAATTAGCATAAATCTAAAATAGTTTTTCAAAATAAAAACCACTGCTGTTATCTACATTCCAGCGCCGATCAGATTATGTAGGAGATAGGGCACTTATAATCTGGTGACAGAGCCTCTTTAAGCACATATTTGCCCTTGAATAAAATCCATCCGGTTATACTTCCAATCGGCAGCTCATGCTAAACAATGTATGCGTAAGCATTAGTCGTTCTCCCTCAACAAATAAACAATATTTCTATTGACAAAGGTTGATGTCTGCACATTAAAAAATTATATTTAAAACCAGGTTATAGTTCTCTTATACCATGGATCAGATGTATGAGCTCATTTCATTTCTTTTTTTGTTTTTCTTTCTAATGTTATACTTTGCTATATAATTGCTATAGGTCCTTTAACCCCTTAATGACCGCCGATACGTCTTTTTACGGCGGTCATTAGTGGGCTTTATTCTAGAGCGCCGCCAAACTACGTCGCTGCATTAGAATAAAGTAAACAGAGCAGGGAGCCGTGAAATCTCCATGCTCTCAGCTGCCAGAAGCAGCTGAGGGCTGGGAGCGTCCCTGCTCTGCCGGGTGAGATCGATATTAGTATCGATCTCACCTGTTTAACCCTTCAGATGCGGTGCACAATAGCGAGCACCGCATCTGAATGGTTTTGGAGAGAGGGAGGGAGCTCCCTCTCATCTCACTGACACCCGGCGATAAAATCGCCGAGTGTCTGTGTCTTCTATGGCAGCCGGGGGTCTAATAAAGACCCCCAGGTCTGCCTGCAGCGAATGCCTGCTAGATCATGCCGCAGGCATGACCTAGCAGATGCCTGTCCGTTTTAAACGGACAGGCAGTAATACACTGCAATACAAAAGTATTGCAGTGTATTATAATAGCGATCGGATGATAGGGAAGTCCCCTAGTGGGACTAGTAAAAAAGTAAAAAAAGTTTAATAAAGTTAATTTAAAAAAAAAGTGAAAAAAAAAAAATGAAAAACCCAGCTTTTCCCCTTACAAAATGCTTTACTATTAAAAAAAACTACAATAAAGCAAAAAAGTTACACATATTTGGTATCGCCGCGTCCGTAACGACCCCGACTATAAAGCTGTTACATTATTTAACCCGCACTGTGAACGCCGTAAAAAATAAAATAAAAAACAATGGAAAAATTGCTGTTTTCTGTTAATCCTGACTTAAAAAAAATGTGATAGAAAGTGATCAAAAAGTCGCATCTACTCTCAAATGGTACCAATAAAAACTGCAAGTCGTCCCGCAAAAAACAAGACCTTATACAGCTATGCCGACGCAAAAATAAAAAAGTTACAGCTCTTCGAATGTGACAATGGAAAAATGTAAAAAATGGCTTGGACATTAGGGCCCAGAATGCCAGCAGGGGGAAGGGGTTAAAGGACATGTGGTCACATTCACTTATGGCCAAGATCACACACACAGTTTTGATGCAGATTTTCTCTCCGTTTTTGAAGACAAACACAGGAGTGGACACAAAACTTCCATTCAGATCCACTTCTGGCTTTGACTCAAAAAACTGAGCCAAAAACTCCACAAAAAATTGCATCAAATCTGTGTGTGTGACCCTGGTTTTAGGGTAGAGCAGTGTTTCATAGCCAGTGTCTCAGGAGCTGCATGTGGCTCTCAAACCCCTCCATGTGGCTTTCTAGCTGTTGGCGTCTCCAGATACTATTGTACAAAAATGACTCTAGCTGTTACAGAATAACTAAAGGCTGGCACCTTGGCAGCTGACATCAGACATAGAATTATATGATTGGCACTTGGTGCCTGGGTCAGCATTTTATAACCAGGAAGGGTAGCCTCATAATACATCGTGGTAGCTCTCAGAATTTGTTCTACGTGCAGGTTATCTGCATATAACTAGCTGGATTTTGCACGTCCCAGGTACTTATGTTTTGTGTGATAAAACCATGAACATGTAGTCATGTCTTGTTCTCTCTTTACACTTTGTTTCCACATTGTATAAGACTCCTTTGTTGGGAAACGCGTGAGAACAACTACTCTTCATTTCAGAGCTTAATGCTTTTATGTTGTTTCATTTAGCTATAAAACCAAGCTGGCTGCAGCCTTTGCAAAGTGTCGAATTAAGTATGCGGCTCCAACCATTGAGTATATATTACCTGAGACTGTACGGAAACAAGAACAAAGAGCTTTTACATTACCAATTTATGCTTGGATTAACACAGCCAAAGCCAGGTAAGTATCAGTAGAAACCATAAGAAAAAAAGTTTGGTATTTTACATTGGGTTGTTGGTAGATATTTCAATCAGAAGTCAGCAGTAATATAGTAGCCAACGCCAAGAATCAAATTGGGTCATTGTGCCCTCTTTTATGAAGTAGTGTTTATGGTGCTGAGGTAGATTCTGTATTCTGTTATTCTATAGGGCATAAGGAGACTGTATCTGTATTCAGCACAGAGATGATACTTGACCAGCAAACATCTTGGCCCATGCACAGGACTGTAGATTTTATCTGTAATTACGGATCCATTGAGTTCTATGACTGTCGGACACCTTCCCGTATATTTACGGGAAGGTGTCCGGGCCGTAAAAAGTTTCTGTAAAAATAGGACATGTCCTATTTTTTTTATTTTACGGACCGCGCTCCCATATTTTATAACAGGCGCGGTCCGCCGTGTCCGTAATCACGGACCTTGATTACAGGCACGGTCCTGTGCATGGGACCTAATAGTTCTTTTTGTACTAGAATTTTGACCGTTTTTATGGATTCTTTTAGAGTTGTAATTCTTTTATGCTTTTGTTTCCAGCATCACAGAAGTTTTTAACACCTTAAAGCGAGAAGGGTTCACTCAGATTGACTCCCCCTCAGAACTGGATGGTTATACATATTGTATGGACCAGCATTGCCAAGATTTGCTCATTTTTCCACCACATCTTAAAGGGGAATTTAGCAACATGGAAATGGTCATCAATTACCAGCTGTTATTACAGGTAGATTTGTTTTCAGCTTTATCCAAATTTTTATAAATGTATCCGGTCAATTGCATGATGACGGAGTATATTAAGTCACCTCGCTGGATGGATTATAGCATCAAAATGCTGATAACTGACTACACTGGGGCAGATTTACTATTCAAAATGCGTCAGAATTCTGGCGTATATGCTGTGCTCCACATTTATTAACTGTTTTAGAGACTTTTAGTGGTGCTTGACAAGTGGTGTGGTGTAGAAAAAGGTTGTGGCTTAAAATGTGACCCCGTAGACCAAAAATGCTCAAAAATCATGGTTCAAAAAACTGGTGTAAACTAAGCCAACCAATAAAAGTAAGATCTATAAGTAAGAAAAAAGTGTCCAGCATGTATAGCTACATATGCCAAATTTATCATACAGCATGCACCATTTTGATAAATTTGGTTCATTTTTGGACTGCCTTGTCTAAGTTTACACTGTCTAAAACTTAGATAGCAATAGTACATTTTCTCCGGTGTCTCTCTCATGGGCACTTTGTTGGCAATTTTTTTTCTTTTTTTAAATCCACAGTTTAAACATAGCAAGTAACAAAAAATATCTCTTTGGTACTAGGTACCCTAAACAGTTTTAACCTGTCAACAATTCAATTTCTTTATTATCTATATTGTTTTTTATATGAATCTTATGAAGACAACCCCTGTCTATATACATTATTGGGGCATATGGACATCATAGAAGGGGTCCCCCACTCTGTACTCCTCCTCTATGAGCCAGAGCGGAGAGTTGTTATCAAACTGCGGACCCCGCCAATCTCTGTATTACATGGTCGGCCATGCAGGAAAAATGTCTGCCAGATGCGGCAATACGCTGAACACAGGCCAACCTTTTTCAAATTGCCGCCTATCAGTCCATTACATTAGAGAACTTCAAAAGCTTTAGTGCCTAAGTATTATTCATACAAATCATCTGCTAACGACCCGAATCGCAAACGTTTTTGTGAGGCTAGATCAGGATACTAAGGTAACAGAATACTATTCAATTCCACTCCACAATCCTCTGTTCTCACAGGTCCCAAGGCTTCTTGAATAGCGAGCAATAGTCATAAAAATTGTGGAAGGAATATACATTTATATTATATGTACATTCACAAGACAAAACAAATACTATGGTACTGGAAATAGTTCCAGTCATACTAGACCTTTTCATGGAAATAGAGGGGCTGTCACAAATATTAGATGAAATGGTTAATGGTTAAAGCTACAGCACAGCCACAAAAAATTCTTCAGTGTGAAAGGACAACTCCCCAAACATGGGTGGTGCACGCAGCAAAGAATTCCAGGTCTAAGGGAGACAATCAATATGCAATCGAAGAAAGGAACTGCGGCACTCAAGATAATCCAAAGAAGTGTATTCGATTTATTTACCAAGCATAAAAACACTTGCAACGTTTCAACCCATGAATGGGTCTTCCTGTTGCTTATATAGCGCTAACGTATACTCCAGCACTGTACAGAGATTGCCACCATTCACATCAGTCCCTGCTCCCAAACGGGCTCACAATCTAAATTCACTATATTAGACACACTGACTTATGAGTATGTTGTCACGATCTGTGGGTATGTGGACCCACTGAGCCGCACTGCCGTAGCGTGGTAGCAGTTGGACAAACAACAGTGTACCAAGTCAATATAAAGTCAGAGCACAAGGGTACCTGTAATAGTCCAGACAGTAGCAACAGCTTAGGCACAGATGGGACCTTGGCGGCAGGTGATGCAAAACGTGGCAGATGACAAAAGAAGTGTTGTAAATCAGCAGGCGTAGTAGATGGCACAGCACGACTCCAACAATAGAGTTGGCACAGGAACAAATACAGCACGGGATAAAGGATACAGGTAGCAGGACACGGGAACACAGAGAACAGGATACGACTAAGGGACCATTTTCAGGACTAAAAGAGGAATACAAACAACGCTATAGTCCAGGGTGAGCATGGGCTAATTAGTAATGTTTTACATGTGCGCGTACTCACAATTTAAGCCGGGCACGAGCAGGCGCGCGCACCCTATGGGACACAGCAGGCGTTTCCTGGGGAGAAGATGCGGGCCAGCACTCACCAGACCATGGCTGCGGCCGTCGAAGGGTGAGTAATCCCGACGGTTCACGGCCATGGATGTTACATATGTTTTTTGGAGTGTTCGAGGAAACCAGAGAACCTGGAGGAAACCCACATAAACACGGGAACATAGAAATAAATATACATTTAAACTTTAAGACGATTTTCAACTGGTTGCACCCAATGTGTTAAATTCTATTTTTTATTATGTATATTGTTATATTATGTATCTTACATATATATTATTTTATATTGTTATATAATGTTTATTATATTTTTATATTATCTGGACCCTGTCCATATGCCCTAATAATTGCAGGGGGTCCCACACTCTGTACCCCTCTTCAAGAACAGCCTCAATACGTTGCTTGATGATTATATGACTATATAATGTCATTGTAGTAGTTTTAATTAAAGTGACGCAGAATGGTTACGTCGTTCCCTTTCTGTATATACGATCTTACTGAGTGATATTTGTCTTGGAAGCGTTTTTGTTATCCGGTTTGCGAAAACAAACAAAAAGCGAGATGTAGAGCAGCAGAGAGTGATTTATATCTCCATTGTACGCTCTCTCCAGACTTGGAAGCGTTGTGAACGCTCAGGAACAATATCATTGCATGAGTGAGAGGGTTGCATGGCAACATGTTTATGTCAGGCAGTTTATCATTGGGAACAGATTCAGCCCAGTTTAGGAGCTTGATCTTTTAATCCCTAGAAGGACAATGGCAACATAAAATATAGCGCCTTTCTCTGGGAAGTTTTACGTGGACTGCTGCATGAGCAGAGATAGTATAAGAGTCCAATAAATTGCCATGGAAACTGGCGTAAAGACATAGATCACTGGGGATATGTAAGCCATGTACTGTATTGTCTAAGGACACATTAAAAGGTTTATACTTTGGGAGAAAGTCTTAGACCTTGAGTGCCTGTGACGTCTGTTGTCTACTTGTTGCATTTTTGATGTTACCTTGTAGATTGTAATAGACCAACTGGCCTACAAGTTACCAGTGTTTAAAAAACAAAGATGAAATTATGTTCTTAGATGTACAATTGTTTGGCAAGGGCTCTCCGTAAGAACACTTCTGGCTTGGTACAGTTGTCAGTTCTACCTGCTCAGTCTTCCGACGAGAGATTTAAAGGAAAACACTGGGCAAAACTGATATACTGTGTTATGCCTAGTGTAGGATTTTATGGCGGCAGTGCATAACAAGGGGATTCAAAGAACACCAAATAGTACATTCAGTCAGTGGACTCAAGGGGCCCCAGCACCTGACGCTGAGGAGAGGCCATTCAATAGATGGGTCTGATTAATGTAGGGGTTTGGTCTGGGGTCTGAGTTAATTTAGAGGTTTCATCTGGGGTCTGAGTTAATTTTGGGGTCTTGTGGTTGATTAATTTAGGGGTCTGATCTGGCATCTGGTCTAAGGTCTGATTAAGGATCTGATCAGGGGTCTGAATTAATTTTGGGGTCTGGTTTGGGGTCTAAATTTATTTGGGGGTCTGGTATGGAATTTATTACCTCCCATGCCCTCATCCTGCATTTTCTAAATCACGTACAGCCAACCGTTTATACGGAAAACCATAATAAATCATAAAGATGATAAATAATATATGTCTATAGCTTAGAATACTTATATAAACATATCAGAATCTACTGTAACGTCTAAAATAATGATAATTAGAATAGCAATAGATTATACAAACTATTCCAAATTCAATATAATCACGAAGGCATCAATTTAGCAGCCCTAACAGTGAGTACTTGAAGTTGATGTGTTGGAAGCAGAAAACATGGGCAAGTGTAAGGATCTGAGTGACTGACAGGGGCCAAATTGTGATGGCTAGACGACTGGGTCAGAGCATCTCCAAAATGGCAGGTCTTGTGGGTTTTTACCGCAATACAGTGGTTAGTACCTACCAAAAGTGGGCAATGGAAGGACTACTGGTGAACCGGCGACAGAGTTACGGGTGCCCAAAGCTCATTGATACGTATGGGCAACGAAGGCTAGCCTTTCTGGTCCGATCCCACAGAAAAGCTCTAATAGCACATTGGCTATGATCGAAAGGAGTCAGAACACACACAGTGCATTGCAGCTTACTGTATATTGGCTGCGTAGTTCATGCTAACTTCTCTCCACCGGCGAAATTGTCTACAATGGGCACGTAAGCTTCAGAATTAGACCTTGGAGCAATAGAAGAAGGTGACCTGGTCTGATAAATTTTTTATATCATGTTGACGGCCGTGTGCATATGCGTCGCTTACCTGGGGAGCAGATAGCACCAGGATGCACCATAGGAAGAAGACAAGCTGTCATAGGCAGTGTGATTCTCCAGGCAACGTTCTACTGGGAAACCTTGGGCCCTGGCATTCATGTGGAAGTTAAATTGTCAGGATAATGCGTCATGCCACACTGCAAAAATAGTTCAGGAATGATTTGAGGAACATGACAAAGAGTTCAAGGTGTTGACATGGCCCCAAATTTCCCAGATCTCAATCTGATCGTACATCTATGGGATGTGCTAGAAAAATAGGTCCGAGCCATGGAGACCTCATTTCGTAACTTACAGGAGGACTTAAAGGTGCTGCGTGCCTTGGTGTATATTATGATGGTGCCCTATTGTTATTAATCTATTTGTGCTCCTAATAAGTATATACAGTGTGTATATATATATATATATGTAGGAGGGGTTCCAGCCCCCATGCTGTGGAAGGGGTCCCACTCCCCACATATACCAGACCGGTTATGGGGGTTCCAACCCCCTTGGGTGATAGGGGTATCAACCCCCTCCGTACCCATGATATCGTAGGGGTCCCAGCCCCCTTGTATGATAGGGGTAATAGCCCCCTTCCCAACGTCTAACGTATATATATATATATATATATATATATGTATATATATATATATATATATATAATGTAGCAGAGCCTAGTGGGTGTTACCAGTTGGGGCTGTGTCCGTACACAAGCTGACAGTGTCCAATCAGTGCTGACGCTGTGAGACTGTGTAGGGACACGCCCCTTTGACAAGAAGAATGGTAACAGTTGTGAATTTATTCATAAATTTCTAGTAGGAATAACAGAGGAATGGCACAATGCAGAGTTCTAAGGAATATGTTATTTCATGGGAAATACAAGGATATACTGAAATAGACATATGAGGAGAGGTAACCGGTCCTCTTTTAAATGACAAACGTCACTCTACTGCATTGGCATACCATGCGCTGCTCTTTATACTCTATATTACATGTATGTGCCCGGATATTTTCAGATAATAATTGATTTTATTTGTTGTGTTTTAGATAGTCATGTAGTGTAAAATCACATCTTTGATCACATGACAATAAAACCTTACTATTATTCACATCTCACTACACATATAGTCTGTATAGTGATTCCTTGACATGACATATGATGCATGTCCCAACTAATCTGTTCTATCACATTCACAGGACAAGTCACACAGCCTAGCAGCACATTCGGTAAAAGCCTTGCTCAACATGGACGACGACATCATAGTGGCCAGCCCTTACCCAGGCTATACTATTGCTCACATTTCTGTGCTGAGCAGTCAGTTTTCTTGTAATATATATGTGTGTGGAGTTAAATCTGAATCAAGAGAAGAAGAGATGTTAGATTTGTTCCGTAACATGGAATGTAGAAGTAAGTCTGTTCAGGTTGTGTTGCCTTACCTAGTTATAATATAGTCTGAACTCTGCCTTAAATGACAAGTGTAGAGTTAGGGTATGTTCACACGGCAGCGTCCGTAACGGCTGAAATTACGGGGATGTTTTCAGGAGAAAACATCCCCGTAATTTCAGCCGTAACGGCGTGTGCAGGCGCTTGAACGCCGCGTCCATTACGGACGTAATTGGCGCGGCTTTTCATTGGAGTCAATGAATAACGGCTCCAATTACGCCCCAAGAAGTGACAGGTCACTTCTCTGACGCGGGCGTCTATTTACGTGCCGTCATTTGACAGCGGCGCGTAAATATACGCCTCGTGTGAACAGACAAACATCAGCCCATTGCTTTCAATGGGCAGATGTTTGTCAACGCTTTCACGCCGCATTTTTTCGGACGTAATTCGGGGCAAAAACGCCCGAATTACGTCCGTAATTAGTGTGTGTGAACATACCCTTACCGTAACCCCTGATGAAAAGGGAAAAGTGCAAGTGTGCGTAAAGCCTTAAACCCTGGGATATATGGATTATGTGTTTATTATTTCCTAGTCATTGTAAAATAAATCAAATTCATGAATGCTTTATTTTCAGATATTAAAATGCTCAAGGAGAGTTTCACGGACCTCGACCCCTCTGATCCTAGGTTGCAGAAGGCAAAAATCATTCTTCTTCTGCCTCGGTGTTCAGGATCAGGCACCAGTGACCCAGTGGAGTTTATTTTAAATGAACATGGAGGTAATATTTTCTCATTGAACATGATTTATTTTACAAAGTAGGCAGAGTTTCAGTTGATATGAAATAATGCTCTATTCACGTCATGAAAGGTTACATCTGAAGGATACATTTGGTTAGGATAAAAGTATCAAATCATATCATGGGATAATTTTTGGGCCAAATCTTTGCCATTTTTTTTGGCACGCGTTTGACAGGTCAATACTGCAAAATAGCCCAGTGGGTTAACATTAGTGGCCAAACCACGTGGTATCACACTGCGATCTACTGCAGTCACAATGTACGATAATCGTGGTATGTCACTAACTTTTTATCACCTTTTAATGCGATTTGTGCTTGTTAGCAGCAGAACTTCCCCTAACCATGCAAAATCTTGTGCATATGAAATAAACAACCCTAGTCTTTTATACATACAGAACACAATCCAACATCGCTGGTGAAAGTACGTCTCATAAATAGCAGCAACGTTTCAGGTTTGGTTAATCTTGGGACAAAAATGTGCATAGATAGATAGGCGATAGATATATAGATATGAGATAGGTAGATATGAGATAGATACATAAGAAAATAGTGACCGCACTTTGCAAACACCAATGTCACCTAAAACACTATATATAAATAAATATGCATTGCTGCTAAATCTACTTACAATAGTGATGTTCTTAGCGCATATTTTGATCAAATTGTGTGAGCCCATCTGCCACGACAAGGCGACCTCACTTATAAGGTGGGTCTCTAAACTGAACATACACCATATTCTGGGTTTGAGCCTTCAGAATATATGTGGGGAAGGCAGCAACCAGTTAAAATCACCCTAGGGCAGAATGGGAGGAGTGCAAGATCAAAAATGGAGGCAGTCAATACCCCCACATATATACAATACACAAGAAAGTTTGATCAGCACATTCCAGCAAAATGAAAAAAACGTGTACAGGTGCAAGTACGCCTGTGACTGCAAAACAATAGACACAAAAATGGCAACAAGTGAGGTGGCCTTTTCGTGGCAGGTGGGCTCACACATTTTGATCAAACTGTGCGGAAAGAATCTCACTATTGTAAGTACATTCAGCAACAATGCATATTTACTTACATATATATATATATATTTTTTTTTATTTTTTTTTATATATATATATATATATATGTGTGTGTGTGTAAATAAATATGCATAGTGTTTTAGGTGGCATTGGGGTTCGCAGAGTGCTGTCTCCATTTTCTTGTGTATTGTTTTCCAGTCACAGGCGTGCTTGCACCTGTACACGTTTTTTTAATTTTGCTGGAATGTGCTGATCAAACTTTCTTGCGTGTTAGATAGATAGATAGATAGATAGATAGATAGATAGATAGATAGATAGATAGATAGATAGATAGATAGATAGATAGATAGACATGAGATAATATTAGATCGATCGATAAATATATTAGATAGCTGTAGTACTGTCTTACATCCTGCAGGTGTCACTGTTGTTAATCTATTGTTTGGAAAGTGTTTTTTATCTGTCTTTTCTTTAAAGAGGCTCTGTCACCACATTATAAGTGCCCTATCTCCTACATAAGGAGATCGGCGCTATAATGCAGATGACAGTAATGCTTTTTATTTAGAAAAACTATCTATTTTAAACCACTTTATGAACGATTTTAGCTTTATGCTAATTCGTTTCTTAATGCCCAAGTGGGCATGTTTTTACTTTAGACCAAGTGGGCGTTGTACAGAGGAGTGTATGACGCTGACCAATCAGCAACCAATCAGCGTCATACACTTCTCTCCATTCATTTACACTGCACTAGCGATATAGTTATATCATTATGTGCAGCCACATACACAAACACTAACATTACTGTAGTGTCCTGATAATGAATATACGTCACTACCAGCCTGGACGTGATGTTTATTCAGAATCCTGACACTTCTGAATCTTTTCTGTGAGATTCCAGCAAGGCAAACGTAATCTCGCGATATTACGATGTAACCTGTCATTTCAAACGAGATTATGTTTGCCTTGCTGGAATCTCACAGAAAAGATTCAGAAGTGTCAGGATTCTGAATAAACATCACGTCCAGGCTGGTAGTGATGTATATTCATTATCAGGACACTACAGTAATGTTAGTGTTTGTGTATGTGGCTGCACATAGCGATATAGTTATAATGAAGTGTAAATGAATGGAGAGAAGTGTATGACGCTTATTGGTTGCTGATTGGTCAGCATCATACACTCCTCTGTACAATGCTCACTTGGTCTAAAGTAAAACACGCCCAGTTCGGCATTAAGAAACTCATTAGCATAAAGCTAAAAATCGCTCATGCAGTGGTTTAAAATAGATAGTTTTTCGAAAATAAAAAGCACTGCTGTCAACTACATTATAGCACCGATCTTCTTATATAGGAGATAGGGCACTTATAATGTGGGGACAGAGCCTCTTTAAGAGGTTGTAAATTCTGAAAAAAGAGGAATCAACCACTCATATTTTTAGGAGTATTTAATGTCACACCTGTAATGTACACAATCCTAAAACATATTAAAAATACGTTTAGTTCCTTTAATACTTCATTTTACACCCATTAGGAGCTTTTGCCTCTGCACATTGTCACCTTGTGAGTATGACTCGGCAAATGGAGTGGGGGCAGGGAAGTGACAACTGCCATGAGGACATTTTCAGCCTGGCCAAGTAGTTGTCATTTTTCAGTTGCATATAGCCCATGGCCTGATACTCTGCACTAGCGCTATTACAATACTGCAGCAAATAGACAATAATATGAATCTAAATGTATGTATTAAGCCAATTTCCCCAGGATGAGAGCTGCAATTCAGGATATAGACTGGGAAGAACTAATGTTAAATAATGGGACAAATGATAAATCTATGATTCAAATCTACTTTGGGTAATTATAGTGCAAAATCTATTCCTATAGGTAACAAGTATAAACGACTAAAATTAAATCCCACATGGCTTACACCTTCTGTGAAAGGGGCAATACATGACAAAAAAAGGGCATTTAAAAAATACAAATCTGAGGATAAAATTATCAAAAATACAAAATGAAAGACAGGTGGCCAAGGATAGTAAAACAAATCCCAAAAAATTCTTCAAGTATATAAATGCAAAAAAGCCAAGGTCTGAACATGTAGGACCCCTAGATTGTGGTAATGGGGAGTTGGTCACAGGGGATCAAGAGAAGGCAGAGTTACTAAATGGGTTCTTTAGCTCTGTATATACAACAGAAGAAAGAGCAGCTGATGTAGCCGGTGCCAGTGCTGTTAATATATCAGTGGATATACTGAATTGGATGAATTAAATAAAATAAATGTGCACAAGGCCCCGGGACCAGATGGGTTACACACTAGAATTCTTAAAGAGCTTAGTTCAGTTATTTCTATCCCCCTTTTCATAATATTCAGAGAATCTCTAGTGACTGGTATAGTGCCAAGGGACTGACGCAGGGCAAATGTGGTGCCTATTTTCAAAAAGGGCTCTAGGTCTTCGCCGGGTAATTATAGACCAGTAAGCTTAACATCAATTGTGGGGAAAATGTTTGAGGGGCTATTGAGGGACTATATTGTAATGATGGGGGTAGGGAAACGGAGAAGTGAGCCCTAATCTACCCGCCACTCTGTCCCTGCCTACTTGCAACGACCCGCCCTAGGTGACGGGGTACAACTGGGCGGCGGTCCCTACGCTCAGTAAGTGCACGAGACAAACAGACAAGGGTACACAAGCTAAGGGAAAAGAGGCAGTTGCCCACGGCAACACCGTGAGCAACAAGAGTGGTGAACGAGCCGAGTCAAACCAGGAGAGAACGAGGTACCAAACGCAGAGCAGGAGAGTAGTCAGTAAGCCAGGGTCAGTATGGAGCAGGATCAAATAGTAAGAAGCTGTAGCTGGGCCAGGAAACCACACGAGAAGAATCACAAGCAAAGGAGGAACAGGAAAGGCAGGTATAAATAGACAGAGGGCGGGAGCTAGCTCCGTCTGGCCAGGCTGCGATAGGCTCTCCCACTCCTAAGCCTGCCATCCTGAGTGGTGGAAGATGGAGTCAGTCTCAGAGACATAGACTCAGGTGCAGACTGATTACCTATGGGCGTATACACAGAAGTTGTGCCTGGCAGATCCTTTACAGTACCCCCCCTTTTATGAGGAAGATGGAACCTCCTGACCAATACCCCAGCGTGAACATCCCGGGCGGGTACCCAAGTCCTCTCCTCAGGCCCGTATCCTCTCCAATGGACCAGGTACTGGAGGGAGCCTTGGACCATCTTGCTGTCCACAATCTTGGCCACCTCGAATTCCACCCCCTCAGGGGTGAGAACGGGAACAGGAGGTTTCCTCGAGGGAGCCATGGACGGGGAGCAGCATTTAAGGAGGGAGGCATGAAACACGTCGTGTATTCGAAAAGATGGGGGCAACTCCTGTCGGAAGGAGACAGGATTGAGGACTTCAATGACCTTATACGGCCCAATAAACCGGGGAGCAAACTTCTTGGACGGGACCTTAAGGCGCAAGTTCCTAGACGATAACCACACCAGATCCACGACCATAAACAAGGGGTTAGCAGAACGTCTTCTATCAGCCTGAGTTTTTTGTACACTCTGGGACGCCTCTAGGTTCTTCTGAACCTGGGCCCACACTGTGCACAGTTCCCGATGAACGACCTCTACATCGGGATTGTTGGAACTACCAGGTGAAGCGGAGGAGAACCGTGGATTAAACCCAAAATTACAGAAAAAGGGGAGACCCCTGACGAATTACTGACCCGGTTATTAGGGGAAAATTCGGCGAGGGGAATGAATGAGACCCAATCATATTGACAGTCAGAGATAAAACACCTTAAATATTGTTCTAGAGATTGATTAGTCCTCTCCGTTAGGCCATTAGTTTCAGGATGGAAGGCAGAGGAGAAGGACAGATCAATCTCCAACTTTTTACAGAAGGCTCTCCAAAACAATGAAACAAATTGTACCCCTCTGTCCGAAACAATATTGACAGGGACCCCATGGAGACGCCGGATGTGTTTGACGAACAAGGTAGCTAACGTCTTGGCATTGGGTAGTTTTTTGAGGGGCACAAAGTGGCACATCTTACTGAAGCGGTCTACTACAACCCACACCACCGACTTGCCTTGAGATGGAGGCAAATCGGTGATAAAATCCATGGAGATATGGGTCCAAGGTCTCTGGGGAATGGGCAAAGAACGTAGTAAGCCCGCTGGTCGGGACCTGGGAGTCTTGGACCTAGCACAAACCTCACAAGCGGCGACGTAGGCCTTAACGTCTTTAGGTAACCCAGGCCACCAATAGTTTCTGGCAATGAGGTGTTTGGTACCCAGGACGCCTGGATGACCAGATAGTGCGGAGTCATGACTTTCCCTAAGTACCCTTAGCCGGAATTGCAGGGGAACAAACAGCTTGTCCTCAGGAAGGTTCCCGGGAGCTGAACCTTGATCAGCCGCAATTTCAGAGACTAAATCAGAATCAATAGAAGAAATGATTATACCAGGAGGCAAAATACAAGCAGGATCTTCCTCCGAAGGAGGGCTGGCCATGAAGCTACGCGACAGTGCATCAGCCTTAATATTTTTAGACCCAGCCCTATAGGTAACCAAAAAGTTGAATCTGGTAAAAAATAGCGCCCATCGAGCTTGTCTCGGGTTTAGCCTCCGGGCAGATTCTAGGAAAACCAGATTCTTGTGGTCGGTAAGGACCGTTACCTGGTGCCTAGTCCCCTCCAGGAAGTGGCGCCACTCTTCAAATGCCCATTTAATGGCTAAGAGTTCGCAGTTGCCAATATCATAGTTACTCTCAGTGGGCGAGAACTTCCTGGAGAAGTAGGCACAGGGGCGGAGATGGGTGAGGGACCTGGTACCCTGGGACAAGACAGCTCCCACTCCCACCTCGGATGCGTCAACTTCCACGATAAATGGCTCCATTTGGTTGGGCTGAACCAGCACCGGGGCTGAGATAAAACACTTCTTAAGGACCTCAAAAGCCTGGACAGCCTCAGGAGGCCAGTGGAGGAGATCAGCACCTTTCCGAGTGAGGTCCGTAAGAGGCTTAGCGATGACCGAGAAGTTAGCAATAAATCTCCTGTAATAATTAGCGAACCCCAAGAAACACTGTAACGCCTTCAGGGAAGCAGGTTGGACCCATTCCGCCACAGCCTGGACCTTGGCGGGGTCCATGCGGAATTCATGAGGAGTGAGGATTTGACCCAAAAAATTTATCTCCTGCACCCCAAACACACATTTTTCGGTTTTAGCAAACAGTTTGTTTTCCCGAAGGACCTGGAGCACCTTCCTGACATGCTCAATGTGGGAGGACCAGTCCTTGGAAAACACCAGTATGTCATCAAGGTACACTACAAGAAATACCCCCAGGTAATCTCTTAAAATCTCATTTATGAAATTCTGGAAGACCGCAGGAGCATTACACAACCCAAAGGGCATGACGAAGTATTCGAAGTGACCTTCGGGCGTGTTAAACGCAGTCTTCCACTCATCCCCCTCTTTGATGCGGATAAGGTTATACGCCCCCCCGTAGATCAAACTTAGAGACCGATTGGGCCCCCTGAACCTGATTAAAGAGATCAGGAATCAAAGGAAGGGGATACTGGTTCCTTACAGTGACCTCATTCAAGTTACGGTAGTCAGTAGTCAATGCATGGCCTAAGACCACCATCCTTCTTCCCTACGAAGAAGAAGCCAGCACCTACCGGAGAAGTAGAGGGGCGAATGTAACCCTTGGCCAGGCATTCCTGGATATACTCTCTCATGGCTTCACGTTCGGGACAAGAAAGATTAAATATCCTACCCTTAGGGAGCTTAGCTCCTGGTACCAATTCGATAGCGCAATCGTATTCTCTATGAGGAGGTAACACTTCGGAGGCCTCCTTAGAGAAAACATCAGCGAAGTCCTGAACAAACTCAGGTAGCGTGTTCACCTCCTCAGGGGGAGAAATAGAATTAACAGAAAAACATGACGTCAGGCATTCATTACCCCATTTGGTAAGCTCCCCAGTATTCCAGTCAAACGTGGGATTATGCAACTGCAACCAGGGAAGGCCTAAAACCAAATCGGACGATAATCCCTGCATCAACAGTACAGAGCACTGCTCCAAATGCATGGAGCCAACAAGGAGTTCAAAAACAGGGGTATGCTGTGTAAAATAACCATTAGCAAGAGGAGTGGAGTCGATACCCACTACCGGGACAGGTTTAGGCAAATCAAACAAAGGCATGGCTAGAGACATAGCAAATTCCACAGACATGATATTAGCAGAAGACCCTGAATCCACAAAGGCACTGCCGGTAGCAGACCTACCACCAAAAGAGACCTGAAAGGGAAGCAAGATTTTATTACGTTTCATATTTACGGGAAATACCTGTGCGCCCAAGTGACCTCCCCGATGATCACTTAGGCGCGGAAGTTTTCCGGCTGCTTATTCTTACGCCTAGGACAGGTGTTCACTTGATGCTTGTCATCCCCACAATAGAAGCAGAGACCATTCTTCCTGCGGAACTCTCTACGTTGTCGGGGGGACACGGAGGCCCCAAGTTGCATAGGTACCTCCGAGTCTTCCGTGGAAGAGCGAAGCAACGGGGCCTCGGGAGGCATCATGGGGGAGTCAGAGGGGAAAACACAAAACCGTTCAAGTTGTCATTCTCTGAGACGTCGGTCAAGTCGTACCGCTAAAGCCATAACCTGGTCTAAGGAGTCAGAATAGGGATAGCTAACTAGCAGGTCTTTCAGAGCGTTCAACAGACCCAACCTAAACTGGCACCTTAAGGCAGGGTCATTCCACCGAGAAGCTACGCACCACTTCCTAAAGTCAGAGCAATACTCCTCCACAGGTCTCTTACCCTGACGTAAGGTCACCAGCTGGCTCTCGGCAAAGGCAGTCCTGTCAGTATCGTCATAAATGAGTCCGAGAGCAGAAAAGAAACGGTCAACGGAGGAAAGTTCAGGGGCGTCAGGAGCCAGGGAGAAGGCCCATTCTTGGGGCCCTTCCTGGAGCCGGGACATAATTATACCCACCCGCTGGCTCTCAGAACCTGAGGAGTGGGGCTTTAAGCGAAAGTAGAGCTTACAACTCTCCCGAAAGGAGAGAAAAGTCCTCCGGTCCCCTTAGAACCGGTCAGGCAACTTGAGGTGGGGTTCAAGAGGTGAGGTGAGGGGTACTACCATGGCAGCGTCAGGCTGGTTGACCCTCTGAGCCAGGGCCTGGACCTGTAGGGAGAGACCCTGCATTTGCTGGGCCAGGGTCTCAAGGGGGTCCATAGTAGTGTCAGGGACCAGGGTAGACTAGGTATATGGGCTTGTGATTATGTAATGAGGTGGGTAGGGAAACGGACAAGTGAGCCCTAATCTACCCGCCACTCTGTCCCTGCCTACTTGCAACGACCCGCCCTAGGCGACGGGGTACAACTGGGCGGCGGTCCCTACGCTCCGTAAGTGCACGAGACAAACAAACAAGGGTACACAAGCTAAGGGAAAAGGGGCAGCTGCCCACAGCAACACCGTGAGCAACAAGAGTGGTTAACGAGCCGAGTAAAACCAGGAGAGAACGAGGTACCAAACGCAGAGCAGGAGAGTAGTCAGTAAGCCAGGGTCAGTATGGAGCAGGATCAAATAGTAAGAAGCTGTAGCTGGGCCAGGAAACCACACGAGAAGAATCACAAGCAAAGGAGGAACAGGAAAGGCAGGTATAAATAGACAGAGGGCGGGAGCTAGCTCCGTCTGGCCAGGCTGCGATAGGCTCTCCCACTCCTAAGCCTGCCATCCTGAGTGGTGGAAGATGGAGTCAGTCTCAGAGACATAGACTCAGGTGCAGACTGATTACCTATTGGCGTATACACAGAAGTTGTGCCTGGCAGATCCTTTACATATATACAGGATTATGTGACAAAAAATAGTATTACAAGTGACAGCCAGCACGGTTTTAATAAGGACAGAAGTTGTCAAACTAACCTGTTCTATTTTTATGAAGAGGTGAGCAGAAGCCTAGACAGAGGGGCCGCTGTGTATATAGTGTTTTTGGACTTTGCAAAGGCATTTGACACTGTCCCCCATAGACGTCTAATGGGTAAATTAAGGACTATAGGTTTAGAAAATATAGTTTTCTAAACCTGGGAACACTATTATTCAACTTATTTATTAATGATATAGAGGATGGGATTAATAGCACTATTTCTATTTTTGCAGATGACACCAAGCTATGTAATATTGTTCAGTCTATGGAAGATGTTCGTGAATTGCAAGCAGATTTAAACAAACTTAAGTGTTTGGGCATCCAGTTGGCAAATGCAGATTAATGTAGATAAATATAAAGTTATGCATCTGGGTGCCAACAACCTGCATGCATCATAAGTCCTAGTGGGAGCTACACTGGGAGAGTCACTTGTTGAGAAAGCTCTGGGTGTACTTGTAAATCATAAACTAAATAACCGCATGCAATGTCAATCAGCTGCTTCAAAGGCCAGCAGGATATTGTCGTGTATTAAAAGAGGCATGGACTCGCTGGACAGGGATGTAATATTACCACTTTACAAAGCATTAGTGCGGCCTCATCTAGAATATGCAGTTCAGTTCTGGGCTCCAGTTCATAGAAAGGATGCCCTGGAGTTGGAAAAAATACAAAGAAGAGCGACGAAGCTAATAAGGGGCATGGAGAATCTAAGTTATGAGGAAAGATTAAAAGTATTAAACCTATTTAGCCTTGAAAAAAGACGACTAAGGGGGGACATGATTAATTTATATAAATATATTAATGGCACATACAAAAAATATGGTGAAATCCTGTTCCATGTAAAGCCCTCTCAAAAAACAAGGGGGCACTCCCACCGTCTGGAGAAAAAAAGGTTCAACCTGAAGAGGCGACAAGCCTTCTTTACTGTGAGAACGGTGAATTTATGGAATAGCCTACCGCAGGAGCTGGTTACAGCAGGGACAGTAGATGGCTTTAAAAAAGGGTTAGATAATTTCCTAGAACAAAAAAGTATTAGCTCATATGTGTAGAATTTTTTTCCCTTCTCTCTTGTCTGTTGTACAATGATACAAATGACAATGTCTAACCTCTCTGGTACAGACACGGCTCTGCTCCAGGATCTCTCTCAAGGATATGTGTCGGCTGACAGACTCAATGATTTGGCCAAACAACAATTATCGGAGCTCAACCACGCCATGAAATGTGAGTGCTTATTACAAGGATGTTATTTTCTGTGTCAGTTTTTCTTATTTGAAGCTGATGCTACTAAAGGACTGTATGTGACCCACAGCACAATCCAGAGACATTCTCTTCTGCTTTCTTTTGATTTCAGTTAATAAAGTTCAGGCAATTGTGTACTGCACGTGCTCCATTTATCCTGAGGAAAATGAAAATATAATAAGTCAAGCCCTTCAGTTCAAAGTGGAAGGAATTAAAGGACAGCCATACAGGTAAGTCTTGTGTATGAACATTGTGTAACCTCCTGTTCCAGCTTTTTCCTGAATTTAAAGGGGTATTCCGAGCTTAGAAAATTTAAAAGGGTATTCTCATCATTGACATTTATGGCATATCCACAGGGACTCACACTTATCTCAAGAATAGGGGTCCCCGACCCTGTCACTGCTTGGTGAAGTGGCCACTGTGCTACACTGTTTCTGGCCAGCGGCCACCTCGCCAGATGGGGTCAGGTGACACCGGTTCTCGAGATAGGTGTTCGTCACAGGGCTGCCACCTGCATCTATCAGACATTTATAGCATGGGAATACCACTTTAAAGCCTCATGCATACAAGCATACTATGGCTCCATACAACCTCCGAGTTGTAGAGAGCTGAAATAAAGCAGCTATAGAAGTCGATGTAGATACGATTTCATATGGAGACGTACAGGGGTTTTCCATGGCATGCTCCATTGTATTAAGGAGGTACTCACATATCTTCTAGGTGAGTATATTTTATAAGACAGTCCATCATGGAGGCACCATACGTGACACACAGAGTGTCTGTGGTTCTGTAGTGTGCATATGTGCTCTGCTTTGCATGATGCATAATATTTTTGATGGTGATGGTGAAATTGAAATGTGGGTCTGAAATATATAGGATACATCGATGAGTCCAGTGAGAAGATTTGAATGACAGTTTAATAGTACATTTATGTTGCACACATTTTTTATGGGGCCTACTAGACAAAGATTGTTTGTGGATTTGGGAAACTTCACAAATAGTCGGGCTGTCTATGAGGGTGTTTATAGTTAGCGAATTGCCTTTTGGTAAAGAAAAGAACATCTACAAGAGGCTAAGGATGCCCTCATTACCCCTGTAATGGAGGTAGCAAACAGTCTACCACCCACGAGACCGGTGAACACATAAACAATGTTCACTGCCCATCATAAATACTCTTTAAAACCATGTAAAACTTTAGGCCATGGGTAGTGGATTCAGGCCAAGAAATAACATTTGTACCCCTCTGGTACAGAGCAGAGCCCAATCCAAGGTGGTTGAAAGATACAAGTGAGATCATAAGCTTATAGGCCTCTACCTAATCAACAATCCCATGAACGCCGGTGTGCGAACGATTGGGCATAGCAAGTGGGTCCAAGGCAGTCTCCAGCTGTAATGACGGGGGTGGGGAGACAGACAAGTGAGCCCTAATCTACCCGCCACTCAGTCCCTGCCTACTTGCAACGACCCGCCCTAGGCGACGGGCTACAACTGGGCGACGGTCCCTACGCTCAATAAGTGCACGACAGACAAACAGACAAGGGTACTCAGAGCTAGGGGGAGAAAGGGGCAGTTGCCCACGGCAACACCGTGAGCAACAAGAGAAGTAAACAAGCTGAGTCAAACCAGGAGTGTACGAGGTACCAAACGCAGAGCAGGAGAGTAGTCAGCAAGCCGGGGTCAATATGAAGCAAGGACAATAGTACAAGAAGCTGCAGCAGGGCCAGGAAACCAAACGAAAAGAATCACAAGCAAAGGAGGAACAGGAAAGGCAGGTATAAATAGACAGAGGGCGGGAGCTAGCTCCGTCTGCCCAGGCTGTGATAGGTTCTCCCACTCCTAAGCCTGCCACCCTGAGTGGTGGAAGATGGAGTCAGTCTCACAGACATAGAAGCAGGTGCAGACTGATTATCTATGGGCGTTAACCCCGAAGTTGTGCTTGGCAGATCCTTTACACCAGCACTTACACTGGCCTTTTTTGTCGGGATCTTAATCTGGACAGGACAAGTGTTTCGGTCTAAAAATCAGTTGAGTGTAGTTCTGCGGGGTCACAGGGTATCTCCAGTGGTCTGTGGGCGATAGCATTTTATAAGTGTTTCAAAGCAGAGACTGCACAGCACCGGAGGACTCTGAAGAAAGTGCAGGTTGCTCAGACACGGAACATAATAAAATTGGGTCTCTAGGCACGTGGTAGCCTTGTCCTTTAGTGTGACGGCAATGAGGATTACAGTCTTGAAGAAAGTTCAACACGGGCAATTGAATGAAAAAGTTCTGGGATGTCTGGTAGCTATTTGATGTGCTAGTCATTGATGTTAGCCATTGGTGGCCAGAAGGTTTAGCAAGCCATCGGGAAAAGATTTTTATGCAGTACTGAGGACTAACATGCTATATAGCGAGATCAGAATTCAGCATATTAAAGTGTCATTACGTTTTAATAAAAATAACTATAATTAGAATGCATTCGGAAAGTCTTCAGACCCTTTAACTTACTTCAGATTGTGTTATGTGTAGGCCTTGTGCTAAAATTAAAAAAAAATCATGTTTACCCCCCGCCCCAATTATTCTGCACTCAATACCCCATAATGACAAAGTGAAAACAGAATGTTAGAAATTTTTGAGAATTAATTAAATATTAAAAACTAAAATTTCACATGGACATAAATATTCAGACCCTTTACTATGACACTTGACATTTAGCTCTGGGGCCATCTTTGAAATGCTTCTACACCTTGATTGGAGTCCACCTGTGGTAAATTCATTTGATTGGACATGATTTGGAAAGACACACCCCTGTCTATATAAGGTATCACAGCTGACAATGCATATCAGAGCAAAAACCAAGCCATGAGGAGGAAAGAACTGCCTGTAGATCTCAGAGTCTGGATTGTGTGGAGGCACGGATCTGGAGAAGGTTACAAAAAAAATTCTGCTGCACTAAAAGTTCCCAAGAGCACAGTGGCCTCCATAATTCTTACATGGAAGAAGTTTGGAACAACCAGGACTTTTCCTAGAGCTGGCCGTCCCACCAAATTAAGTATTTGAGAGAGAAGGCCCTTTGTAAGAGAGGTGACCAAGAACACAATGGTCACTCTAGCTGACCTCCAAAGATCCTGTGTGCAGATGGGAGAAACTTCCGTTAGGTCAACCATCACTGCAGCACTCCACCAATCTGGGCTTTATGGCAGTGGCCAGAAAGAAGCCTCTCCTCAGGCCCCATGCACACGAACGTATTTATTTCCTCCCGTAAATACTGGCGTAAATACGGGTACTTTGTCACACGTATTCAACCCATATTCCATCAGTATTGAGGGACCCGTGCCCGTAAATACGGACCCGTTGTCACCAGTATTCCACCCGTATTTACAGACCCGTTTTCTATGCAAAATTGCATTGCACTAATCGGCAGCCCCTTCTCTCTATCAGTGGTGGATAAATAGAGGGGGCAGCCATTTTGAGCAGAGTTTCCGCAGCGGAACGCAGCGATTGTAAGTAAAAGAAGATCATACGTACCCCGGCCGTTGTCTTGGTGACGCGTCCCTCTTTTGACATCCCATCCGACCACCCTGGATGACGCGGCAGTCCATGTGACCGCTGCAGCCTGTAATTGGCTGCAGCGGTCACATAGGTTAAAACGTCATCCCGGGAGGCCGGACTGGAGGAAGAAGCAGGTAAGTTAACTTTAAATACTATTAACTCAAGCGGTAGACACTGTACCTAGTACAGAGCAGAGCCCAATCCAAGGTGGTTGAAAGATACAAGTGAGATCATAAGCTTATAGGCCTCTACCTAATCAACTATCCCATGAACGCCGGTGTGCGAACGATTGGGAATAGCAAGTGGGTCCAAGGCAGTCTCCAGCACTTACACTGGCCTTTTTTGTCGGGATGTTAATCTGGACAGGACAAGTGTTTCGGTCTAAAAATCAGTTGAGTGTAGTTCTGCGGAGACACAGGGTATCTCCATTGCAGCAGTGGTCTGTGGGCGATAGCATTTTATAAGTGTTTCAAAGCAGAGACTGCACAGCACCGGAGGACTCTGAAGAAAGTGCAGGTTGCTCAGACACTGAACATAATAAAATTGGGTCTCTAGGCACGTGGTAGCCTTGTCCTTTAGTGTGACGGCAATGAGGATTACAGTCTTGAAGAAAGTTCAACACGGCCAATTGAATGAAAAAGTTCTGGGATGTCTGGTAGCTATTTGATGTGGTAGTCATTGATGTTAGCCATTGGTGGCCAGAAGGTTTAGCAAGCCATCGGGAAAAGATTTTTATGCAGTACTGAGGACTAACATGGGAAACTGGTCAGTGTTGAGGAAAAGATGAATAGAGCAAAGTACAGAGATATTCTCAATAAAAACCTGATCTAGAGTGCTCTGTGATGCTGTGGGGGTGTTTTTCAGCGGCTGGGAGAGGGAGAGGGAGACTGGTCAGGGTTGAAGAAAAGATGAATGGAGCAAAATACAGAGATATTCTTAATGAAAACCTCATCCAGAGTGCTCTGGACCTCAGACTGGGCTGAAGGTTCACCTTCCAACATATCAATGACCCTAAGCACACAGCCAAGACAACACAGGAATGACTTAGGGACAACTCTGTGAACATCCTTGAATTGCCCAGCTAGAGTCTGACTTGAACCCAATCAAACATCTCTGGAGACCCCTGAAAATGTCTGTCTACCGACGGTCCCCATCCAACCTGATAGAGCTTGAGGATGTGCAGAGAAGAAAGGCAGAAAATCCCCAAATCCAGGTGTGCAAACCTTGTGGCATCATACCCAAGAAGACTGGAGGCTGTTATCGCTGCCAAAGGTGCTTCAACTAAGTACCGAGTAAAGGGTCTGAATACTTATGTCACTGCAATATTTTAGTTTTTCCTTTTCAATGAATTAGAAAAGATTACTAACATTCTTTTCTCACTTTGTCATTATGGGGTATTGAGTGCAGAATCATGGGGAAAAACTTGATTATTTTTTTTTTTTTAGCACAAGGCCTCAACATAAGGGCAGATACAGACGGACGTTGCGTTTTTGCGCGCGCAAACAACGCAGCGTTTTGCGCGCGCAAAAAACATTTGACAGCTGCGTGTGTCATCCGTGTATGATGCGCGGCTGCGTGATTTTCGCGCAGCCGCCATCATAGAGATGAGGCTAGTCGACGCCCGTCACTGTCCAAGGTGCTGAAAGAGCTAACTGATCGGCAGTAACTCTTTCAGCACCCTCGACAGTGAATGCCGAACACAATATACAGCAACCTGTTAAAAAAAAAAGAAAAAGTTCGTACTTACCGAGAACTTCCCGGCCGTTGCCTTGGTGACGCGTCCTTGGTGACGCGTCCTTGGTGACGCGCCTCTCTTGACATCGGGCCCCACCTCCCTGGATGACGCGGCAGTCCATGTGACCGCTGCAGCCTGTGCTTGGCCTGTGATTGGCTGGAGCTGTCACTTGGACTGAATTGTCATCCCGGGAGGTCAGACTGGAGGAAGAAGCCGGGAGTTATCGGTAAGTGAGAACTTCGTTTTTTTTTACAGGTTCATGTTTATTGGGATCGGTAGTCACTGTCCATGGTGCTGAAACAGTTTAACTCTTTCAGCACCCTGGACAGTGACTATCTCCTGACGTCGGAAATTTTTTTGCCGGGTTCGGCCAAAACGAGTTCGGCCGAACCCGGTGAAGTTCGGTTCGATTGTCCGGGTTCGCTCATCTCAAAGACACTCCATTTGGATGTTTGGAAACAGAAAAGCACGTGGTGCTTTTCTGTTTACATTCATCCTTTTGACAGCTGGTGCGCTGTTTCAGTCGGTTCGCACGGAAGTGCTTCCGTGCGACCTGCATGGTTTTCACGCACCCATTGACTTCAATGGGTGCGTGATGCGCGAAATACGCGGAGATATTGAACCTGTCGCGTTTTTTGCGCAGCAGACAGACGCTGCGCAAAAAGCACGGACTGTCTGTACTGCCCCATAGACTTGTATTGGTCTTTGCGTGGCGCGTGAAAACCACGCGGCCCGCACGGACCGAATACACGTTCGTGTGAATCCCCCCTAACAAAATGTGAAAGGGTCTGAAGACTTTCCAAATGAACTGTATCAGTATTGTATCCTTAGTAATGGAAACCTACTGGCTGCCTGCACAATTTTTTTTGTGGTTTTCTTTCTCTGAGTAGAATAGATGAGGGGCTCTCATGGACACATGGTTATGAGAGGTGAAATGTAATATAGTAGGTGGCAACAAAAAGGATAATGTGCATAGGCATGTTTTTGGGTGCATCAATGATCCATACTCCATAGTAGCATATGCATCGTATGGTCAAATGTATGTGGAGGCCACTCCTAATTATTGTGTTTAGTCGGCTTGAGTGATGTAAAGCATATTGCCACTGTACTCTGGAGCAGTGGAAACGTGTTCTCTGGAGTAATGAATCACATTTTACTTTCTGGCAGTTTGATGGATGAATCTCGTTTTGTCAGATGCCAGGAGAACGCTAGGCCTACCATTTGGGTTTGGGATGTCCAACAAGATCATATGCGTGTGATGGTCAGGTGTCCATATACTTTTGGCCATATTGTGTATTTTTTATGTCTTTCACTTTTGGAGATTTATGAGACCAGTGTGCTATCTGGTTGGTTATTATATGTTATCCATATATTGATATGTTTTTTTTTTCCATTTTGTCTATTTTCCTTCCATGGTCGAAGAAATCAAACTATATGCTCCATTGGTTGCTAAAGACAGTATAACAGTTATCCTATTCACCAGTGTGTATGACACTAATCATCTCAGTTGGGTTTCTTTGCTGTTAATGTTCTATTTAATCCACTTATAATCGCTAATATATTTCAGGATTAGCCCTCCTCTTATACCTCTTTGCTCTTCAGAAGAAGTTGAATCAGCCTCTGAGAACTTCTTTAAAATGGAGCCATCAAAAACTTTCAATGGTTGTTTTCTTGCAGTCTTGACAAGAGAGGTAAGTGAACAAAACTCAAATATACTTGACCATGTTGTTTAACTGGACTGAGTATGTTCAGATGATCAGTTAGAGATTAATCAGAATTAGTTAAAGGAGTTGTTTCATGAAGACAACCTTTTACTCTATGCCGTATTGGGGCATATGGACATCATAGAAGGGGTTCCACCTCTGAAGTATCCCCTCTATGAGCCAGAGTTTCTGGCGGACCTAAACCGTCCATCCTTCCAATACATGGTTGACCATTCATTTGAATGTCTGGCATGTAATACTATATTTCCCCTGCAGTGGTCGATGCGAAATGTAATCTTCTACTTTGCTTCAAACTGGAAAGGGGCTGTCATGGTGAGAAAACCCCTTTAAAGTTAACAAGATGCCCAAATTGGAATACAACTAAAGGTAGCTGCTCTAAATTTTGCTAAAGCACAGGAAGAGTTAATTCCAATGCATCCACACCAGTACTAGGCACACAAACAATGCCAGGGATCAATAATGTCAGTGCCCAGCAGAGGTGAGAAGGCACCTAGTTCAAGGATCTAATAACCAGTAGAGACTGACACTTGTATCAATTTAGTCTAAAAGTGTACCTAACCTTTCAGATGACTTTTCAGAATAAACTGTCATATGTATGTACACGAGGAATAACACTATTTCTAGCCATTGTATGATTTGTATTGCTCATTTATTATCAGTTTACCCCTCTGCAGGCTCTGGTTCCAATCCTCAGCTGTCTCTGAGCTAGTGGGCAGAGCCTAACTGTTATTATGTCTTCTAGACACAGCAGCAAAAGAGTAGAATCCTGCTTTCCTATTTATATCTATCACATATATAGAAACTGCAGAAGCATGCAGGAGATTATACAGCAGTAATATGAGGTTTAGCTGAAAATACAGCACTGGGGTGAGACAGTAAGGCTGGGTTCACACGACCATGTTACGTCCGTAATGTACGGAACGTATTTCGGCCGGAAGACCCGGACCGAACACAGTGCAGGGAGCCGGGCTCCTAGCATCATAGTGATGTACGATACTAGGAGTCCCTGCCTCGCTGCAGGACAGCTGTCCCGTACTGTAATCATGATTACAGTACAGGACAGTAGTTCCACGCAGAGGCATTGACTCCTAGCGTCGTACATCACTATGATGCTAGGAGCCCGGCTCCCTGCACTGTGTTCGGTCCGGGTCTTCCGGCCGAAATACGTTCCGTACATTACGGACGTAACATGGTCGTGTGAACCCAGCCTTTCACTTAACAGAAAGCTGCAGCAGGTCTGTCTGTGTCTTTCTCACTTTGTTCCTGCTCTCACTCCCCTTTCCATAGCCATTTTTGGGCTCCGTGTCAGTTTCTCTCACTCTGCTGGCCCTCCCCTCTCTATAGACTTGTATAGGCAGCGTGTCTGTGTATCTTTCTCTCTCTGCTCCCCCTCTCCATAGACTTGTATAGGAGGTGTGTGTGTCTCTTTCTCTCTCTGCTCCCTCCTTCTGCTCCCCTTCCCTCTTCATAGACTTGTATAGGCAGTGTGTGTGTCTCTTTCTCTTGCTGCTCTCCTCCTGCTCCCCCTCTCCACAGACTTGTGCAGGCAGTGAAGAGACACACCCCCACCTTCTACAGTCTGTAACTAGGGACAGATTTTGCTTGGCACGGGGTGGACAACAGATTACAGGAAGGAAGACACCTAGTGGCAGTAACTTCACACAGAATTTGCATGTAAAAAACAACTAAACTTTAACTATAAGTAAATTACAAAGTTGATATATATCCGGTATACTATTAGATTAGCATATGTTGTTTGAAATATAGAGTCCATTTAAAGAAGTTCTGTACAAGTCTTTCTGCTGAGAGCAGCTACACAATCTGGATGTGCGGCTGCAATGATGAGCCTGCTGCCAAATACATCAATCTAAGCATCAATGACCCTGTACCATGTTACAGCTCCCTCCCTGTCAGTGTTACCCGTTCCATCCAATCAACTTCCAGATTTTATTTTATTTTTTGCCAGAACAGGTTTGTGCATGAGTTATCTCCTTATTGTAGGCAACAGCTTCTATGCCTCAGGGAAATTGTCTTAAATGAATACCAAGTTATCACGTGATTTTTTTGTATCTGTTTTAGAAGGATCCATCTGAATCTGTCTCTGTTAAAGATGTTTTGGCTCGAGCTGCTTCTAAGGGACTTCTTGATGGTATTGGAGTTCCAAGATCTTCTAAAAGGGAGGAGAAAAAGAAAAAGTCAAAAGCAACACTTCATAGAAGTACCCATGGTCCATCAGTAACTCAGGCAAAAATCAATGAGTTCCTGAACAGAGAAAATAGTCTGATCAGCCCAAGAATACAACAAGATCCAAAGAACAGTTTTCTAATGAGAAAGCCAACAAAGCTTGGGGCAATTCCTACAAACAACATCACAATGAAAACCGGAACTGGCCAGTCCTACATCTCCAAAATGTTAGACAAGCAACCAACCATTGTGAGGCCAAAATCAGAAGATAAGATTGTGTTGAGGCCAGTCCAGATTTTGTTGCCCCCAGTAATGGCTCCATTATCCATGACCCCACCCACTGTCAAAATCCGGAGTCCAGTCCACTATCACCATCAGCGCTGGAATGTAGGAACCAGAAGCAACACCTTCTCACAAAGCTCCTATATCCTGACATTGCCACTGACTGGCAAATCCAAGGAGGCTCCACCGCCCAGTGTAGTTCGACATCCTAAGCCGTGGCATTGAACAGTTTATTAATGTCTTATTTGGTTGTATTCAGTAGTAATACTGTGCTAATTTCTACTAAAATTACTTTTGTATTTCTAAAGGTGAGTAAACAGTTTTGTATCTCATAATTAATGCGAAATTACATTTCATTTGGATACAATTAATGTGTCACTTTGTTCATTTAAACTTGTTAGTCATTATTACCAGCGAGTGGGGATTTTCTGAAATTGGTTCATGGACCACTAAAAGCATTGGCTGGTATTTCACTAGAATAAATTGTGGATGGTTCCATGGTATTGCATTTCCAGTCTCTGTATGCGTAATATCTAGTAAAGACTCTACCGTTATGGCTTCCATTCTAAACGGTTCCATGACTACGTATATATGATGGATCCATTTCTAATCGGATCCCAAGAAATCCTGGCAGATCCCATTGACTTATAATTGGGTACAACAGATTTCCGGTGGGGTTCTGGTATTCTTATAATAATAATTGTTCTGCAGGTAACAATATTCTTGTTCTTATATACTAGTCCTTCTCAGTGAATTAGAATATCATCAAAAAGTTAATTTATTTCAGTAATTCAATTCAAAAAGTGAAACTCATATATTATATAGATTCATTACACACAGAGTGATCTATTTCTAGCATTTTTTTTCTTTTAATGTTGATGATTATGGTAACAGTTAATGAAAACCCAAAATTTAGTGTCAGAAAATGAGTATTATATAAGCTCAATTTCAAAAATGATTTTTAATACCGAAATGTTGTCCTATTGAAAAGTATGTACAGTATATGCCCTCAATACTTGGTCGGGGCTCCTTTTGCATGAATTACTGCATCAATGCGGCGTGGCATGGAGGCGATCAGCCTGTGGCACTGCTGAGGTGTTATGGAAGCCCAGGTTGCTTGGGTAGCTGCCTTCAGCTCGTCTGCATTGTTGGGTCTAGTATCTCCCATCTTCCTCTTGACAATACCCCATGGATTGTCTATGGGGTTTAGGCCAGGCGAGTTTGCTGGCCAATCAAGCACAGTGATACTGTGGTTATTAAACCAGGTATTGGTACTATTGGCAGTATGAGCAGGTGCCAAGTCCTGCTGGAAAATGAAATCAACATCTCCATAAAGCTTGTCAGCAGAGGGAAGCATGAAGTGCTCGAAAATTTCCTGCTAAACGGCTGCGTTGACTCTGGACTTGATATAACACAACCCTTTGCTAATTATCGGTGGTCCAATTCCGATACTGACGTGCACATTGAAGCCTTTTTTTCGGATGCACCTTTGTTAGCATAGGAGCAGTGACCATCCGTCTGCTTCAGAACACCATACGCAAGCGGGTTCGCTGAACTGTTGTTTTAGACACACGTCTGGTAGCCCCCTGGTTGATTTTCATGGTGAGCTACTCCACTGTAGCGTGTCGTTCGGCCCTCACGCACTTTCGTAGCCGATGTTCACCTCTCACATCAATGGCACATGGTGCTCCACAGTTTCCACGTAGGTTATTCCCAATGGTGCCATTTGTCCACTTACGATACACTTTCACCACAGCAGCACGCGAACAGTTTACAAACTGCGCTGTTTGAGAAATACTGCCAGCCTTGGCCCAAAAGCCAATAGTCATCTCTTTTTGCAACTCTGATAAATCGTCCCTTTTACCCATGGCAACAACAAGTGATATGTGTTTAGACAGCCTATCGCACACCTTATATACCCACCAAGCAGGCCTCACTTCCTTCATGGACTACGCGCTGCCGACGTCAAAAGTAGGAGGTGGTCATAATAACATGACTCGACTGTGTATATATAAATATTCGTGAAGGGCCCTTTATTCAAGTGATGATGATTAAAAATAAGACTAAATGAATACATACAAAAACATAGTTAAAATGAGATAGATAACAGATTTCCTAATGAATAATAAATTATCATATTTGTCTGTGCTGTTTGCTAAACAGCAGTCTAAACATGCACTGACTGTTGCTTAGTTACAGATGCCAAAATCAACAGGTGACAACCCTTATAGGCATCTGTTGTTGTCACCTATTGTTAACCCCCTCATTCACTAGCAGTTTAGATTGGAGATATAGGGCCAGGAAGTGTTGCCCTTAGCAACCAATCAAAGCCATTTTGAAAATGAAACAAGTGATTTGATTGGTGGCTAAGGACACACCTCTAGTTCTTGTCTGTAATAGTGAAGTCCATAAGGTCAAGTTATTACTCCGCATACCACAGATCATTTAATAAAGTGAATGTCCACTTTTGGTCCGTTGCCAAAAATATGGAGCAACCTTTAGGCTAGGGCTACACTGAGTAATCAAAAAATCCTATGTGCGATTTCAAAGCCATTTTCATTACTCTATGGAGGAAAAAATTTGCTATTTTTAAAAATGCTCAGAAATCCCATCAAATATCGATAAAAAAAAATCACTAGCGACTTGCTTGACTATAGCTATTTTCAAGAGACTCAATGCATTTCTATGTTTTCTGAGTGATGAACTGGCCACTCTAGCAATTTATGTTTTCGTAAGTTTTTGTTTTATTTTATGTTATATATCTTTGTAATTTTGTCTTATGAAGCCTTTAACTCCAACTTCAACTTGTTTTTAAATGTATTTTACCACTTAGGGCCCATGCATTTGACAAAGTCACATACACATATCCTGTACATTGGCACATAGAGTCCTTACAGTTCTATATTACACATCTGTAGGCAGTCTGTGTGCTGCTATATGATTCCTCCATGTCGCGCCATATTCTCCCCTAGAAAAAATTATTCTAAGGGAGAATACCTCTGTAATACTGCATGTGTCAGAACATGGCATAATTTTATTTTCCGAATGGATTCCTTATGAATCCATGAGAAAAAAAAAACCCTGTAAGGCCTCATGCACACTTCCGACACCTTTTTCACGGCCGCTTTTGACGTGTCCGTGAACCCGTTTTAGCGGCCGTGTGGTTTCAGTGTTCACTCCGTGTTTCCGTTTCCGTGCGAGGGTGACAGTACCATGCTCGGTGCGCGGAAATAATGTAATAAAAAGTAAATAAATTCATACTTACATTCCTCCTGTCCGGCCTCCAGCGATGACGTTCAATCCATGTCGCCTCGGCAGCCAATCACAGGCTGCCGCGGCCTCGGCAGCCAATCACAGGCTGCCGCGGTCTCGGCAGCCAATCACAGGCTGCCGCGGCCTCGGCAGCCAATCACAGGCTGACGTGGTCTCGGCAGCCAATCACAGGCTGCCGCGGCCTCGGAAGCCAATCACAGGCTGCTTCATCACAAAAGAAGGTCGGACTGGAGGAAGAAGAGGGACTCGTCACCAAGACAACGACCGGGTACGTATGAAAGGCTTTTTATTTTATTTTTAATCAGCAGCCTCTTTTCTCTATCAGTTATTGATAGAGACAAGTGGCTGCCGATTAGTGTAATATTTTTGTCATGTTTTTTTGCCCGCCCGGCGGTTGCTAGGCAACGGCTCCGTCACACACGGACGGCACACGGATGCCTTCCGTGTGCCTTCAGTTTTTTTGACGGCCCCATTGACTTGCATGGGCCTCACGGTCACGGAATCCCGGACCAAAGTAGGACATGCTTTACTTTGGAACGGAAAGGAGCAACGGACCGTCAACAAAAACTGAGGTGTGCATGGCCCCATTGAAATGAATGGGTTCAGGGTGCTATCAGTGACAAAAACGGATAGCACCCTGAAGGAAAAAACGGAAGTGTGCATGAGGCCTAAGTCTCTGTATGAATTCGGAGGCATACTGTCACGATCTGTGGGTATTCTGGACCCACTGGGCCGTACCGCCTTGACGGTATGGCAGCTGGCCAACAGGATACAAGTCAAAGTCTATAGTTCGTATAGTTGTACATGTGGTAACTTCAGACAGTAGCAGGATAGGCTCGGATGGGAGCTTGGCAGCAGGCATACACCAGGCATGGTGTAACAAGACAGGCATAGTATACAGCACAACACGACTCCAACTCTACACGGCACTGGAACAAGATAGCACGGGATACAGGGTACAGGTAGCGGGAACACTGGAACTGGAAAACACTCAAGGGGCCATTTGCAGACAGACACGGGTAGGTACAAACAACGCTCAGGCAACGCAGGAAGGGGCAGGGTCCTTCTTATAGTCCAGGGTGATCTGGGAGCAATCAGCTCAAATCTAAAACGTGTGTGCTCTGGCTCATTGAGGCCGGGAATGAGCTCGAGCGCGCACCCTAGTTGTCACTGCAGGACAGGACGGCCGCATGTGCTGGCATATCTGGGGAGGACGACTGCTGCAGGAAGATAGGGGTCTGCGACCGCGGGCGTTACACATACAAAAGGTACAACAAGAAAAAAAAATCAGGATTTTAAATGAATTGGAAGAAGCCGTACTGCTGTCGCCCGCTTAGTTTTATCTCTACTGTTATGTGCGCAATGTGTCATGTAAACAACGTGCAGTACATTTTTATTTATTTTTTATTTTTACTACTGTTGAATTACTTAAAAGTAATGAATGATTTTATTATTTTATTTCTCTTTTTAGAATACGATAATAAGAAAGAATGAAACATAATTAGTTGATAGTCTGTGTGAACAATTTCTAGCCTGTTTAATTTATTGGTCTCATTAGAAGCTATCCTCAAGGCATGCAGGCAATCAGCAGCGAATTACTGCAGCTAATAACCCAAATCTTCACTTTTTCTGAGTATTCCGTGCACACCAGAAATGTCACTGAAACACAGCGGGGGGTGATTATCATCAAGTATCACACTCAGTCCTAGCATTTGCATAAGGAGGGCAAAATGGCTCACAGGCTGTGTTCTATTCAAAAAAGTGTCATATAACATTGATGGACAAATTACATTCTATGTATTAGGGATTCCTACAAATGTGCATTAAGAAAAACGTCCGTGTTACAGACCTAACACCCGGACCTCCCATGTTTCAACTGAACCAAACTTCAGGGTTCTCTTGGGGTGTTACGTCTGTAATACAGACGCTAAAATGCATCCTCATTAAGGCCATCTGAAAGTGGCCTTACTATTGGTGTTCCCAACTATTCCCTCAGGCCACTTTTGATAACTTTAATAATAATAATAATAATCTTTATTTATATAGCGCCAACATATTATGCAGCACTTTACAATTTAGAGGGGACATGAAACAAACAATATCAGACATTACATAGTTAATTTACAATTCAAACCTGAAGAGTGAGGACCCTGCTCGCAAGAGCTTACAATCTATGAGGAAATAAAGGAGACACAAAGTGTAACAGTGTTTGTTCTGTGCAATAGTCCAGCCATTTTTATACACATGCGGTGGTAACATAAAGCTGCATGAGCCGGTCACCAGCCAGTATCCGTGTATGACGGACATGAAGAGAAGGAGAGTGAGGGAATCTTATTCTGATGACTAATCTAAAAGGAGGGCCATGGAAAGGAGTCAGATTAGGGAATGTTATAGGCCTGTCTAAATAGATGTGTTTTCAGGGCACAATTAAAACTGTGGCTATTGGAAATTTATCTGATTCTCTGGGGTAGCGCATTCCAGAGGACGGGTGCAGCATGAGAAAAATCTTGGAGACGGGAGTGGGAGGTTCGGATTATGGAGGATTTTAATCTAAGGTTGTTAGCAGAATGTAGAGCCCGAGTAGGGTGGTAGACAGAGATGAGGGAGGAGATGTAAGAAGGTGCAGCACTGTGGAGAGCTTTGTGGGTGAGAGTAATAAGTTTGAGATTTATTCTGAAGGGGATGGGCAACCAGTGCAGTGACTGGCACAGGGTAGAGGCGTTGGTGTAGTGGTTGGTCATAAATATGAGCCTGGCTGCTGCATTGAGAATAGATTGGAGAGGGGAGAGTTTGGTGAGGGGAAGACCGATTAGTAATGAGTTACAGTAGTCAAGACGAGAGTGAATCAGAGCAACAATGAGAGTTTTGGCGGTTTCCTCTGTAAGAAAAGAGCGGATTCTGGAGATATTTTTGAGGTGAAAATGACAGGAGAGTGAAAGTGATTGAATGTGAGGAGTAAAGGAAAGATCTGAGTCAAAAATAACCCCGAGACAGCGGGAGTGCTGCTTAGGAGTTATGATAGTGCCACACACAGAGATGGAGACATCAGGTTTAGGGAGGTTAGTAGATGGTGGGAAAAAAGTAGCTTAGTTTTAGAAAGATTCCGATTTAGATAGAGAGAGGACATGATGTTAGAGACAGCGGACAGACAATCACTGGTGTTTTGTATTAGAGCAGGGGTGATGTCACGGGGGAAGGCATATAATTGGGTGTCATCAGCGTAGAGATGGTACTGGAAGCCAAATCTGCTGATGGTTTGTCCAATAGGAGCTGTGTAGTGAGAAAAGAGAAGCGGACCTAGGACTGATCCCTGAGGAACCCCGATAGCAAGGGGAAGAGGAGAAGAAGTGGAACCAGCAAATGACACACTGAACAAGCGGTCAGAGAGATAGGAGGAAAACCAAGAGAGAGCCGCGTCCTTGAGACCAATAGAGTGGAGCATCTTAAGTAGGAGTTTGTGGTCTACAGTATCAAAGGTAGCAGAGAGATCCAGAAGAATCAGGAGAGAGTATTTGCCGTTAGATTTAGCCGCCAAGAGATCATTTGAGACTTTAGTAAGGGCAGTTTCTGTGGAGTGTAGAGTACGGAAACCAGATTGTAAGGGGTCTAGAATGGAGTTAGCAGAGAGATAACGGATAAGGCGAGAGTAGACCAAGCGTTCCAGGAGTTTGGAGATGAAGGGCAGATTAGAGACTGGTCGGTAGTTAGCAGCGCTGGATGTGTCAAGAGTTGGTTTTTTCAGTAATGGGTTTATAATGGCATGTTTAAAAGAGGAGGGAAAGATACCAGAGGAAAGAGAGAGGTTAAATATTTTAGTTAGGTGACCAGTGACAGCTGGGGAGAGGGACTGGAGGAGGTGTGAGGGGATAGGATCATTTGGACAGGTAGTAGGACGAGAAGAAGAGAGGAGCCTAGAGACTTCTTCTGTTATTGGGTCAAATGCTGAGAGTGAAGAAGAGGGAGTGCGGGAGGGAAGGGGATCGATGTTTCTAGGGGACTGGGAGATAATATCATGGCGGATGTTGTAAATTTTTACTTTAAAATAAGTGGCCAGGTCTTCAGCACTGAGATCTGTGATTGCCGTCTGCACTTTAGGACTAAGGAGGGAGTGAAAAGTATCAAAGAGGCGTTCTGGATTATTAGATAGTGTGGAGATGAGGTGAAATAGAATTGTTTGGCTCGGTGAAGGGCAGAGTTGTAAGTTCTCAGCATAAATTTGTAATGGAGGAAATCTGCATCCAAATGCGATTTTCTCCACAGTCGTTCGGCACATCTCAAGCAGCGCTGAAGAAAGCGGGATTGAGGCGTGTGCCAGGGTTGTCGTCGTCTTTGTCGGGTGGTTCGGAGTGTAGGGGGGCTGCTTCATCCAATGCATTTTTGAGAGTGTTATTGTAAAGTTTGGCAGCCAGATTGGGACAGGAGAGGGAAGAGATAGGGCACAATGAGGACTGTAGACTGTCTATGAGTTTCTGAGTGTTAATGGCATGTAGATTTCTGTATGTCTGATACGTAGGGATGACCTGAGAAGGCAGAGAATATTTGCAAAGGAGAGAAGGTTGTGGTCAGAAAGCGGGAGAGCAGAGTTAATAAAGTCAGAAACTGAGCAGAGACGGAAGAGGACCAGGTCAAATGAATGCCCGTCTTCATGTGTAGGAGAGTTAGTAAGTTGTGACAGACCTAGGGACGAGGTTAAAGATAGAAATTGTGAGGCAGATGGGGAGATTGGGTTATCAATGGGGATGTTGAAGTCACCCATGATGAGAGTGGGTGTTTCAGAGGATAGAAATTGTGGAAGCCAGGCAGCAAAATGATCCAGGAATTGGCGGGGTGAGCCCGGGGGGGCGGTAGACAACTGCCACTCGGAGGGAAAAAGGGTAAAAGAGTCTGAGGGTGTGGACTTCAAAAGAGGGAAATGTGAGTGAGGGGATCGGGGGAATGACCTGGAAAGTGCAGTGTGGGGAAAGAAGTATACCTACCCCTCCACCCTGCCTGTTCTCAGGTCTGGGGGCATGAGAGAACTGGAGACCACCATAAAATAGAGCAGCAGGGGAAGCAGTGTCAGACAGGTGTAGCCATGTTTCTGTAAGAGCCAGGAGGTTGAGAGAGTTAGAAAGGAATAAGTCATGAATAAAGGTGAGCTTGTTGCACACGGACCGAGAATTCCAGAGAGCACAGTTAAAAGAGACAGGAGAAGACGTACAAGGAATGGTAAGAAGATTTGCAAGGTTTATATGTGTGGCAGGTAAGTGGTTGAGCCTGGCAGAAGAAAAGGGAGGCCCAGGGTTGGAAGAGATGTCCCCTGCAGCTAGTAGCAGGAGAATGGAGAGAGACAGCAGATGGGTATGTGATTTATGAGAGCGTTTTTTATGTTGGGCAGTGGGATGAGATGGGTTAAGGTGACTGAGGAAAGTGAATAGTGCATGGGAGCTGTACATGGGCGAGGCAAGGAGAGAGGGACTGATGTGGACTGTTTTTTGGCAAGGCCTAAATGAGCGATAGGATTGTAAACAAAGAGCAGCTATAACGATGAGCGCGGTAGCGAATATGTTTGTTTGTAAACAGATAGAATATGGAATCTAATAATTAGAGTGTGTGCTAGTTTGTTTCGTTTTGCAGCTTACCTGTCACTTTCCAACTGCCATGTATAACTGCCATGTCTAACTGCCATGTATAACTACCAGGACACTTTGATAGTATGACACTTAGACAGAGATGACTTCTGCCTTCGTGCCCCCCTGCATGAGTGCCTTCCCCATATGCTACATCTAAATTTATAGGGGAGTAGATGCTCCAATCTAGGCCTAATTAACCCCTTCCCGCACCTTGGCGTAAATGCACGTCCAGGTGAGCAGTAACTTCGCGCACCTGGGCGTGCAGTTACGTCCGTGCTTTAACAGTTAACCGCCGCGCGGCGCTACACCGCAGCGGCGGTTAACTGTGCAGGGTGTCAGCCCTGCTCTCCCTGTTGCCGATCAGCGGCCTGCCGCCGCTGAAATCGGAAATTAACCCCTTCGATGCGGTGGTCGATTGCGATCACCACATTGAAGAGGTTTACAGCGGATCGGCAGCCCCCCACATGCATTTGCGGGGGCTGGCGATCCTTATCATGGCAACCAGAGGCCAGACAATGACCTCCGGGTTGCCATGTACGGAAGCCTCGGAGGAGCAGCCTCCGGCCGGTCCTCCGATGCTTCCTGTCAGTGTGACAGTTACGTCACAATGACAGTTAGAACACATTACACTACGTAGGTAGTGTGGTGTGTTCTAGCAGCGATCAGAGCTGCAAGTCTAAGTGTCCCCTAGTGGGACAAGTAAAAAAAAAGATAATAAAAATGTTTTTAAAAAGTGTAAAAATAAAAGTTAGAAGTTACATAAACAAAGAATGCTTTTTTTCCTATAATAAGTCTTTTATTATAGGAAAAAAAGTAACACGTTAAAAAAAGTACACATATTTGGTATCACCGCGTTAGTAACGACCCCATCTATAAAACTGTAGTATTATTTTTCCCGCACGGTGAACACCGCGAAAAAAATAAACGAAAAACAGTGCCCAAATCACAATTTTTTGGTTACCAAACCTCCCAAAATATACAATAAAAAGTGATCAAAAAGTCGCATGTACGCCAAAATGGTACCAATACAAACTACAACCCGTCCCGGAAAAAACAAGCCCTTACACCGCTTTTTTGACTGAAAAATAAAAAAGTTATCGCTCTCAGAATATGGTGACACAAAAAATAATTTATTTTATAAATAAGTGATTTTATTGCACAAACGCTGCAAAACATAAAAAAATGATATACATATGGTATCGCCGTAATCGTATCGACCCGCAGAATAAAGTAAAATGGTCATTTATAGCCTAGGGTGAAGGCCATAAAAAAAACAAAACATTGTCAGAATTGCTTGTTTTTGGTCACCCGGCTTGCCAAAATATGGAATAAAACGTGATCCAAAAAATTTCTGGTACCCCAAAATGGTACCAATGAAAACTACAGATTGTCCCGCAACGAATAAAGCCTCACACAGCTCCGGTGGAGAAAAAAATAAAAAAAGTTCTGGCTCTCAGAATATGGCGATGCAAAATGTGCAGTGTTCCAAAAGCAGAGAAGATCGGGCGCCATTTATCAGTGCGACACCGGCCACATATCTGCGGATTATTATTTATTTACTGCATTATTATACCCTCTTATTATACCCTGATGTACCCCGCACAGATAACATATGCCCCCACATTATAAACTGAAACACCAGTAAAACCCCAAACAGAACAACTACCAAGCTACATCTGCGCCCCAAAAGCCAAATGGCGCTCCCTCCCTTCTGAGCCCTGCAGCGTGCCTAAACACCAGTTTACCTCCACAGATATGGCATCGCCATACCCGGGAGAACCCGGTTAATATTTTATGAGGTATTTTGTCTTCAGTGGCACAAACTGGGCATAACATATAGTGCACTAAAATGGCATATGAGTGGAAAATTTTAATTTTCACTCTGCACCATCCGCTGCACATTAACCACTTCGCGCACTACGACATAGCATGTCTTAGTGTGGGGGGTGATGTATGGAGCTTCTCACGTGAAAAATAAAGAATTTAAAGTGGCAAAATCGCTGTTTTTTGGTCACCTTCGCTCTACCTAAAAATGTAATAAAAAGTGCTCAAAAAGTTGTATATACCAAAAAAATGGTACCAATAAAAACGACCGCTCGTCCCTCAATAAATAAGCCCTCATACCGCTCTATTGACTGAAAAATAAAAAAGTTATGGCTCTTGGAACGCGGGGAGGAAAAAACTAAAAAGTAAAAGAAAAAAATGGATCCGTCCAGAAAGGGTTAATTACTTTCTAATGAAAAACCATTTATGACCACACGTGGGGTATTGCCGTACTCAGGAGAAATTGCTTTACAAATATTGGGCAGCTTTTTCCCCCTTTATCCTTTGTGAAATTGAAAAAATGCAACATTTTAGTGGAAGAAATGTTGATATTCATTTTCACGGCCTAATTCTAATAAATCCTGCAAAAGACTTGTGGGGTCTAAATGCCCACTATATCCCTAGATAGATTCTTTAAGTGGTGTAATTTCCACTTTTGGCCTCTCAGAAGCTTTGCAAATGCGACATGGCGCCCAAAAACCATTTCAGCTAAATTTGAGCTCCAAAAGCCAAATAGCGCTCCTTCCCTTCTGAGCCTTGCTGTGAGTCCAAACAGCAGTTTATTACCACATATGGCATATTTCCGTAATCGGGAGAAATTGTTTTACAACTTTTGGGGTGCTTTTTCTCCTTTATTCCTTGTAAAAATTAAAAATGGCTACCTCTTTTCAGAAAAAAAGTAGATTTTTACCTTTACAGAATAATTCCAATGAATTCAGCAAAACAACTGTGGGGTCAAAATGCTAACTTTACCCCTAGAAAATTCCTTCATGAGTGTAGTTTCCAAAATGTGGTCACTTTCCGGTGGTTTCCACTATTTTGTTTCCTCCAGTGCATTTCAAACGCGACACGGCACTGAAAACTATTCCAGCAAAATCAGAATTTCAAAATCCAAATGGTGCTCCTTCCCTTCTGAGTCCTGCTGTGGGTCCAAACAGCAGTTTATTACCACATATGGGGTATTGCTATAATCGGGAGAAATTGCTTTACATATATTGGGGTGTTTTTTCTCTTTTATTCCTTGAAAAAAGTAAAAATTTCTACGTTTTTTCAGAAAAAAAGTAGATTTTCATCTTCACATACTAATTCAAATAAATTTAGCAAAAAAATTGTGGGTTCAAAATGCTAATTATACCCCTAGATAAATTCCCTGAGGGGTGTAGTTTCCAAAATGAGGTCACTTTTGGGGGTCTTTAATGTTTTGGCCCACAAGACCTCTTCAAACCTGACATGGTACCTAAAATATATGCTAAAAAAAGGAGGCCCCAAAATCCACTAGGTGCTCCTTTGCTTCTGAGGCCGGTGTTTCAGTAAATTAGCGCACTAGGGCCACATGTGGGATATTTCTAAAAACTGCAGAATCTGGGCAATAAATAATAAGTTACATTTCTCGGGTAAAACCTTCTGTGGTACAGAAAAAATGTATTAAAAATGAATTTTGTAAAAAAAAAATGAAATTTGTAACTTTCACCTCTACTTTGCTTTAATTCCTGTGAAACGCCTAAAGGGTTAAAACACGTTCTGAATGCTGTTTTGGATACTTTTAGGGATGCAGTTTTCAAAATGGGGTGATTTATGGGGACTTTCTAATATATAAGGCCCTCAAAGCCAGTTCAGAACTGAACTGGTCCTTGTAAAAATCGCCTTTTGACATTTTCTTGAAAATATGGGAAATCGCTGCTAAAGTTCTAAGTCTTGTACCGTCCTAGTAAAATAAAAGAATGTTCAAAAAATGTAGACATATGGGAAATGTTAACTAGTAACTATTTTGTGTGGTATTACTATCTGTTTTACAAGCAGATACATTTCAATTTAGAAAAATGCTAATTTTTGCAAATTTTCTCCAAATCTTGGTGTTTTTTACAAATAAATATTGAATTTATCAACCAAATTTTTTCACTAACATAAAGTACAACATGTCACGAGAAAACAATCTCAGAATCGCTTGGATAGGTACAAGCATTCCAGAGTTATTACCACATAAAGTGACACATGTCAGATTTGAAAAATCGGCTTCGTCCTGAAGGCCAAAACAGGCTCAGTCCTGAAGGGGTTAAGCTCGTTCAGCTATTAATCAAATAACTAGACACATGAGGTGAAAAGCTCTGCAGAGATAAACAAACAGACTAGCTGGTCTGGATATTCATAAAACTTAACGACGATCAAACACTTTGACAAAAGTTAGAGATTACATTAGACTATATAGGAAGACGGGAAAGCAGAGTACCATAAAATCAAAGTTTCAGCTTCTTGAAATGCAGGTACAGCAGGAATGTAGTTCATGCAGGAATGAAATGGATTATATACCTGTATGAAGAGAAGAGAGATGGATGTTAGATCTGTGCCATGTATAACTGCCAGGACACTTTGACAGTATGACACTTAGACAGAGATTACTTCTGCCTTCGTGCACGCGTTTAGTCCGATTGTAGTAGTCCGATTGTGGTAGAATATAAATGAAGTCCTATTACCTGTCTAAAAAAATAAAAACTCTACAGCCTACAAATATCTTACAAACTCCTCAACATTGAAATTGCAACACCAAGAAGGAAAAGATTTTGGAATTGTGGAAATCATCGGATGGATAGACATGTTAATGATATGCAAATGATAAAATATTCCAAACATATTGACTTATTCAGTATCGAGTATGAGCACCACGCGCAAAAATACACGCACTTACACGCCTTGGCATGCTATCAATCAGGTTATTAATGGTTGTCTAAGGAATGCACTTGGACACGCAAATCATCAAGATTGGCTGCTGGAAGCTCCCTTTGTTATTTGCCGACCAATGACGTCCCAGATGTGCTCAATGGGAAGCAAGTCCGGACACGCTGCAGGCCATGGTAGCATCTTTAGGCCATGCAGGCTGCTCACAGTAGCACAAGCAATATGCGGCTTGTCCTTGTCCTGTTAAAAAAATGGCTTCTGGACACTTTGGAGAAATCGCTGTACTACTGGTTCCACAACCAAATCAATGTAACGCCGAGCTATTCGTGTTCCTGAAATGAAGACTAGAGGGGTCCAGCTACCGTACATTATGCCACCCCACACCATATTCGCAGGAGTAGGACTGGTATGACGTTCCCTTGTGAAGGCCTCTTCATGGCATTGCCCACGTGGTCTCCAAACCAATCTCCGGCTATCATTGCGTCCGAGGCAAAAGCGGGACTCATCACTGAAGAAGATAGAATTCCATTTTAGCCTGCTTTGTCGTCTTGCTGTGCACCATGATAGCCTTTGAGAGTGGCGGTTTGTGGTAAAGGGAGCAGGATGTCTACACCGTGTTCCAAATTATTATGCACAATGGATTTAAGTGTCATAAACATTTAATTATTAGTTTTATTAGTTAATTATTACTCATGGATGGTATTGTGTCTTAGGGCACTTTGGATCATTGTAATCAATCTCACACACCTGTGATAATTAGTTTGCCAGGTGTGCCCAATCAAAGGAAAACTACTTAAGAAGGACGTTCCACATTATTAAGCAGGCCACAGGTTTCAAGCAATATGGGAGAGAAAAAGGATCTCTCTGCTGCCGAAAAGCGTGCAATAGTACCATACATTGGACAAGGTATGAAAACATTGGATATTTCAAGAAAACTTAAGCGTGATCATCGTATTGTGAAGAGATTTGTGGCTGATTGTGGCACAGACGGGTTCGTTCAGATAAAGGCATAATGAGGAAGGTTTCTGCCAGACAAATTAATAGGATTAGGAGAGCAGCTGCTAAAATGCCATTGCAAAGCAGCAAACAGGTATTTGAAGCCGCTGGTGCCTCTGGAGTCCCGCGAACCTCAAGGTGTAGAATCCTCCAGAGGTTTGCAAGTGTGCATAAAGCTATTATTCACAAGCAGAAACAGTGGGCTCAGAAATACATTAAGATTAATTTTCAAACTGTGTTGTTTACTGATGAGTGCCGTGCAACCCTGGATGGTCCAGATGGATGGAGTAGTGGATGGTTGGTGAATGGCCACCATGTCCCAACAAGGCTGCGACGTCAGCAATGAGGTGGCGGAGTCATGTTTTGGGCTGGAATCCTGGGGAGAGAGCTGGTAGGCCCCTTTAGGGTCCCTGACGGTGTGAAAATGACCTCTGCAAAGTACGTAGAGTTTATGACTGACCACTTTCTTCCGTGGTACAAAAAGAACCGTGCCTTCCGTAGTAAAATTATCTTCATGCATGACAATGCACCATCTCATGCTGCAAAGAATACCTCTGTGTCATTGGCTGCTATGGGCATAAAAGGAGAGAAGTTCATGGTGTGGCCCCAATGTTCCCCTGACCACAACCCGGTTGAGAACCTTTGGCGCATCCTCAAGCAAAATATCTATGAGGGTGGGAGGCAGTAAACATCAAAACAGAAGCTCTGGGAGGCTATTCTGACATCCTGCAAAGATATTCAAGCAGAAACTGTCCAAATACTAACAAATTCAATGGATGCAAGAATTGTGAAGGTGATATCAAAGAAGGGGTCCTATGTTAACATGTAACTTGGCCTGTTACGGTTTTTTTGATTGAAAGAGCTTTTGATTTCTGTAAATATGACCTCCTGATGCTGCAAATTCAACAAATTAAAATTTTAGTTATCTTTACAACCTTTAAAATGTTTTGATCTCTGTTGTGCATAATAATGCATAATAATTTGAAACAGAGCATTTTGAGTTTTTTACTTCTAAAAAAAATCTGTTATCATTAGGAGATTTGTTCAATAAAATTTGCATTATACTCCAACGGTTGATGGCTTGAAGATTATACTGACTGTCATTTGCATCGACTATTTAGGAAAATCAGCAAAAAATAACATTTGCATAATAATTTGGAATGCGGTGTAGTTCGTAGCCCAATGTCGTGCAAACGCCTTCTGATGGTTTCTTTTGACACTTGTTGCCGCCCTAGGCTTGGGATGTGACGTCTAATTTCACTTGCAATACAGAATGGATCACTACGTGCCATTCTTCCAATCAGATGATCTGTTCGTGCAGAGGTTCGGCTCTACACACCTCTTGATGTCATTCCCGTTTGTTGTTCTCCCAACCTCTGGGACACGCAATATTGAACAGTGCTGACGTCCCGGTTTAGGGGTGTAGTGATCTGCCAGAGTGATAAAGCAAGGTCTCTCAGTTCAAGTATTCTGTCCCTCTCAGTTTGTGGTGATAACTGGCACATCCCACACCACTTGATCCAATTTTTGAGGTTTTTTTGTGTGGCTGAAACACATTGCTTTCAATATGGCTTTTATGCCGCTCCCACATGCCAGAGATTGGAGCAACGTACCTCAGAATTTGTTCATTTGAAGGTATTAGAGACACCTGCTACTTCCTTGATTTGTATAACCTTACGGCTTGTCCTTTTTGGTATTGCAATTTCAATGTTGGGAAGTGTATAGTATATATATATATATATATATATATATATATATACATACATACATACATATGAAAAAAATAGAACCTGTAAAGGCTGTATGTTTTTTTTATATTCAAAGAACAGGGCTGAAGCATGACAGCCATGATGCTTGAAGGAGCTCATGGGGATATCAAGGATCCTCAATAATCTATACAACGGATTACCAATGGTAAGAAGGAGTTTCTACAGGTTGGGGATTACTAAAATGCCTTCAAAAAGGATATGCCATCAGGTCCTCTACACTTTTTGGGGGCTTCATGCCCTGTATATAGAGCAAAAAAACCAAAACAACGACTTCTATGTGCTGTAATAACCTTCTAGTAAAAAGTATGAATATGTCGAGTATATTACCCTCTCAGTGGAAATCAGCAGCTTCCAGTACATAGACCCGGGAGAATATACTTTGTATGAATTAGACTGAACTAATAATTAGAACATGCCATTTTTTCCTTAAAGTGAATCTGAAACCTCGTGACACCATGTTGTGTTAATTCGTTTTTTTAAATATTCTTATAGTGGTCAGTTTTTCAGCTAGAGCTCCAAAGCCACAAAATAGAGATAGATTTAAATGATAAAATTATGGCTGCCATAGCCGCCAGCAGGGAGGATTTAGGAACGTAATGCATTCTGCTATGTTATTGAGTTCAAAGTATAAATTACAGTATATGCAGCAAACTCCTAAGCTCCCTCTAGTGGCGGCTGCAGGCAGCCAGTTTGTTTTTTTTTATTGATTTTTTAAAAATCTACATCTATACTGGAGTTATGGAGATGAAAAAAGAACAGCTCTGACTGCCATTAAGATATATACATAAAAGATATATTAAGAAATTAGACTTTTAAAGTTTTTCATTTGAATTTTCAGTGACAATTTGAAAATTAGTCATTGAAAGAAAAATACGGTTCCTTTATATAAATAAGGGTTTCATAGTAGCATTTATTGGAATTAATCAGAAGTCCTGCACTTCTGTTTCCAATGTCTTATTTTTTAAAATGACACAATTGTATAATATATATATATGCATAAAAGTAACTTAAATAATTATTGTAAGCAAAAAAATATTAGGGAGCGGCAATGTGAAATACACTAGGACACAGCGTTAAACAAAAGGACCTCACTCTGACTTGTTCTTCTCTGACTTGTTCTAATTCTGACTTGTTCTTCTCTATACATACATTCTACATTCCCCTGAGTATTTTGCAGGCTGTTTCTTGCATTAACCCCCTCACCTCGAGTCAGGTACGGCATCTTTATTTCATTCAGGAAACACTTCACTTCATGGACCACGACAGCAGCAGCCTCCACTCAGAGAATGGGACTCCTACTGAATTCCATTAATATCCTGACCTGATTGAAACCCTAAATCACAGTTTCCCTTCCTTTAATGTTGCAATTTTCAATTACAGCTGACATTGGGAGGAGGAGTATAGTTTTTACAGAAATAATCTAAAACAATGTTACAGATGCAGCTGCCTCGTAATAAAATGCATGCATTGATCTTCACCTGACTAGATGCAGATTGGAAACATTTCCAGCCCTCATGGTTATATTATACATACCACTTGAAATCATATAACATCCAAAAAATGTGTGAAAGGTCTCATGCACATATATATTACAGATCGGTGTGGTATTAATCTGTAATACAGCACCAAAAGAACTTGTGGGCCCATACTGTACCTCTGTGTGCCTCAAATATTACAGTAACACACAGAAAGGGTTCTTTTTATGAATACGCTACATCCGCTGCTTAGTAATGAGTGACGCAGCACTTAGGTGGCAATGCTGAAACTGCTCAGTTTTGTGTAACTCCATCATTGTCACCGTCATCCAAAGGAAGGACCCGAGGTGTGTATTCATATGAACCTTCAGTCCCTACTGTAAGGGTGAGGAAGATGATGGCCAGGACACAATGCGGAACTGAAAGGCACAGATGGACAACTGATGTATAATGGTGGCCAACGACGATATATTTGTGTTGAATATTTAGAAAAGATTTTCACACTAGAACCTGCAGACTTTATGCCCACTATTATCCCAAGTTAGAACTCACCAAGAATATCGGAGTAAAATCTGATACACATGGTGATGTACAGCCAATGGATTCTAATGGGTTTTTGCCACTATTAACATTTATTGCCTAAACACAGGATAGTCAATGTAGATCAAATCTGTGGCACTCTGCAAATGGTCTGGGTGCTGTAGGTAGGGCTCCTACTTAGTCAATATTAATAAGATAAAACTCAAGCACTCCACTGGTCAAATATGCAAAGAAAATATTGAATTTTCGGATCAGGTAATGTAATAGAGAAAGTATGTAAGGTTTCGGCCACAATCCGGCCTTTGTCAAAACTCTATTGCCGCTGGTCAATAGAAAAAGTAAAGGGAAGGTAGCTAGTACCATGGAGAAAAATGCGTCCCTCGCATTTTTCTCCATGGTGCTGGCTACCTTCTGTATAGCGCTCTAGCAACTTTTGTGGCCGAAACGTTACATACTTTCTCTATTACATTACCTGATCCGAAAATGTTATATTTTCTTTGCATATTTGACCAGTGGAGTGCTTGAGTTTTATCTGATTAAACACAGGATAGGTGATAAATGTTAGATCAGTGGGGTTCCAATTGCTAGAATGTAAAACTATTGCTCCCCTTTCTTCTTATTGTGGACAGCTGCAATGGGGGGAGGAGTTGTATAGAGTAGTGATCTATCGCGCTCACTCTGCGGTTTCCATATCTCCCATAGATTTGTACAGAGTGGGCTGCATACATACCCAGCTAGCGCTTTGTACAAGTTCTCCCTATCATGGCCATTCTCAAGTACTTTAGAACTTTTTGACATTTTTAATACCATTGGACATTTGGAATTTTCAGGCTGAGGGCCTGTTCATTTGGCAATGCCGGGTGCATGGACCCTAATGCTGGATTGGCAGAAATTCCAGACCTTTAGATTTAATAACTAAATATCAGGAGCTCCTGGGCCCCAATGCAAAATCTTTAACATGGCCCCTCCCCTTCAATAAACCAATTATAATACTGGTGTCTTCCCATGTGGCAGAGGCACCTTTGGCCACCCAAAGGCACCGGGGCACCATTATGCCTGCTCCTCTGCACCCCCCATAGCTTCGCCCCTTTTGAATGTATATAATGACTAAATATAAAAAACAGAGACAGAAGCAGTGGAAGAGAAGGCAATGTTAGCTATTCATTTATAAATAAAAGAAAAAAAAACTGTGACGTGTGAATAAAAAAACACGACATACAAGGCATAGTGAACATGGCTGTTTATAGAGCCACTGCATACAAAGAATGCATAGATAAATGGACTCTTACTAACACGTTGGCATTTAGTCATACATACACACCACATACATACTTTTTGGCCGTAAAAAAAAGTGACTTTTTAATTACAATTCATTTTACAAAATAATTCTTTAAGTTAAAATATGCAAAGCTATTTTTAAAACAAAATATCTGCAAAGGATTGGTAATTTCCCATAGATCACTGCTTCTTCCATCGTATGTCATTGTGAAGTGTACCTGCAGGAGAGATGTCATGGAGTCATCTAGGCATACACATCATTATAATGTACAAGTCCACACAATGAATGAAGGCATAATGCTCTTATAATACAGTATATGAAGGTGATGTGATATTCCCAATATGTAGAAGGTTGTGGCTTTTTGATTCTGAGGCTGGATCCACATTGGACATGTTTTTGTGGTACTTTAGTGCGTTTTATAAAGCTAAAAACCTGTATGAATAGATAGGGTTTTCCATATTGAAATAATATTTTAGTGTAGAAAAATGTATAATATTTACGCAGCTCTTTTTTTTTTTTTTTTTTTTTTTTAGCATTATTTGATTTTTTTTCTGTTTAATCGGGTTGACCCACTCCCCAAAACAAAAAACATACTAAAATTATGAATGTAAAAGAAAAATAAAAAATATGTAAGACAGCAAGATGTTATTTCCAAATCCCATTAGCCGATTTAAATTGACCACTGTATGCACATTAAGGTGCCGCTGCAGCCAGCACCACAGAGTAGAGACATGCCTTCTCTTGGTGATAAAGTGCCCCACCACGTGGTGCCAGTCGGCCGATCATGCAGGGAGGCACTTTAAGTTGAATACAGCACATGATTTAAATTGGCGCCATGGACAGGAATTTGTTCCTTAGTGGATGTGACAAATGCTCTTTCCTAAAAGGCCACAGATTCCTTTTAAGTTAAAGAGACAATAGGAGCAAAAATTGAAGCAGGAGAACTGTATGATGCTGATTGGACAGCGTCATACAGAAAACATCCAATCAGCGTCATACAATTCTCCTCTTCCCAACCCAGTGTGATCTCAACTTCAATCGCGAGATCACGCTGTGTTGCTGGGCTGGGAAGAGAACTGTATGACCTGATTGGACAGCATCAAACATAAAACATTACACCGCCCAGAGTGAAAAGAAAGAGTTACCCCTCATTTGGCAAGTATAGCCACATTAACATATTTAGAAAAAATGCTAATAACTTATTAGATTAGTTAGAAGATAGGGTATTAATAAACTAGTGACAGATATTCTTTAAACAAGCCCTAGTTGGGGGTTTTCCATAGAAGTTCTCAAAACATTTTGTAGAACTCCTCTAATCATGGGGGGAAAAAAACCACATATATGGCTCTTTCCATAGTAGAATGTGCAGAGCTATTCATGCTGTTAAAAAAATAAAAACAAAAACTTGAAGGAGACCTGTAATTATAACTGAATGGGATCAGTCAGGATTTGTTGGGATTTATTTTAAATCACATTTGGCAAAATTTTCATGGCTTTGGTGAGAATGGAAGACGCTGATGTGAACAGAGCCTATTATGATGCGATTCATGGCACGACTTTTGCAGCGCATGAGTTATACCGCTACATGTCAACATACCCTTTACACTAGAACTACAGCCATCAAAGTGATTGAAGCAACAGGGGAGGCCAATGGGAACAGCAAGTTACCTGCATTTCATGGATTCAGTTACATCAATAAATGCTGTACTACAACTTTATACTATGCTGGTGCTGAAGAAATGAGGAGCAATATATAAACATGTTGAAATGATCAGGACAAATTATAATACTGAATCTGTGAACGTTCAATTCTGACTGAGGAGTATTCCTTTAAAGGAAGTTTTTTAAGTGCAGAATATAAGTATCATTTTTCTTTAAAAATATTTTTCAGATATTAATGATAGCAAATAAAACAATGTCCCTCTTCTATAATAATCCATGGATACATAGGTACAGAAAGCCAAAGTTCTTAAAATCCTAAAAAAAACACTAATCCTATTGAAAGGTGAATCAATTACGGTTCATATAAGACAAATGTGACTCCATAAAATTTGCTTGTTTTTTTTACAAGAAGGGGTAGTGCCCTATGAAAGACTTATTAAATGAGGGTGATTTATATGGATATTATTAGGTTCTGCACTGGTTTTCCTTCTGCTACAAAAAGGGTCTTCTTTTTTCCACAAACAGCGCTACTCTTGCCTATGAGCTGGTACTACAGATCATCTCCAGCCAATACCAGACCCACTCATGGACAACAGTGGCGCTGCTTCTGGAAGAAGAGCAGACCCTTTTTTCTAATCCAAGACAACCCCTTTAACTACAGAACTTCTACTGACTGGTAGATCTAGTGGATTTACAATTCTGGTGAGAACAGACTATAACATACAAATAACATCATAAACTGAATCTCTACAATTCTGAATCTAGTGGCATTGGCCGATCCAGCAGTTACTTTATCATGTGACTTTCTTGTGTAATTATATTCAGAAAAGTATAAACCGCCTTGTGACCTACAGTATCAATGTATCCGGTGATGTCCGCAAAGCATTATACCAGAGTATATCTGAAAGAATTCCACCCAGACTATATTGTTTAATGCTGACTAAGCTTTATTCATTGGTGTCTATAACCACCCACATCCTTAGGAGCCTAATTAAGAAGTTTTCATATGAGTGAAATGTTGACAAATAACATTTAATCAGCATTAATTAGATCTATTTTTTTATTATTTTTGGCAAGCCAGTGTTTTATTACATTTCAATGATTGTTCCTGCAGTCTCTAGTGAGGGCATATAGATGTTATACCCCCTCTTCGACCCAGGGTAAGAGCTGCTATGTAAGAACGGCTCCCGCTCTGGTAGTCCTGGCCTGTCGAGGCCGCCATGTAATACTAAATTTTTTGTATGGCCAGGCATGGCTCCTACCGGGAATAAGAGTCGATCGCCAGCAGTTAGAGATCGGCTGATCACCAGGTTGGCTTTGATTTAAAAATGGGTTGTCTTACTGAGATAACCCTTTAAGGCCAGGTTTATATCTGCGTTCATTTTTCCCGTTGTCTTGCTTCGCCAATGAGAAAAACGGCGCCAGATTCGTCACATGGCGGACACAAATGGTGCCCGACGGAACCCATTGACTTTAGTGGATTCTGTCGGGTTTCCTGGACAAAATAGAGCAGCATGCTGAGCTATTTTTTCTGGCATTTTTCACTGGTTCTGTGAATCTATGCACCTAACAATAAATCTTACACATCACAATCTGAGCCATGAAATAGTTTGGATGCATTTTTACTTCTACTGTGCTGCTGTTTCATCTAATTTCCTGGTAATGGTTATGGACGATTAACAAGTGACAACCAATCTAAGCTTTAATCTACAACACATTTGTCTACTCGTAATGCAATTAACATAATGCTTTGCTTAGAAGCATCATGGTCCCAAATATCAGGACCATGAAAAGGGAGTGTAGGGACATTGGTTTCACTGACTTTCTCTGATGCTAATTTACATATAGATACTAATGGCAATCCTGAATTGTACAAAAATTTTCAAATGAATGAAACAAAATTTTCAGTGAGAGAAAATGTCTGCAACAAAATCTGCCGCATGTGACTGCACCATAAGGGTTCATTCAGACAAGCGTTTATGTAGTACGGGTGACGGCCGTTAAAACAACGACCATCACTTGGACTCGTACTACAATGGTGCTGTTCACACAACCGTTGTTTTAATGGAGCGTGTGAAGGTCTGTAAAAAAAAAATAGGACATGTCCTATTTTACTGCGTGTCACGCATCCCTCCATAAACTATAGTCTATGGGGGATCCGTGACAATGTGCCCCGACCGGGTGCAGCTCGGACGTGAAAAATTGTAGTTTTGCACGTCTGAGGTTGGCTAAGTTTGTCTGAATGTAGCCTAAGGGATTTTCTGATTTGGACAATCCCTTTTAGAGAAGGGTCACTTGAAAAACAGGTATCTTTCTGTTGGGACCCCTAGCAGTGGGCTGTAATCTCTGCGAAAACCTGGCAACAAATGAGAAAATGGGATTTCTAAACCAGACAACCCCTGTCACCATTGGCATATGCAGATATTGGTAGTCTAGCTTCAATAGGGTGCTTTCGCACCAGTCATCTCGATGCAGTTTTTTATGCAGTTTTTGAAACCACAACCAGATTGGATAAAAAAAGATAAATCTTTCCTATATACTTCCGCTCCCTTTACAACCCACACCTGGCATTGGCTTCAAAACTTGCATCAATACAGCATGTATGAAAGCACCCATAGGCTGTGTTCACGTGTCGTGCGCAATATGCATTTTTGGCAGGAGTTTTGGAACATTGCGGAAAAATGGCACCATTTTGCAAAAATCCAAGCAGAAAAAAAGCAAATTGACCATGACGTGTGAACTCAGCCTTAGACCAATGTCAACTTAGTAATTTGATGATACTCCAGGTACAGCACAAGAAGGTTAGCCAATTTGTCATCTACAAACCTGGAGAAAAAATAGAAACACATTAGACTGCAAATAAAGAGATTTTTTTTTTAAAAGTCTAATAATTATTCTCCAAAATAAAATTAATGACTAATTCAATGAGTGAATGCAGCTGCCGTTTACTCGTCATGTTGATGAGATGTTACAATTAAATTTGTGCACATAATTAAATGAGTCCTTCCCTTGGAAAAAGCCAAATTATGTTTAAGACCAATAAACTGTCCAAGGACATCGCTAAATAACAGTTAATTGTCTAGGGGGTACAAGAACACTGCTATACATGAGCTGAAATGATGTCTACTGATCAGGTGGAGGGACAATGACAATTCAATGCTGAATCTGCTGATAAACTACATGAATCACAATTTGCAATTTCAGTGTTAAAATTGGACACCCGCAAGACACCCGACACCTGGAAAATCATTTTAAAATGCTTTTTAATAACATCACCAATACTATACATACAGGCGTTTTGTCTTAAAGTGAATCTCCACCTTTTTTTTTAGCATGTAATTTTTGGGTCCAGTATTCTATGCTGATTATTTTCTAATATATCTTTCTAGCAGTCAGAGCTCCATTTTTCTGATACAGAAAACTTAATGATAATGTAGTATGCAGTAAGCTCTTAAACTCCCTCTAGTGGTGGTGGCAGGCAGACAGTATTTTATATTTTAACTAGGTCTATGCAGGGGATTTGGAGTCCTGTATCAGAAAAATGAAGAACTGACTGCTATAAAGATACATTAAGAAATTAATCAGCACAGAATAGATTGAAAAAACAAACTAGTGTTCAAGGGTGGACATTCACTTTAAAGAGGACCTGTCACTAGGTCATATAAGTTGAACTGGTTAACTGACCAGGATAGCACGGCCTCCTTGATTCCAGCAATGTTTTTCTTTTTTTCCTGGAAACCCCCATACCAGAGATATGGCCAACTGTTGTGTTGCCTCCCTATATGCTAGTTTGTTGTAGTTAGCCAATGGGGTGGAGCTAAGCTAGTTTCCCTGCCTCTGATGCTGACCAATCAGCGCGAGACAGCATGAGGGTGGTTCACGCTCTGTTGACTACAGCAAATTAGCATATAGGGAGCCAACACAACAGTGGACCATATCTCTCGAACGGGAAGGGGGTACAGGAAAAATAAAAAAACTGGAATCAGGGAGACCGTGCTATTCATGTCAATTAACTAGTTTCAGCTTATATGACCTAGTGACAGGTCCCCTTTGAGTGAGATGATATCAGCATAATACGTAGTATATTCCATCACTATTTCTGTTACCAGACTTTTTCTGTGGCCAATTATTCCTTGCCATCATTTATAGTTAATTTCTAGGGGATCTTTAAATGAGGTTATCGAGGGAATGATTTTTCCCATGTTTTAGAATGTAATATTATAATATGGTGGGTTTGTATAGTGTGTATAAAGTTCTAAAACTATTTAGCAGATAGCATGGCCTATAAAGAGATGTGGGCACCAGTAAATTACCGAGGAAGATACCAATACAGATAAAGCAAAACATAAGACAATAAGACTATACAAGTTCTTCACAACTGGATGTAAGTTGTTGCTGTCTTCAGTCAACCCTATATAAATGGTGTCAGCTATATATGACTAGGCACAGGAGTGTAAGTGACTAAAGTCTGTACCATTGGTATGGAGTGTGAGACGAACACCATTTCTTTAATAACCACAGAATAATGGGAGGGATCACACGAGAATGGACCAGTGACATTAAAAGAGATAATGTAATGAGTCAAGCTAGAGGAAGGGGTGTGAAATAAAATGCACTAACAAACTGACTTGTTCATTTCTTGTACGTAATAACCCAACAACCTCAGACTCCAAACCCCATCCACCAGACTCCTTCAATTCACGACATGACGTCTTTGTGCAATTTGTGATTAAGTGCGGGCAGCGCAGGTAATAGAAACCCCAGAAATCTGCTCCAATAGCACTTGGACCATCACAGTGATCAGATGACAGCGACTTTTGTGGTTGCCATTCACAACTATGAACATGACGGTGACTTTCCGCAACGATGGGATGAATCAGTGAGCTATGAGATGCTTAGTAATCCTTAACAACAATGTAATCCATGGCATTTGTTCGAGAGTGCAGAAAATGTCACTTTGTCATGAAATGTTTATCATATTTACAATCGGAAACAGACCATCCAATGCATGTAATAGGAACCACTTATAGGAGAAAAATAAAAGGTATGAGTAGATATATATTTATATTCATGCTTCTTTTGTAGTACGCCATGGTGTCAGAACGAGAACATGCTTGTCAAACATCAGATTAAGGGAAATTCTCTGAAGAGAAAAGCAGCAGTCTAATAGAAGGCTGAGCCGCAGTATACTCCGTTATAGAGCTACTTTTACTTCAGTAGACACATAAGATTCAAGTGTTCTTTAACTCTTCTGCTGTCTTGTAGTTATGGCATGTCGGCCACTGGGCGTTTCTGTTTCAAAGTGTCAATCAGGGATAAAACACCACGTTTTACACTGGTTGTGACTCTCCTTGTTACCGAGTCTGCAGGAGGTGGCGGTGGTTGTGGCTTTTGGGAAGGAGGCCTGGCAACCAGGCACTTCTGATACCGCAACTACAAAAAACACAGCGGTATTTATGTTAGTAAAAATAAAAATCAATCAACATGTCTGCTGCAAAGAACCACAACATAATATTCCAGATACAAGGACATAGAAGTACATTTTATTTCTAAGATCTTCGGCTATATCCCTGAGAAATGTCAGGAGATGTCAATGATGGGGTCCATGATCAGAGATTGCCAGAGATAGCTGTACCATGCCCATTTATCATAACTCTGACAAAATCGGGGAAACTGTAATGGGTAAGCTAGAAGATGTACAAAGGTAAACCTTCATGTTAATAAGACTGTGCCGTATTATGTAAACTCGGGCAAAGATGTATCCAGCATTCAATCAAATAAAATTCCAATTTATTGAATCATATTAAAACAAACGGAGTAAAAACAATCCGGGGAGGACGCTTACGCGTTTCGAGCAACTTGGGTTTTGTGCCATATTATGGCCAGCTACAATCATGCCAAGAATCTTCACCATGTAAGGTAAGTGCAGGAAAATCTCTTCGCTATTATGTGATCCTTCCCTTTCCCAAAAGAGAAGGGAACGTTCCCATTGAGCACAACTGGGATGCTGGGAAACAGTAGATGTCTAACTTGCCAGACATAGATGTTAATGACATCTATATGTGGCTCAAAGACCATGTCAACACTGTGAAAGTGTGTGGGGGGGGGTTTAGCCTTTTTTTTTAATGTGAAATTATACTTTAAGGGATTGTCTCATCACAGACAACCTCTTTTATGTAGTAGCTGGATTGGCGATTAGCCTTGGACATGTAGTATTTCATGGTGGCCATTCAGATGAATGGCTGTTCATGTAATATATGGACAGCTTGTGTCTGCCAGAGTAGAGATGGACTCACAGAGCGGCTCTTTGTTCTGTCCCTAATAGATAGGACACCGTTCTGGCCCTTATAGTGCATTTATACACGGGTTGAAAGCAACCCCTATTACATTTAAAAAAATGACATTTCACAAATAAATTACATCTCAAGAAAGTCCCCTTACCATGCATGCGGCTTGGACAGCTTCAGAAACGTTTCCTGCATTGGGCTCACACCAGAAGACATGACTCTCAAAATGCTGGTTGCCTGTGTCCATTACGAAAGCAAAGGTATGGACATCTTTTCCAACACCCATGAATGACAGAAAACGCACCCGGCATTCTACTAAAACTTCTTCATCCTGCCAAACAAGAAAGAACAGATTATATGTTTTAACTCTGCTTACACATTGTCAGATATTGACAGTTACACCTCACATACAACTGTATCAGTATAATAAAAGAGGATCTACCACATTACCCCATCATGGCTGCCTCCCCATTAAGGTACGGTTACTTGAACATTATATGTACATATTAATTAAACAAAGTATAAAACTGTTATTTGACCACTGTACAGCACTGTTGTTTGGACACTTTTTTACTATTTTATGCTTCTTTTCCTTTAAGAAATTAGAAGAGGGTAGCCCAGAAAGGGTTTTGCCCCATGGCTATGGAAGACCTTGATTTCAACCTTAGTGGGCACTGTGATTACAGAAAATCCCAACATACGTAATGGTAGGAAAAATACTTCACTAGGAAAAATGAGTGGCCATCATAGCCCTCAAGCTCTTAAAGTGTAGTTTAACTTTTTTTTTTTTGGAGGAGGGCAGGACTGAATCTTTGTCCCAGGTGAAGGAAACCTAGCTACACCTTTTATTTTTAAGTCCTGGAAACCCCCTTTAAAGAGGACATTGTCACCTCTCCCGACATGCCTGTTTTAGTAAATACTTGTAGTCCCCATGAAATAACAATTCTGGGGCATCTTTTCTTAGAGCTCTACATAGTGTTGCTCCTCTGTTTTTCCTCCTAGAATTTTTTTAATACATTGACAACTGGGTGTTACTAGTTAGAGGGTGTGTCCCTACACAATCTGACAATGTCCAATCAATGCTGACTGCTAGACTATTTAGGGACACACCCTTTTGACAATAAGAATGGTGACACCCAATTATCAATTTATTCAGAAATTTCTAGGAGGAATAAAAGAGGTCTAAAAAACGCAGAGGTCTAAAAAAATATGTTCTAGAATTGTTATTTCATGAAGAATTTTGACTAAAATAGACATTTGATGGGTTCTATTTAACTAAGTAAAATGGGGAAAGACATGGATATTTTGAAATTTAGCAGCTTTGATGCACTGTCCTATTGTTCACATTCCTGGCTTTGAAGTTAGCACTGTTGCCTTGCAGCGCTGGGGTCCTGGGTTCAAATCCAACCAAGGACAACATCTGCATGGCGTTTGTATGTTCTCTGTGTTTGTGTGGGCTTCCTCTCACACCCCAAAAACATACTGATAGGGAATTTAGATTGTTAGCCCCAATGGGGACAGTAAGTGTGGACCTTTGTACAGCGCTGCAGAATATGTTGGTGCTGTATAAGTAACAGAAAGTGTTTCATTCACTGACAATGTAATGGAAAATTGCAATTTTAGCCGCTGTCTCTGCACTGAAGTTTATCATTACAGCAGTGAATAGCCGAATCAAAGAACTTTTCAACAGGCATCAGTCCGTAAAACCTGTACTCCATCTATATACTGCAATCAATTTTGGACCCTACAAACAATAGCTTTTTACTGGGGTGCACACTGAACAAGGATGGATTCACATCTTAAGACAGCAGAATTTCCAGTTTATTGCTATTCTTGTATTCCCCGTATCCTGGCTGTAGAGTGTACTGGCCTCGGGGGCTTTCCATTTTGCTGTCTTTGTACAGTGGACAGGTGAACCAAGCAATCTATTTAAGGATAGCGACTAGTGTGAGATGATGCATAAAATGCCTGTGTATTAAAGTGACGATGATACATGGAATGAAGAAAACAATAAAACATGTTGATGCCGGTGAACATAAGACAGATGTGCATTGTGTGAGAGTAATAATAATAAGGCTAGGCTACAGAAATGAGGCAAATACTAAATTATACATGGCAACATAGGATTTCAGCTCTTGAGTAGATTGCAGGACCCTCAGCAGGAACCATCACAGCAGCACTTTCTAAATCTGAGTAATCTGTTCAGATAAATCGGATGACACGGAGCAGGTAAATAGCATTTTATATCTCTTCTGTGCATAAACTTGCGCTTTTCTTCACCATCTGCTTCTCCCACACAATTCATCTTGTGCAGTGCTGAACCACTATGAGCCTGACAGAAATTTTTGCTGATGTCTATGTATTTTTGTTGCACAATTGAGAATTCAGTTTCAGGTATTTCAAAAACTTGACATGAAAAATTACAGGAAGTCACTTCCAAATGATCTAGGCCAAAGAAAAAGTGGGCAGGCACATGGTAGACAAATACTGTAAAAAAAATCCTTGCACAAAAGATCTGTTGCTAGATGTCCAGTAATTCAGTGATTAAATAACAGGGGAGCTCTATTTCCATACACATGCAGTAGCTGTTGGCTGAACACTGGTTTGGTCACCCGACTCCACCATAAACACACTTCAATGGGAGAAGGAAATAAACTGGAACAGGAGATTGGGCGTGTTGGACATCTGCTATAAGAGGCCCCCATACACATTAGACCATCAGACGATCCAGCCGGAATCGGCAGGTTCCACCAACTTTTATCTGATTTGTATGGCTAAATTAATACTAAAAATGGTAAAAGAATAATTTCTTACTAGATAATGTGAGAACATGAAGGATGAGGTGAGTAGGGGCTTTGTAGCTAGCTGTGTGTGGGTAGGGGGGTGGGCACTTGACAGGCACTTTTTAAATGCGCAGCTTGGCTGCTAATGCTATGGGGAAAATGGGGCACTACAGTTGGCATTTTAATGGGTTACTGTGGCAGTCATTGGATCTACTTTGCTAGACATTGTTCCTAAGACTGTGCTTGATCAGTACTGTATTCCTTTACTCAGTCTGTATTATATTACAAACATGTATGGCTTCTGTTAGCTTCAGGGTAGTCTTTTTATGCCAGTATTATGTGGTCACTGTGTGGTGGCATTATTCCGTGACTGTATGGTGGCATTAGTCAGTGACTGTGTGGTGGCATTATTCCGTGACTGTATGGTGGTATTATTCAATGACTGTATGGTGGTATTATTCAGTGACTGTATGGTGGCATTAGTCAGTGACTGTGTGGTGGCATTAGTCAGTGTGTGTGGTGGCATTAGTCAGTGACTGTGTGGTGGCATTAGTCAGTGACTGTGTGGTGGCATTATTCCGTGACTGTATGGTGGCATTATTCAATGACTGTATGGTGGTATTATTCAATGACTGTATGGTGGCATTAGTCAGTGACTGTATGGTGGCATTAGTCAGTGACTGTATGGTGGCATTAGTCAGTGACTGTATGGTGGCATTAGTCAGTGACTGTATGGTGGCATTAGTCAGTGACTGTATGGTGGCATTAGTCAGTGACTGTATGGTGGCATTAGTCAGTGACTGTATGGTGGCATTAGTCAGTGACTGTATGGTGGCATTAGTCAGTGACTGTATGGTGGCATTAGTCAGTGACTGTATGGT